>NC_065884.2:41522545-42772545 GCF_932274485.2 Patella vulgata
AATATATATTGGGGGGGGGGCGCAACCCTAACCCCTAACCCTAACCCATTTTTTAAAACCCCTAAAAAATATAAACAAACACCATGTGGCCATGCTGTCTACCAAGACACCGCGTGCAAAAGCATTATGGTTACGTTGCTGGCTGAGCGGGCGATAAATATTTGGTTTAGGCGGTTATGTTTTTGGGTACCTTCATGCGATTCACTCTGATAAGTGGCAGAAAAAAATTAACAAATTATTACTGACAGGCAAACTAGACACAATTTTACGGAACACAGGTACTTTTCACTTCACAAATGTTTCCAGGATCATTATCTCTGTGTTTTATTTTAGCAGTATAAACCATATTGGAATATGTACAGGTTTTATACAGATAGAATCTTAACTAATCCTAATAATTGTTGTAAATAAATAGGAGTTTGGGCCTACTATTTAAAAAAAAATTTTTTTTTTTTTGGGGGGGGGGAGAGGGGGGCAAGTATATTCACCCCCCCCCCCCCCCCCCGAAAAACAATTGGGGGGTCGGACGCTCACCCCCGGACCCCCCCCCCCCCCATGTGTGACGCCCATGTGAAGCGTATACAGGACACAAATGTAAGGGTTCACCTAATAGACAGCCCGACGATTAGGAATTTCTGCACGCGTTATGTCAAAGGTCACACGCGAACATTGAGCGCTTGATGATGTACAAGTTGATAAACTTTATGAAGAGTTAGATATTTGTAATAAATAGTAAGCGATTAAAGACAACATCGTCATATGTATGCAATGAATTCTCCTCTGACTTCCAAGAGAGCTAAGTCACGTGACGTAAAGATAACCTGGTTTGATCGAATTTCTATAGCAGGGCATTCCTTCGCAATTACAATGTTTGAGAAGGATTTGAAGCAAAATTATGACAAATTAATTAGTTTGAATATGTTTTTAGTTATACCATTAAATCACCCAGTTTGTACGCGGGAATGTATCTTTAAATGACAACCGGGGGGGGGGGCAACTGTGCGCGAGAAAATCTTTCTACAGTACATCATCCTAATGTTTCTAGCTGATGTACAAATTTAGTTTGTGGCAATCTTACCAATTCGTCAAAAACGACTACAATTCAAGACCACGAAGGACACCCAATCTACCATCTACGCCGACTCCTGAACAGTCCATCCTTGGTGACACTTAGACTTAGGGGTCGTTTTAAATTGTCACTCAGCCTTATTAAAGATATGCCAACATTCAGGGCCGTAACTAGCTCAGAGCAACGAGGGGGATGCTGTAAAATTGACGGACAATGTATATCTATTGTTTCTATGCCCCCCCCCCCCCAGTTACGGGCCTGCCAACATTTCGATCTGCATTGGGGGAAACTCGGCTGATCGTTCCAGTATTGAATTCTGTGACCCTTGATTCAAAGATTTCTGGGGAAATATTTAAATAAATATGATAAGGATTATTCCTTTCACAAATATTTTGTCTGATTTTTAAATTATTTTTTTTATGGTTATTTGGACAAGGGTTAAGAACTATTTTCCTATGTACGTTTTACAACCTTTGTACTTGATAATCTATTAGAAAAATGCAAGTTGTAGGAGTACGAATACAACCCACAACCATTTTTAAACCCTTTTCACAAAGAACACCCAAAAATTTCGTACACGTAAATTGAACATTATACTGTGCAAATCTGTTAAACTTAAATAAATACATTTAAGGCTTTCTGATTGAGGGGGGGGGGGGCATTGAAACTACGAAACAAAACATATAAGAAATATACTATATACACAAAGCGGAAGTGACTGTTTGGCGCAATCTATTTCACAGGGATTAACAATAGTCTTCTAATATCTCTGTAAAAGATGACTCCATTCAACACTTGACGTCTCATCACACGGCGTCAATCATTGACTCAATGGCGCGTGCATTGTTTACATAAGAGGTTACTGTTTCGGGCGGAATGGAGCCTTTTACTCATTTTAATACCCATTTACACTAAATAGGAAATAATTTATACCTACAAATACCTCAAACGTCGTTATTTATTTTTCTAATACATAAAAAAATGTTTTAGAATTTAATTTGTCGGAGGAAAAAAGTTAATATTTGTGGCTCATTAAGTCGCATCGATGTCATCCTTATCAGTGATTGTTGCGGTCTAGCGAAATTTATTTAAGAAAAATATCACTAGGCATGTTATTTCTTCTTCTTAACCTGTAGCCTATATTTAATATATCAACTACTTACTACATAATATTATCTATCATATTACTTTTAGTTTTGAAGTTAAACTATTTAGCTTATCAGTATATATTTGAATGTTTTGTGTGTGAGTATTTGTTAAGTGTCTTGTTCTGTTACTGTCTTTTTCATTCCTTTGTTATAAAATTGTAAACAGGCTTTAAGCCTAATTTTTCACCTTTGAAAATAAAGATATTATTATTATTATATTATAATATTCACTGCTGATCAGTTGTGTTTGGCGGTGTATTAGATTCAAAATTTGTTAATGTAATATCGTCTATTCATGTAATTTATAAGTTAAGACAATGTATAATCTAACTTCTATATTTGTTCAGGGTAAGTTTTTATTTCTATTATTCAAATGAAAACAGTCCTCTTCATTGACGCTTTACATATTTAGCATGAACATCGAACAAATTTAGAATGGTGATAAGTCGCCACTTAGCTACAAATGTCGTACCCTTAAAATGCGTTTAACGCTACAATTGATACAGTCAAAAACTCCTTACGCAAGTACAAATAGGTTCAAACACACAATTGTCTACACGTCATAACAGTTTTTATTGACATAGATAATTCTATCACAAATAGTGAAGACTGGACAACTAAGTCTCTTTACACCCGCCCTCTACGTTCAGGAACAGGTCTACTGGCTCTTGTGGAAACTTTTTGACTTTCCAGTAAATTTTTCTGGGCAACTTTTCGGAGAACGCGACTGGATACCAATCACTACATGACTGAACACTCGCCCTGTAGGAGATATTGAAAATATCCCGAAACCTAGTCCGTGTGACAGCTCGTGCAAACTCTCTCTCTCTCTCTGTATTTCGTGGCTGGAACACACACAAAAGGTAATTTTGGGACTAACACATGGTTCAATTTTTATTTCAATAGTTGGCTACTCTGATAACGGATTGTCATTTACAAGTCGCATTTCAATCATGTTTGACTTATACGATACATTTTGCATGAACACATCTTTTTACTCCTGTACTCTTTTACTTGGGGAAATTAGAACCACAATACTCTTCTGGCGGAAATGTATATCAAATCGTTTGGATTGCACACGATGGTAGAAGGACTCTTATCAGAAAGTCACTTCAAACCACAGTTTTAATATCATTCTCGTGAGAAGAGACGGCGGGACATTATGAAACAAATGCTAAAATGGGTGTTAAATTAAAATAAATTACAAAACAAATTATTCCGTAATCAATTATTTTATTTAATTGTTTGGGGATTAAGGAATCAGTCAGGTGTTAATGAATACATATGCAGGCTGTATATAGGTAATTAAGGAATGAAGATTCCAAATATGCATTCGGTCACTGGGACGTCACTGGCGTCTGAGGGGATTAAGAGTGTTTTCGATAATTAGCAAAGTCATTTTTATGGGAGGTCTCTTTTTGCAACTTTGAGTGAAAATAACCAAATTAATGTTAATCAGATTGGTGTAAACTTGCCGTAAAGTGGATGTAGTAACAATTGGCTATACGTACCGAAAAGTAATGTCACCCATCTTATGTGCTCTTTAAGATTCATTATGTAAAAGTAAAATATGCATATTGATGTTCTTTATTTTGACCTCAAATGTTATATAAACTATTCATTTAGACATTTATTTACACAAGCCTATACTAAAATCTCTAGACAATCGGATGGCTGAGATTAAAATTAGAACACCTACACGAATTAAAAAAATTGAACTATGAAATAAAGTAATTTTTTAAATGAAAGTTTCAATATATTCATTTTTCATAATCTATTATTGAACTATTTAATATGGGCAGCATGTTTCTGAAACAGATATGTACCCCACCCCACCCTTTGGCGCCAACTGTACATGGTATTTGTTTTCGTAAGCTTGTCACTAAAAAGCTGCGAACAAAAAAAAAAAATTCTAGTGTGATCCCCACTGTCTCAGTTGTCTTTAAAAAACTGATGCAATAAATCTTCCAATGACGAAGCCTTTACCCATTTCTTCCCCAATAACAGCTCCCTCTAAAGTTAGCACTAAAGATATTTTGACAATTTTAAACCATGACATATTATTTCCGTGTTTAATGTGAGGAAGTGGGGGAAAAAAAACATCTCTCTCCATGCCAGTAAAATGGTCAATATACATTAAAAGATTAAAAAAAAAACAAATACATAATCTTTCCCACCGAAGAATTATATCTTCAGTGGTGATATATTCATCCATTTAATCTCTAAAAGTATATTCTCTCCTATATAACATTGAATACAGAACCAACATCATTTACATATACACAAAAATATTTTATCTACCAAAGGTGACGTGAAATTCGAAAGCCAAATTTTAAGTCACTTAAACCTAAGCTACCCCTGAGATCTTCAACAAACAGTAAACCTCTTTTAAATCAATTTGATTTGAGTCAAAAATAAATGTTGAATTGGGTTTATCTCAGTACGTCACTTTGATTAGTGATGGAGGACCAATGAGCAGTTTATTTATTAATTTCAGTTCTAGCTTATATTATTGACTGCTGAATACATAATAATATATTATATCTCACTGACTCTCTGCTCACAATAAAAATAAAATAAAAAGCAAATAACAATTTTAGTTTTGACCTAGATCAAGGGGGTCTAGCCATCTTAATTAATTTTGATTTTGAGAGTTGTCATCTTAAGTTTTCTCCAAACATTCAAAATCTCTAGAGAACCTGTACATACAAGCTTTCCCAGCCTCCAGTTTAATATACATAGATGAGATTAATTAAAATTAAATATTTTACAGTATGACTTATTTGGCACACTTAAAGGACAATATTGATGTCAGTCGTTATCACATGTGATAGAACTCGTTAAACACGTTCCAAATATAATTTTAACACAGAGATCATTGCTACGATAAAAGATAGATGCTTAATGAAGGTTTCAACAAGCGGAAGTGATGAGTGGATGAGTGATAACAAATGCATGGGCGAATTTCTGCAAACTAATAATTCCTTCCAAGACCAATAGTCAATAGTTGTTGTGTGGAAACTGTGGGAGGATATCTGACAATTCAAAACAGAAATTGACTGTCACTAGATAGGAGAACACAAGAAAAATAGAAATCTTCTGTACATTCACTTGTTTTTATTCATTCTATACTTAATAAAAACATGGTAATGCACAGACTTTTTCTATACTTTCTCGTTTTCTCTTTTCTAGTGACAGTCAATTTCAGTTTCGAATTGTCAGATATCCTTTCACAGTTTCACACAACAACTTTTGGTCCTCAAAGGAATTATTAGTGAGCAGAAATTCGCCTGTGTATCTGTTATCACTTGTCAGTTATATAGAAGGATAACTTGTGTTTTCCTTTTGCATTCGTCACTTCCGTTTGTTGAAACCTTCATTACTCATCTATCGTTGCAATGATCTCTGTGTTAAAATTATATTTTAAATGTGTTTAACCAGTTCTATCACATATGTGATAATGACTGACACCAATATTGTTTAAACCAAATGTTAATTAACAACTCACACATTTCAACATTTATACAATGAACTTCTCAACAAATTCAAATATAATTCATGTGTAAAATGATTAATATCATAAATATTTAATCAATTAAAGGCACTAACAACACACAAATCAAACACTTATTTCTAAATTATATTTTTTTTTTTAAATTTATAAAAATCTGAAATTTATTAAATCTTGCAAAATGTTCTCCCTCTATAAATCTGATTGTATCAGCAATTCATTATAAAAAATACAACCAATTACAAAGATTCTATATAGTGTCACTGTAATGTGTTAAAAGTAATTATATAATTAAGGGAGCTGTTCTTGTGAAAACCTTTGTATAAAGAATCAGCCACATACTAGTGAGGTCCTGGTCTGTGTTTTGTCATATCATAAAGTACAACAATAAGTTTTCCTATTTTGACTGTACAAAATTTAAAATTTAAAGAATCTATCTCAAATGTACCTGCTTTTGTATAATCTTTAAAGTAATTAAGCTCCTTGCAAATTAAACATATTTGTAATACTGTTATTACCATATAACCGATAAGTTTTCACCTCACAACATCATTCTATAAATCATTACTCATCTCAATAAAGTATTTCTCCAGTCTATCAAAATGACATTTGTTAGTTTACAAATTATTTGTAAACAATCCACTTTAAAACATAAAACAACAGAATTATTGTTGATATTTTGTGTTTTTGTCACAGTCTACTCAAAACAATATACATCTTTATTACTTTTTTTTTACTTTTTTTGTAAAAAAAAAAAAGTTACCTATCTTAAAATCCACACATTTCTATTATCTTTATTTACAGTGCATGATCATCTATTGTCACCTGGCATCGTGTTACTGCAGGGGAGAAAAAGGAGTTGGTATAAGTATTCTAGACTGCATGTGTCGAATCAATGGTACTGAAAAAATAAGATTAAACACACATTATGCAAGAGCTAAATCTGCCTATTGCAGGTCTTTATTTAGGCCTAAAATGTTATCTAAACTAACTATTAGACATTTATTAGCAAAACAAGACCATAATCAACTCTCAATGGCATTGGATACTCGAGATTTTAACTAGATTAGAATGGTTCGGCATTTAAATATTTAATTTCAAAATAGGAAAGCGAAGCTAAGTCTTGAATGTACCAGGGCCCTGGTTAGTACAACGCACACATCTTGTCAAAACTACAAACAGTGATAACTTGGCTCAGAATGAAGTAATTTGAATGAAATTTTCAATATTTTCATTTTACATTATCTATTTTTGAGCTATTATAGCAAAAATCGTCAGCTCTTTATCTAAATCTCACATAATATATCTTTAAGAACTGATCTTATTTCAGTTATACATTGGCAGTTGTAACATATCAATGATTCAATCAATATATGAACTCCTACATCAAGAATATATTCGAAAGATATTCTTCTGTGGAAAAAATTAAATTAACTGTCATCTTTTTTTATAATTCTCTTTGAATTTATCGTGTGCATTTGACTTACATAACTCTGATAGGTCCATAAAATCTAAATGTTTTGATTTCAGAACTTTTGCCTTTCTGCTAAATGAGTCAACCTCTGAGATTCCAGTAGTTGCTTCCCTTGCTACTGCTGATCATGTGAAACTTTTTATGTTATGAGCAAGTCAAATAATTGAAATAATAAGTTAAAATTTTTGCTTGAATTTTATTTTATCAACCTGATGTAAATAAGCAAATCAATCAGTTTTAATGTAAACAAGCCAACAGTGAGGCTGAGGTCCCCCGCCGAAATTCCAAAATAAATAGATGACACATCAAGGTAATGATATAATGAATCTATATTAAGAGTTTCATCGCTCTCACTTCATTATAACCAAAATTATCGTGCCCGAAAGAATCAAACCATCAGATTGCTTATCTCTGTTTACTCTAAGCAGAAAATGCTCATCTTCGAACTCCATCAAGGCATTGACCTAATGAACGCCTACAACAAGTTTGAACATTCTACCTCAATTAGAAGGAGAGTTATTGTGTTCCAAAGTCACAACCAATAAAATTGCTTATCACTCTGCTTACCCTGAGCAGAAAATGCTCATTATCGAACTTAGTCAAGGTATTGATGTAATGAAACCCTACACCAAGTTAGAACCAAAGTTATCGTGTCCCAAAGCATCAACCAATCAAACTGCTTATCTCTGCTTACCCTAAGCAGAAAATGCTCATCTTCGAACTCCATCAAGGCAACGACCTAATAAAACGCCATCACCAAGTTTGAACATTCTAGCTCAATTAGAAAGAGTTATTGTGTCCCAAAAAGTGTGACGGACAGACGGATGGACAGACAGACCGATGAACCCATTTTAATAGTCCCCTGCTTTCTTCGAAAGGCGGGGGACAATTAAGATTTTACTTACCAGTATATGCCACACATTCATCCCATCCTGGTCGACCCCAAGCTGCTTCTCTTGTTTCCTTTCTGGTCTGTAAATCTTTATAACCTAATGCATAAGATATAAATATCTACAATTTTAATTTTCTTGAATGTCAAAATTAAATTATTATAAAATCACATCTTTTTTATTGTCTTGTAGAAATTTTATTATCAGTTCGGTGTTTTATTGTTTTACTAGTAGAAACAGTCAATTCACAATTGTATTATAAATCAAAAGTTTGATTCTCTTAATGATTGAAATTATATTCTAAAATCACAAGCTTGATTTTTTTGCAAACTGAACTCTGTAACATTTATCTGAATTATGTATAACCTGAGGGGGTTTACAACTTCTTAGCTCTATAGTCTATCAAAAAAACATTTCATGCAATGCTGGTACAACAAATATAAGTGGTAAAAATCAAATTGTAAAATAAACAGAATCATTTAATCATGTAAACAGAAAAACAACATCATTAAAGAGGCACAGGCAGTAAAATTGATGGCCGCAAGTTTAGTGGCCTTTCAGTATGCTTCAAAAAACTCTAAAAAGGTAACTATCAAAATCAGTCAAGGTACTGATGATGTAATGATGTTTAATCACTCTACTCTCAATCAATTAGATTTTAAGTCATTGTGTTCCAAAGCACTGAGAAATCAAATAGCTTATCTGTGTTTAGACTAAACAGAAAAAGTGTAGTGAACAAAGTTTTAAACATTCTTCATCAAAATTAAACAGAGTTATTGTGTTCCAAATTCTCTTTCAATCAAACTACTTAAGCAAAAAATGGTCATCATCGAAATCAAGTCAAGGCTTTTCACCAAATGAACTTCAAAAAAATGTTTAAATATTCGACCTCAATTAGAAGCAGAGCTATTGCGTTCAAAATGTTGTGACAGACAGGCCCATTTCAATAATCCCCTGCTTTCTACAACGAGAGCATCGCTAACGCTGCAATATACATCCACATTCCCGATTTGATTGATATGGTACTTTTTAAAATGAAGAGAATGAAATATGAAATGGCTGTAATATGATCAGAGGCAAAGAAGGCTAAGCGTTGGGGTTTGTTTTTCCAAATTTACAGACAAAATACTAACAAAAAAGTGGGTGTGACACTGCCCCAGGAGGCATCAAAATAAATAGTTGATGTCTTTACGGTATAAGGAATAAATATGCAAAGTTCCAAGATGATCCATTCAGAATTGCAGCCTGCAGACGATAAATACAAAAAATGTGTGTGGCTCTGTCCGTAGGGGTTGGATATGAAACCATATAAATAGATACCACCCTGTTATTGAAATGACAACATTAGTAGTTGCCGTCCTTAGGGTATAAGGAATAAGTGTACCAAGTTCCAAGATAATCCATTCAGAATTGTGGCCTTCGGGTGCTAAAGGCAAAAATTGGGCGTGGCTCTGCCATTGGGGGGTTTGGGCATTCACCAAAATCAATAGTTGACACCCTTAGGCTATAAGGCATACATATGCCAAGTACCAAGTTGATCCATTCAGAATTCCGGCCTGTAAATGATAAACACAAAAATTGGGCGTGGCTCTGCCTCGGGGGGTCGGGACATGCAGTTGTCGTCCTTAGGCTATAAGAAATACATATCCCAAGTTCAAAAACAATCCATTAAGAATCGTGGCCTGTAGGCAACTGACAGAGACACAAAGAAAATATGGGTGTGGCTCTGTCCCTGGGGGTTGGACAATCACCCAAAAACAACAGGGGGCATCCTTAGGGTAAAGGAATAGGTATGCAAAGTTTCAAAAAGATCTGTTAAGAATTGCTGCCAGTAGGCACACAAACATTAGGCGTGGCTCTGTCCCAGGGGGTCGGGCATGCACCAAAAATAATAGAGGTCATCCTTAGAGTAAAAGGAATTCATATGAAATCTTTTCAAGAGATCGATTAAGAATTGTGGCCTGTAGGTAGGCGACACACAGTCACACAAATAGAAAATGGGCATGGGTATTCAATTGTTTTTTCGGACAACTAGTTTCATTATGTATGACAATCGTTGTAAAACTAAATCGAAGCGATTTTGATTTGACACTTTTTACGTATTTTTGAAACAGGTTTCAAAGTGTTTCGGTTCTGTTATGCAAGATCTTTTTCGACTTTCCAAAGTAAAAGTTTGGTGCTAAGACCACCTAAAGATAAATTTTAAATGTTCCTATCATTAATTAGAACTGGTTTCGCTTTAGTTTTTATATTTTATGCTGACATTTATTGCTTTAAATCTTCCTAGTCCAAAAACGAAAAATTTGACCTTTAGACCTGAGGTCAAAAAAGAACAAAGGTGAATTTAGCAAGTTTACATTTTTATTGAAAGGGTGATTACTTTCGATCAGTTTTCAGCATGTTTCATGATACAAGAATGGCTGAATATCTCGAAAACGCCCCAACAGCGAACTGATTTCCACTCGGCAACGTCTACTACCCAAAATTTTACTATAGAAAAGTTTGGTTCGGTTTCGTGCCCATTTGATGGACACCCCCACGCACTGAACCGCCAGACTAGAAAGGAAGGTATTATGTACACAAATCTGAAGCAACTCTTAAATTTCTACAATGAGAATTCTTAACACTGTTTTTCATACATGCACAGAGACTTACTTCTACAGGGTATTATTGTCATGTTTCATCAAGATTACATTTCTAATATCTCATGTTGTACTCTTAAAGTTAAATTTCAATTTATAAACCTATATTTTAGATAAATGTCTGCAGCCTTTAGATTATTTTAACCTATTGATTTAGTATTAATATTATTAATATATTTATGTAAGAAACTAACTATATTATTCTTGAAATTTAAGAAATCCCTAAACCAGCAAAATGATAAGTCTGATCAAGAGAAATCTCATATTAGATGAATTATGTAACTAGTTTTAGTACTACGTACCCCATAAATGATGGACATTATACTGCTCTCCAAGATGAGAGAAAAATCCGGCCACAGGGGCTTCATTTTGCTGTCTACTTTTTATACCTCGAGCCCTTAGAAAAGGTACCAAACATTTACAATATGGGTGATCAAACAAGAAAAAGCAACTAAGTGTTAAAATGAACAGAATTAACCAAAGCTGTAAAAAAAAAATTGTATTAAATGATATTAGTGGAGATGAAATTATATGAATTTTACTTTGAAGAGAACTCATATTGCTATACATTGATTCCTGTTAAATGTTATTGTAAAACAATTTCTTTTGCCAGTCATAATCTGACAAAAATTTATTCTGAGAAAATCATTAGAAAGTTAAAAGTTAACTAAAAGATAATTTTAATAGTATACTGAAATAGATAAATGATGTACCAAAATTTTATCTCCAATAATTACTTATATAAACAGAACAAAATCAACATACATCAGCCAATGTTCAATCTTTTCATGTCTATTTTTTATTATAATTTTTACAAGGCTGGTAAGGTTTGTGCTAAATTGTTTAAAACCATGATGTACCAGGGGGCTAATAAACTCAGAATTTTATTTAGAATGTTAGGGCCTAATTTCATCCTAGCAGCATTTACATCATTTGTAGACTATGAGCTGATATGATGCATAAGTCTATAATAATTAAGTAAAACATTCTAAAAAGTGAAAATGTGACTGGTGTAGATAATAAACACATCATGGGTGAATAATAAAAGAACTGTATATTAATAATAAGTAACAACTACAGATTTATCAAGCACTAAACAGTAGTAACTCCACAGCAAATATCAAATATTAGTATATGAGTAAACCCTCTTCTAAGTCAGCCCTTACCCCAGATATGATGGGCAAAATTCAAATCGCCCATTTGCGAAAAGAATCCAGCGACTGGTTCATTGTTAGTCTGTCGTTGCTGTATACCACGTGCCCTTCAAGATAGTGTCAAACAGTTATTATGGTGCTATTCAAAGTATTTTGTATTCATATCTAATGCTGAAATCCACACGAATCTGACAATCTTTATAATTATAAACAACCTTTAAGATTATAAACAACTTTATTAACATGATAAGAGCTGGAATTAAACATATCTGATTAACATACAGCTAAACTATTATTAAATAAACAAAATGATCATTGTCAGTCTTTAAATACTTACCAATTATTACCCCATTCTATCATAGTTCCTGGCTGCAATATAAAAATAAAAAAAATCAGCATTTTAAACAAGTAAAGAAAAAGAAATGGTATTTAATGGCACTTTGGCCCCTACCATAGAGAACCTGACATAGGGAACTGAATTTAGAAAGTTCATCGTCTCCAATATTTATTTCCAGTTAATACTAGGAGATTGTATTTTCAATATTGATTGAAATGGATCTATATTGAATTCTAAGTTATGTTCTTAATGTCAAATATTTGGGTAATATTGAGCTAGAGCTATACACACTTTAAGAATACAAATGAAATGTTAAAATGAGAAGAAATAGTCTATCCATCTTGGAAATGATTTAAAAAATCTGTGTATAGGGGTCACTTAACTCTTTTATATCATTGACCAACATTTTTTTTTTATTGAGTAACCTGATAAACATGACTATTGGTTACTTTTTGTAAACTTTACCGACCAAGAGGTAATAAAAGCACTTCAAAATTCTTTTACTGGCTGGACAACAACAAAGAAAACCAGATGTCTACGCCCATGAAATTAAATAAGAATTGCCATTTCAGAAAATCTAATTGCATTGCCTGTTCAATATCCAACAATCTTATTCTTTTTATTGTAAAATTTATCTTTCATGTCTGTTTATAATAATGCATGAATTATGCGATTTATTTCGGGAAGGGGTGCAACCCTTACTTGACTTGGCGAAATTTACTGGCTAATCAACCACATTAAAAAAAAAAACCTCCCAGTTACGCATGGGCAAAGGACAACCGACATAAACCCTCCATACGTTGAAGACTAGGAGGTTCTGGGTGACTGAGACTAGGTTTACATTACACTTACCTTCAATGTATAGCTTCTTAATTCATATATATTACTAGGTTCTCGTGGCACTGGTTTTGGCCAAAAGCTAAATGACAATAAAATCTGATTCTTTCTTGAGCGCAGCATGTGATTCCTATGTTTTCTGTAATCAATAAACTCCTGAAAATAATAATTCAATACAAAATGCAACATTAGATATCTGCATATAGCCAATAAATAATTTATTTACAAATTACAACAGCTAATGAGTACCTACCAATTCTAATTTATGGTAGATCTTCATTTGGGGTTATCGGTTATAAAATTAAAGAAAACATAATTGGAAATAATTCATACTGACTGAGAAAAAAATGTATGCAGACACAAATTGCCAGGGGTAAACAAAATGAAAAAACGTTGGGAACCCCTGCCCTACAGTGTTGGGAACAGGGATGGGACTTGTCCGACGTTATTGTCAGACCGGGAATATGCACAATCGGACATGAAGACATGGTGAATAATATTCAAAATTCCAAAATTAATATAGTTTACTGAGTGTATAACTACCACTCAACCCAATTATCGTTGATAACACGCTGGATCGATTAGGTAATTAAGTGATCAACGTATTTATCGTGTTATACGCCAAACACCTACTTTGATTAACTAGTTAATCTGCCTTAATCCTTTATCGGACAATTCATCAATCCAATCCTGAACAGAAGTCATTGCTTCTCCTTTGTCGGGATATGTATCAATCCAATAACAGTGATTATAAACTTAAGCTACGTGATTGACCCATGATTTCCTCAGTGTCGGATGTTTTAATCTCCTTATGTCACATATCCTAATTGTACATAACACTCCAAATCAATATGTATCCATAACTCATCTGCGATATCACTTCGGTGGAAGCAAGCGTTAAATAAAGCTATTTCACACACACACACACACACACATCCAGAAAATACTAGACATTGGTAACTCTGTTTCTGATTGCACAAGGGTTATAGCACTTGGCAAACCTCGGCAGATTCTGTTACTCTACATCTAGCCTTGGCTGTACGACAGTATGTGATATGTACCTACGCCTATACAATTGCGATGTGGCACCGGTTTACTTATTAGGAAAACTTGCCGGTTTTAAAAAGAAGTTATAAACGATGTTCGAAGCATGCTTAGAATTTTCAGAGAAAAAGTTGTCCTTGTTTGCAGAAAATCTGATAGATTTGAAAGAAAAACAGCTTCAGACTTTGAAATATTTGTATTAAAAAACTGGAATCTGCTGAGGTTTGCCGAGTAGCGGCTATAGTACAATAACTGATCATGAAATGAATACGTGACAAATTTCACGCGCCTATTATGAAGGCATATTCTCGGATTTATGATTATATTTTGAATGGGGTTTATGTTTTTAAATAAAGAAATAAGTACGCTAGGCAATGTTGACGAATATGTCGATTGGAATAGTTTAAGTACTTAATTGTTTTAGCGCGTCCTAGAGTCGAATGCGATTATTTAGCAGATGGTGTCACTCGCTCGTTGAGGTAGCGCGACATTTACTATTAAATATGAAAAATACTGAGGTGCACCTATTTTTTATTATGTACGAATTTGAATATTTTGTCAACACATGATTTTTGTGTGTTGTCTAAAAACTGCCTTCTTAAATAACGATAAGAGTTATGTCCCTTTATTTTCGTTAAAAATGTCCGCCAAGAAAAATTTTGAAATCCCATCACTGGTTGGGAACCACACACATGTTAATCTACTGTCCTACTTGGGCTGAACCTGGATCCCAATTAGGTTTTTATTTTAGGAATAATCATTCACATCAGTACTTCTTATTTACCCCTCTGTTTACCTTGTCGGTTCTGTATATTTTATTGGCTTCATTGAGCATTGGGTAACCACCATCATATTCCCAAATATGTACTGAAATAAAACATATTCACATGATTAAAACAGAACATAATGAAAATTTAAAACAGAACATAATGAAAATTTAAAACAGAACATAATGAAAATTTAAAACAGACATAATAAGTATTAAGTGCCCCTCTAACAGGAAACTAATAGAAACAATAAACTATTTTAGTCAAATTCAATTGGTGAGAAGGTGATATCAGGTGTTACAGAAATGAATACACATGTACAGGTAAATGATTAAAAAATAAAACTACATCTTACTAGCTTCATCTTGATTACCAATTTCTACAGTAAAACTACCAACTAATTTAGCACCACTTCCTTTGTTCTGCATTAATGCCTGAAACTTGGAACTGTCAAATAAAAAAGAGAATTTTAATACTGTAAGCTTATATCACATTGGTTTTAATGTTTGAATCTCCTGCATTCGGTTGGTATGGTAACATTGTATTTCAATGTGCTATGTAATTGTAATGTTATGCGATTTTCTTACATGTTTATTAAATTATAAATCCTGTATTACTTACAATTCTTGAAGGTAGGATTCCATAGCTTCAGGTTTAACTGCATGGACTGAAATTGAAAATGTCAAAGATATATGTAAAATGTTGGTCAAAAATCTTACTTTCAGATTGTGACATATACTTAAACGTTAACTTTGGTACATTATGATCTGATTGTGACTAAACAATTAACAATGTGAAAGGAGTTCTATTAAAGACAAGCATGCCAGAATAAATGTTGAATATAGAGCTTAAGACCATAAACAGAAGTTTTTATATTAAACAATTCTAGTCCAAAAATTATAAAAATTGATGAATTTTAATTGAAATAATGGCCATTTGAATTTTGTATACGTTTCTTCTGATTTTACCACTGCCATCTTCATGTGACAGACAAATTTGCTATCTTTTCTAATACAAAGCAGCTCATTTGCATTATTCATGAATCTTTTTTTATACTTGTATGTGCTTAATTATATAATAACAACCAGTTTTTACATTAAAACAGTGCATATTTCAGATATTGAAGATCTATATGGATGATCTGGCTTGTGTCTTTAAAATTTTGTATACCAAATTAAGACAATTTAACTAATTTCTTCTAAGCCATTCAAAGATAACATGATATAACAACTTTCCATATCAAAATATAAATTTTTGTCTTACATTGAATTTCATAGACTATTTCTTTGGATGATAGCTGACTTGAGTGAGACTCTTTACTTGGTTCTAGTGTTCGGACACGTAAAAGATTCGTAAACCAACCAGGTTTGGAAGCATTTTCATCTTGTAAACGTGTTGCTGATGAACATATACATCTAAAAGAAAATAACAAAGCTTTTATAAAATATCTATATTACTTTTGTCTTTAATAGTATTGAAAACCTTTCAAATACATGTACTTCTGTTCAAGGAGCATATTGACAAATCAAATTATCTTGGGGGTTTTTGTTTCATAAATATGCCAATAATTGGTACCATTGCAAAGCCCAGACATCCATATGGTTAGGAAAAACATTTGTTTGTCTGAGAAATAAATAACCGAGAGATAAACCATTGAAGAGGGGAATTCTACTAAGTACTAAGATAGTTGAGTAAGTTACACATGCATGTCCAAAATGTCTAAAAATAGTTTAAAATTTTATTGAAGCTAAAAGTTTAACTCAGTTTCAGTTAGACATAGGTTTTTTTAAGTGTTACTGAGCCTGCAATTTTCAACTGATTGAGCTCAAATAAATTTTAAAATTAACTAGACCTGTCCTGTTCTCTTAAAAGGTTTGATAGTTTTTATACAAGCCAATCATACATTTATTCATTATCTTCAACATCTAGTAGATTAATATGTTTTGTTGTACTGAATTTTTTTTTTTTTTTTTAAGAATCTTAAAGAAAAAAGGGATTAAAATCTGTCAAAAAGTCCCTATATAGCAAAAACATTTCCAGATCGATTGTTGTAAAACTTTCAGAATAAGCATCAAATGGCTGAGTTAAATGCTTACCATCAACATTTTACCCGATTTCAAAGTTCGCCTTGCAAGATACGCCCCCAATTTCCAAGAGATGGACAGAGAACAAAAAAAAAGAAACAATTTTTGTACAATCAAGGAACATAATCAAGGAAGTTGCAGTCCAATATGCGTGAATCTACAGGAACCTTGATGTTCGGGATATAAACATATTTTAAGCTTCATATCAAAATCAGATCAAAATTGTGACAATTAAAAGTGTCAATTATTATCTGATTTTCATAAAATTTTCTCCATGTGATGTCTTATGTCATTTATGATTTCATAGAATTAATATAACATTTTCATTATCACCAAAAGTAATGTCATTTTGGCAAAAACTGTATTTTTAGCCTTCAAAACAAATATTTTTTTGAAGTGAGTTATATTTATTAATATTATTGTGTAAAGTTATGATATTTTATTCCAGTGGGGAGAGAAAGAGAGAGAGAGATGGAGTTTAACATCCACTCGACACAAACTAGGTCATTTTGGGACTAACATATAGTTCAATTTTATTTCAATAATTCGCTTGCACATAGGGGTCTTTAGCAGTGGGAGGAAACCCGAGGACCCAGAGAAAACCCACGAGGTTGGACAGGCGACCCTACTCCTTTTCACGTACAACCGGGGAATCCAAGCCACCCCCAGTTGACTCAATTACAGATCCTATGATACAGCGCGTGTGTGCTAACCATTCGGTCATCCAATCACCCAGATTCCAATGGGCATATAGATTGAATCAATACGATCATATAGTTGCCCAAAAAGTGTCAGGACCACTTTTTAAGAATTTTTTACACTTAAATTTTCCATTAGAAAGTCAGCTAACTTGGCGGTAAGTTAATAACAAATTTTGTCAGAATCACTTTTTTGACATAATGTAAGTTGTAACACATGGTAACAAATGTATCAATGGAAATGATATTGCAGGATTTGGTTGATTCTGCATCCATTTTATAACAAGTGTGCAATGCTTATGTGGAAAACTCTTTAACAGTTTCATTGGTACCGGAAGTGACATGAGTTCAAAGGTAACGTGGCACCGGTGAAACCCATCATTACTGCATCGCAGTTCTAGTGATGATTGTTTTTAATTAAAAAAAAAACAATCATCAAACACATTGGCCGTTTTATTTTCCACTTGAGCTTATCTCAGAAACTACTTGTCGAATCGAACTGATATCTTTGGTTTTACTGGGAAAGTTGGCATGACTTAAATCTATTTTGAATATTCTGCGACAGTGTGAAATCACCAAAGTTGTCATTTTTTTAAATATCGCCATTATATTTACAATAATCGATGGATTTTAACATTTTATACATTTTGACATAGCCGGAGACAGGGCAAATAGCTACAGTAATTTGCATTAGGCGACATTGGCAAATTCAGTTATTCGGTCCTAGATAAATTATTTATTGTTCGATTTGCATAAAACAAAGTTCATATGCTCTGTTTTCCGAAATGTAATTTTTTTTGTTACCGTTAAAGTTTCCTGTTGGCACTGGAAGTGACATAATTTTACTAAAAACTACAATTTTGACAGTTCGGTACCAGTTTTTGAAAGCAAATATTATTTTTTTCAAATCTGGTATAACCGATAGGGAGCGCACATAACATCGGGCTTAGTTTTTTAAATTTTGATTTCGTTTTCGGGCTATTTCGATTAAAAGGCGAAAAGATGTACAAAATTAAACATGCATTATGCATAAGCTAAATCTGCCTATTGCAGGTCTTTCTTTAGGCCTGAAATGTTTTCTAAAGTATTAATTAGACATTAATTAATTGATCCAGGCCTTAATCAACTCTCGATGGCATCAGATTTCTCCGATATCAAATAGATTAGAATGGTTCAGCGATACTTTGATTTAATCAAATATGGAGGATTGAGACTTAGCTTCAATCAACCAGTACGGTGGTTGAAATTATTGCACACGTCTGTCAAACCTTCAAAGGCTAATATCTTCGCTTGCAATAGAGTAATTTGAATGAAATTTTCAAATTATTCATTTTACATCATCTACTTTCGAACTATTACAGCAAGAATAGCTAGTTCTTTATCTAAATCTTACATAATGTATCTTTAAGCTATTTACAACTCATTCAGCGTCTTCATATTTTAAAATATTTTTTCTCAACATTCATAAACTCGTAGCAATAATCCATACAAAGAGAATATATGTGAAAATCAATTTGAAATATATGTATGTGCAGTTACCGAGAAATAGGAAATTTTGCATGCCTCACTTTTCATGTTATTTTGCCTGTAAAAGAGTCAATTATCATTCGATTTTAAATTTTTTTTACCATTTGAAACCTAATGCCAATTTTGATTAGGTCAAACCAATTTAACATTTTCACTGTCACCAGAAATGACATCATTTGGGCAAAAACTATATTTTAGCCTTCAAGACAGATATTTTATTCAAACGAGTCTCATTTGTAATGTTTTTAAAATTACGATACTTGATTCCAAACAACAAATAGAATTAACCCATACGATCATACAGATACCACAAAATGGTTTCTAACTTGGACATGGTTGTTATTCATAATAAAACATTTATAATACACTAAAATCTGATTTTAGAGCAACAACCCATTATCAGAAACACATTAGAATTTGTTTGGCCTATGCTAACATTTAGTATACAAAACATTTATTATCAAGGATTTAGCTGTTCAAATTATCAAAGATAGGTTGCCAGGCAACGAAACATACGCCCACAGCAGCTAAATCGTCCAGGAAGTCAACAACATTTATAATACACTAAAATCTGATTAAGAGAAACAACTCATTAAGTAATTATCAGAAAATCATTAGAATTTGTTTGGTTTTTATAAAGTTCTGCCCCATGCTAACTTTTAGCATACGAAACATTTAATATCGTGGATTTAGCTGTTCAAGTTATCAAAATTCATTGAAAATCAATATACTTATTACTTGTTTGTCTCAAGACCTTAAACTCTGTGTATCAATCTGAAGTCAATCAGATAATAACATAAGCCTCTAGAGCGTCACAAGATATTTCAAAGTGATCAAGGGCCATAACTCTGGCCCCAATTATCGGATATCATTGAAAATCACTAGGCTTCTTCGTCTCATGACCTTAAACACTGTATAAATTCAAAGTCAATAGGATATTAACTTTAGCCTGTAGAACGTCTACAAGATTTTTCAAAGTGATCAAGGGCCATAACTCTGGCAGAAATTATCGGAAATCGTTGAAAATCAATAGGCTTCTTCGTCTCAAGACTTTAAACACTGTGTATAAATTTAAAGTCAATCGGTCAATCGGATATTGACTTTAGCCTCTAGAGTGTCCACAAGCAATTGTGGACGCCGGACCGATGTACGGACGGACCAACGACAATGTACAACCACATTTCAATGTGGGCGTATAAAAAGCGTAAAAAAGGTAAAAAAATTTGGTGCACATACGAAAAATTTGATTGTTTGATTGTCCCATGGATGGACCATCATATGGCATTCAATTGATGTGAATTCGATAGTTAGGTAATAAATTAAGGTACTCCGAAAATATAGAATCTTCCAATTTGGAGCCTTCTGAGACGCCTTTATCGGTTGTCAAGGTTGTGCATCCAATTGTAAAAGCCTTGAAGTTATATAAATGGTCCAAAAAAGGCCTCAACCTTTGAAAAAAGTTGAAAAACCATTAAATTACTGAAAATGCTCTTCTATTTTTCTTTTTTTTTTCAAAACTGCTCAATGGATGTTTCTCAAACTTCTGCTAAGATATTTTGAAAAAAAAAAGGTGTTTTTTGCGAAAACCGCAACTTCTCCGTTGGATATTACCAAAAAGAAGAACAGCTAAAGTATCGTTAGATAGCCAGGTGAAAGGAATCTCGTATTATTCATTCTGTTTGTTTCCTGAAAGTCGATTCAGCACTTCCATGCAGGTCTAGTTATATTTATTATTGCTTCATAAACAAATATGGTCCTGATTTTCTGCATGCCTGATTTTTTAAAAGAGAGAAACTGTAGAAAAGACCTTTCAAAATAACTGATTATTATCATATATAAGCCTGCTTACATAATCTTTGGTAGGCTTCTGCATGTATGTAGCTTGTTTTAAAAATAAAGTAGTGTGACGGAATTAAGGAGAGGAGAGAGAGAGAGAAATGGGGTTTAACGTCCACTCGACACAAACTAGGTCATTTCGGGACTAACATATGGTTTAATTTTATTTCAATATTTCGCTTGCGCGTAGGGGTCTTTAGCAGTGGGAGGAAACCGGAGGACCCGGAGAAAACCCACGAGGTTGGACAGACGACCCTACTCCTTGCCACGTACAACCGGGGATTCGAAACCACGCCAGTCGACTCAATGACAGACTTTATGATACAGCGCGCGCACGCTAACCATTCAGCCATCCACCCCCCCCTAAGGAGAGGAGAGAGTGTGATTCGAGATACAAGACTATAGCTAAAATGTAAGTAAGGGTAATTGGATGTGTTATATGAATGCAGCCTGCAGGTGGTTTCACCCATCACAAACAGTTTACTTTATTCAGACTTTAAAGTAGCCAAGTCTCTAACTCAATATCATACAAAGTCTTCGACATTCAAAACCTGAATTGTTTGTTAATTTAAATCAACATTGGTGCTGTGATCTTACCAGGAAAAGATGGGCTTCTGATATCCAATATTTAAGACAAAATAAACATTTTACCATCGGTACAAGAATCGGGTACCATAACGTGTTTTAGCGCGATTTGTAACAAGGGACTTGAGGAACGAGGCTACACATATTCCACAAGCCATATTCTTATCTGGAAAGCATGCACAATAAATAATATCGGTGTAGACTGGAATAACAAGATGCTAAAGATTGCCATTCGATTGAGACTACTGGCGTATTTTCGCTGAACATAACCGATTAGAAATTATAGTGAAAACAGAAACAATTGAATGTAAATCATTTATATATACTATTCCAAAAAAGTAGGGGATATTTGATTTTTAAGTGTTATTAAAGTCACCTAATGAAACTGACGAAGAAACAAATGACAAAATGAAATGAAGTTCACATTCATCGATTTATTCCAAATGATCGTTAGACTAAGTAAGGCACAGACTGACCATTATAAGGGTAAAATGATACCCAGAGTCAAACAGCAAAGTTACCACAGCATCACAACCAAGTCAGTAACGGGTAAATCCTCCTCTGTTTGCCAAACAAGCATTGATCCGACGTGGCATACTCCTAATGAGACGTCTAAGGTCATTTTGGTCCAGATTGTCCCATTCCTGTTGCAACGCAGCAGCAAGTTCTTGGACATTGGCAGGATGTTGTTGACGTTGACGTAACCTCTGTCCAAGCATGTCCCAGACATGCTCGATGGGGGAGAGGTCGGGACTCAGTGCTGGCCAAGGTAATGTGGTGATGTTCTGTTGTTGGAGGTAACCTGTAACGATCCTGGCCCTGTGACATCTTGCGTTGTCATCCTGGAAGATGAAACGGCAGCCATGACGTCGTGCGAACGGCACAACATGGACTGCCAATATGTTGTTCCGGTAGTACTGGCCTGTAACACGCCCTGCAACAACATGTAAAGCCGTTCTTCCAGCAACAGTGATGCCTCCCCACACCATAACAGAACCACCCCCAAATCGATCATGTCTGATGACGTTAACGTCTTGGAAGCGCTCGTTTCGACGACGCCACACCCTCCTACGTCTGTCCAAAAAATCAACAGTGAACCTTGACTCATCTGAAAACATCACATTGCTCCAGCGTCGATTATCCCAGTGTTGACGATCCCTACACCAACGACGTCTTGCCTGAATGTGATGATCTCTCAAACAAGGGATCACGCGAGGACATCGGGCGCGAAGGTGACCCCTATGCAGTCGATTCCGTATCGTCTGGCCACTCACTCTCACACCAGTGTCTGTTTGAAGACGAGCGCTGATCTGATTTGCTGTGATGACACGATTTCTCAAGGCCAAGGTACGGATAAATCGATCCTGGGCTTGAGTTGTCGCCGTTGGTCGACCTGACCGTGGTCTATCCTGTACAGATTGTGTATCACGGTATCTGGACCATAGCCTGCTTATGACAGACTGAGAAACATTCATCGTCCGCGCCACAACCGCCTGTGTTGTGCCGATCTGTAGCATGCCAAGGGCACGTAACCTTTCATTTTGGGTAAGCCGACGCATATCAAAATTTGTTTTCTGGTCACTAAAACAATTAAACTGATGTTTCCACCCTGGAATTCAATGCCACAATGACTGTAACATTCAAAGTCAGAGTCGTGCAAATCTTGGGTTGGACCCCCATGATGATCCCAAGCATCACCTGCATTCCATGCGGTAGCTATTGGTGCGTTTGGGCGTCACATGTAACTGGAAATGTTTCTTCTGTTAGGTTCTATAGTGACTTTTTTCGTAGTCATTTGCATATTTTAGTATTATGCCCCCAAAATCAAATATCCCCTACTTTTTTTGAATAGTATATATTAATATTACATTATTACACTCAAAGCCATTAAAAATGCAATGCCAAATTCAAAGTTTATTTACTGCAACAACTTTAAACAAATGTACATAACAATTGACAAAATTGGATAATTTCATGAAAGAATTCACTACGAATGCACAAAACTGAAACATCAGAGAACCATGAAACAAAGAAGGGGTCAGCTAAAGTCAATATCAGGTATGTCCACCCTGAGCTCTTACACATGCCTGAAGTCGCCTTGCTTGGACTGGCATATATGTCTCACTACACGCAGTGGGATTGTTTGCCAATGATTTTGGAGTGCCTGTGCCAACTCTGCAACTGTTCGTGGTGGCACGACTTAGTTCGAACCCATTGTCCAAGTTCATACCAAAGGTGTTCAATCAGGTTCATGTCGGGAGAAATAGTGGGCCAATCCATAACACAGACATGATGATTGTTCAGAAGGTCTCTTGTCAACCTGGCAGAGTAAGGTCGGGCGTTGTCATGCTGGAAAACCATCTGTCGATAGACGCCATGTTGAGCCAGCAATGGAAGCATCACCAGAAGAAGGAGCGTTGAGATTGCCTTGGACCACCACCAACTGGACCACCACCAACTGGTACCAGAAGCTGACATTGATAGCGGCCCAAACCATGACACCACCTCCCCCCGAAACGATCCCTTTCCAGCACGCAGTTCCGAGCAAAGCGTTCATGTCGACGTCGGTAGATACGGTGACGTCCATCAGGAAAACTGAGGTTGAATTAGGATTCGTCCAAAAAGATGACATTTCGCCATGGTGTGTTTTGCAGATACCCATGATTTGCGTCCCATTGCTATCTGGCAAGTCGATGACGATGCAAAAGGATTTGACCTTGGTAAGGTCATCGGCAGCGTAACCCAAGAGCAGCTAGGCGCCCTCGGACTGTTTGAGGGTTGATCTGACGTTGACGTGTTCCAACAGTTCCCCTGGCAGTAGCAGTAGCTGAGGCGCTCCAGGTCGGGGTGGATCGACAACTCTTCCAGTGGCTGAGAAGCGTTGTCTGAGGCGATGCAATGGTCGTTTGGTGGACATTAAAATGTTTGGCGACGGCTACCTATGTCAATAGCTTTGTTCCTGTTTTCTTGTGTAAGGCGTGGCATTTTTCCGAAGAGATGAATGTTGAAAGTTTGATCTGTATTTAAAGGGCCAGAGTGCAGGGAATGCACGTGCAAAACGTGTGACATGGGACTGCTTAAAATCGTGAAAAAAGACAAGTGTTCGTTTGCACGAACAAAGTTCATTACCGAGAACTGATATTGGGTTCAAACCAAGAACTCCACAAAAGAGACCCATCACAAGTTTCACCTATGTGCCATAAGATAGGAAAGCCCAAGAAAACGTTTATCAGAAATATTTCACGAATTAGGCAATGCGTTTTTAATGACTTCGAGTGTATATGCGTTGTGACCCATTTCTGTCAATTTCTAGGTCCCAAATAATAGCGATTTAGCTCCTTTAAGTAAGGGAAATCCTCAGTTGAAATAGGTCAGGTTGTAAACTTCATTTGACACCAAATCACAAATGATACACTAAATAATATCATGTAAATAAGAAATATCTTTGTATTTAATAAATAAGCATGAATTAAAATTTCGCCGTGGCTAATCTTATGACGAGGCGTAAGAATTATTGATGGACTATTCTTATGAAATGGTGGAAGTTCCGGCAGTTAAACAATGTTGACTTGTACTATTTTGTAAAATGTCGTAAGAACAGGCAATGCTTTACTTTTACGATGAGATCGTCGTAAAAATAGTCTGTCTCCTGTTCTTACAACATTTTACTAAGTATTCTAGGCTGTAAATTATTGTCAATTTTTACAAGTTTTTTTTATTAACTTTGAATCATATCAATCAAATACTCATTGTTCTGATTCTTAGATTTGAAAAGTGATTTCTATAAACCTTAAAATGGGCCACTTTTAAATGTCAAAGTGCCAGTACGCCTCTTATTCTTTGATAAGGCCCATTTTACTCTATTAAATTTAAAATGATTTATTTTTTTTCCCAAAGAAAAATACTTTTATCTTCTGGAGCCTCTCGCTGCATGCTTCTCTTATTTAGGCCACATGTATGTTATGTGAGCTTTCTTTAAAATATAAAATAATAATTTAAGATATTAAAACTGAATTTCAAATAGGCCAATAAATATATACTAAGCAGCAAAAGAAACTTCAGGTTGGCAAGTTACTCTGAATAGACACATTGTATAAACCTTGCCAAATGTTGTTTTTTTTATTGTATATTTGTGACCACACCTCCAACTTTATCTGAGCAATAAGGCTCCTTCCCAAACACAGAATTGAACCCAGGAAATGTTCTCAAAAACGCAACCTGACTTCTGAGATAGTAATGCGTTCTCCATGATTTTCATGTAACTCATGCTGCATGTGCTGTTCACCGGGAGCAGCCCTATAAAATGCACCCCCATACCTGGTTGAATCATTCACACTACAACGTCAGCAGTATGCCACGACTCAAGATAGCTCAGAGGAACCAGGGGCTTGGAAGACTCGACGCTGGCCACACTGCCCAAGCCATTGCCAATCACTTCCAGGTCAATTTTTGGACCATCTACAGGCTTCAGCAATGCTTTCGGGCCACCAACACCACGGATGTTCGCCCCCAAAGGGTTACCACAAGTCGACAAGAACGCCATGATGTGCGACAGCACGTGTAGAATCCCTTCACACAGTCATCTGAGACAGCACATCAGACCCATCAGTACTGATACAGAGAGAACATGTATTTCCATAGACCGATCCTCACCCCGCAGCATCGACGTGAACGTCTACAATTTGCCCAAAAACACCAAAACTGGGGTCACAGATAATGGAGAACTGTTCTGTTCACAGATGAGAGTCGGTATTGTGTATCAACTGCAGATGGCAGGACCAGAATATGGCGTTGACATGGCCAGCGTTATTCTGACCAATCTGTCATGGAACTCATGGGGAGGTCCAAGCATAATGATTTGGGGTGGAAAGGACCTGAACCAGAGAGTGGGTCCTGTGATGTTCCAAAATCTTGGTCCAGGCAGAGGAGGTGGCATCACAGAAGTGCGCTACATCAATCAAGCTCTCAGACCTATGTCATACCACATTTTGCACGTCATTGAAACAACGTTTTCCAGCATGACAACGCTCGTGCCCACAAGTATGTGTTTTTGTGTATCACACTGCAAGAGTTATTCGGGACTTTCTACAGCAGAACGGTGTCAACGTTATGCACTGGCCTGGCCTTAGTCCGGACTTAAACCCGATTGAACATCTTTGGGATGAAATTCTGAGGAGATTTAATAATGTCGTACCGAGACCAAACACAGCCAATGGATTGCGCCAGGCTTTTCTGAGAGTGTGGTTCCAGATGCCAATGGCGTTCATCAATCGTCTGGTCCACTCCATGTACAGACGCTGCGCTATTGTTATTGACGCTCGCGATGGACACACGAGATACTGATGTATAGACTGTGTACAGACTCTAAACCTTCTCGTAATGTCTTGGAATTGTGATGAATTAATCACTAATGTGTCAACATACTGTTCACAAAAAATTGCTTTGATCCATTTAGTATGTCGTTTTCTAGAATGATTTGATTAAAGTGCCTTGCTAATTTTGAAATCGTACTGACATTTTTTTTGCTGTTTAGTATATATTATAACTACGGTACCGAGATGACCCCTTCTGATGTCCTAGGCTAAGCATGGAAGTTGGACAATGTTGTAGTCATCGTAAAAATAGCCTGTCTCCTATTCCTCCAACAATCTGTCATAAAGATAAAGCATTGCCTATTCTTTCGACAACCCCTCTTGCAAGCCGGAACTGCAAAATAGTACAAGTCCAACATTTTGTAACTTGTGCATGCGCTACCAGAACTTCCACCATGTCGTAAGAATAGTCCATCAATAATTCTTACGCCTCGTCGTAAGAATAGCCACAGTGTTAAAATTTAGCAGTGAATCACTCAAACTAATTCATTGCAAAATTGAAAGGCGTTCAGAATTGGCTACTGCAAAAAGATGAAAGTATTGGAATGGTTATTAATATGAATCTTGAACATATTGTTGTTAATAGATTCATCACGTATTTAAGTATTGCCACTTGCATGGAACTATTATTAACCTTAACTGTTGTCACTCAGTGCCAGTCATGGATAATCAAAATATCATGAATGAATGGAGCATAACCACAGACTGTCACTTTAAAAAATCTCTCCTATTGCATTCAATTTGTTTTAATCTCAGCATCCCTCTACTCTTTGTGTTCTGTGTTTTGATATTATGATGATGAACTGCATTGTAACAAAATCATGAATGGGGTCAAAGACTCAAAGTCATGACTTGACGAGAACCGCAGCGATTGAAGGTTAGGGGCCGTAAAAAGATGTAAACAAAGCAATAATATGCAACAATGGGATATTCCTGGGTCATAATTGCATTATTGCTGTATGCATTACACATCCAACTTTATAATCCAACCTTGCATTTCTCGCCAATGGCTTTGACAAAACCGTCGAAAAGTGGAAAACCTTTCCCAAACATAATGTTCTGCTGAAGCCAGCCATGATGGACGTGTTTATATACTCTCAAACCCGAATATAAAACTACGCTAAAAAAAAATATTTATTTTTGAAATATGTAAATGTATTTTAGCTACGATATTATTTAAATGCAATAGCAGACACGTAAATATATTACAAGCAGTTTATTGAATTTTGAATTCCTTATCTCCAATAAAATCATTTTGTTCGGGACTACCAGTTGCCACGGAAACGACCTCATTGTTGAATAATGGCGGCCTAAAATCATACGCTTGTGTATCGTTGAAGTGTAAAGGAGTGTTATTTTTTATGATTATTAAATATCGTTTTATTAAAGAACCGCAAAGATGACTGTCAGTTTAGAAGAATATTTCCGAACAACGTTTGAGGATAAACTCCTCGTGTAAGTGTGATGTTTAAGTCAATTTCTACGTACTGTCTGAACCAATACCATCGAATGATCGATCGTATCGTAAATTTTATTTAAAGGACAATATTGGTGCCAGTCATTATCACATATGTGTTAGAGCTGGTTAAACACATTCCAGATATACTTTTAACACAGAGATCATTGCTACGATAGCTGAGTAATACAGGTTTCCCGAATCGGAAGTGACGAACGCCAAAGCAAAACACGAGTCACCGCTCTATAGGCCTATAACTGACTGAAGCGACCAGTGATACAAATACACGGCCGAATTTCTGCTCACTAATAATTCCTTCGAAGACCAAAAGTTGTTGAGTGAGACTGTGAGAGGATATCTGACAATTCATAAAAAGAATTGACTGCCACTAGATAAGAGAACATTAAAGAAAAATAGAAAAAGTCTGTGCATATGTTTTTATAAGGTATAGGCCTAGATAATAGAATGAATATAAACAAGGGAATGTATGGATTATTTCTATTTTTCTTGTGTTCTCTTATCTAGGCCTAATGACATTCAATTACTTTATTGAATTGTCAGATATCCTCTTACAGTCCCATATAACAACTTTTGGTCTTCGAAGGAATTATTAGAGAGCAGAAATTCGGCCGTGTATCTGTTATCACTCGTCGCTTCAGTCAGTTATATAGAGTGGTGACTCTTGTTTTCCTTTGGCGTTCGTCACTTCCGATTCGGGAAACCTGTATTACTCAGCTATTGTAGCAATGATCTCTGTGTTAAAAGTATATTTGGAATGTGTTTAACCAGCTCTATCACATGTGATAATGACTGGCACCAATATTGTCCTTATTTCTTCAATTATGAACAAACTACTTAAAGGAGCTAAATCGCTAATATTTGGGACCTAGAAATTGACCTAAATGGGTCGCAACACACATATATAATGTAGTCTGATTGTATATAAACTGATTTACATTCAATTGTTTCCGTTTTGGCTCTAATTTCAAATGAGTTACAGAGTTAGGTCCAGCGAAATACGGCATGAGTCTCAACCGAATAGAAATTTCTAGCATCTGGTTATTCCAGTTTATTGTGCATGCTCTCCAGATAAGTTATGGTGTCGTCGTATGACATGAGTTATGTCTAGCCTCGCTCTTTCTGGTCACTTGTTAAAATGACGATGAAACGCACTATGGTACACGATTCGTGTACCAATGCCATTAGTAAAATGTTTATTTTGTCTTAAATATTGGATATCAGAAGCCTACCTTTTCCCAGTAATTATAATCAATTAATGAGATATTATTAATTTAATTATAATCTGCAAATTTCATTGAAATCGGATGATAATTGTGGTTGTGCCACATGAAATGTGTGGTAACCTGATATCACGGAAACCGCTAACCGGAAGTGATCAAAATTTTGGCTAGCCTACTCAAGATATTATTAATGTTATTATATTCTGTAAGTTTCATGAATATCGGTTGATAATTGTGGTCTGCAGTCATGCCACATGAAATGTGTGGTAACTTGATATCTCGGAAAGAACTAACCGGAAGTGGCCGATATTTTAGCTACTTTGAGATATTATTAATGACCATCTGTGAGTTACATTGACATTGACATAATCTGTTTTATTAAAATCGGGTAAGGCTATTTTGAAATTCTTGCTTACCACATGTGGCAAATAGCCACTGCCTTACTTTCATGTTTCAAAAAATGTTTTTTTTTTTACCACAAATTCATTATTTAATAAACCATCTATAGCTAAGGGCCTAATAATGGACTATACTTACTTTCACATGGTTTCCATGCTGTTTTCTATATTATATGATCTTTTCTTATTACTAATAATAGGACATAATATGTAACTGACTCTGGTACATACAATTGTTAACATATGTCCATAATTTTTTTGTATTTATGATTACATTGTCACTTTGTAAAGCACCCCTAAACATGTTATATGAAAGAGCACACTATAAATATGCTGTAATAACAAAAATAATACTAGAACTGCGATGCAGTAATGACGGGTTTGACCAGTGCCACGTTACCCTAAATATATGTCACTTCCGGTACCAATGAAACCATTAAACAGGTTTCCACATACATGTAAGCATGGCACACATCAAATAAAATGGATGCCGAATCAACCAAATCCAGCAATATCAATTCATTTTATTACATGTAAGTGTACAGTACTTCCAGTGATAATGAAAATGTTCAATTACTTTTATGAAATCGGAAATGGCATAAGGCATCACATTGTGAAAATTTTATGTAAATTGAATAATAATTGCCACTTTTATAGACCAAAAACCTTGAAAAGTGACTTGTAGAAAACCGTCTATTTCTCTGCAACCATACAAGTTAGAAACCATTTTCTGGTATCTGTATGATCGTATGGATTCAATCTATTTGTTGATTGGAATCAAATATCATAATTTTAAAAACATTACAAATCAGACACATTTGAATAAAATATCTGTTTTGAAGGCTAAAAATACAGTTTTTGCCAAAATGACGTTACTTCCAGTGATAATGAAAATCTTAAATTACTTGTATGAAATTGTAAATGGCATTAGGTATCACACCGTGAAATTTTTTATGAAAATCAAATAATAATTGACACTTTTATGGACCAAAAACCTTGAAAAGTGACCTGTTGAAAATCGCCTATTTCTCCGCAACTGAACAAGTTAGAAATAATTTTTGGAAATCTATATGACCGTATGAATTTTATTAATATGTGAATGTAAACCAAAAGTTAAAATTATTAATACATATTAAATAATTCTTGGTTGAAAAAAATATTGATTTTAAAAGTTAAAAATGCATTTTTTGACAAAATGGCGTCTCTTCCAGTGTCAATTTTAAATTGTAATCAATTCGATACGATGCATACTTGTTTTTGAATCAAATAGTGTCACTTTTGTGAAAATCCAATAATAATTGACTATTTTACAGGCAAAATAACGAAAACAGTGACTTATGCAAAATTGCACATTTGTAGGTAACTGCTTATATTATAAACTAATTTAAACATACATTTTCTTCGTATGGATTATAGCTACAAGTTTATAAAAGTTACGTAGAAATATTTTAAAATCTGAAAAGCCTGAATGAATTGTAAATAGGTCAATTTTACACCCTTTTTCACCTCTTAATCAAATTTGCTCGAAAATGAAATCGAAATTAAAAAAACTGAGCTCACACTTTTTTGTGCCTTTAAAGGGCACACTCTTTTAGTTATATCAGTTTTTAAAAAAAAAAAAAATATTTGCTTTCGAAAAATGGTACCTGTCAAAATTGTAGTTTTTGGTAAAATTACGCCACTTCCGCTGCCGACAGATAACTCTATCGGTAACAAAAAAAATCGCAATTGAGACACCGGAGCATATGAACTTTGTTTTATACAAATCGAACAATAAATAATTAATCTAGGACTGAAAAACTGAATTAGCCAATGGCGGCCAAGAAAAATTACTGAAACAAAACATTTTTGCCCAAGTCAGATGACTCGTTCATTTTGTGTAAAACACGACTAAAAAATATTCATAAATAAAAAAGTTTTTTTGTAAAAATTTAAATTTTCTAAATTTGGTGCCTAATATCTGCGAAGATTTGCCGAAAATCAAAAATCAAAAGTAGCGTAGCTATGTGCTCTGTCTCCGGCTATGCCAAAATATATCGAAAGTTAAAATACAACGATTATTTTAAAATGTTATCTAAATTATTAATTAGACATTAATTAACTTATCCAGACCATAATCAACTCACTAGCCTGTGATACTTACTGGATAAGGATCCCATTTGCTGCTCAACTTTCATTCATGATTTAATCTTGAAATGGATAATCAAATGGAGGTAGTCATTCACGACACGAGCGCGGTGGGTACGGGCATTATCATCTTGAAAGATGAAACGTTGACCTGCACATTGAGCAAAGGGCAGAACTATCGGTGCAAGGATGTGGTCACGGTAATACACACCAGTGACCCTTCCTTGAACAATATGCAAGTCTGTTCTGCCAGTCATGGTGATTCCTCCCCACACCATGCTGTCATGCTGTCAGATGTTAACGTTAGCATGACGCTCATTTACACGACTCCAAATGCAAGCACGCCTATAGGTGAAATCCAGAGTAAATCTGGACTCATCTGAGAACATTACTCGCGCCCATCGACGATGACCCCAATTTCTACGCTGCCTACATCATTGACATCTGTTTGCCATGTGCTGGCGAGTTAATGGAGGCACAACACGTGGTCGTCGCGCATGCAAATGGGCTGCATGTAGCCGATTTTTGATCGTTTGGGGTGTAACTCAAATTCCTGTAACTTGGTACAAATTTACAGAAAGCTGATTGGCCATTTGTCCTCGATTTCGCAGGACCTGTGTATGAATGTATTGATCCTGTGCTCAGGACAACCTGAACGAGGTCTATCATCAACATTGTGTGTTTGTTGGTACCGGTTCCACAGTCGGCTGATCACAGACTGTGACACATTAAGCATGTTGCCTACTGCTCGCTGTGTAGAACTCATTTGAAGCATGCCAATAGCACGTAGACGTTCATCATGTTGAAGACGTCTCATTACAAATTAAACGTAACACACTAAAGCAAAAATACGCTAAACAGTAAATCTTATGCAAGGACCGATAGGAAAGCAAACATGGATAGGATAAACCAGCGCGCGGCAGTTTTCATCAACCCTTCCTTGAGGTGTCAAATTTGACAATGAACCCCTCCCACGTGTATGGCGCTATTCCGTGTCGCATATGCAGCTGCTCAGTCGTTCTGTTGGGGCGATAAGTTCTTCATCTGTGAACATGCTCTCAAAGCATGTCAAGTGTCCATGACTATTTATCATATCACAACCTGCATAGGTATTTGCATTTCAATATCCCATACTTTTTTGGGAAGGGTATTTTTTGAACAATAATATAGAGAAGTTTTGTTTGTCAGTCCTTTAATCAACAATCTCTGTGAGTCACGCCATGCATTACCGGAAAATTTCGACAAGGCCAGCCGTATGTTAGCATTTAATGCAGATATGGTGGGTATTGTCTAATCCTATCAATACCTAAGCCATTCGGTGGTCTAGAAAGTTGATTACGGGTTTTGTCAATTAGTAAGGTGCTGGCACATAAAGTACAATAAATTCTTGTTTTGCAGTAGACTTAAATATTATTTCAGGAAGATGCCAGAGCGGGAGGATGACCATCTTACACCAGCCACCCGTCTTCTGGAGAAACGAAGAGAAATGGCCGAAGTTGAGCAGGCTTTGGCAGCCCAGAAAGAGGTAGCTGATTTACTTATTACTTACATTTTGAGAAAATTTGATGAGACATATCTTAAAGTAACATTTCTGATGCAAAATAAATAATAATCAAATAGGCAAAGTGCTTCATAAACCTACAATACTCAATCGACTACACATTAACAAGACTACACATTAACAAGATAATTGTTAGCTGCTGTTAAGCAGGCTACATGTGGTACAAAAATGTTGCTCAGATGATATATGCTATAGTGACTGCAGATGGTGACTTGATGAGTGTTGTGTTACCAGCATTTTAGCTATGTAATTTATATATTTGAAATGATCTTCTGTAAATGTAATGTATATGAGACATGGTAAACTGTTACAAAATAAGCTTACCGGTATGTACTTCTCATGGTTGATTAAATATTTACATGTACACATCGTGTTTTGCCAATATTGGTGTTTGGTTATTTTAAGGAATTTCAAATGAAAATGGAAAGTTTACAACAGAGAAGAGAAGAATTAGAAAGAAAGGAATATCAGTTGAAGGAATCACTGCTCAAGTTTGATAAATTTCTGAAGGTAATATTATGTGTACCCTACAAGTTCATGTCTCTATATACATGTAAACTCTCAACTTCATGTCTATATATAAACCCTCAACTTCATGTCTCTATATAAAACTACAACTTCATGTCTCTATATCACTAATATCAGTGGTTCTCAACCTTTTGTTGTCAAAGGCACACCTTGGAACACATGAAAAAATAGCGGCACACCTGGCTAAATATATATATATGAAGAATATTTGAATTTTGCAAATAAAAACATGGTAAGTCAGACGGCATACAACCGTAGACGGAGAATAGTCAAAGACACATACAATGACTCAAACTAAATAAAGAAAAACACAGCTATGATTCATTGTAACCCTACAACTTCATGTCTCTATATAACCCTAAAACATTCAGGTCTCTATCCTACAAGTTCATGTCTCTATATAACCCTACAAGTTGAAGTTCATATCTGTATATAACCCTACAAGTGCATGTCTGTATATAACTTCATGCCTCTATATTAAACGTACAACTACACATCTCTATATAACCCTACAAGTACAGTAGAATCTGTATTAAGCAGCCACTCAAGGGAATAAAATCTCAGTGTTATTTTTTGTGCTGACATCAATTAAATATTACGCTTGGATGCATTGGAAGCAAACATCAATACTTGCATCGGTAAATTTGGCCGTCGCTGAAACATGCTTGGAACGAAAATTCTTTGAATCAAATCTCTGAATAACTTCTGTAAACGTGTCATTTTGTATCAACATCGATACTACTGTCTACCATTGTGATGCATTCGATAATATTTATCCATTTTTGTGAGAAAATCCATATTAATTAACAGATAATCCCGGGTTTATTGTTATTTTCACATTTCTTTTTACCTGATCAGTGAAGGTCCAGTTGATTAACTATTAATATTTTTTTTCTTTAAATCTATTCCCCTGTTCTTAAAGGCGACATGATGGTACTATAGTATAAGCATGTAAAACATTTTTGAATATTTATATATTTTTTGTTTGTTTTAGGAAAATGATTCTAAACGAGCCCGTGCTGTGAAAAAGACAAATGATGAAAAAGATATGAGAAAGCAAAAGGATACAGAAATATCAAAGTGAGATAATATTTTATTTATTAAAGCCTCTTTGTGCTATTTGCGTTTTTGGTAAAATATCAAATTTTCCACAGCTTAATTCAATTCATAAACCAGATCAAAATATCAAAGACAGGCAGATAATTTTCTAGCTTAGATGCTATCGAATTAAAAAGAGGCTCGTCTACAGAGTTCGGCGAAACTTAAGGATCTTGCCAGCTTGTGGGTTATTAACAAAGTGGCCTTAGGCTTTGGTCAAAGTGGATATAACTTTTAGTTACAACAACCATAGATAACAGCCATAATAAAGATAGGTTGTCAGGCAAAGAAACATACGCCCACAGCAGCTAAATCATCCGAGCGGTCGACAAGGGTTGTTACATATTTATTCTTTTGTGGGTAATTGGGACCATTTACAAGACAATTTCATACGGATGAGATTATAATTTTTGTCGTTTGAGGGTTCACAAGGTTCTACAAACTGAAACAAGGACCCTAATTCTGGAAGTGACTTACAGAAATTGCTGAAATTCAATAGAATTCTTTGTTTCACTAATTTAAATCATGCATGTAAATTTTATCCAGATTTGATGATAACTTTTGTCATTAGAACATTCACATGGTTCAACAAAGTGAAACAAGGGCCATAATTCTAAACATAATTTACGGAAATTGCTGGAATTTATTAGGCTTCTTCATTTAAAGATACATTATGGGAGATTAGATAAAAAAGCTGGCAGTTCTCACTATAGTTAAAAACTAGATAATGTAAAGGAAATTTTCTGAAAATTCATTAAAAAATTGATCCACGCTGAACCAAGATTTTAGGGATTGAATTTTCGGCCTAGCCTCGATCATCATTACTTAAGTCTGTATGATAAAAAACATAGTCTCGATTATCCATTTACTGATTAAATTATGAATAGATGTCGAACAGGAAATCGGAACCTAATCCAATAAACAACATAGGCTAGCGATGCCATCGTGAGTTGATTATGGTCTGGATAAGTTAATTAATGTCTAATTGATAATTTAGATAGCATGTCAGGCTTAAAGAAAGACCTGCAATAGGGAGATATAGCTCTTGCATAATGTATGTTTAACTAATTTAAATGATGCATATAATCATACAAATAGGGTGATAACTTTTGTCGTTCACAAGGTGCAACAAAGTGAAACTGAAATTATTGAACTTAATTAGACTTCTTTATCTCACTAATGTAAACCACATTATATATCAATTTCAAAACAATCAGATGATAAATGTAGTCTGTAGAGTGTTCACAAGAAATTGTGGACAGACATGGGTGATGGCAATGTACGACCACATTTCCATGTGGGCGTATAAAAATCAAAACAATCAATTAACATTTGTTATGTAATAAGAATCTACTGATATTTAGATAAACTTCGACAACACTTTGGATTGTTTTGATTTATGTTCATTTTGACCATATCCAGCGTATCTTTGTAAATACTGATTGTTAACAGCTCTTTATTTGAAAATGAAATGGTTTGAACGTCCTACTGTTCTTCTCCACCTGGGCTAATGAAGTTGGACTCCTTAAATGACGTTCAGAGCCTTTAAAAATGTTTTTATAATATAAACTTTACCAGTAATTATTAAAGGGCGAGTTTTGTTTTGTTTATCTGTTGCTCAAATGATAGAAAATGTTGAATTTTATTCACTGACTAATTATTAGTGGAGATCCTTGATCATGGACTAATAATACCCAAAGTTTTCATTATGAAGTTTTAAAATCGTAAATATAAGATTCAGCAATCAATAGCCATTTTTGATAGAAGTGAGTCCAATCTTAGTATATTTAAATATCCCAAATTTCCCATATTGCACAGAACTAATATTAGTAGTATCATGGAGGTCACTTTTTGAACAGATTTATGACATTGTGGATGAAGATAATATCCCACACATATTCATTAGTGACATCCATAGTGGTTGTTTGAGGCTAAAGTAAATATTCATACACAAGATTGCATAAATAGACTTGCATCTTGAACATCCAAAATCTTAATGTGGTATTGAAATAAATTGACCACTGTGATAAGTAAGATATATCTGTATTAACCTCATGACTCAAATAATTTTTATTTTTATTTATCTTAGGTTAAAAGAGGAAACAGAAAAATTTTTGAAATCAAAAGATAAATTACAGAAAAAATTAGAAGCTTATACAATCTATCATGAATATATGGAGAAATGTTTAGAAGCTGGTGAAGAATTTCATGAAATGCGTGATATAATAGCTAGATATGATACTCTCACTGCAACTCACATGGTAAAGTTTTAATTTGTAGGTTTGTTTAGAGATAAAATGTAGGATAAATTACAACCCATAATTTGAGAGAGAAAAGTAAATTGCGTGAAGTAATTTTGAATATGACAAAAAAACTTGAGTTCCCAAGACCCATATTCTTAGTAAATTACATTAAATGCAGCTCTGTGTTACTTTATGAAGTAAACTTTACTGTATGAAAGGGCTTGCCTGAAAATATATAACTGTAGTTAATCCCATTTTGTTCAACAGCTTTTGGCGGGATTGCAAGTTACTTGAAATTTCCCTGTCTCCCAAATTTTATAAAAATTGTATGGAAAGATGAAAATCCACAGGCACTTGAAGGGATTAAAATAAAATTTCTTACTACTGTTTGTCTATATATTACAGTATTAACAAGGTTTATCAGCTGCCATTTTGTTTGACTCTTTGATGACATGATATTGTCGTCGCCCCTGTCCGTCCACAATTGTTTGTGAACAGTCTACAAGTCACAATTTTTATCCAATTTCAATGAAACTTGAAATATAGGTTTATCATCCTAAGATCTCAGTTCCTTTCGATATTGGCATGTATCGGACTGTAACTTCATGGATTATGGCCCCTGATTGTACGAAAAATCACGATTTTAGCTTGTGAACACTGTAGAGGTCACAATTTTAATCCTATTTTGATGAAACTTGAAATGTAAGTTTATAACCCAAAGATCTCGGTTCCTTTTGATAATCGCGCATTTCAGAACGTAACTTCCCGAATTATGGCCCCTGATTGTACGAAAAATCGCATTTTTAGCTTGTGGACCCTATAGAGGTCATAATTTTTATCGGATTTAAAAAAATGTATTATTATATCACCGTTACACCCTAAGGATGGCTGAGTTCGAATTTCCTGAAAATCAGCCCAAAACTGACAGACAAAATGGCCGCCCCTCGTTCTCAAATAGGGTAAAAATATGGTATATCAAGGTTGTGGACCCTATAGAGCACTCAGCAAACCTCGGCAGATTCCGTAACCCTACATCTAGCCTCGGCTGTATGACAGTAAGTGATATGCACCTACGCCTATAAGGGAAACTTGCCCGCATTAAGAAAGAAGTTCTCAAAATTGCGTCGTTCGAAGAGTGTAGAATTTTCTGTGCAAATTTGTCCTTGTCTAAAGAAAATTGGATAAACTTGAAAGAAAAACAGCTTCAAACTTTGAAAATTTTGTATGATATAACATTCTTCAAATACGTCGTCATCAATGACGTCATTAGTCGCCATGGACAACGCCATTGTAATCCGGGAACTTGAAAGTAGTTCTAATGGCGGACTTGGTCATACAGCCGAGATTAGGATGTAGGGTACTGGAATCTGTTGAGGTTTGCCGAGTGCCCTATAGAGGTCACAATTTTTATCCGATTTTGTTGAAACTTAAAATGTAAGTTTATAACCCAAAGATCTCGGTTCCTTTCGATATTTGCGCATATCGAATTGTAATTTCCTGAATTATAGCCCTTGATTGCAGGAAAAATCACTTTCTTTTTAGCTTGTTCTCTATCCATCTCTGGAAAATGTGGGCGTATCCTGCCTGGCAGCCGCTGGGTTTTTTTTTTTGCCTTAGTCATAGCTATGGTTAGGGTAGAGGTAAACAAACTTACATATGATTTCTGACTGCTTAAATAAAGGAATTATATGCAAATAAAGTTGGAATAACAAAAGAATTAACATTGTAAAAAAAAAATGCTTGCTATGTGGCAAGCACACAAATTCCTTAATATTAAACTAAAAATTAAACATTTGATATTACATTGGTTATAAATTTGCTAAACTGCTTACTTTAGGATACGGTTCTGGTAAAGGTCGTTGAAATTTGGGATGAAGGAGTTTAAGTTTTATGTGATAATTTGCATCCAACAAAGTCTATAGCAGGTACTTTGTGTCCAGGCTTTGACCATGCAGATTAATTATTCAATCTCTTATGTACATTTTGTTTATTTTTTCGTTTAGGATTTAGTGGAACGAGAGCAGAAAAATCAGGATGTTATTGAAAACCAAAGACAAGAATTAATGAAATATATTGAAACAAAAGACAATCAGATCCTAAGTCAAAATAATCAGTTATCTGGTCTCCAAACACGTCTAGATAAAGCACAGAGTGAAGCTGTTAAATGGGAATCAAAATGGACTCATATCAAAAATACTGCTGCTAAGAAAACATTATTATTAGGCAGGATAAAGATGTAAGAATCATTTAATCTTATTATGGGTATTGGGCCCTATCCCTCATTTTAATGATGATGAACACACTTTCTGGCTTATTTTATATAAAAAGTTTACTTGGAGGGATTCAAATTTACCAGCTGGAAAATTTATCTGCCATTTAATTAACATGCCTTAAAACAAAGAGTTTAACCTTAAAATTAAAACAAAATACAGATAAACTTATGATTTAATGTGTAAAATCATTTTAAAAAAACAGATTTTTAAACTGAGATAACACTGATAAAAGAAGCTTGCTTGAAATATTCACAGGTTTCCACAGAATGTCAATATGAAATACGAATCTTTACTGTAGCGTGGTTAGTCTTTGTTGCAGTTGGTAATTGAGTCATACCATGCTATTATGATGTCACAGTACTTACCTTTTATATTATAATAATACAATATATAGTAATTGGATTATGACATCACAATAGGAAAAAAGAAATGTTCAATGTTTCATTATTGCAACATCTCTCTCAAGGTTGTGGACCCTCTAGAGGTCACAATTTTCATCCGATTTTGATGAAACTTGGAATGCATGTTTATGTCCCAAAGATCTTGGTTCCTTTCGATATTTTCGAATATCGAATCGTACCTTCTTGAATTATGGCCCCTGGTTGTAAGAAAAATCGCGTCTTTGGCTTGTGGTCCCTCTAGAGGTCACAATTTTTATCTGAATTAAAAAAACGTTTTAGTATATCACCGTTACCATTACACCCTAATGATGGTTGAGTTGGAATTTCGTGAAAATCAGACCAAAACTGTCAAACCAAATGACCGCCCCTTGTACGCAAATGTAAACATTTGGTATATGAAGGTTGTGGACCTCCTAGAGATCATAATTTTGATCCGATTTTGATGAAACTTGAAATACATGTTTATAACCAAAAGATCTTGGTTCCTTTAAATATTCGCTGATATCGATTTCGTAACTTCCTGAATTATGGCCCTTGATTGTACGAAAAATCGTGTTTTGAGCCTGTGGTCTATATAGAGGTCACAATTTTTTAAATGATTTAAAAAAAAAATGTGAATATATCACAGTTATACACTAATAATGGTTGAGTTTGAATTTCGTGAAAATCAGACTAAAATTGACAGATATAATGTGTACGCAAATAGTGTAAAAATATGGTATATCAAGGTTGTTGACCCTCAAGAGGCCTCAGTTTTTATCTGATTTGGATGAAACTTTAAATATATGTTTTTATCATATAAAAGATCTTGGTTCATTTTGATAATCACACATATCTGAACGTAACTTCCTGGATTATGGCCCCTGATTGGTCGAAAAATTGCATTTTTTAGCTTGTGGATTCTCTAGAGGTCACAATTTTTTTCTAATTTTAAAAAACGTTTAGATATATCACCATTCCACCATAATGAAGGTTGAATTTGAATTTCGGGTAAATTGAAATGAAACTGCCCGACAAAAAGTCCGCTCTTTGTATGCAAATTGTGTATAAGTATGTAATACCCTCTAGAGGTCACAATTTTTATTTGATTTTGATGAAACTTAAAACATATCTTTATATTCAAAAAATCTCAGTCCCTTTTGATATTTGTGCATTTCAGACCATAACTTTCTGGATTATGGCCCCTGATTGTACAAAAAATCGTTTTTGTTTTTAGCTTGTTCTCTATCCATCTCATGCAAAATGTAGGCGCAGCCGCTGGTTTCATACCATACAAGCACTATCCTGTTTTGATTATGAAATCACAATGTGACATTTGGGAGAAGGGGGGGGGGGGGCGGTTATGGGGGTCTAATGATCTTACATGTGTGCTTTTGTTCATTAGGTCTGTCATTGAGTCAAGTAGTGTGTGTGGTTATGATCTGATACTCGTACGTGCTTGGGTTGACTGTCCAATCTCGTGGGTTATCTCCAAGTCTTTCTGTTTCCTCCAAATACTAAAAACTAATGCTATGGCTAGTCGGATAACCGTAAATGGTTAGAATTGGGCTGTTAAACGGTTCAAATTGAACAGTACGGTTATTCGGAGATGTCAACCATTACATAGAGTTGTGTCCCATTATGATCCTCTTTGTAACAAAAGTTGTCTGTTGTCCTTTAACTTTGATGTGTGACAATCTTAGAATGTAACTGTCGCCTTACGATGTTGACAACTAAATAATAAAAATATTAATAGCACTCGCAGTCGTACGGCAAAGTCAACGGACCTTGTTCTGACTTTTGCTATTGTTTAATCCAATCCAAATACTTCTTCCCAGCATTTCTAACTATATCCAACTGGTTTAATATTTATTTAGAAATGTAACCACCATTCAAAATATACTCATAAAGGTTAGAAAATGGCTCTATAATAGTAGATTTGTTACGACATTCTACACGTCATATCTTGTAATTTCTCGCGAGAATTCTACTTTGGTTTTTAGTCAAATTAACCAATCATAAAAATTTTACTTGCAAGCCCGAAATTATTTCTTTATTATTGTCCAATCAATAGACACCTTCCAATTATTTTATTCTATTCTTAGTAACATTGTGTAATTGTAATAGATCCTAAACTTAGGCCTGCAGTATGATCGTAATATCATCGCCACATGTCGGGTACAACGGGAAACAGAGTATTGTCTTGTATATATTATCGTAGATATTGAATTAAAAAATGGTTCAAATGAACCAAGTTAACCAGGTAATCAAATAACTATGGCTTTATTGAAATAAAATTGAACCAACTGTTAGTCCCAAAAGGATCTAGTTTGTGTCGAGTGGACGTTAAACATCATTTCTCTGTCTCTCTAAGAATCCATTAGGGTAATATTTGCATCAGTTATGACTCCACAATAGGAGAATATTATAAATGTTTCTATGGTGTTTTTAAACTATATATTGTTTCAGGGCAACACATAATTTACATCAATTGGTGAAGAAACATCAAAAACAGCCCCCTACAGATCAAGTTGAAGAAACATCAGAACAATTAAATCAGGTCATTATAAATTCTTTATACTGTTTTTATGTTGTTGTTACTGTTTAGTAATAATCAAATTAATGGATTGGACAATCCAGGGTCTGGTTTCTAGAAAATTCTTAAAGTAAGCACAAAGTCATGCTTCACTTTTGCTTACGTAAGAAACTTTATAAAATACCGTCTCTAGAAAATTCTCAAGACCGTTCTTATGTAAGCACATTGTGACTGGTAAACTGAGACTACGATGCTTAACATCATAAAAAACAATTTTGGTATGCGAATTACGTCATAATTGGTCGACTGCTTCCTGCAAATGGTCAATTTAGATGCATTTACACGACCCCAATCTATAAAATGTGCCACAAGTTAAAAAAAAACCACAAGCACATGCAAACAGACTGAATAATTGTGAGAGTGCCTAATCTTAAAGTAGCCCGTGTTGTGTTGTTTACTAATTGGCAAATAAATAAAATGGTTTCAGGGTAGAAGAACTAAGTTATGCTTAAGTTTTTTCTTGGAACACATAATAATGTGCTTGTGCTTACACTGAAGCCTACTTAATTTTCTGGGAACACAACTTAAATGCAAAGTCTACTTAAAATCTAAGCACAAGAACGTGCTTAAGAATTTTCTAGGAATCGGGCCCAGGCCTTTAAAAGATGCTTAGATTGTTCTAAAAATAATTATATTTGATAAGTTTAATTTGGTGGGCGAGTGTTATTTTATTTTTTGGGAGCAGGGGGATTGGAGTATCCAGGACTTTCAAGGGAGATGCTATGCTTAGATTTATTCTAAAAATTCAGGAAACGGGTTTATTTTTGAATACAGTAGCATGTTCTAATAGAATATTCAAGTCAATAATAAAACTAAATTTAGTAAAGAAATCAATTTCATCTAATTTTTCACAATGAAATTTTAACTGTATAGAGCTTGCTCCATCTCATTAATTCAAATTACACAGCAGATCAAAATAATTCAACACTTTAAAGAGGGTTAGCTTCTTTGGAACTCTGTATTGTACAATACAATTTATAATGTAATTTTACTCACATTTCTTTTTATTTTCAGAAATTATTGCATGATAATTTTATTTTTATTGGGTTTTTTTTGTGCATTTCACAGTTTTTCAGGATCTTATGTTTGTTCCACAACAGAATGGCCTGTTCTTTGATTTTTTGTTTTTCATTTTCTAACAATTACAATGTTTTTCTTAATCTTGGGGGAAAATTACCACAATAATGTACTCATAAAATTGGCTTGGTCAGAATCATTCATAACTTACAGTGAACTGTAATTATCATCTTCCTAGGTAATTTAGACAAATTTAATATTCTGTTTGCCAAACTATCCTTCCAAAAAAATCTGTGTGAGGGAGATTTTCAAGGTTCTATATCTATCTTATCTGCTTATTCATGCTGCTTTAATTACAACTTGGTCCTGTTTACGCTATACTGAATACAAGACAAGCCATAACTGATTCAGTAATTGTAGTCTCCAATACATTTGTTATGCAATTAATTTAAATGATACATGATTGTGTCAGGTTATTAAATCTTCATTATCTTAAAATAGTTCTAAAAATGGCTTTCAAAGGTATAGTCCAGTGATGGGAATTTGCTCGTATATACCGGATATGTCCGACACTATTTTCTGAACTTCCAAAATTGTCCGACCAGGAATATGCCCAATCAGACATCAAGATATGGTGAATAATATTCAATATTCCAAAATTGATATACTGTACTGAGTGTATAACTACCACTCAACCCAATTATCGTTAATAATAGGCTGGATTGATTAGGTAATTAGGCTACTTTATAATTTCCAAATAAAAACCCCTATGGTAATCATTATCATTGAGGATAGTTAGAGTGTGAGTGTCATGTTGCAGTATTTCAGAGTGGAAGCAGAATTTTTTTTTTTTATATGGCCTTATGATTAGAATACAATTTTACATTGATTATTAAGAACAAAAACATTTTTTTTAAACATACATTATGCAAGAGCTAAATCTGCCTATTGCAGGTCTTTCTTTAGGCCTGAAAAGTTATATAAAATTAATTAGACATTTATTAACAAAACAAGACCATAACCAACTCTCGATGGCATTGGATACTCAAGATTTTAACAAGATTAGAATGGTTCACCGTTTAAAAATTTAATTTAAAAATGGGAATGCGAGGCTAAGGCTCGAATATACCAGTGCCCTGGTTCCCACTATGCACACATCTTGTCAAAACTACAAACAATGATAACTTGGCTCAGAATGAAGTAATTTGAATGAAATTTCCAATTTTTTTATTTTTTTATCATCAATTTTTGAATTATTATAGCAAGAATGACCAACTTTTTATTAAACTCTTAACTAATATATCTTTAATTATCTGAAAACATACTGAGTCTTTCATTTCTTTCATATAATTATTTCATGCTGTGGCAAGTTTCTTTATTTTCATTAGAAAAATTTGTATTACATATAATTATAATCCTTTTGAATCAGATATTTAGACTTCAACAGGATATAATTGGGAACAATTTAGGTCACATGTAGAACCATGGAATATGTTTGTTACAAGTTATTCAGATTTCTGTTAAGGAGGAAGGTTGGTTAGTGGTGTGCACGCTGTGTCACAAGGTCTGTCATTAAACCCCATATCTCTTCTTTTAATGATTATCTGAGAAACACATGTAGGAAGATGACAATTACAGTTATAAATCTGAGAACCAAATTACTATTTTTTTGCATGGCCTCAATTTTAAATTATTATATTAATGTGGTAATTCTGAAGTTTTTGCTGCATGTATCACTGCCGGTTAATCTTTTTAAAAGGTCAGTACACACTAAAATTGATAGAAATTAACTCCTTTCAATTTAATATTTAATATCTCTCAAACAACAAAATTACTTTTCAAATCTCAGCAATTTTTGTAATCAGAATAATTTTTTTTTTTTTTTTTTTAAATATTTATTGATGTGTAAGTCATGACGGAAAATCACTAATAGTAAAAAGACATCACATGGGTCACCTGTACTTATTAAAATTACTGTAGAGAGATATTTAGATATTCACTAAATATTCACTATTTGGAATATAAATGATTTTTATATGAGCATTAAGCACACTGTTTCACAAATATTAATATTGATTATGTTAACACTAATTGTTGTTAGTTAAGTTTTGTACTTTTTAATGCTAGTAGTAATAAAACATTTCTCACATTTTTTTTTTTTAATTCTTTTTCAGATATTTGTGTTTGTAAGAGATCTAACTGATATTGTTATTGAGCTACGGAAGAGTCATCCATCCCATCTCTCATATTTTGCACCTTCATCAAGCTATTAACTAACCACAACAATTCATTTATGTACATCTTACAAAAATGAGTGTTTTATTTTTTTAATTTATTGAATGAATTGTTTTATTTCACCATTGCTGACTGTTTGACTTTCTCGCGTTTTCAGATTGAGGTATTTGTCAAAGATCTTGCTCAGATTACGAACGATATCAAGAAAATGGAATCCTCCAGTGCCTCGTATATTCCTCCTTCATCTAGTTAAGGACAAGTTAAATTTGTTAAATTATATTGAATGTTTTATAATAAAATACTGTAGATATGTAAATCTGGATAAGTTTTGGTAATGTGAAATAAAATATATATAAAGTCTTTCTTTGTGTATTGTCATATATTATGCTTTATTTAATTCTTCTTGTAGACTACCTGCACAAGTAGTTTTTAAAGCTGCTGAAATTTGTGAAATCCTGGTAATTGTCACATCTGGCTTGCAGTCGTGGTTTCAATCCCTGGTGTGAGCGTATGTGTGGATTTACTCCGGGTACTCTGATTACCTCCCACAGGAAACACCTCAATGCCGTGTGTGTTATATAAAATGAAAAAATATGGCCACTTCGGCGCTTTATCTGCGATATCACCCTCTGTGGAAGTGGATGGTAAACACCAAGAATGATAATTGTTAATTATCTTTAAGTATTACTACCCTGCAGGGTCGGATCCAGAAATTTGAGCTAAGGAGGGGGGGGCAGAAACATCAGATCTCCATATTGAAGTGTTGTAGTACCAATTCGGAGTGCTGAATATAGGAACAGCACACAACGGGTAGGCTTTGAGCTGGCTGCTGGAGGGGGGGGGGGCAGAAACATCTGATCTCCATATTGAAGTGTTGTAGTACCATTTCGGAGTGCTGAATGTACGAACCATAAACGGGTAGGTGTTTAGGTGGCCTCCCCCCAAAAAATTGGAAATATAGTACGCTGACTGTAGAAGCCATTTCTGATCCCCACCCCTTGATACGCCCAATGTGGTAATCACAATGGCCATGCTAACAGTTTGATGCAGTTTGACCAGTATTAATCTGACTCTCTCCCTAACCTAGCCAGAGAAGAGAGTCCTAAAGTTAGGACTCCTAACCATAAAACTCTGTTGTTGTTGGCTAAATTTGAACCCAGAAAATTGTTCACACACACAGATTAGCTTTCATGCGTTACCCAAATATATATTTGATTCAAAAGTGAGGCCGATCTCCCCGGCCTCATTCCCAAAATAAATAGATAACTTAAACATACATTATGCAAGAGCTAAATCTACCTATTTCAGGTCTTTCTTTAGGCCCGAAATGTTATCTAAATTATTAATTAGACATTAATTCACTTATCCAGACCAAGATCAACTCTCGATTTCATCACTAGCCTGCAATATTTATTGGATTAGGATCCAACTTGCTGCTCAACTTTCTTTCATGATTCTTTCATGAAATGGTTAATCGAGACTATGTTTTTATTGTACGGACTTTACTCATGATGATCAAGGTTAGGCCGAAATTTCAATCCTAAATTCTCGGTTCAGAGTGGATCAATTTGACTGAAATTTTTCAGCAAATTGCCTTTACATTATCTAGATTTTAACTATTATAGTGAGAAGTGCCAGCTCTTTATCTAATCTCCCTTAATGTATCTTTAATGCTAAATCTGTCTATTGCATTTTTTTTTTCAAATGCTATATGCATTCAATCAGGAAAATCGAGACGTCGTTTATTATTGTAGCAATTGTAGCCTACTTGAAAATCGAAACTATTTAGCCTAATCCTTGTCAAAACTTCAAACATTCAGAAGAAAATAATTTGATTGAAATTTTCACTATATTAAATTTTCGTTATCTATTTTTAAGTTATTATAGCAAGAATGGTCAACTCTTCTTTTAGATATTACAAAATGTATCTTCAGTACCGTATGTATGGAGGGAAAATAGGTACATATGTTCCGGACCCCCCCCCCCCCCACATTTTAGGGGGCCCCTACATTTTGGGTTAAGTACAAGATTTTGAATTCATACGATTGACTGGGATTCGTAACCTGGTCGACTTTTGGCTAAAGGTTCTCATAACATAGCCTTATAGACCGGAGGCTCAGCGCGGGGGGGGGGGGGTGTCCATCAAAAGGGCACAAAACCAGACCCAACTTTTCTAGAGTAAAATTTTGGGTAGAATACGATGCCGAGTGGTAATCAGTCCGCCGTTGGTGCGTTTTCGAGATATTCGGGGTCAAAGGTCAAATGGGTTCATTTGCACTGAAAGTGAATGCACAGTCATTCTTGTATTATGAAAAGAAGCTGAAAATGATCGAAAGTAATCACATTTTCAATAAAAAATGTAAACTTGCTAACTTCACTTGTAGTCTTAGTGACCCTGTAGGTCAAAAGGTGAAATTTACCGTTTTTTCACTAGGAAGATTTAAAGCAATAAAATGTCAACGTAAAATATAAAAACTAAAGCGAAACCTGTTTTAATTAATAATAGGAACATTTAAAATTTATCTTTAGATGGTCTTAGCACCGAACTTTTACTTTGGACGTCTAAAAAAATCTTGCATAACAGAACCAACACACTTTGAAACCTGTTTCAAAAATACGTAAAAACTGTCAAATCGAAATCTCTCCGATTTATTTTCACAACGATTGTTATACATAATGATACTAGTTATCTGAAAAACAATTGAATAGTTTCAGTGTTGGACTCCAGCCTGCTGGCCGCGTGGATTTCCGAGAATCCCAGTCTAGGAAAACCGACATTAATCTGTGACGGGAAAACACGTATCTGACGACGAGATTAAAAGTTTGCAAATTATTTTTTTTTGAGTTTTTATGAATTACGCCGGAACACGGACGCAGATAAAACCGACGAATGCATTGTACATAGTAGTTCACAGGATATATATGTCGTATTGGTAAATGTTAGCGGGGAAAATTTTGGCTGGCTTTGTGACTCGGCCTGCTGGCTGGAGTCCAGTCATGGAACTATCCAATTGTTTTTTTCAGACAACTAGTATCATTATGTATAGCATTCGTTGTAAAACTAATTCTGAGAGATTTTGATTTAACAGTTTTAACGTATTTTTGAAACAGGGTCCGAAGCGTTTTGGTTCTGATATGCAAGATCATTTTCGACGTTCCAAAGTAAAAGTTCGGTGCTAAGACCCCCTAAAGATAAATTTTAAATGTTCCTATTATTAATTAGAACAGGTTTCGCTTTAGTTATTATATTTTACGCTGACATTTATCACTTTAAATCTTCCTAGTGCTAAAACGGGAAATGTGACCTTTTAACCCCTGGGGTCACAAAGAACAAAGGTGAATTCAGCAAATTTACATTTTTATTGAAAGTGTGATTACTTTCGATCATTTTCAGCTTATTTTCATGATTCAAGAATGACCGCGCATTCACTTTCAGTGCAAATGAACCCATTTGACCTTTGACCCCGAATATCTCAAGGATGACGACTTAATTATTCTAAAAGTTACATTTATTCTTTGTAAATACCATACATTGCAATATATTATAACGTGTGTACAAGATAACGTAAATATGTAGCTAAAACTGAAAATCCTAGTCCAGATTTATGAGCTAAACATCCATCTGAAAAGATAATGAAAAAAGGATAGGATATTAACTGGAGATGTTTTTCAGTGTGGTTTTATGAGAGAAAAAGTATGATGATCCTATTAAGATTTTAACGGATCGTAATTCATTGGATTATATTGACAATCGATAGATCTAGTGTAATTGTGCATATAAGAAAAGTTTGACATAGAATACCACCGTGAATTCAAGTAAACGGTGACAAAGAAAAGTTTAAGTTTTATATTCTCACGTACCTTTCATGGCTGCCTCTCGTAATAATTTTCTACCAGTACTGAAATAATAATAATCATTATACGTGAGTCGGATATAATTTCCAGTTTGAACAAAATCATTGATAATAAATGAAATGGTGTTTTCTACACTGACTGAGTATACGCTATACAATGTGCTACGGCCAGTATCGAATTTCAACTATCAATGGTTACACGGGACCCCGGGTTTTCGTCCCATCTGAAAAATTAGACACTGTTGTTGTCAGCCTTCCGCGTACGACACCACTGATTATAGAGGACCACGCTAGCAAATTGCAGAGAACTTTCTCGGCCAAAACCTGGATCGAAACCGAGACCCCCCCCCCACCCCCTGGTTAGCGACCCAGCTCCTTACTCAGTGACCCCCGTCCCCCTTCAAAGCGTGACGGGGACTGCGTCTTCTTAAACAAAAAAGAAACCAATGATTATAATCTACCTTTCTTTCTCTAGATATTCAGCCACCAAAGGCATTGCAAAACATCCATCTCGTCTTTGCCATTTTAAAACCATATGCATCCAATCAGGACGCTGGAAATCTTCATAACCTAACGTTCCGCACAACACAGCTGAAATTTACACACATTTTAAAAGTATTTCATTTATCAGTGATCATGTTTTATCTAAAGCCCCCATCACACCAAACTAGTTCTCACTACGTTCTGAAAATTTTTGTCAAGCGGACTCAAACTGTGTGCGAATGTAGTTGTACGCAGTAGCAACTGTTTACGATCTGTTTAAAGCAATAATTTCATATTTTTAAGTTATATTTTTAAAATGTATTAAAATAAAGCCTTAAAATAAATGGTATCTATAAACAGTCCTACCTTGTTAAAGAATAATCCTATTAATCCTATAATTCAATATCGCCAGTTGAGAAATTGGCAAAAATATCATTTTCAACTTCAAATTCAAACGTTTGAAGATAGCTATTCCATGGGGGTGGGGGGTAAAAAAAACAAGGGAGGTAATTGTGTTATTATTTCAGGGGTGAATGATTTTTAAGTGTGAGAATGATACCTATGATCGTATAATAGTGAGTTGACAACCTATTGAGCAAAAGACAGAAATGATTATGTTTTGACTTTCTTAGAAAATAGGAAATTCTCGCTTTAAAAACCTTTATGGGCGGAATCGGACTAGCTTGGACGGGAAGGGTGCTATAAAACGTCGAGTCTGTTGTTCAACAGTGTCCCCGTCCTGCAATTACACGGAGTAACAACTACTTAAAACGAGATGGACGTACTGCGAACGGAATTGTCGTATATACTATGAACGAAATTGCCGCACTTCTATCCTACTAGGGACGTGTTACAACATCAATTATAGGCCCCATGTTTTTTTATTGACTTCATTGGCCTTGCGCCATTCCACCATGCCGACTTCTTGTTCAGGGGAGAGATGGGTGTCCTTCAGGGCCCGGGAACATGCTCACGGGGCTCAGCAACTTGGGCCTGCTCTGGCTGGCCGTCAGAGAAGCTGGAGGTTGGGGATCTTCGCCGATTCTTCGGGAAGTGCTAGTGACTGCTGTCCCACGGACAGTCCTTCTGGCACTTCTCTTTGGGGATCATGATGAAACACGGAAGGCGACTGTAGTACTAAATTTGAATGCCTTGATCTGCGCAGCTTGAAGTATTGAACGGGAATGCGAAATGGCAAGAACGCGTGGGTTTAAATAGACCTCGAGCCAGGATGGGACCTCACACGCAATAAGAGTTCGTTTGAATGCACTAAGAACGAGATGAGAACGAGTTGAACAGTCTCCTAACGGGGTGGTCGGGTTACGAACTAGTTAAAACCAGTTGCAGACGTATGGGGAGCGAGGAAGAACTAGTTACAATCTGGTTTAAAACCGACTACGGGCGGGCTTGGACATTTTGACATGACAAATTTACCCGATCTGAACTTGATGTGATTTGACCATGGACGAGGTACAGACGAGATGGGCATATTGAGGACTGTTTGTGAACGATCATATTATAGACATTATTTACATTCTACCCCAACCACAACACGTTCTATAATTTTCTATGACCAGGTAGGGTGTTTTTGAGAACTTGTTTGAACTTGTTTCGTGAGACGTGGGCTTAAACCCATAACTCAACTTATTTTGTAAACAAAACACTAGTAATTAAAATCAATAAGAACCGTATTTCAATCAGATAAATAATCCACTTTTATGAAATGAATAATTGAATTCTGAGAAATGATTAAAAATATCATTTCAAACCACAATCATTCTAAATTTTTTTTTCTTTTTTTAATGCCAGCTGAACACAAACATTTAGTAAATAAGGCTACGTGTAACGTGAATGTTTTATTGTTTAATATAGAACAAATATCTTCTAATGAAAGGATTGTTTCAATATTATATAACTTATTTCAATAAGGAATCTCGTAATTTTACGCAATTTGATATAGTTATGTATGATAATTTATTGACTTTTGACGTCATGCACATTACATGGGTAGATTTGAGAAGTAAAACATAAAAATAAAATAGCCATCATGTCGTTATATTTCTAAATAAATTACCGAGTTGATGGATTATAAGCACGAGATTGTACTTTAATAGATTAGTTTAGATCTCTAATTACAGTTTATCATTAATTTAACAATATTACTACAATACTGTCTATTTTTGTTCATATACATCCACAAACAGCATACTGCGTAATAAGTCAAGATCATTAGTGGAAAGCGAAATTTGATAAGCGGATTGGATTTTTTTTAAGTTTATTGTTTTGGGGATGTGGCGGGATGTGCATTTTGTGAAAGAAGCATACAAAACAGAGTGTAAACAATCCATTCAGGAGCCTTGACGAATAGACAAGCCGGCGTATTTAACTTCAAGTGGATTTGATTTTATATTTACTTTTGTGTTCCGAAAACTTCAATAAAGTCATGTCATATAAATTCAGAATATAACAATAATTCGCACAACACTACTGTAATAGTAGGCAGTAGGTTGCCAATCAGTATTTAAATTATTTACAAAAGCAGTCCAGTCTTTCCGAAAAGTTCACCCTTTGGAAATTAATAAAATCTTACCCGTTATGCGGCATTTTAAATTTTATTTTCTAATCACACGTTTATTTTCAATAACAACTCAAAGGTCCGGTGTTAACAATGTTTTACTTTATATATAGTGATTGTTTATTTTATTTGTAGCTTATTAGTTAATGATTATTCTAGCGTCTAGTCATCATGTTTATTGAACCGTGGTGATGTGCATAGACTAGAGCTTATTGACAATCAGCATGTGTAGTCCTTCTGACGTCACGCGCCTGTCAACTTGTTTATGGCTTTGATCGAAAACTAAAAAATGTTTTAGAACGTCTGACACATAAACGGTAATATATCGAATAATTTTAATCAAACTGGTGTAAAATAGTAGTAAACACTAGCCTCAAGTACATATCACTTTTATATGTTTCGTTTATATGCCCTTTAAGCACTATCAATACGGCGACTTACTTTGTTCCAGGAATAAATCTTGATCCATTTCATTTACAGAACCATTTTCCACCAATTTGGTAGATTCCACATAAATATTTTTACACATTCTGTTTAGTACTTCACGCGGGTTTGTTTGATTCGTGAACTCGTCAAAAGCATGGGGACATCCTAACTATAAAATATAAATAAAATTCAACAAGTACGTACATTTCATGAAACGAGTATACGCAAGCTTAATATGTCCCAAAATACTATTCTGATGTGTCCAAACAATCGTTTCCCTGTCCGTTGCCTGCTAGTCAGTTGTGCATTAGTCTGTTTACAATTTCTGGTATAATCTTAATATTACCTTTCTATCCTAGAATAGTATTTTTTAGGCGCCATGATTCAAAATTAGTTCACCACGCTTCATGCTTAAAATTAACATTGAAGGCGATAGAGTTCTGATTTAAAAGCTCTAGTATGTTTGTTTTTAAAGGTTCTTGGTGGCAATACATCGACAATCTCTGACATTTAACTTATTGCCACTTTCAAACTCAGGATTTTAAATTTACGTAACCCTAACCCAAGGATTTTACTTCTAGTATACGGATCCATGGCATAAGTTCAGCTTAGCGATATGGTCATTAAACATTTAACGATAGGGTGGGCTCGAATAACCACAAGACACCTACCTCCACCTGCATAAAAATCGACTTGATTTCCGAACTATAGAATTGAATTAGCTGAACAATAAATACACAGGCTTTCTGGTCGATTTCTACTTTATTTCAAGTATACCCTTAAGTGGCACAACCAAACCAATGAAAATTGTTTAGTGATTTGCCGTAGTCAGAAACTCATCAAGTCCTAAATTTTACTGGAAAATAACCTCTTCAACTTTTTGGGTTAACCCCCAATATCCGAATATAAATTCATACGTCGGAAATTGATAGGTTTGGGTTACGTAAATTTAAAATCCTGAGTTTGAAAGTGGCAATAAGTTAAATGACAGACAGTCAGACATTGTCGATGTATTGCCACCAAGAACCTTTAAAAACAAACATACTAGAGCTTTTAAATCAGAACTCTATCGCCTTCAATGTTAATTAAGCATGAAGCGTGGTGAACTAATTTTGAATCATGGCGCCTAGAAATATTATTCTAGGATAGAAAGGTAATATTAAGGCTATATAATGTTGATGAATTCCGCCCCCACAGTATGAACACAAAACCAATTAAATAATCATAATATGCGCTACCAACAGATGATTGATATAAAGGCAATGGTTTTATTCTAAAAGGAAAACGAAACAGCTATATGCAGCATTATAGAAATTCCAGGAATATTTTTGGCACCAATTGCATTAGAGAACATATTTCTTAAATGTGCATCCATCAAGTTGAAAATCAATAAGGAGAAATGTGTGTATTTTAGTCACCAGTTTACTGACTTTACTATATACAATGGAATTATGTCTGTTTTTGTATACTGCAGCAAAACACGTATTCAAAATAATGCTGCGATCACAACATTTCAAAGAGCGCACGGAAACTTTTAAGTCCTTTTTCCAGCACGCGGGACGAAGAGTACGATTATCGTTCTGACACTACGAAATATCGCGGTCCTTCCGTCCTAATAAATATGGGGGGGGGGGGGTACGAAATATCGCGGTCCTTCCGTCCTAATAAATATGGCCGGGGGGGGGGGGGGTGGCCGAATGGTTAGCTTGTGCGCGCTGTATCATAGATCTGTCATTGAGTCAACTGGCGTGGTTTCGAATCTCCGGTTGTACGTGACAAGGAGTAGGGTCGCCTGTCAAACCTCGTGGTTTTTCTCCGGATCCCCCACTGCTAAAGACCCCTACGCGCAAGCGAATTATTGAAATAAAATTAAACCATATGTTAGTCCCGAAATGACCTAGTTTGTGTCGAGTGGACGTTAAACCCCATTTCTTTCTCTCTCTATCCCTCTCCTAATAAATATCTTTTCCTGGTGATCTGAATATATTTGCAGTCGAGGGTTATGTATTTAGGATAGTGAATATCGAGGAAATTAACATCTATCTGTAAAGAAATGTTATTTAAACCCACGCTTTATTATTAGTATACGCCATATCACGATTTTTTCTGATTACTAGGCCTATATTAAAACGAAAATTGATCTTTAAAAATAATCACTGCATGCAAAAAATATTAAAGGATTAACTGGCATAAATATTATACGCTTGAATTTAATTTTCATTACTATGGCTTTTGTCGAACATTAATAATGATAAAGAATATTATAAGTTAAATGTGATCTTCCATGGGATATTACATCCTCCTAATGCGTCTTTCTTTACCATTTTTTATATATTTTTAATTCAAACGAATTTCATCAAAAGAGGGAATTCTGCTTATTTCTTATCTGCCTATTACTTGCAGATGAAGGAACGAAAAGTACAAATTGATCTTCAATTGCCAGAATAAGTAAGATATCAATTTTTGATCATTTTTTTTTTTTCAAAAGAAAAAGAAAAAAAAATCAATAGAATGATATTTAATTTGCAGTAATAACAGTAATATAAAGATCCCAAGAAAAATATATTCGCCTGATTTTCGCATGTCTTAAGGAAACAACGTCCTAAAAGCTGTTTTAAGAAGCAATATTTAGAGAAAGTAAATGCTGCACGCTATTAGTTTATATCTATTGAATTAAAGATGTCTGTTAGCCAGATATTTACAGCTTAAACATGACTTACTTCTAGTTTAATAATAATGACATCCTTATTAATGTAATGAAGTTTGTGTTGAGAAAACAGCGTTATCTTTAGTAATAGCTGAACGTCAAAAAGGATTACCATCAAAATTTACAACATGTAGGTCGAGAGATGAAGAGATATTGTTATAAGTGGGTGTGGTTAATATAATAAACGCTTTGTTTTTATACCGTCTTATCAGTACTTTTTTCGGTTAAAATAACAACCCATATTTGGTGCTTTACATAATGAAAAGGCGGATAATTAGAAATAATGAGAATTGGAAATAACACCTCATCAACAAATTACATTTTGACTTTGGTTTCTATGGTTTACTCCTTTGCAATGATAAAGAACAAATTTTGCTCCGAGGGTGCTCTCCGGGTCTACCTTTTCTTGAATTCCACAAGCCATTGGTCTCTAAATGGATACCTAAATTTGAACTCGGGAATCAAGGGTTTTCGCGTAAAGATAATAGTATATCACCAGGTATATTTTTAATGCTTACATATTTTCAGTGCTGCCCATCGCTCGAATGGGTTTTACGTCATCGAAAGGTAGTTCGATACGATTCGAAAGTTAATGGGACTAACAGATGGTGGTTGTTTACAATCGACATGTAGGCGTATACTGACTCAATGGCCGCATATATTCCATAATAAAATCATATTACGAGTATAAAAAGTACCGCGGGTAATAAAGACTTCTAGAAAAGGTTATCCTTGTCGAAGAGAAAAACACATTCCTATCAGTGCCAGGTTAAAGCATAATGTGAACAATCTACAGTCTCACAATTAGCAGGGGCGTCATGAAATAACAGATTCTTTTTGCTTTTAAAATTTCATGCGACTTTTATTTGTACTGTAGTTTTGGCTTGTGGTATTAGATAATTACAAGGTATGTTGCTGTTGTTCACGCAACAGCTGTTTTGACTAGTACAGCCCCAAGTTAAATTTGATTGTAGATCTATAACTTTAATAACCTTCGAAAAAATGAATAATAAAATATGGTATTTTGTTGAATAATGAGATTGTGTATGTCATGCCCGGGGCCTAATTTAACACATAATATGTGGGTGCCGTATTGATTAGCCCAGTCGGGACAGAACAGTAGGACGTTAAACACCATTTCATTTCATTTCATACGTGTGGAGAGAGGCGACGAAGCGTTTTTCGCCCGTGGCATAGGCCCAAATTCATAGGGCCATGCTGGTTACTTTGAATCGTGGATCGCGGTGACAAAACGTGATGGGCGAACACACACAGAAACATCTTTGATTTTATTTATATAGAATATAACTTATGAATAAAAGATACTTTCTAATTATATCTTTATAGCTTTGACATCCGCTAATTGGCGTTTCAAATCAGTAGTGAAGAATGACCTATAGTGTTTTTGACACATATTACAAATATTTGTATACTTACATGTTCTGCTAGTACAAAATATAATAATTGATGTGTGATGAAATAACGTACTGTATTTCCTTTTGTCATAAAATGCCAACAATCAGTTGTAGCATTACATCTTGGTATTTTTCTGAAAGTAATCATTTTAGAAGTCTAATTAAAGGAGTAGTTTCATAAATATATTAGAATATAGGAGCCATGGTGACTTGGTGAGTATGGCGCTTGCTCACTCACGAACCGGAAGGTTCGGGGTTCGATTCCGGTATTATTGGAGAAAGTTCCTCGGAATTTTCCAAACTGCTTTCCTCTTGCCAGTGGTACAGGGATGAAGGTCTGCGAAGGAAAAATAAGTCTAGTCGTTCGGGTGGTGTGTAAAACCGAAGTGCCTCGTGTAAAAGAACCTTTAAAAGTCTAATTTCGACGAAAAGTAAACTATAAAAAAAAGCCGCTTCTAGCGCAACATGGCGTATGGCAACTATCTGAAACTGGTCAAACCAAGAAGTTCAAATTTTCATTTTCAATGGGCTTGGCATCATTACACGACAAATGAGAATCTTATATGTACGGGCCGCTTCCCCGACAATTTTTTGACACACAGTATAAAAAAAACATGGTGCCGAACAGACCGATAGTTTTATGCATAGAAAATGAACTTCTAGAATACATATAGTAACTGGTCACTAACAACAAGTCGCTAGTGCTAGTAATTGTCAGATTATTGTATCATATTATTGAACTGCACCAGTTCAACACGATACTTTTTACTGAATAATAAGTTAATTTCATACCCTTTTCATGGAGAAATTGTACTCCTCTGGGTACAAAACATCGGGTGAGTCGTGTCGTGAATACAGTGTTGTTGTTTTTTTTGTGTATAATATAAATGAAATTATTTCATAACATAACACACTCCCCCTCCAGATATTAAGTTCTAGTTTGCTAACTGGAGGGGAGTATGTTATGCTATGAAATAATTGTATATGAAATAAACGTGCGAGACATAAAATAAACTATATATTCCATTACTTATTTCAATATTCCTTGGATAGTTTTGAAAACTTTAAAAATTTTACTACACAAAAAATCAAAGTTTTTGAAACTATCCTATAATTAAAGATGCATTATGTAAGATTTAGATAAAGACCTGCGAGTTCTCGCTATACTAGTTAACAAAATAGATACTTGGCGTCATCTATTTATGTTAAGCTAATAAACAAGGTCTCGATTATCCATTTTCTTAATTAAATAATTAACTACTAATCGTGTTTAAATCCGTTGAAAATCAAAATCATCCGATGATCTAGAGCGTTGATTATGGGATTGGCATGTGAATAAGATAATGTCTAATTAACAATTTATACAACATTTGAGGTCAAACGAAAGATATGGTTTTATGATAAAATAACACCAAGTACGAACAATCCAAACCATAACACAGAATTCGAAGTCCTAAAAAACGTTATAGGCAAAATAGTGTATTCAAGCAAAATAGTGTAATCAGCAAATGGACTGCTCCTCGTGTACAAAATACACGACAAACAGTGGTAACAGGTGTCCGGAAGTAACTGGCCTTCGGTAATAATTTTAAATGGCAAATACACTAACTGGCGTTGAAATCTTTCTGGTTCTTTCGAACAAATTCGAGATCACCAGAAAACCCAAAATAAAACAGAACGATTCTAATAATTTAACACCTGTTTTAACATTTAATCCTTCTCAAGAAAGAGGGTTGCCCATTATAAAGGGGCGGTTGGGTATTTTAATGAATAATAGTCGTAAATTAAAATTTATCCTAAATAATTAAAAAATTGTAAATAGTCAAAAACGACCTCAAAATCTTAGAAGAATATTAACATCATCAAAATTTGATTCTGATATTTCGGTACCCCATGTATCCAAGTGTGGGGACCTACGATGTAAGACATGTTCCGATATAGGAACATTTGTCCAAATGATAAAATATGTTAAATTCTATGTAAAACAAAATATGAATTGCAAATCGAAATATGTAATTTACTTATTGATATGTACATTGGAAAAACTACTGATCAGTTGAATTTACGAATTAACCAACATAGTTCTAATATAAAACTCGCAAGAAATAAAGTCTTGCCGGTGAGCGAACATTTGGATATTTGTGGTAGAGGTCAATTCAAGATTTTTCCTTTGTACAAACTCAATATTAATGATAATGTTCTCTTGGAAACAAAAGAAACAACTTTATCTCTAAATATAACCCAACTTTGAATGCTAAGGGGTGGTTATTTTTTGAAATAATTACCCCTTATCATTCTAAAATAACGTTTGATGTTTAATTAATGTTATTTCATTTTAGTTTTTCTTTTAATGACGTAACGTTATTGTAACAGAATAGTAACGCATTAAAATGGCCTGACGATTCGTTTGATAACGATGAAAGTGCTAACCAAAAATTTAATATTTAGTGTTTTTTCTCTAATTTAACCACTTTACGGTAAGCCTGTTGAGTCCCTAAATGGCTCATTAACATCATTGTAACAAATAGGAATAAGCAACCCCCAATCAACATACCATACCAAGCCAATATTGGCTGAAAAGGAAAATTTACATGGACGACGGTAATGCGGGCCCGTAGCCACGAGGTGGCTATGGGGTGGCTAAGCCCCCCCCCCCCCAAAAAAAATCGAATTAGCCCCCCCCCCCCCCCAAATATATCACCGACAATAATGATTTTTTAGGAGTGTTCAAATTGGTAGGCGACCCGTAGGCTCGTAGCATGGTCCACCGAGGCCTGCCTGTCATCATCACCTCCTGATACTCTTGTCTTGATGCCATACGTGCGTTGTACATAACTACTGTACGTGACAGGAAGAACAAATAGTTCAAAATTTGCTCGAGCTCTTGATGGTACCAGAGGCTGCATAATTTATCTCCATTTTCCTGGGACCTGCCCTTTTATACCCGGGTTACGGGTTTAAAAGAGGCCCTGGTTTATTTGTTCGCCTACAAGGCGCCGGTTCCAATTTTTGTATTTGCCTACAGCCGATGTAGGGTGCCTATGGGCGCCTAAAATGTAGGTGCCTATTGTGCAGTCTATACTGTAATTCTATGAATAGAAAACCTAAAGTTTACTTGAAATTTGATACTACAGCTGTTCTCCGCGTAAATCAAAAGACACTCTCTACTACCCTCAAGATGATATTGGCGGGAGGAGTCGAAGAAGGAAATTTCAGAAAATTCAGCCATAAAACCCTGTCTGAGGCACTTCAATTTGAGGCCCAGCGCCCTGTTTCTCGAAATCTTAACTAAAGACAAAAATCCAAATTTTAGAAGATACTTCAATTTTGATTGGCTAAGCACTAAAATCAGTCTAATATTATCCAATCAAATTACTAAAATTTCGTGAAACAGGCCCCTGGAATGCACTCAGATGCGAGCATCAAATTCTCAAAATTTTCTGGGGGAGGACCCCAAGACCTCTTTCCTGGCTTGTGTCATCGGCGCTTCGCGGTGGCCGGCTTTAGCTGGCCACATCCTCAGCCCCTCCAAAATATTCCATAGCCCCACCAAATTTTACGAGCTGGCTACGGGCCCGCGGTAATGGTAAGCTAAAGATGATGCCAACTTTTTTGTTTCTTCGAAAAAGCCTAACACTTCGCCAATTCATATACGAGTCACTTCCACGTGCATATAGGTGGATACTTGTTTGATGTGTGCCAGGGCCGTGTGGGGGTGAGGAGGGGGTGCTTAAGAGTCTGACGTTTAATTTTCAGATAGCAAAGTGGTGTTCTTTAAATGAAACTGATTGTTGATTGACGTGTTTAGAAATTATATTTTGTTAGTTGTCATCATAAGATGTAATCAGTATTCATTGATCGTGCGAGATCTCCCATATGACACAGTTTGTTTTGCTTATTTGCAACATGTTGTATTGTATCCCATTATGTTTGTCAGTTTGAAATAAATTCAATTTTTGCTTTACTGCCGTTGGACATTTTTATCATCAATGAGTTCATTGTTAAAATATCTATGTAGGTCTGGAAGCTAATATTCTGTTCACCTTCAACAATAAAACAGTTTCCGTGTTACAGTATTCTTCATTCCGAGATCAGGGCCCTGTTTCACGAAATTTTAACTAAAGATAAAATCCAAATTTTAGTAGATACTTCAATTTTGATTGGCTAAGCACTAAAATTAATCTAATATTATCCAATCAAATTACTAAAATTTGGATTTTATCTTAGTTAAAATTTCGTGAAACAGGCCCCAGGATTATAGAACGAACAAAACTAGTTATTCTGTAACTGTTAGTAAACTAATCAATTAATTACTATAGTAAAACAAAAGCTGTGTTTATTATTTGAAAGGGCAAACTGTACCTATATCGAGAATATACAAATAAAGAAGGTGGTGTAGCATAGTTTATAGCATCTTCAATAGAAGGTTTGGCCTTTTTTTTTTAACTCTGTAGATCACATCAAGGCTAGATGTTGTAAAACGCGGTCGCTGCTTCAGGGATACGAGTTTATAGTTATGTCAGCTGTCTACATGCCTACCAGGCCAGTAGCGGAGGGACAGTGAACTTTTCGGGGGGGGGGGGGGGCTGCCTACGGGGCCGATGCCTACCTGTTACATATATTGTTTATAGTTTGATTTTACTATTTAATTATGTACTTCCACTTGTTATACGAACCAGTCCCACGGCTGAATCGTTAATTAAAAGGGACCATGCATACAAAAATACATAAACCTTTTTGTGTGTTTGTTTGTGAGGGGGGGGGGGGGCCTAACCCCAGACTTTCTGGAAAGGCCGTATTGGTGTGGGTTAACATAATAGTTGCACGCTGTCAATGGTTATTTATATAAGACAAATCGAGTTATATTTTGTGATTGAATTGACGTATACGTGCTTAGATACCAACCTGCCCTGTTCAGTATAAGAACCAATCAATCTGGCATAACACATATCACCATATTCTTCTTCATAGTCCTCATATGTGCCTATCTTTACGTTATCTAATTCGTGAAAGTGATGAGGGGTATATTCTAATAAATAAGGTTTATCAATGACGGGTAGAAATCTTTTATAGTAATCTGCATCGGCTTCCTGTAGGTAAGGCAGCGATCTAAAAGAAGTGGTAGACACGATTTCCTTCAATCTTCGAAGTGTGTCAACTAGTTCTTCTTCACAATCTTTCTTTTCGCATTCTTTAACAGCTTCAATAATTTGGCCTTAAATAGAAAATATGTAATGTATCGTTAGTTTACATTATAACAACATAGTAATGGTACCTAGAGAAAAAAAAATCTATTCAAATGAAGTAATCAGTACCATCCGTACCTTTGGTCAACATTTTCTAAAAAATTTTAACCTATTCAAATTATATCTCAAAACCAAACTAATTACCCTCGATTCTTTTACAGTCCTTATAAGAAAGGGGAATAAACGCTGAAATGTAGAATAATTTGTTTATGATCAATGATGTATGCTAACAGCAAGTTTCCCGCCGGGTAATGACATTATTCATTTAAATTTTATTGGTTTGCTTCATGCCTAATTTTCAGTTAATCACATCCTAAATCAATTATGGTTGTACATGTATATGGCATATTGTACAATTTTATTTCAATAAAAGTCTTTAACAGTGAGGGAAAGCGGGGGTCCAGGGAAAGAGGGGGTCCGGAGAAAACGGGCGACTTTAATCCTTGTCACGTACAAGCTTGTGATTGAAACCACGCCACCTGAATAAATGACAGACTTTATGACCACCCACCACTCCTAAACTCGGTTTGACAATGCGTTGGCTTTGCGACTATATTTACGTTTATCAACGTAAAAAGTAAATTAAATTATTCTAGGAGACGGGGTGGCTATAACAATAATGCACATCTCTTATCAGCGACATTATTTAATTTTTTTTTTTTTAAATTTCCACAAATGAACCAACGCAAATAGCTGAACAATTAAACCGCTTATATCAACTTCAACGTAGTGTGCCCATTCGTCTGCGATCTGTAGCGTCCTCCGTATTTTAATGACGCCCCTCTGCATACATGTACTGATGTAGGCGCGTTGTGGACCAGGGCCCTGTTTCTCGAAATCTTAACTAAAGATAAAATCCAAATTTTAGTAGATACTTAATTTTGATTGGCTAAGCACTAAAATCAATCTAATATTATCCAATCAAATGACTAAAATTTGGATTATATTTTAGTTAACATTTCGTGAAATACAAGTGTTATATCTGTACTGCCTATTGTAGGTCTTTTTTTTGTCTTCACTTAATGCTCTATAAATTATTATTTAGACATTAATTCACATCAGCCCATAATCAAGTCTTTAGGCAATTGGATGGATTAGATATTGAGTGAAGTAGACAATGCATGCCATATCTACGTTAAACGTTAACATTGTGGCATCCACAGTGACGCCCGAATGAAGAACTAGAAATCGAGACTTTGACAATCGGGAATATGAACTGTCAATCCGCTCAGAATAAAGTGGTCTGTCTGACATCTTGAATATATATTCATTTTTCATTTTCTATTTTTGAACTATTATAGCAAGAATGGGATGCACCTTATCTAATCTCACATAATGCCTCTTTATGAATGAATCAAGTTTAAAATTCATCGCATACCTAAAATATATTATGTCTGGATCAATATTTGGACAAGTCCCCGGGAATTTCGTTGCGACGATCCTGATAATATGTGGTACTTATCATAGCCATAAATGACTACATTTCGATAAATAATAATGACAATATTCCATGACTAAAACTGCTTGCATTATGAAACGCATAGAGCAATCTTGAATCAACAAATTTTACGCCAAAATCTTAATTATGCATAATCATTTGAATTTTAGATAATATGATGTGTAGACAAATTTCCTTGTTGGTCACTTTTTACAATACTTTGAATGCTATGAACAAAAAAACGCTCTTGTCGGTGATTAGTAGTTCTAAAATCAGAGACTGTACGAACGTTACATTTTCTAAATAACATTAATAGGTTGAGAAATAATGCCTATTCATTTGAAGTGTTGGGTTCTCGTATTTTTATACCAACTACTTCAATTGTTTGATATTTTCCGAACATTCGAGTAGTGATTTAGTTCGAATTTCCGGCGTGGTTTCCCCTTGTTAGTGTGGTGCAGGACGGAGGACGTGACAAGGGACAACGTATTATAGTCGTACGGATGGCCCCAGATCCCGTGTACACATTAACGTGTACATAAAAGAACCCTTGACAGTGGGCAAACTTTCTCTAATAGAACAGTATGCCAGTCTTTATTATCCTAGTCGGTGCAGAAAAGTAGGACGTTAAACCCCATTTATTTTAATTTCATTTCCGTAACATTTTATTCCACGTAAGAGCAGTTTAGTTTATGTCTTTTATTTTGATTCCCCTATACTAGTGTGTAATCTAAATAAAAGCTTACCTTCTGCCAGTCTCAAACCATACAAACCATCCACATTTAAATCGCTGTAGTCTTCAGAAAAGAATTTTGCCGCTCTTTCAACGCCGATTAACACTTTTTCGAAAAGAAAACGATTTTCTGGCAACGTTAAACATAAACAATATTGTGTTAAACATAGCAAGGCCAGGTAGGTCTTTACGGCTGCCATTGTAACCAAAAAAGGGTAAATCAAATGTATTAGTATACAGGATCAAATGAAACTGTTATCAGCGTGTTAAATCGACAGCTGGTATCTTTCAATCAAATATGCCTCGCTTTATATTACAGATTGTTATGATTATACCACCTTTTTATAATATCGAAACACGATTCCATAATACTTCTGCGGCAGAGCTACATGATTGGTGCCACGTGATGAATTGTGACTTCCCATCAAAGGCTGTTTCTATTTGCGACACGAGTTAATCACTGATTATAAAATACCACCAAGTTCAGGATAACAGAACTCTGACTTTCTGTGTTTTAATTACAGAAGTTTTAAGGTGAACCATTTCTATGGATCATTAACACTAATTAATTCCATCAAATCCATTTTCACTGTGCGTACAGAATTAATCCATTGGAAAATCGCGTTTTAATTTCCCTAACGGGGAAGATGAAGACTATTTTTCTGATTAATATAAGAAATCTTATTAATCTGATACCAGATGAGATACACAATTCCTATTCAAGAATATTTTATGTAAACCCACACATGTTATTTTTAAATAAAATATCGCATGCACGTTATTTAAGATATATTACTTTATGTTTCTATTTTGGGTGATCTATACCTTTATACGATCAATAGAGGTTATGGCTATTCAATCCAGTCATGTAAAAAAACAAACATTGCCCTTGGACTATCTTAAAGGGTGGCGCCCATAGACACATACATGAAAATAGTTTCACTTTTTGGCTTTATTTAGAATCAAAGCATTTGCTTCAGGGCCATGGTTAATTAAATATGTTCTTTGTTATTTAAACTTTGGAGTGCTATTCACCTTCAGTATGTTCTTAACATACATGAAATGTTCTTAACATAACTCAACGATGTAATAGAATGGTGACGTTTACAGACATAATTTTCATTAAACATTTTGCCAGTTTACCATCTGTTTTTCGTAAGTTGTTTATATTGCAAGATGCTTCTTAGTCACTAGTGTATTGTTCTGATAGTGTCTCGAAGTAATTTTATTGATTTATTGTCACTTGTTCTTTAGCTACATATTGTGAAGTGTATAGTTTACATGGCAGGGTACACGTAATAACCCCCACAATGATGTATTCTGGTGGGTTCAGGTATATAATGGCTTGATTCACCATGACTTTTGTTTTTAGATTTAAATGTTTCCACTTTTGTAGCTCAATCAGCGAATCAATTGCATTTTTCTAAAGTCATAATATCTTTAAAAATACGTGCATTTAAAATGTAAAAATAATTGTTGTTGACTTAAGTCGGTTGTTCACTACTTATAGTGTTCAAGTTAACAGGGATAGATAGCTACTAAGACCAGCCGCGTGCCTCGAAGTCACGTCATGTAAATAAAGTGGTCATTCATAACAAATAATCTCGAAAAAAGCTCGTCATTATACAGCTTATTGCTTGAGAAATCTTCGCCAGTCGGTAAAAAAAATAATAATTTTCGATTTGTCGAGATCTGGCTATACTGTTATATGGGGGTGTTAATATTAATTTAAATCCGAAATCTGAGAGAAATCTACCAATTCAACGCCGTCGTTTTAATCATAGATTCTAGCGGTTAAGCCGACGCTCTTGTAAAAATGTCTTACTCATATAAGCCAGTGTTGTCGCGGACTAAAAGACAAACCATTGTAACTATTTTGACCTCGTCGCCATCGGTTAAAAATGGTTTGAGTAAATTGAGTTAATTACGTTTTCTTTTTTTGTGTCAATAAAAACAACCTTTTTTATCTGGTTTAACTATATCCCTTGATCCTGAAAATGTGCACCTAGACACCAATATTGCGATCATCAATGGTTTAGAAGCTGAAATATTGGTAGATATTATAATTTTACATAGCGGAAATCTTGGTGATCCAAGATGGTCGCCATAATCTATTTGGAGTAAGTATGGTGCCTTGTCTAGATGATCCTTGACCTTGTTAATGTAGGACTGCGATCTTAAATGGGTTAGAAGCTGGGGTATTGGTCGACATTGGTTTTTACAAAGTGGAAATCTGGAAGATCTAAGTTGGCTGTCATAATTTATTTGGGACAGTGGTGTCTATCCTATCAAATAAGGCAATAAGTAGCATCTAGGTGAAAAGTTGCTCTTTTGCTATAATACTCTCCAAAAAAAGTAGGGAATATTCAGAAACAATACAAAACTGCGGAAATGCACTGCTGTTTTTATTATAGGTAACCAGTGTATGTTAATAACATATTGTCTACACATGAACATAAACAGTTCATATGGGCGGCTTATCCGACGGCCCCATTTCACTCGCAAAGGGATACACTGTCAAAATTGAAAATGGACGTTTTTGATTTTTGTCTTAATTCGTCGTGGCATGCTCCTAATCAACCGTCCAATCACGATTTGGGGCAATCTAACCCACTCCTCTTGCAGTGACACGGCCAATTATTGCAGTGTTGTCGGTTAACGTTGACGTCGACGAACATGTCCAGGGGAAAGGTCAGGACTCATGGCTGGCCAAGGCATATGGGCAATATGGTGACGCTGGAGGTAGTCATTCACAACACGAGCGCGGTGGGCACGGGCATTATCATCTTGATAGATGAAACGTCGAACTTCACGTTGAGCAAAGGACAGAACTATCGGTGCCAGGATGTGGTCACGGTAGTACACGCCAGTGACCCTTCCTTAAACAATGCAAGTCTGTTCTGCCAGTCATGGTGATTCCCCCCCCCCCCCCCACACACACACACCATAACAGACCCGCGCCCGAATCTGTCATGCTGTTTGACGTTAAGGTTAGCATGACGCTCATTTACACGCCTCCAAACGCGAGCACGCCTATCGGTGAAATCTGGTTTCATCCGAGAACATTACACACGCCCATTGACGATTACGCCAATTTCTACGCTGCCTACACCATTGACGCCTGTTTGCAATGTGCTGGCGAGTTAATGGAAGCACAACATGCGGTCGTCGCGCATGCAAATGGGCTGCATGTAGCCGATTTCTAATCGTTTGGGGTGTAACCGGAATTCCTGTAACTTGGTACAAGTTTACATAATGCTGATTGGCCCTTTGTCCTCGATTTCGCAGGACCTGTGTACGAATGTATCGATCCTGGGCATGTGTAGTGGCTCTAGGACGACCCAAACGAGGTCCATCATCAAGATTGTGTGTTTGTTGGTACCGGTTCCACAGTCTGTTGATCACAGACTGTGACACATTAAGCATGTTGGCTACTGCTAGCTGTGTAGAACCCATTTGAAGCATGCCAATAGCACGTAGAGGTTCATCGTGTTGAAGACGTCGCATTGCAAATTAAACGTAACACACTAAATCAAAGATACGCTAAACAGTTAATCTTATGCAAGAACCGATAGGAAAGCAAACATGGATATGATAAACCAGCACGCAGCAGTTTTCATCAACCCTTCCTAGAAGCGTCAAATTTGACAATGAACCCCTTCCATGTGTATGGCGCTAATGCGTGTCGCACGTACAGCTCAGTGGTTCTGTTGGGGCGATAAGTTCTTCATCTGTGAACATACTCTCAAAACATGTCAAGTGTCCATGACTATTTATCATATCACAACCTGCATAGGTATTTGCATTTCAATATCCCCTACTTTTTTTTTTGAAGAGTATAGAACAAACCTTTCTGGTGCTTATTATGTTCACCAATAATCATTGATGCGTTAGGATAAAATCGATTTAAGAATTTGTTGGGAGAGCAACTTTAATATTTTTGTGACGTGGCCTAATGAACATGGAAGCACAATGAATCGGCCATTGAAAATTGTGACCCAAAAATTGTATGGTGAAAAAGAAAACCGTTATAATTGATTTACAATCGGCGAAGCGTATCACGTAGTTTGTGTCACCTTACCATTTATTTCGCTATTCAGTTCTTGGTTAGTCACGATTAAATTATCATAAAATTCCTATGCACAACAAACCGTCTTTATAATACACACAAATCATACTGACTTGTCCCTTTGCTTTTATCTAAACTTGTATTTAAAGTGGAGCTAAATCGCTGATTTTTGGGACCTAGAAATTGTCACAAATGGGTCGCAACGCATTTAATAATGTAATATGAATGTATATAATCTGATTTACATTCAATCGTTTCCGTTTTTACTCTAATTTCAAATCAGTTATGCTCTGCGATATACGCGAGAAGTCTCAATCGAATGGCAATCTCTAGCCTCTGGTTATTTCAGTCTACACTGGTACTATTTATTGCGAAAGCTCTCCAGATAAGAATATGCCGTCACCACTGAATTATTGACATGTCTAGACCCGTTTCTCTAGTCCTTTATTATAAATGTCGCTGAAACGCATTCTGGTACACGATTCGTGTACCAATGGTAAAATTATTTTATCTTAAATATTGGATATCAGAAGCCCATCTTTTCCCCGGTAAGATCACACCAATGTTGGTTTAAATTGACAAATAATTTGTGTTTTCAATGTCGAAGACTGTAGATGATATTGAGTAAAAGACTTAGCTACTTTAAAGACATTGGTATCTATGTGGAAGACGCATTGGTAGTATATTGAGTGATTTTAAAGGCGCGAAAGCTAAAAAAGAAAAACAACAAAACACAAATCTTTATAAATTGTAACCAGTCGTGCGTATTACCAACTTAGATCAGTTTACGCCAATAACGCGGTATTAAACCAAGCGAGAGAATTGCACACAAAGCAAAGACACAGCAATACTAAAAACAGCCGATTATATTCCTCAAGAAGATATAATGCATTTTTTTTTTTAAAAAAGAAATTAAATAAGTTGTGTTTGGAAGTTCGAGGCCCATGTCAGGGTAATGTTATCGGAGTTTTCCCGGTATTCTGGTTCTCAAGTGTATATTTTTTCACAGTTATACTCAGACAAGAAATTTGGTAAGATTTATCAAAATAATATAGAACTAGAACTGCGATGCAGTAATGACGGGTTTCATCGGTGCCACGTTACCCTTGAACTTATATCACTTCCGGTGCCACGTTATCCTTGAACTTATATCACTTCCGGTGCCACCTTACCCTTGAACTTATGTCACTTCCGGTACCAATGAAACCGTTAAACAGATTTCCACATTAGCATTGCGTACGGGTTATAAAATGGACGCAGAAACAACCAAATCCAACAATATCAATTACATTTATACATTTGTTACCATGTGTTACATATGTTGAAAAAGTGGTCCTGACAAAATTCGTTATTTCACAGTAACGGAAGAAGTTAGAAGCAATTTTTTAGCTATCTATAGCATCGTATTAAATCATTATATATTTTGGATGCAACTAAATATCATAATTGTAAATGAATATTGAATAACATTCATTTGAAGAATATATTATTTTGAAGACTAAAAATAGAATATATTATTTTGAAGACTAAAAATACAGTTTTTGTCAAAATGTTGTCATTTCCGGTAAAAATACATTTTTGAAATTGTTTTTATAAAATCGCAAATGGCATTAGGCATCAAATGGTGAAACTTTTATAAAAATCAAATAATAATTAACAATTTCATGGACCAAAAACTGTTAAAAGTGACTTGCAGAAAATCGTCTATTCCCGCAACTGAACAAGTTAGAAACCATTTTGTGATATCTATATGATCGTATGGGTTCATTCTATTTGTTGAATAGAATTAAATATAATACTTTTAAACACATAACAAATAGGACTCATTTGAAAAATATATATCTGTTTTGAAGGTTAACAATACAGTTTTGGACAAAATGGCGTCACTTTTACAGACAAAATAACGTGAAAAGAGACTCATGCAAAACTGCCCATTTCTCGGCAACTGCTCATATTACAAACTAATTTCGGCATAGATTGCCTTCATATACATACATGCTACAAGTATATGAACATTACATAGAAATATTCTAAAATATGAAATGCCTGAATGGGTTGTAAATTGGCTAATTTTGCACCATTTCTGACCTTTAAATCAAAAATTTAAAAAAGATTGAGTTCGATATTTTTTGCGCCTGTCATAGGGCATTCTTCTTGATCTATCAGATTTGTAAAAAAATTAATATCTGCTTGCGTAAAATTCCGACCGGTCAAAATTGTAAATTTTCGCAAAATTACGTCACTTCCGGTGCCGTATCGGTAACAAAGAAGTTAAGAATTTGCACATTGAAAAATATGAACTTTGTATTATACATATCGGGCAATAAATAATTAACCTAGAACCCATAAACTGGAATTAAAAAGGCAAACATTTTTTAAAAAATGATCCTGACAAAATTGGTTATTTCTCGACAAGGGAAGATGCTACAAGGCATTTGTTGACATCGATATGATCGTATTGATCCTACCTATATGTCCATTGAAATCAAATACCACTCACTTCAAAACATTATTTGTTTTGAAGGCTAAAAATACAGTTTTTGCCAAAATGACATTACTTCCGGTGAGAATGAAAATGTTAAATTAGTTTCATGAAATCAGAAATGGCATAATGCATCACATGGTGAAAATTTTATGAAAATCGAATAATAATCGACACTGTTATAGACCAAAAACCTTGAAAAGTTGCCAGTAGAAAATCGTCTATTTCTCTGCAACCTTACAAGTTAGAACCCATTTTGTGGTATCTGTATGGTCGTATGAGTTCATTCTATTTGTTGATTGGAATTAAATATCATGCATGTAAACAAATAACATATAGGACTCATTTGAATAAAATATCTGTTTTGACGTCACTTCCGGTGACAGTGAAAGTGTTAAATTGGTTTGACTTAGTCAAACGTGGCATTAGGCATCGAATAGTGAAAGAAAATTGAAAATTGAATAATAATTGAATCTTTTACAGACAAAATAACGCAAACTGTGACTCCTGCAAAATTGCCTATTTCTCGGCAACTGCTGATATTACAAACTAATTTTTTGATATACATTCTCTTTGAATTGGTTATTCCAACCGGGTTATGAAAATTACGAAGAAATATTTTGAAATATGAAGACGGTGGATGGGTTGTAAATAGCTTATTTTCGCACCTTTTTTCGCCTTTTAATCGAAATGGCCCGAAAATGAAATCGAAATTAAAAAAAAACTGAGTCCGATGTTCTGTGCGCCTTTGCACGGCGCATCCTTTATGTAATATCAAATTTGAAAAAAAAATGATATTTGCTTTCAAAAAGTGATACCGAACTTTACCGGTAACAAAAAAAATGACCTTTTGGACCACGCAGCATATGAAATTTGTTTTATACAATTCGAATTATAACTAATTAACCTAGGACTGAAAAACTGAATTACCCAATGGCGGCCAAGAAAAATTACGGAGACAAAAAATGTTGACATTTTTAGTCAAATTAGATAAATCTTTAACCCTGGGTAAAATGCCATATAAAAATATTCATAAATAAAAAAGTTTTATGTAAAATTTTAAATTTTCAGCGCAACTTTGTGCCTTGTCTCCGGCTATGACAAAATGCATCATTTGTTAAAATCCGATGATTATTGTTAATATTACGGCATTTTTTTAAAAAAACGACAACTTCGGTAATTTCGGACATTTCGCATTGTCGCAGAACGCCCGACACAGCTTTAATCTCTAAGTCACACCCACTTTCTAAATAAAACCGAAGACATCGTATCGATCCGACACGTAGTTTCTGAGATACAATCAAATTGGGGAAAACAAATAAGAAGAAGAACTAGAACTACGATGCAGTAATAATGGGTTTCAACGGTGCCACGTTACCCTTGAACTTATGTCACTTCCGGTGCCACGTTACCCAGCAATATCAAATTCATTTATACATTTGTTACCATGTGTTACATATGTCAAAAAAGTGATCCTGACAAAAGTTGTTACTAACTTATCGCTAAGTTAGCTCACTTTCTAATGGGAAATTTCTCGACAAGGGAAGATGCTAGAAGCAATTTTTGGACATCTAAATGATCGTATTGATCCAATCTATATGTCCATTGGAATCAAATATGATCATGATGTTAAACAAATAATAAATATAAATCACTAAAATATCTGTTTTGAAGGCTAAACATAAAGTTTTTGCCCAAATAACGTCATTTCCGGTGACAGTGTAAAAGTTAAAATGGCTTGACCTATTCAAAATTGGCATTAGGCATCACATGGTAAAAAAAAAATTTGAAAATTGAATGATAACGCTAAATAACGCCAAAATTGACGCATGCAAAATTACCTATTTCTCGGCAACTGCTCATATTACAAACTAATTTCGACATAGATTGTCTTCGTATAGATATATGCTACAAGTTTATGAACATTACATAGACATATTTAAAAGTGTGAAAAGTCTGAATGGGTTGTAAATTGCTTAAATTTACGCCCTTTGTCACCTTTAAATCGAAATGGCGCAAACACAAAACACAAATTAACAAAATTGAGTTTAACATTTTTTGGGTTTGTCATGCTAGAAGCAATTTTTTGACATCTCTATGATCGTATTGATCCAATCTATATATTCACTGGAATCAATTAAACGAATACTAATTATAACTCACTTCAAAATAATAGTTGTTTTGAAGGCTAAAAATACAGTTTTTGCAAAAATGATATTACTTCCGGTGTGAATGAAAATGTTAAAATAGTTCTATAAAATCAAAAATGGCATAAGGTATCACATGGTGAAAATTTTATGAAAATCGGAGAATAATTGACACTTTTATGGACCAAAAACCACGAAAAGTGACTTGTAGAATCGCCTATTTCTCTGCAACCGTACTACTTGGAAACCGTTTTGTGGTATCTGTATGATTGTATGGGTTTATTCTATTTCTTGATTTGAATCAGATATCATAATTTTAAAGACATTACAAATAATAATCATTTGAATAAAATATCTCTTTTTAAGGCTAAAAATACAGTTTTTGCCCAAATGATGTCATTTCCGGTGACAGTGAAAATGTTAAATTGGTTTGACCTAGTCAAAATTGGCATAAGGCATCAAATGGTAAAATCAATATTGAAAATCGAATAATAATTGACTCCTTTACAGGTAAAATAACGTGAAAAGTGATGCACGCAAAATTGCCTATTTTACACCTTTTTTCACATGAAAAACCCAATATTCACGTGCAGCATTGTGTGCGAGCCCTTTAAAAGCATGTTTTCAACTTAATGTGCAGTACATGAACTATGAAACGTCAATCTGTCCTAATTTGTTGTTGGACGTGTGAAGGAATCGAGCTAGAGATGCCGAGATTTACTGAAAATCAACGGAATGAAGCCACGAGAATGTCCCGGGCTGACATGTCTACACGTGCTATTGCCAGACACTTCAATTGTCATCAGTCCACTATTGTAAGGTTGGTGGAACGTGTTCGAGTTACTGGATCAACACGTGACCGTCCACATCCTGGTCCACAACGCGTTACAACCCAGGCTCAAGACCGCTACATCCGGGTCACTCATCTGCGTGACAGATTCCGCCCAGCGACTCGAACAGGTGCAGCAGTCGTCGGAAAACAAGGACCAGTAAGTGCCAACACCGTAAGACGTCGTCTAAGAGAAGTAGGACTCCGTGCACGACGACCTTATGTTGGAGCTATCCTCAAGGATCATCACCGTCAGCGGCGTTTGATATGGGCTCAAGGACACCAGACATGGAGAAGAGTAGACTGGCAAAGTGTGCTCTTCAGTGATGAGAGTCGATTTCATCTTTATCGCGCTGATGGCCGTCAACGTGTGTGGAGACGTCTTGGGGAACGTCTTGCAGACTGCCGCGTCTTCTAAAACGAATCGATGGGGTGGGGGAAGTGTAATGGTGTGGGGAGGCTTCACATTTCATCACCGGACCGCCCTACACATTTGCAGGGGTCGCGTTAATGCTGTAGCCTACCGTGATGATGTCTTGCAACCAATTGTTGTTCCGATGTTTCGAGCGCACCCACAACTTCAGCACTTCCAACAGGATAATGCACGTCCTCATACCGCCCGTTTTAGTATGGACTACCTGGCTGCTAACAACATCAATGTCTTGGACTGGCCAGCCATGTCTCCGGACATGGCACCAATAAAAACATGTCTGGGATGAGATTGGACGCCGTCTGTATCGGAGACCACAGATGCACACCATTGCTGCTTTAGAAGCTGCTCTTGTCCAAGAATGGAACAATTTGCCCCAGGCCTTCTTTCAAACATTGGTAAATTCCATGCGACGTCGCTGCACAGCGTGTGTAAGAGCCCGTGGAGGACACACGTGCTACTGTCATCTGTGTCGTACTTTTGGTTTTGACCCCTCTGACTTTGTACCGTTGATTACGGATTAAATATCCATAAGTGTACAAATGTGTTGTTATTTATGTGTTCCCATTTGAATATTGTTCACAATAAGAAGCAAAATAAATAAGATATGTTTACAGGATCATTTTGTTATTCGAAAAAAAAAGTGATGCGTTTTCCATGGCGCTCAGTAGCTCAAATCACATGTCCCTTAATTCTGGGTAAACCGCCATAAAAAGATATTCATAAATAAAAAAATTTTTTGTTAACATTTAAATTTTCAAATTTTGGCGCCTAATATCTCCGAAGATTCGTCGACAATAAAACATCTAAAGAGCCGTAGCTATTTGCCTTGTTTCAGGCTGTGTCAAAATGAATCAAATGTTAAAATCCGATGATTATTGTTAATATTACAGCAATATTTAAAAAAAACGACAACTTTGTGATTTCGGACATTTCGCATTGAATCGAGCCCACTAGTAGTTTCTGAGATATAGTCAAGTGGAGAAAAAAAAATAATAAGAAGAATAATAATCTTAACAAAAACAATAGTGTTTCACACAAGCTACGCAGTGTGAAACCCTAATGATCTTAACAAAAACAATAGTGTTTCACACAAGCTACTGCAGTGTTAAACCCTAAAAAGTAATAATGAAAATGTATTTTTATATGAACAAACTAACAATGGGGCTGATACCCCTAACAAAAACAGTAATTAGTAGGTAGCACACATTTTTTAATTGCTTATTTACCTTTTTATAAGGATTATCATTTTCGCCATGTATCAAAGTTCTCACTGGATTAGAATTAAAGTTGTCGAGCTCCAATAATCAAATTGCTTATCATCGAACTTAAATCAAGGTATTCAAACTTAGTCAAGGTATTGGTGTAATGATAAACGCTAAGTTTCACCAGTCTCACTCAATTAGAATGAATGCTGTCGAGCTCTGAAGTCTCGACTAATACGGCTAGTTACTCTGCTTAACCGGAGTCGAAAATGCTCCACTCCACACAAACTGAAATTAGATCATTTCGGGGCTACGTATGGTTCAGTTTATTTCAATAATTCGCTTGCGCGTAGATTTTGAATGTTACAGTCATTGTGGCATTGAATTCCAGGGTGGAAACATCAGTTTAATTGTTTTAGTGACCAGAAAACAAATTTTGATATGCGTTGGCTTACCCAAAATGAAAGGTTACGTGCCCTTGGCATGCTACAGATCGGCACAACACAGGCGGTTGTGGCGCGGACGATGAATGTTTCTCAGTCTGTCATAAGCAGGCTATGGTCCAGATACCGTGATACACAATCTGTACAGGACAGACCACGGTCAGGTCGACCAAGGGCGACAACTCAAGCCCAGGATCGATTTATCCGTACCTTGGCCTTGAGAAATCGTGTCATCACAGCAAATCAGATCAGCGCTCGTCTTCAAACAGACACTGGTGTGAGGGTGAGTGGCCAGACGATTCGGAATCGATTGCATAGGGATCACCTTCGCGCCCGACGTCCTCGCGTGATCCCTTGTTTGAGAGATCATCACATTCAGGCAAGACGTCGTTGGTGTAGGGATCGTCAACACTGGGATAATCGACGCTGGAGCAATGTGATGTTTTCAGATGAGTCAAGGTTCACTGTTGATTTTTTGGACAGACGTAGGAGGGTGTGGCGTCGTCGAAACGAGCGCTTCCAAGACGTTAACGTCATCAGACATGATCGATTTGGGGGTGGTTCTGTTATGGTGTGGAGAGGCATCACTGTTGCTGGAAGAACGGCTTTACATGTTGTTGCAGGGCGTGTTACAGGCCAGTACTACCGGGACAACATCTTGGCAGTCCATGTTGTGCCGTTCGCACGACGTCATGGCCGCCGTTTCATCTTCCAGGATGACAACGCAAGATGTCACAGGGCCAGGATCGTTACAGGTTACCTCCAACAACAGAACATCACCACATTACCTTGGCCAGCACTGAGTCCCGACCTCTCCCCCATCGAGCATGTCTGGGACATGCTTTGAGAGGGGTTACGTCAACGTCAACAACGTCCTGACAATGTCCAAGAACTTGCTGCTGCGTTGCAACAGGAATGGGACAATCTGGACCAAAATGACCTTAGACGTCTCATTAGGAGTATGCCACGTCGGATCAATGCTTGTTTGGCAAACAGAGGAGGATTTACCCGTTACTGACTTGGTTGTGATGCTGTGGTAACTTTGCTGTTTGACCCCGGGTATCATTTTACCCTTATAATGGTCAGTCTGTGCCTTACTTAGTCTAACGATCATTTGGAATAAATCGATGAATGTGAACTTCATTTCATTTTGTCATTTGTTTCTTCGTCAGTTTCATTAGGGGACTTTAATAACACTTAAAAATCAAATATCCCCTACTTTTTTTTGAATAGTATATATATATAACTAGATAAAGTTATTCATATCTTGTAATGTATTCACCTTAGCGGTGCGAAAACACCCCCGTTATGCACTGTATGGCGTCTTTTCTGCGATTTTCGGGGTCAGCAAATTCAAGTTCCGATATGAAACCACTTCGGAAAAATCCAATATGGCGGAAATCCAAGATGACGGCCAAAATAGTGCCCGAAACTCCTATATTCCGATCGCGCAGAGCGTAATCGCATGCCGTGGTCAATGTATGGTGTCCCTAATAGGGTTTTTGGAGTCGACGAGCCCGAATCTGCAATTATTGGACATGTCTGATGATCCAATATGCCAGAAATTCAGAATGACGGGAGGAATCCCACGGAACACAAGCAAAATCACCCGTCGAGATAAATGAAATCTCCAGTAATCTAAAAAGAAGTATTTTCTAGGAAGTACTGAGAAGAGCATTCTGTTTGAATCATTATATATCTCGAACCTGATTCATTTTTATTACGATTTTCGATCAATCCAATAATATATCATTTATAATTAAGTACTTATTATTATATCATATTATTATGGTTCATATCCAGTATACAGTTCAGTCAGTTAACATCATATTTTTCGTTACAACGCAGATGTTCAGAGTAGGCCAGATCATATGTCTTTTTCTCTAACCTTACATTACTGATAATCTGGGGACCCTGAATGTTCATATCTGTACGTGCAATGGTCCATTATTGCTTTCGCTATTACTGCAAATGAATTAAAACTCCATTCAAACAAGCTTCCCACATAGTGCCATCTTAAGCAGTTCATCGACAGCATCGCTAACATCACTGTATTTTTACTCTGTGCTACGTTGGTATAATACCAACATGCCAGAGAGTTGTTGTTTTGGTTAATTCAATGTCAGGCGAAAAGGGAGTGGATTATCATTTCATAAGTAGGCAGTTATAAGTGAAATAGTGATCTAATAGATATAGTATAATCATGATAATAGTGTAAAATAATTTAATAAACACGGCGAGAAGACGTCGAACACTCAAACTCAAAGCTTGAGGCCGGAAACCGGGCGGGTCCATTCACTTAATTTATTAGTACTGATACTTTTATTATGTAATAATTACAATGTCCGCGTGTTTAGCCAACTTCCAAATTAATGTATATGTAATTATTATGTAAATTGCGCACATTATATATACATACACATCTGGCCATAGGCGTAGGAGCCAGGGGGCAGGGGAGGCATTTGCCCCCCCCCCCCAAAAAAAAATAATAATTTATTTTCGGGCAATGAAAAATTCGACGACCTTTTTTTTCTATTAACCTTTAGAGAAAAAATATAACTAACTTATTTCTATGAGATCCACATTGCCCTAAAAGTATTTTCTCGTCTTTTTCTTGTCCACTGCATGCCCGAAAATATGCCCGAAGCTCTCTTATGATATGTATCCCCGAAAAAACGGTATTGATTTCGGGCAATTTTCTCTTATGCCCCCCTGAATTACTTTGAGCTCCTACGCCTATGCATCTGGCATTGTACGAAAAATATCACGGGGAGTAAGTTTGGTTAGTTTTACTCCCTCCGATTTAATTAATCAGGCCGACATTATGTACACTAACACAGATGTACCGTTACAGAATAAAGTGAAAGTTTCTTGCAATATCAGTTTATGTTTCTTTTTTTTTCTTTAGAAAACCCGCATAAAACCCCCGAACTAGTTAAAAAAAAATGGTTAATTATAAGGAAAAAGTCGTGAAAACTTCATTCCCAGTCAAATTTCGTAAATAAATTAGGCCTGATGATATATTTTTTAATCGATGCTACTACTAAAACCGCATTAAGTTAGTCTTATTTTTTTGTAAAATTTAATATACAGCCGTATAGAGAAAAATCAGACACCAGATCATATAGGTCTACTAAAGCCTTGCTAGCCCTGTTTATATTTTCCCTTTTTAAAAAATATTCGGCATCGGATATTATTCTACTGGTAAATGATAGAAGTATTATTTATATATTTATCACCCGTAATCAAATGGATGACGATCAAGCAGTCCTTTCATTTCAAATCGTCCAACAAATTATTTAGATCTATCCAAAATAAAGTTTTATGTGAACTACGAGGAGCAATGTTCAAAATTTAGACGAAGACTTTGCTCAATTAATATTAATAATAAAATAAACATGATTTCGTCAGGTCTGCATTACAATTTACACCATTTCCACGGTTTTCATTATGTTTTATGGTGATTATGATAGAGTTATTCTTAATAATAAAGCCCCCAAAATATACCAGTTGACCAAAACTATTTAGTTTTTAGGACAGTAATGTAAGACCTTTCAATCATCTTGTTTTTGGGGTTTTTTTTGGTTGACATTGTTGAATTAGAACTATTTTTTTAATGGGCTTGTCCGTCCTCCGTCAGTCTATTTTCCTTTATTTACACAGCGTTCACACAGGCACTTCTATGGAACGTCATTACTGCCTTATGTGGTTATATTTTAGATGATTATGTAGTTTTGTCATTACAGTTACTCCAGTTTTCGTAAAATGCAGTAGACTAAGATGGTTAATCCAGTCCTTATCTTTTTTCTATGTTTACGCAACAAGGAGGCGTTGATTATTTGGTAATTAATAGCTTTTAAGGCAGTCAACAATTAAACAGTCTTATTTCTATCATATATTTTATTGGGTTTTGTCTTTGCTATACTTCACTGGTGCGTACAATTATTTTATAGATTACAAGAAGTAGGTTGAGAAATATCTTACACGGAATTGAAAGCGATGGAATAAAAGAGCGAAGACGTGGGAGACTTCACAAGCGGGTTTATAATGTACAAGCACCCTTGCACCTGTGGCACTTAGACACGAATCACAAGTTGATTAGATGGCATTTTGTTATTGCCGGGGGGATAGATGGGTTCAGTCGGTTTGTGGTGTTCCTCAACTGTATTGGTGACAATAAAGCTGACACCATATTTCGTTGTTTTAAGGAAGCAACAGGGAAATATGGGACACCTTTGAGAGTTGTTCCAATCAGGGTATGGAAAACTTTAAAGTCGCAGAAAGCATGTTGCAATTACGAGGACCTTCTTCAATGATCACTGGTAAGAGTACGCACAATCAGCGAATAGAACGTTTGTGGAGAAACGTTTTCGAAGGCGTACTGGCTTTTTACTATGAACTGTTTTATTTTTTGAAGAGCGCGGAATCTTGGATCCTCTAAATGAAGTTCATCTGTATGCTATTCATTATGTGTATTTGTTGCGAATAAATAGTAAACTGGAAATCTGGAAAAATGCTTGGGCACGCCATAGACTGAGGACAGTTGGTACGTCACCACTTCGTCTTTTCCTGGCTGGATCATTTTATTTACCTGTACCACCAGTGCCAATGTCAGAAGATAATTCGCACTATGGGGTAGAAGGGCAAATCGACATTGATGTAATAGATAATCCTCGACCCCAATTAAACCCAATTAATTTAAATGCAGCACCAGATTTTGAACGTCGGTTATTTTCTCAGTACCCTGTAAATAGACTGTCAGAAAATCACGGCATAGACTTGTATATGGATGTTGTAAGGTATCTTAATAACCTAGAAATTGACACAAATGGGTCGCAACGCATATAATAATTGTAATATGAATGTATATAAACTCCTTTACATTCAATCGTTTCGGTTTTTGATCTAATTTCAAATTAGTTATTTTCGGCGATTTACGCCAGGAGTCTCAATGGAATGGCAATCTCTAGCGTCTGGTTATTCTAGTCCTAAAAAAATAGTATTTATTGTGCATGCTCTCAAGATAAGAATATGGCGTCACAGTTTGACATGACTAGAGGAGTATGCCCAGCCTCGTTCTTCTAATAACTTATTACAAATGACGCTGAAACACATCATGGTACACGATTCGCGTACCAATGGTAATTTGTTTATTTCGTCTTAAATATCGGATATCAGAAGCACATCTTTTCCCGGTAAGACCACAACATCAGTGTTGATTTCAATTGACAAATAATTCGAGTTTTCAATGTCGAAGACTTTGGATGATATTGTACTTTAATCTTGTAACCTATCAAATGTAGCGTTATGTAATCACTAACGAAAAAATACAACTCAAAATAATGTCAGTTATATTTAACTTTATTCCATGTCGTGTGACTGCACAGTGGAAGCATTCTTAGCTGTGCTAAAAATGTTGCTACATTAAACCATAAAAATCATTGGAAAAGGCATAATCGTAATGTTTAAAGAGGAGTTCTTCGTCCGGCAACGGTACAGTTTCCGACGGTCTTGGTAGATACATCCTATTAATACACGTGTTGGAATTTGGCAAAAATGAAGGGATGTTTGGCTGAGTAAATTCGATGGTTGGCGAAATCGTAAAACCCAAGACGAGTTCCTCTTCAGCTGCTGTTACAAACCTTAAGACTTTAAACAAAGTAACTTCACCTCACGTGCACCTAAAATATATAGTATTGAAAGCTCTGTTAAGAATTGGGATCAACTTTGAACTATTGTATTAAATGCATTAAAGTATGTACGAAATATGTTGAAACCGCAGTTCACAAGGTTCAACAAAGTGGAACAAGGGCCATAAAACAAACTATAAGCACTCTGTTAAAATGTGCAAGAAGTGAAGTGCGGGGAAATGATAAAACACCAGAAGTGTGGATAACATGTCGCTCAGGTGTCACAGAAATCAATGACCAAAAACAAAAGTTTGTAAGAAGGGATGTTCATGGAAGCTTAATTTGCATATTTGATATGGTTTCTTGCCGAATGTATGACAACTCATCCCAAAGACTACCAGAAGACCACTCGGGCCAAGATAGAAGACAACTTGGACCAAGTTTAGAAGCTTGCCCGTAACTAGGGGGTGGGGGCGTACCCCCTGCAAAAAAAAAAAAGTTTCGCCCCCCCCCCCCGATAAAATATTGTCGACCATAAAAACAACAGGTATACATTGTCCGTCAATTTTACAGCACCCCTGACCTCTGAGAACAATTCCCGCCCTTCGTTGCTCTGAGCTAGTTACGGCCCTGTTTAGAAGACCACTCATCCCACATAAGTAACAGTTGTGTTTGTTTTAATACATGGTCCGAGATAGAAAACCACTCGGACCTAAATAAAATAAAATACTACCCCTTCATCACTCCCATATAACTTTTACCTTTTTTATTTCATGGGGGTTTGGATGGCTTAATGGTTAGCACGTGGGCGCTGTATCATAAAGTCTGTCATTGAGTCAACTGACGTGGTTTCGATTCCCCGGTTGTAGGTGGCAAGGAGTAGGGTCGCATGTCCAACCTCGTGGGTTTTCTCCGGGTCCTCCGGTTTCCTCCCACTGCTAAAGACCCCTACGCGCAAGCAAATTATGGAAATAAAATTAAACCATATGTTAGTCCCGAAATGACCTATTTTGTGTCGAGTGACGTTACCCCCCCCCCCCCTCTCTCTCTCTCTTTATTTCATTGAAAATTTGAAGTGCGTATGGAGGTGTCGTATTGATGGCGTCATAACTTAATTTGCGTAAAAAATTTTTACTGCTGGTTAGAGAAAATAAAATGGGATTTAACGTCTTGCTTTTCGGCACCACAGGATCAAAATTTATGAAGACGACCACACACCAAGACGCTATGAGTTATGAGGGAATTTTGCACACTTCCAGGGTATGATGCGTGTCTCTTCTTTAGAGCTTACAGAATGTTACAAAATATGTAGGGCCTATGTTATATTTAAATCCTTTATTTTGAAACACGTCAGTGTCATTGGGGTTAGGGTAGGGATTAGGTTTAAAGCTGGGACTAGAGCTAGCCCTGTTTACATCTCGTGACCTTGACGAAATCTGGAGGTGGCCTTAATATTTAGATCTAACCAGCTACAAACCTTGACCTTGGGACACTGGCGTTATTATAGGCGTCGGCTGGGATGCAATTCTGGCCCCTTACCTTATTCTGATTCTGTCGCCTATGGTTTCTACACCTAGCTGTACAAGCTCATTGTCTGTGAGCCTTGTAATGATTTCCACGTTGTCGATTCTATTAGATTCAAAATTAATAAATAGAATTGGTAAACCGCAATCTTCTAAAACTTTCAGAATCGACTCCATACTTGCTTAGGGATTGTGAGTTGTCCCCTTTTAGACTGGATAACCTGCTCTAAATGACGTCACGCTTGTCCTACGTCGCTATCAGTAGGCTACTTCGTAAATAGTAGTTATAATTCACCGCACATTATCAAGAATGCACATCAAGTAATGCCATAACCACATCACATAACGACATAGCCACATCTTTAATGACACAACCACATCATATAATGATATAGTCACATCACGTAATGACATTACCACATCACGTAATGACATAACCACATCATATAATGATATAGCCACATCACGTAATGAAATTACCACATCACGTAATGACATAACCACATCACGTAATGACATGGCCACATCATGTAATGAAATAACCACCACATGTAATGTCATAGCCACATCACGTAATGAAATAACCACCTTATGTAAGGGCAGCATCACCGCATGTTATGACAAAATCACCGCCTATAATGACAGGACAACTAAATGTAATGTCAAAACCACCGCATATAATGTCAAAATCACCGCACTTAACGATAGAATCACCTTATGTAATGACAAAACTACATAATCATCTCAAATATAGCCACATAAGGCAGTAATGGCGTTCCACAGATAACTATGTATAACGGGTGATAAATAAATAAATAATACTTCTATCATTTACCAGTAGAATAATATATGATGCCGATGGGAAAATATTTTATTAAAAAAAAGGAAAATATAAACAGGGCTAGCAAGGCGTTAGTAGGCCTATATGGTTTTCAATTTCTATGATCTGGTGTCTGATTTTTCTTTGATTGAAGAATACGGCGGTATATTAAAATCTACAAAAAAATAAGACTAACTTAATGAGATTTTAGTAGTACTAGTAGCATTGATTAGAAAAATATCAGGCCTAATATATTTACAAAATTTGACTGGGAATGAAGTTTTCACGACTTTGTCCTTATTATTATTAACCATTTTTAAGCGGGTTTTCTGAAGAAAAGAAAAGAAACATAAACTGATATTGCAAGAAACTTTCACTTTATTCTATAATTCTGTACATTTGTGTACACAATGTTGGCCTAATTAATTAAATCCGAGGGAGTAAAACTAACCGATAACAAAGCAACTACTGGTCAGTGAGTGCATGCCTGTGACCAGGGCCCTTATTCAAGAAAAAACTTAAACTAAGTTACAACCGAAATTTTAAGAAATACTGCAACTTCATTGGATATATGCAAATTGATTTTACTGGTCAGCCAATCGAATTGTAGTATTTCTTAAAATTTCGATTGTATCTTAGTTTAAGTTTTCGTGAATCAGGGCCCAAATTTTAGTAGATACCTTAATTTTGATTGGCTAAGCACTAAAATCAATCTTATATTCAGGGGCGGATCCAGAGGGGGAGTTTGCGGGGTCGACCCCCCACCCCCCTGCTCAGCTACATAAATTTTTTTGTAAATCAACACTTTTTATGAGAAAGTTTTCTCGGCCGTGTGCTTTATCCTTTATCGTAAGATTTGGGACAGGGCGGGCACTCACAGCACGAGATAATGATATAGACATTATGTGATATCACAATTAATGCTTTGCATTCATGAAATTGAATCACAATGTCATTGTATTAATTCATAATAAAAATTGACGTCAAATGAGGTGTTGAATTTCTCTGTTTAAAAAACTCAATGTTTATGTATATACGCCAAAATGACGATAGAGACCAAGCGGGGGGGGGGGGAGATACACTGTTTTAGGAACATGACCCCCCCCCCCTGCAAAAATTCCTGGATCCGCCCCTGATATTATCCAATCAAATTACTAAAATTTGGATTTTATCTAAGTTAGGTTTTCGTGAATAAGGGCCCCGTGCCTTATATATAGAGGCTCTATATATAAGGCTCTGTCTGTGACTAAACACTCCACTCCAATAAGCAGACTTCCTCCCCGTGATATGTTTCATACAATGCCAGATGTGTATGTATATCAGGGCCTATTTTAAGGTTTTATTGACGAAGCACGGTTTCCGGAGATGGAAGTTTTTTGATTGGTTCCCCCCCCCCCCCCCTTGGGTTCCGACAAAATTTCCAAAACGTGACTCACGATTTTCCACACAGAACTTGGTAGCTCAATTTAGCTTCTTCCATCACCGTTATTAGCTCTAATGTGTTGGAATAAACCTTCTGAAATCGTGACCAATTAGTCGTGACCAAAACAAAGGCTCACCAGAAGTGAAATAAAAACTTCCTGAATTATCACCACGCTTACACTTTTATAACAAAACAAGCGGTTGTCATACACGATACGCCGAGATTCTGTAAGATATGGATAGGGAACAGGGAAAATCGATAGGGCTCAACCTCTCATTGTCCCAATGCCTAACATCGAATATGAAATTGTAGCCTTTATCGCGTTCACAAGGATTTTGGCAAAGTTTGGTAACTCGATGGGGTTTGTCGTCTCATGACCCCAATGCTTCACATCAAATGTGAAAAAATAACACACGGTTAAAACGCAAGCCCCTGTCGCTTCCACAAGGTTTTCGAGGGGGCTTAACTCCAGAACAGACGGTCGCGGAATGCTGATTATCAATATGATTCTTGCTCCCGTGTTCTCAATTCATCACAATATAAAGCTCAAAAACTTTGTTACGCTTTGTGTATGCAAGGCCATAATCCAAGCAGATGCACCAAAATCGAATTCAACCAAGATCTTTTGATCCTCGACATCTAAAACGGGCAAAGATTGAGGCTTAAAGATTGGCATTTGTATTTATAGCTGCGTATCGGTATCATTGGTAGTCCAAAGAAACGCCCAAAAGCAGACGAACCTTTACTGTAACATGCAGCTGACATTTACATACAATCCACGAAATTGAGTCGAAACCAAACGCAGTGATTGATGATCACAATGATTGTTAATGGCAATCTTTTCAGATTCACAAGGATACATAAGATAACATGATACCATATTTTCAAAGCATGAATTTTAGATTCTCGAAGCACGGATTTTTCATTTCGAGGCACGTCCGTGTCTGTAGGCACGTTAAAATAGGCCCTGATGTATATGTAATATGCGCTATTTTCATTATAATTAAATATACATTAATTTGGAAGTTCGCTAAACACACGGACATTGTAATATTACATAATAAAAGTATCAGTACTAATAGATTAAGTGAATGAACCCTCCCAGTTTCCGACCACAAGGACCACAACCGGCCCGGGCTCCCGTGTCGGAGCGGTCCCTTTTACTGACCGCGGGTCCGGGGGCTCTCCCCCCTGGAAAATTTTGAAAAATGAACCCCAAATATGCGATTTGGTGGCATATCTGATATCTCTGTCAAATAATATATCTCATAAATCGATTAATTTAGGCCAAAACCCCAACCTGCAAGTAATTTCCAACCATCAACCTGTGAAATTATCATATCGTCATATTATTAATTACCGTATTATCATTGTATCGTCAAGAGTGAAGAGAATTTAACTGGTTAAAAATGGGGCTAGTTGAGAAAATTTTGACTATTTGATTAACCAGTTAGGAATATTGAATAACTAGGAATATTTTCATTGAAAAATGTCCCATTTTTGTTGCCGGGAGCGCTAGTTGATTCCTCCTGTAATGGAAGGCCACAAGACACATTGGTACAGAATGACGGAAGTGAAATTCATGAAAGCTGCTTTTTGAATTTTGGATTTGTTCGGATGAAATTCGGAATCCCCATTGCAGGATTCCGAATTCCGGCCCACATCCAGCACACCTGGCCCAGAAAGTCTATTATACCAGCCCGTTAAAGCCACCGGCCACATACAACATGTATAACACTATAGGGTTATTTTAGGTCTAAGAAAAGTGTTCTGTTTAATATAGGAATCTTTACCTACATGATGTGTGACGAAAACTAGGGTAATGAAGTAGCTTGCATTATCCTACTACTAACTTAGAGTCTAGATTTAGACTAACTCACCCCCAGTTATGTCAGTATCCATTTCTGGAAAGTAGGGTACTATCGTCCAGTCCTCTCGTGCACAGATTAGTACAATTAACTGTAATAATGTTGACGTTAAACGGTGCCTATATGAAACACTTAACCAAAAATGGTAATTGTCCCGCCCTAAAAGCTAATGCATTATACTTCTATACATTATAGAGCGGGTTTTATTTATCCTCAGACAACCATTCGGAGCCCAGGGGATCACCATACCTATAGCCTCCTCGGCTTAGAGGCTAGGGCGAACACATCATCCTAGCGCGAACCTTATGTAGAACTAACAAGAAGTATGTGGCTCTTACCACGTTTAAGCCGTTTCTGAGTTAGAAAGGGTATTAAACTCAGACCTTGGAGATTTTAATAACTCGAAAAGTAACTATCATAGATATTGTAGTTTCGTGTATGTAACCTCTGTAGTTTGCTGTGTTCGTTAGATAAACTTAGTAACAACATAAACGGTGTACAAGAGTCAATTGATTGATGATTGAGATAATTGATTCAACAACGTGAAGTCCAAGCAGGTCCTAGACGATCATAATAGTGTCACATCCAATTCCTTTTTGATGGCGCGAAACAGGATAGTGTCATACATGATCATCATCGCTCCCTGGCCGGTCCAATACCCCCCCCCCCCATATAATGTTTAGCAGAAAAAAGGGTTTTTTAGACGATTTGGACAAAAAAAATTTCTTTTCATTTTTTGTCCGACCGGCCGATCGCCCGATCGCCCGATGCCCCAATCCGCCCCTGCTTCTTGCCGTGTTTATTGAATTCTTTTACAATAGTAAATACCATGGGAAAATCAACATGGCTGTTATTTCTTGTTTGTCTAATGATGATGTTTTTTTTTTTTTACTATACTGCGATTCCTTTAATGACTTTATACTATATTATTTGAATAAGTACAGACAAAAACGCAGGTAAGACATGTTTTCTTTCAATTCGTATATATACTCTTACAATTGGCTTTATATAAGCATAATATTAGGTACATGCTGTACACACTGCAATGTATTAATTATGTTATAGAAATGTATTTGACATCAGTAATTGACACAGAGAAAAATAATTGAGATCTTCGTTTCCACCTTCAAAATGTGTATGATTTTGAAATATTAAAGATTATATACTATTATTCTTCTTGAGAGTATTTTAATTTCAACACATATTGTTTACAATTGCTAAGGTGTTACCAAACAACGTTAAGACAGTCTGTATTAAAAACTGGAATTGCAAGCCACAATTTTCTTGAAATGGACAATCATACCTTGAAACGGCACATTCGTATAACGAGAGACAAATTTGAAATTTTATACATTTTTTTAATACGATCGGGTTTGGCAGAGCGCAATTTAAGCGTTGGTGATGCAGCGAGAGTGCCAATTGAAAAGAAAAGTTTGCTGTTTTTGTATGGCCAATAATGAAACATTCCGAGAACTCTCGGATAAATTTGACGTGGCCAAAAGTACAGCTCATTTCATTGTTTGTGCTATTCTTAAAAATATTTCAAACCTTTCACGTCAAAATATAAAATGGCCCGATCAGCACCAGAAAGAAGTAAATGCACGCAAATTCAACAATTATTATTTTGATAACGTTATTGGAGCAATCGATGGTTGCCACTTCAGAATTCAGAAAACGGGGAAACGATTATTTAAATAGGAAAGGCTACTATTCGATTTTGTTACAGGGCATCTGTGAGCACTCTGGACGATTCATTGACATTTTCGTTGGGCCCCCAGGAAGGGTCCATGGTGCAAGAATGTTACGCAACTCACCATTTTTCAATAACTGGCAGACAAAAATGGGTGACATGAAACTTTTGGGAGAAAGTGCATGTGAAACTTGAAATGTAAATTTATAACCCAAAGATCTCGGTTCCTTTCGATATTCCTGAATTATGGCCCCTGACTATACGAAAAATCGCGTTTTAGCTTGTGGACCCTATAGTTAAAGATGCAGATTTCATAAGATTTAGATAAAGAGCTGACAGTTCTCACAATAATAGTTTCAAAAAATAGATAATGAAAGGGGAATATGTTTAAAGTTTCTGTCAAGTTACTTCATTCTGAGAGGAGTTATCGTCGTTTACAGAAGAGCTTAGTCTAGATGGTCATTTTTGAATTAAATCATAAATCTGTTAAAAATCAAAACCGTCCGAAGTTATGGAGAGTTGATTATGGGCCTGGTATGTAAATACATATCGCATTAATTTTTTATAGAACATTTGAGGTCAAAGGAATGATCTGCAATATGCAAATTTAGCTCTAAAAAATGTATATTTAACCAGCATAACATCCTTTATACTCAGTTATTATAAAATCTCAATATGTTTCACAACATTCAGCATGGTTAAACATTAGCGATAAAATCACAAAACGTTTCACTACCTTCCGCATAATTTAATGTTAGCGATGAACGATTAATGTACATGGATGATAATTTGGCAGCTATTTGACTGTGACTCAAAAATTTCATTCAACTTCACGTATTCTTTGAAACGGTTCAGTCGCAAAAATTAATAATTTATGTATTTTGTTTGAAACAAGGTATTTTTACAGCTACAAAAAAAAAAATGTGTTCGTTTTTGTGGAAATGCAAGATGATACTGATTTCATACATGGGTTACAGATACAAAGCAGGCTGATATGAATATTATATGACTTGTTGCTTTGTATTTATATTTATTTATATTGTTGCTATGTTTATCCTAAAACATTCGTGATAAATATCATATGAAATACGAAGACAAACCACGCTTGTGTTAAGATTTCATAGTTTGATTGTCTATTGTTGCTATGTTGAAAAGTGAAGTAACTATATATCAACATTGTTATGCATACTGCCTCAGTTTTTTGTTTTTAAAGATAATGTCCCGCAATATATTCAAACAAAGATGGTCACCCTAAATGTGTCTAAAATAATTTACATAACATTTGAAGCCGAAGAAAGATCTGCAATAAGCAGATTTAGCTCTTTAATGATTTAAAAAACTGTTTTTGAATTTAATTTGCAAAAAAAAAAGCTAATATTGGGTAACCCCTCTCAATGGTAGTAGCAGGCTGGGACGCGAATAACTGCTGATCGTTTGATATAGAAAGGGAGATAACTAGATTCTTTAATATCTCTTAAGCGGCCCGGTCATTATATGACGTCATTCGCGGTATTCCATATCGCTCACATCACTAACAATTATCCGTTGCATAGGAACGACGCCATTTTTGATGCCTTATTTTGACAAAATATTGTTTACTTTCGGTTTTTTCACCAGTCTTACTCTCTATCATCTGTTTATCGTTAGTTTGTAAATTTAGTAAAATGATTTTGATTACAGATCCCGGAGTAGAAACAAAACAACCTATCCCACATTTAATACAGGTAATACATGTAGCTACCAGTTTTAGTCGAGAAAGTTTTCCCGATTGATGAAATTTATATTTTATTTTTTATCCATGATATTGATTCCAACCAAGTATTTGGCCTATTCGACAACAGTGACAGACAGAAATGTAAAATGAACAAGGGTCTCGATAGCTACGAGAACGTAGCTAAAAACGTTGAGATATACTGATGTGTTTGTTTTTAGCTACGATTGGATGCCTTTAGGCCCTTGTTCCAAGTGACAAACTCAATTTCTTTATTAATGCATGTAACGTTACATCTTTAAAATAAGATGAGTTTATGCTATTATGATTAATTAAACTTACACAACTGTCGCCTAACTCCAAATATTCGCGTTTTAATTAATGAAGTGTTGTTTTTGTCTGACTTTCACCGCCATCGAAATACTTTCATAGTTAAAATGCTTTAGATTGCCCTTTTGATTGGCTGTTATAAATGCCTTATATTTAGCCCCGCCTTCATGATGACAGCGTATCGTTTAAAAAGAGGGCGGTCTTAGTAACAGCTTAACGCCTCGATTTTAAAAACGACGATTTGTACCCGTTTCAGGTAGTATTATATGGTAAATTGTAGTTGGATGTGGCAGAAATATTATAAATAACAATAATCAATCGTTGTTTTGATTAAAAATATTGTCAATTTTGTTTACAAATGCCGGGTGCGAATCGCTCCCCCATGTGCTACATGTGCTACATCAAGTTAGATAAATTCAGGCAAATTGATTAGCAACCAATAGTTTTAATTAGCGCTATGATATCCATAGTACCTATAGACTACGGAAATGTGTGATTGGTGGAGTAAAGTCTATCAGTTGAATTTTGCAATATTATGCAAAGCTTTATTTCAGTCACACTGTTTCAAAATTTTTGTTGAAAATAATTCAAGGTCTGATATATTGATGTGTATGAATATGTTATAACCGATAAGAAACATAACATAGTAGGCCTAGTACTAGTACATTAGTACTAGTATTAGTAGTAGGCCTATCGCTTATCAGAATAATTTCGATGACATTTCTGGGTGATTAGATAAAGAGCTGGTAGTTCTCACTATAATAGATAAAAATTATATAATGTAAAGGGAATTTGCTGAAAATTTCAGTCAAATTGATCCACCCTGAACCGAGTATTTAGTGATTTAATTTTGGGCCTAGCCTCGATCATCACTACTAAAGTCGGTACGATAAAAAACATAGTCTCGATTATCCACTTTTTGATTTAATCAGAATCAGGAGACCAGGTTCTAATCCAGTAAATATCGCTGGCTAGCGATGCCATTGATAGTTGATTATAAATGGTCTGGATGTTAATTAATGTCTAATTAATAATTTAGATAACATTTCAGGCCAGTAGGCCTAAACAAAGACCTGCAATTGGTAGGATGCCCCACCATAAATAAATATCTCGCAATATCTCCAAATATTTTGACAATTATAGGGTGTATACCTCAATAAGTATAACATTACTTAACTTACCACCTCACATTTATAGTCCCTAAATAAACAGTTGTGTTGTATTTAAGAAGTTATAACCATTTAAACATCAATAAAAAAATTAGACTGAAAAGGACAAGTGGTCAATCCGCCGCCATTAAATCTGGGCATTTTTTAGTGCAAAATAGATTATCTGCCCTTGTTATGAAATTAGTCCCACTTAACCTGTCTATCAACCGTTCTCCGGCTGATTGACAGGCTAGAATAATCAAGACTATTTTCTACGAAACGTTACAGAAAGCTAGATCCCTAAATCTGATTTAGAAACACAAATGTTAGGCAACTCAACAATTGTTTTGAGAACCTTGTAAAAACAAAAGGAAGATACTACTCGTATGCTATTCTTGTCTAACAAAGGAGCTTCAGAGATATTACTTTTACTAGACCAAAAGATGCAGCTCCTAATGGTATACTGGTATAGTATAATATAGCAAATTAAAAAAACAAAACAAAAGTAATTTTCCAAAGCTGCCATAACAATGAATCCGAAATATTATTGCTATTCAGAATCGTTAACAATAGATTTTTACGGCTTTAATAGACAATAGATGTGTTGAAAATTTCACGTGCAGTGGCTATTTATAGCATTATTGACCATACCACCCAGTATTCTCGCACTGCGTAACTAGCCAGAAATTAGTTCAGGACTAGTCACTGAAGCGTGCACATTCGCTGTGGTGTGTGTAACTTTTAATAGAGAAAATTTTGGCTCTGTGGGGCACCACCCTACAATTGGCAGATTTAGATCTTGCATAATGTATGTTTAATATTCACAACCATGTAATTTGTTGACGTATTCGTTCGTCAGTGCAAATCATCGATGATACATCGGTAAATTTGACAGATATAACATACATTTACAACGAAGATCCCTGCCGCAAATCTCTGTTATAAATTCTGTAAACCCGTCATTTAATACCCGCATTAATACTAGTGCCTACCTTTGTTATATATTTGATATCTATCCCATTTTGTAAAGAAAATCCATCAATAATTTTTATTTTATCAAAAAAACAGCTGTCATCAGGAAAAAAATCAGGGGACGTCATATAGGAGGCGCTAAAACTTTACTTTTAGCAGTAATAGGTATTAGATACTAGATGATCGTGACTAAACTGGTGAACAAATGTCCAAAAATCGTTATAAAAACTGGTGAACAAATGTCCAAAAATCGTTATAAAAACTGTCCACAAATTTTACAGTTAAAAAGGAACATAAAATTGTCCCTGCGAGAAATAAAAGAAGCAAAATTTATGATAAGCATTGATTAGCAACGGGCGATATTTGATTTGCAAAGTGCGGTGCAAACACGGTTATGAGACCCCTGAAAGTGAACTAAAATTAGAAAAAAATCTAGTTCATGTCAAGATGGGAGGAAGCCGTAGTGGCTTAGTGCATAAGTAGCTGACTCACTAATTACAATGTATCACTCAGCAGAATGGTCAGGGTTTCATTTTATAACATTCCCGCCCAGTATTGGTTGAGAAAGTACCTGGGAATTTTCCGGGGTTGACAGTGGTACAGTATCACTATCCGCGAATATGCATCTTGTTACCAATGAATGTAGTGTTCAACCATTGGCATTATGTTTGAAAGAGGCATTCTCATGTACTGTTAGGCCTAGCAGTCAGCACATGTCACCAATAATGAAATAATTTTATTCAGTACAGTTCAATCAGTAGAGTTCAGATTTTTTCATCCAACAAGGTTGTTTAATAAGAACGGGGGTTGGCTTGCCGAATGGTTAGCGCATGTGCATTGTATCATAAGGTCTGTCATTGAGTCAACTGATGTGGTTTCGATTCCCTGGTTGTACGTGACAAGGAGTAGGGTTGCCTGTCCAACCTCGTGGGTTTCTCTGGGTCCTCCGGTTTCCTCCTACTGCTAGGCGAATTATTGAAATAAAATTAAACCATATGTTAGTACAGAAATCACCTAGTTTATGTCGAGTAGACGTTAAACCCCATTTCTCGCTCTCTGTTTAATAAGACATAAAAATGTTTTCTTGGTTTTCAGCCACGAGAACACAAGGCTAAGATAAGTGTATGGTGAGTTATGAATTCTGATGAGATACATCGTAATTTAAAATTTGTAAATGTAATTGATTTGGATAGCACACAAAAATCTTATAGGAGTATTACTATTATTAGTCATAGTAGAGCTCCCAATAAAATCTCCCATTGCTATTTTATTTTTTTTATCATGAAAATGTTTTCCATGTCTGTAATTAATGCTCATACATTCTGTTTTGAATTGATCCAAAATAAGTGTTTAAATAAAAGGATGTGCTGTATAAAATGTATATTAATAATGGTGATTATTTAAAAATGTAATTTAAATAAATCTTCCCCAGAAATAGTTACTGTAGCCAATGCAAGAAATAGCTCAAGTGGTCTACTTAGAATTTTCGGGTAAAATAAACTACTGCTGTATGATTTTAGGGCTGATCTGACTGTTGATGATATAGATAAATTGAATGAATCATTGAATGCAGATCACAATAAACAGTAAGTAATTTATTCAGTTTGTTTGGGTTTTTATACATTCGGGAAAATTGAAATAAAACTGCCCGACAAAATGTCTGCTCTTTGTACGCAAATTGTGTAAAAGTATGCAATTTTTATACGCCCCCATTTTCATGTGGACGTATATTGTCTTCACCCCTGTTTTTCCGTCCGTCCGTCCACAATTTGTTTGTGGACACTCTACAGGTCACAATTTTTACCCGATTTCATCGAAACTTGAAATATAGCTTTATCTCCCTAAGATCTCGGTACCTTTCGATATTATGGCCCCTGATTGTACAAAAATTTGCGTTTTTAGCTTGTGGACACTCTAGAGGTCACTATTTTGATGAAAATTGAAATGCATGTTTATAACCCAAAGATCTTGCTTCCTTATGATATTCGCGCACATCAGATTGTAACTTCCTGAATTATGGCCGATGATTTTACGAAAAATCACGTTTTTGGCTTGTGTTCCCTCCAGAGGTCACAATTTTTATTCAATTTATAAAACCGTTTTATTATATCACCGTTACACCGTAATGAAGGTTGGGTTCGAATTTCGTGAAAATCGGACCAAGACTGACGGACAAAATGGCCGCCGCTCGTACGCGAATAGTGTCAAAATATGGTATATCAAGGTTGTGGACCCTGTAGAGGTCAAAGTTTTTATCCAATTTTGATGAAACTTGAAATGCATGTTTATAACCCAAAGATCTTGGTTCCTTTCTATATTTGCGCATATCGAATCATAACTACCTGAATTATGGCCCCTGATTGTACGAAAAATCACCTTTTTTTTTAGCTTGTGGTCCTCTGGAGGTTACAATTATTATCCGATTAAAAAGAAACGTTTGATTATATCACCGTTACATCGTAATGAAGGTTGAGTTAGAATATCATGAAAATCGGCCCAAAACTGCCGGACAAAATGGCCACCGCTTGTACGCGAATAGTGTAAAAATATGGTGTATCAAGGTTGTGGACTCTGTAGAGGTCCCAATTTTAATCTGATGTTGATGAAACTGGAAATACATGTTTATAACCCAAAGATCTTGGTTCCTTTCAATATTTGCGTGTATAGGATCGTAACTTCCTGGATTATGGCCCCTGATTTACGAAAAATCACCTTTTTTCTCTTGTGCTCCCTCTGAAGGACACAATTATTATCCGATTTCAAAAAACGTTTGATTATATCGCTGTTACACCGTAATGAAGAATTTCGTAAAAATCGGACCAAAACTGACCGACAAAATGGCCGCCCCGCGTAACTTCCTGGATTATGGCCCCTGATTTACGAAAAATCACCTTTTTTCTCTTGTGCTCCCTCTGAAGGACACAATTATTATCCGATTTCAAAAAACGTTTGATTATATCGCTGTTACACCGTAATGAAGAATTTCGTAAAAATCGGACCAAAACTGACCGACAAAATGGCCGCCCCTCGTACGTAAATAGTGTAAATATCTGGTATATCAAGGTTGTGGACCCTCTGGAGGTCACAATTTTGTGCCGATTTTGATGAAACTTGAAATGCATGTTTAGAACCAAAGATCTTGGTTGTTTTTGATATTCGCGCATATTGGATCGAAACTTCATGAATTATGGCCCCTGATTGTACGAAAAATCGCATTTTTAGCTTGTGGACACCCTAGAGGTTACAATTTTGATCCATATCGGATCGTAACTTCCTGGATTATAGTCCATCATTGGTCGAAAAATCACATTTTTAGTTTGTGGATTCTGTAGAGGTCCTAATTTTTTTTTTGATTTTAAAAACCATTTAGATCACTATTCCACCATAATGAAGGTTGAATTGGAATTTTATGAAAATCGAAATGAAACTGCTGACAAAATGACCGCTCTTTGTATGCAAATTGTATATAAGTATGTAATTAAAAGGTTATGGACCCTCAAGAGGTCACAATTTTTATCCAATTTTGATGGAACTTAAAACATATCTTTATATTCCAAAAATCTCAGTCCCTTTTGATATTTGCGCATTTCAGACCATAACTTTCTGGATTATGACCCCTGATTGTACAAAAACTCGTTTTTGTTTTTAGCTTGTTCTCTATCCATCTCTTGCAAAATGTGGGCGTTTCCTGCCTGGCGGCCTCTGGTTATCAGATTTTGATGAAACTTAAAACATATCTTTATATCCCAAAGATCTCAGTCCCTTTTGATATTTGTGCATTTCAGACCATATCTTTCTGGATTATTCCCCCCTTATTGTACAAAAAATCCTGTTTGTTTTTAGCTTGTTCTCTATCCATCTCTTGCAAAATGTGGGCGTATCCTGCCTGGCAGCCGCTGGTTTTTTTAGTAATCTTAGAGTAAAAAAAAAAACTAGATTTTCCCTAAAGTATTCAAGAACACAAAACAAAGACCAAACATCTTCATGATAGGAAAAATAAATATCAACTGAGAAGTTTTTTCACTTTTTTAAAAATTGATGTGTGTACGAGTGCTCAAGTAAGGTTCTATCAAACTAAGAGTTCATAGAGAGTGTTGTTTTTATTAGGTTCATCATGGTTCATGCATCAGGTCAAATATGTCACTTTTTCAAAATATCTAGCAAACTAATGAGGCATATTTATTTGTATTTCAGTTTTCTCAACATGCACCCTACTAGATTTAAAATTCATTAGCCACCTAGAAAAACAGATTGAATTGAAAAACACAAATAAATCTATGACCTAATATCCCATAAATGTAACAATTAATAGAAAAAATAGTCATGCAATAATTCAAATTTGTTTCAAAAATGCAAATTTTGATCGATAATTTCATAAAAATGAGTACGGTAATACAGAATAGTAAACAGGTTACATTGTTAAAAGTCCAAGGAACCATTTAGTAACTTTTGTTTTCAGTGTTTTAGCTGATCTGTTTGAGTTAGAAGACTATAAAGAAAACCTGAAGAGTGGTATTACAGTAGATCTGTATTACTATACGATACAGTTTGCCAGAGAAAATAATTTCACGAAAGAAAAAACATCAACTCTCTTCTCAATCATAAAGAAAACCCATGAAGTTTGCATTGGTAAGAGATTTTTTCCCCCAACAATTATGAATGTGCAAGGAATATTATGGTATTAATCCAACTCAAAGAGCTTTCCTGAAAGCCAAGATATTACAACATGGAATACATATATAATAATATTCCAGTGAATTAGTCACTTATTTTCCTGGTATTCTCCTGTGTATGTGCCTGTTGGTTTTGGATGAACAACATTGGTTAAAAATTGTCCCAGATTTTGATAGAAATAAAAAAAAAGGAATGGAATGGGGTTTTAACGTCCTACTTTTCTGCTCCGACTGGGCTAATAAGACGGGCATACCCCATACAGAGTGCTATGAGGGAAACTTTGCCTGGGCAGCGGCATGATGGCCTACTCTTACATCAAATTCCAACTGCCAAGGGTTCTTTTTACGTTCACGCCAATGTGTATATAGGACCTTGGTTTTTCATTCCATCCGAACGACTATATATGTTGTCCCTTGCCAGGCCCTCCGTCCTCCACCACTGACAAGGCGGAACCATGCCGGAAAATCCTGATGATCTTTCTCGGCCAACCAGGGATCGAACACTGGACCTCTAGGTTAGCAAGCCAATGTCTTACTCACTGAGCCACCAGTTTTGAGTAAGCTTATCTAACACAATATTTGGATTAAATTTTATTTTAACTTTGACTTCTATTCCAACTTGGGTTTTTGGGTTTTTTTTTTTTAATTATTTGATTATGACATCATTGATCATTGACCAATTTGAATTTTGATACTGTTTCAGAAACACCTTTTGGTAATCTAGAACAAACATTTAAATATTTTAAAGACTTGTTATTATGTCATGCTGTGAAAGTAAGTAAAAGATATTTGAACTATTGCATTTATAAAGCTTTTGGTTTTCTTACTCCTACATTTACAAAGATTTGCTTCCCCCTCCTCCTATTGATCTTGTGGAAGCTCGATTGTTATTTCAAAATAAAAATTGACATAATTGCAATCACATTTATAAATCTTTTGGTTTTCTTACTCCTACATTTACAAAGATTTGCTTCCCCCTCCTCCTATTGGTCTTGTGGAAGCTCAATTGTTATTTCAAAATAAAAATTGACATAATTGCAATCACACTATTCTTTCACTTACTTCTCTACGAAGCCTGTAAAAACTACCTTCTTTATATTCGCTTTGGACTTTTGATAAGTCACCTCACATAGTTTTGTGATTTTTCTATTGATACTGCAAGACAATTTATATATTCTTGGGGTATGGGGGTGTATTGCTGAGCAACAGGCTTAATTTATAAAAAAAAAGAAAGCATTTCATTGACTGGACAACAGCTCAAACTCCAGAAAAGGTAATATCACAAACGAAAGTATTTTATTATAAAATGGTATTTATTATAAATTTGAATATTTACAGAGACCACCTCATAGTATAGATCTGTTCGATGCAGATGAAGTAAGAAAAATATCTGAATATACCATTAACACATACTTCAGACATTTTAAAATGTACAAGTATGCTTTTACCCCATTGGTAAGTTTAATGTTGTCTTTTAGAGGAAACCAGAATTCACTTTCATGATTTTTTCGGTTTGAATGGTTTTGGGGTTCAATGGAATATGTGCGGCGGGACGATTTACCCAATACCACCTGAATACCACTCAAATATCACCACATACTACCCAATACTACAACATAATGGTGCCAAATGAGCATATTACTTGATTTTTTTAAAAAATAGTGAGATATATCGTGGGAAATGTACTTCAAATTCGATTACCGATGTCTGGCTGTTCCATTTGCCTCCCTATATCACCCAAATCAAGCAAAAAATAACCCAATACTACCAAATACTTATCAAATACTACTTAATTCTACCCAATATTATAAAATACAAACCTAATATCGTCAATTAGCAGCACATCAATATAATAATTGCAACGAATATTCGATAATTTACAGAAAAATAAAATATTTATGCAGTTCTCTCCCTTTACAACCGACAAATAGATTTTAGATTGCTACTCAGATTAATCATCTTGTTGGGCTTTGCAGTTTGTTTCCAAGACAAAAAAGAGTTTTAAAAGAAGTTACCAGAGATTTAAAAATGCATTAAAATAAAATCAGTTTATAAAATAAACAGCCTACATCCAAATAAATCCTGGTGATTTTAGTATGATAACCCGCTGTTATCACGCGGTCCTGTAAAAATCATTTGGGTATAATATGTCAGGAAATCACACAAATTTATCTTTACATCTGTCTTTTAATGACTTATTAACGAGTCTTCTTTGTCCTTTAAATGATTCCGGTTCCATACCAGGCGCCTTTGAAAAAAAAACCCCTCTTGTCAAACTTTCACCAATTCTTCGAATATCGACACTATTGAACAAATTCTAAGTATTCTACGGTATATACCCACAGGTGACGATGTCGCGGCGATGTCATTACCACCTAAATAAATAGACACGGTCACTAGTTTCATGCCACATATGCATATGTTTATATTTATTTTTTCATGTCAACGATTAAGTTATTGCATTATATACTTAATGGACGATGTTTTAGTTTAAAAGGGGATCACGTGGCTAAGTGGGTAAGACGCTGGCTCGCTAGCCTGGAGGTCGGGTGTTCGATCCCTGCATTGGCCGAGAAAGTTCATCCAGATTTTCGGTGTGGTTCCCCCTTGTCATTGATGCAGGACGGAGGGCCTGACAAGGACAGCTGTCTAGTCCTTCAGATGAAACGAAAAACCGAGGTCCCATGTATACATTGGAATGCACGTAAAAGATACCTTGGCAGTTGGAATTCGATATAAGAGTAGCGGATAGTACCGCTGCCCGGGCAAAATTTCCCTCATAGCACACACTGTATGGCGTATGCCCGTCTTCATTAGCCCAGCATAGGAGCAGAACAGTAGGACGTTAAACCCCATTTCATTTCATTTCATTTTTTTAGTTTAAAATTGTACATGTTTATTACAAATGTGTAATGCTCTACTCGTATAAACATTCCACCTGACTTAACAATTTATCAATGGGGTTAAGATTGTTGATTGGGTAATCAAGTTCTGGTTTATTTATATTATCAAAGAAACCGACAGAGCTGTAACAAGCCGCAAATGATAGTTTTGATGAACTAAGAAGTGTCGCGTCAAGAATAACACTGGAAAGAAACATGTGCAATTTCGTTAATTTTAAAATAAAACGTGCAGTAAGTAAATACGCAATAACTTAATAGTTGACATGAAAAAATGAATATAAATATTATGCAATTGTTTGTTAAAGCATTAATTTTAAAATAAGTACAAACAATCGACACTAAGTAATTTCGGGACTAACATATAGTTCAATATTATTTCATTAACTTGCTTGAGCGAAGGGGTGTTTAACAGTGAGATGAAACCGGGGGACCCGAGAAAACCCACCTTGTTTGACAGACGACCATATCAAGTGGTAAGAGATAGATCTAGGTCATTTTGGGAATAAAATATGGTATAAGTTTGTCGCTTGGAAACCAACTGCAAAGCCAAAGAAGATGATTAAATAGAGTAGCAATCTAAAATCAATTTACCGGTTGTAAAGGGAGATAACTGTGTAAACATTTCAATTTTCTGCAAAATTTCGTATATTCGTTGCAGTAATTATACTAATGTGCTGTTATTTGACAATATTAGGTTGTTATTTGATCATATTTGGTAGTATTTGATGAGTATTTGGTAGTATCAGGTTATTATTAGCTTTTTTGGGGTGGCATAGGGAGGCAAATGGAACAGCCAAACATCGGTATCACATTTGAAGTACATTTCCCGCGATATAACTCTCTATTTTTGAAAAATAAATCAAATGATATGTCAATATTGCATCATTATGTTGTAGTATTGGGTAGTATGTGGTGATATTAAGATGGTATTGGGGTGGTACTGGGTAGTACTGGGTAGTATTGGGTAAATCGTCCCACCCGAATATGTAGGCTTGGTTATCCAACATGCAAGAATAGAAGCAAAAATTATTCAAATCAATTATTTCTAACTCCAGATATGGTCATTGAAAGTTTACATTGATTTAACACCACCATATGTTTCAGAAAAATAATGTAATTATAAGTCTATCTTAAAACATGCATTATGCAAGAGGTAAATCTGCCTATTGCAAGTCTTTCTTTAGGTCTGAAATGTTACATAAACTATTAATTAGACATTTGTTAACATGAAAAGACCATAATCAAGTCTGATTTTCATTAGATTTGAATCTGATCTACTGTTAAAAAAAACGTGTGAATGTATCACAGTTATACACTAATGATGGTTGAGTTAAAATTTAGTGAAAATCAGACAAAAATTGAACGTAAATAGTGTAAAAATATGGTATATCAAGGTTGTGGACCCTTTTAGAGACCACAGTTTTTAACCGATTTGGATGAAACTTTAAAGATAGGTTTTTATCATAAGGATCTTGGTTCCTGTTGATAATCACACACATCCGAACGTAAATTCCTGGATTATGGCCCCTGATTGGTCGAAAAATCGCATTCTCTAGAGATCACAATTTTTTTTCTGATTTAAAAAACCGTTTAGATATATCACCATTCCACCATAATGAAGGTTGAATTGGAATTTCGGGAAAATCGAAATGAAACTGCCGGACAAAATGGCCGCTCTTTGTATGCAAATTGTGTATAAGTATGTAATACAAAGGTTATGGACCCTCGAGAGGTCACAATTTTTATCCAATTTTGACATACTTAAAACATACCTTTATGTTCCAAAAATCTCAGTCCCTTTTGATATTTGCGCATTTAAGACCATAACTTTGCGTATTATGGCCCCTGATTATACAAAAACTCATTTTTGTTTTTAGCTTGTTCTCTATCCATCTCTTGCAAAATGTGGGCATATCCTGCCTGGCAGCTGCTGGTTAACTATTTATGGGAGCTGTAGATCTAAATAAAAACATAGAGCTTTTATTAATTTTTTTTTTTTTTTAAATGAAAAAAGGCTTAGCCTACTCTTTAAAAATATTTTGCTGGAAAATATCTCTGAATTTAAATTGGCCTCATTAAATTTTGAATTATTTCCAAATGGGCAGAACAACAAACAATTATTGTTTCACTTACCTTATTAATTAAATCAATAATCATTTCACACATCATCAGGAATTAATTATTTATGTGATGTTTTGATGTTTGATTAGCTTTGATACGCGCAAGTGAATTATTGAAATAAAATTCTACCATATGATAGTCCTGAAATAGCCTAGTTTGTGGCAAGTGGATGTTGAACCCCTTGACAACACATGACATATCTATATAGGATTTCGAGCTGTCATATGACCAAAAGTTGTTTGTGAGGTTGATGATTTTTGAACAGTGAAGGAATTGCATTTGAAATTTTTCTTCAAACACTTTCTCCATAAAAATGCAAGTCTGATGGCAACCACAGCCGACAAGGAGGATACGCCCACATTTTGCAAAAGATGGATAGAGAACAAGCTAAAAACAAACGCGATTTTTTGTACAATCAGGGGCAACAATCCAGAAAATTATGGCCTGAAATGCACAAATATCAAAAAGGCCTGAGATCTTTGGGATATATAGATATGTTTTAAGTTCCATCAAAATCAGATAAAAATTGTGACCTCTAGAGGGTCCACAACCTTCGCATACATACTTTTACACAATTTGCGTACAAACAGCGGCCATTTTGTCTGGCAGTTTCATTTCGATTTTCCCGAAATTTGAATTCAACCTTCATTATGGTGGAATGGTGATATATTTACATGCTAATTGCTATTAGTATTATTAGAAAAAAACAACATATGGTGTAGTAATATAGGCTAGGTATAGATTGTGTTTATTTTACTTTGGGCGCTTTTTCTTCAGTTATTTGTAAGCTAACAAATGTATATTATAAAATAAAATGTCTAACGAAACTTACGAATGAACTTATCTCCAAATTCTTAGAAAAAAGGTAGCAACCAAAAACACACGTTTTCACCATTTGCAGCCGACGTTGACTCGAGTCTGCATTTTTCTTTGTAATGAAACTTGGTACGAGATACTGGATAAGTTTGAATTTGAACCAGAAACATCTATTAATCACAGTTACAACAAAAGCTATGTCAAAAATATCTTGTGCATTGAATGGAGTCATTTTTTGTTGGTTTGTAATAAAACTTGGTATATGAGCCTGTTTTAAATAATCTTATTTTTCTGTGATAAGGGAATTGTTCGAATGTGAAGTAGATTTGTGAATTATTTGCAGCATTACCCTTGAGCTTAGCCAAAAATAGCTTGTGAATGCAATATAGGGTTCTTATGAAATTTTCTATATAGCTTTATACCCACAAGGTCTTGACCTTTTTCTAATTTGAATCCTTGCATTGGTGGAGAGAGTTCATCTGGATTTTCCGGGTGGTTCCTCCTTATCAGTGGTGTATGATGGAGAGTTTAACAAGGAACAAGGTATAGTCATTTGGATGGCACAAAACGCAGGTCCCATGGCATGCATGTAAAAGAGCCTTTGACAGTTGGAATTCGAAATAAGAGTAGGCCATAGTGCTGCTATCTGGGCAAAATTTCTCTCATAGCACACTGCACTGCGGTGCAGAAAAGTAGGACGTTGAACCCCTTTTCATTTCATTTATTTCTAAATTGTCAATAATTTCACTCCTGACTTGTTGATATATTTGCTTTTAGTGTAAAAGGTCAAGACCTCCAAACTAGTACTTTCATTTCTGAAACCTTCCAGTGGGTGACTGCCTGATTGACTTCCTGTATGGGCCATAATTTACGACCATTACTTTCATTTAACCTTTTGATATCTGCAGGTGAGGTTAGATTTATCTATGAATTATGTTGGTGTACCAGATTCTCCACCACCATCAGAAGGTAAAATAAAACAGTTATCTTGATTTGTTAAAAAGACTTTTGGTTAAAGATACATTATGTGAGATTTTTATAGAGAGTTGGCCATTCTTGCTATAACAGTTCAAAAGTAGATGATGAAAGAAGAATATATTGAAAAATTCAGTCAAATTACTTTATTCTGAACATAGTTATCATCGTTGTAATATTTGCCTAGAAATGGTAGCAAATTGTGTCTTCACCTTCGCTGATCGTTTGATTGACAGGCGTTAACTCCACCTACATATCTCGATTATCAAGTAAAGTTTTCAATGGCATACGGAAACGCTTTACAGCGGCCTCGCTAAGTACACTCTATCATTTAGCCTCGATCTAACAGACATATTTTCATCAGATTACCCCTTATCTGATTTAATCAATTAGTGAAATCCTATTTAAATCCAAGCTGTAGCCGAGCCATCCGTGGGTCTACAGAGTTGATTTTGGTCTTGTTGTTTAAATAAAGATCTAATTTATAATTTCTATAACATCTGAAGCCTAAATTAAGACTTGCAATAATCAGATTTAGCTCTTGCATAATGCATGTTTAACAGTATTTAAAACAATGTACACTGTAGCCTAGTGCCTCCAAAGGCTTTGACACAAAATTTATGTTGATAAATGTTTTGGCACAAGATCGAACAGGTCATGTCAAGCATAGTAATTATGTCCATTTCAGAAACATTTAATGATTTGTATATATTTACATTGGCTGTTGAATTATTTTAGCTGGTGATTTAGAAGGCGAGCCAGATGGGGATGCATGTGGTGATGAAACTAAGGTAGAAGGAGATGATGGGGAAGGTCCTAAAGAAAATGCCAGCAGTGAACAACCAGAAGTGATAGGTATTAATATCACATCATATTTAAAGGAATAATTAGACTTTCATACTTTCGTCTGAAAGACATTGTTTTTACTATATAATTATTATTTTTGTTATTATCCCGCGCCGAACGAAGTTAGGGAGGGATATTGAAATGGGGTTCGTCTGTCCAATTTCATTTCCGGAGCATATCTCATAAACAGTTCAAGATATCTTTCTACAACTTTGCACACACATCAACATATTACAGTAGTCGTGCCTTTTGCTATATAGGAATTTCTGGGATTTATATTTTTTGTGTTTCCATGGAAACAAATTTGACTTAGTTTTTGGTGTATAATTTTGTTTCCGGAGCATATTTTTCTGAAACTTTGCACACACATCAACCTATTACAGTAGTTGTGCCTTTTGCTATTTAGGAATTTCTGAGATTTATATTTTTTGTGTTTGCATGGAAACAAAAATGACTTAGTTTTTGGTGTACAATTTTGTTTCCGGAGCATATCTCATAAATCGTTCAAGATGTCTTCATGGCACTTATTTTGAATTTCTCAGATTTGATAATTTTATGTGTTTCCATGGAAACACATTTGACTGTTCAAGATACCTTTAAAATAATTTTACCCATTATTTTATTTTCTGAAATCCAGCCTTCCATCCTGATTTTGTTTCTGGAGCATATTTTATTATCTGTTCAAGAAATCTTTTTGAAACTTTGTACAAACATTAACCTATTATAGTATTTTATTTTCTGATGTATAAGTTTATTGTTTAAAATGCAGCAGCTAATTGAGGTAGGCAAAGGTTGTTGTGCAAACCTTTCAGGGAGTAGCGACCCTGCCTTGCAGAACTACTGTGATCAGAGTATGAAATTCTGTGAATTAATATTCCATGTGTCGGAATATGAGATTTGTCTAAAGCTCCAGTTCCCTCCACTTGCAAAATATCTCTATTTTCTATGTAGTCATGTCTAATTTTTAAAACCAGAGCTTAATGTCATAAATTATCTCAAATCTTCTAGTAAATATCAATCAGTCATTTGTTTTCAGAAATAGAGAGCAATATCTACTAAACAGGGCCACAATATTAGGACCAGTGACACTGTTTGTGAAATCTGATACATTTTTATATTGATTACCAATAGCATAAACAAGTTATTTTTCCTTATTTCTTCCAAACAAGTGCAAGGGCGCAGGATGTTGATGACTAGTCATCTTGTTATTTTTTATCCCAGTATAACAGATACCGATGTGGGATCTAATGTTATGTTGGTAGACCATGTGGTGGTTATTCCATAAACTAGTTTTTAAACTTCTGCGCAGACTGGAAGTGGCCGAATTTTTAACAGTAGCAAAAAATTAAAAATCAGCCATCTTTTCGTCAATTCTTTACTCATTTTCAAACAAATGACATTTTTGGAAACCCTGAATCTTTTCTGAGACAAAGGCTATCTCACATTTTTCAATTTTAAACATTCGTCCACGACTTCTATCATTCGAAAATTGAAAACACATTTACGAGACAATTTTTTTTATTTTTCAAAATTTTAAAATTTGACCTACGTTTTTGGATACCTAAAGTACACCTTATTCCAATAATATAAGTTTCATTCAGAGTTATCGCCATTAATTTTCTATCCATTTTCTAACCCTTATATTTTTTTGAAAGCCTCAATCGATGTTTCTAAAACTTCTTGATCATGAAGTCATACCCTCAAACCATCTGTTGAAGTTATCCCGACAAGGATCCGTTAAACGGAAGTAGTTGAAAAATTGTCCGTTATTTTAAAAAAAAATGCAAAAAATGGATGCTTTGGAGGAAAAACACAACTTCCACGTCCGATATCTATGGATTAAACAAATTAAGGTATGATTTGGTGGCGCGATGAACGAACTACTGTATGAATTCCAATTGCCACAGATCCGATGTTATGGAAGACAAATATGGTACTCCGAATATCAAGTATTTTCCGATTTGGGTTGTTTTTTGACGCTTTTTCTCTAAAATACTCCTGTGATTCATTTTCAAACTTTCATTATTGAGAGTCCCTACAGAGGTATTGTGCATAAAACAGTCCAATACGACGGCGATATCACTAAAATTGGACAAAAATAGGACTGCAAGAGATGGATAGAGAACAAGCTAAAAACAAACACGATTTTTTATACGCCCACATTTTCATGTCCACGTATACTGTCATCTCCCCTGTCCGTCCGGACGTCTGTCTGTCTGTCCGTCCGTCCACAATTTGTTTGTGGACACTCTACAGGTCACAATTCTTATCCGATTTTAACAAAAGTTGAAATATAGGTTTACCTCCAAAAGATCTTGGCATGTATCGGATCAATACTTCATGGATTATGGCCCCTGATTGTACAAAAAAACACGTTTTTAGCTTGTGGACACTCTAGAGGTCACAATTTTTATCTGATTTTGTTGAAATTTAAAATGTATGTTTATAACCCAAAGATCTTGTTTTTTTCCATATTCGCGCATATCGGACTGTACCTTCCTGAATTATGGGCCCTGATTGTACAAAAAATCACGTTTTTTAGCTTGTGGACCCTATATGGAGGTCAAAATTTTATTCCGATTTAAAAAAACGTTTGAATATATCACTGTTACACCTTAATGATGGTTGAGTTCGAAATTCGTGAAAATCGAACCAAAATAACTGCCAGACAAAATTGCCGCCCCTCGAACGCAAACAGTGTAAAAATATTGTATATCAAGGTTGTGGACTCTCTAGAGGTCACAATTTTGATCTGATTTTAATGAAACTTGAAATGCATGTTTATAACCCAATATTCTTGGTTCCTGTCGTTATTTGCATATATCTGATCGTACCTTCCTGAATTGGGGCCCTTGATGTTACGAAAAATCGCTTTTTGTTTAGCTTGTTCTCTATCCATCTCTTGAAAAATGTGGGCGTATCCTGCCTGGCAGCCACTGATTGTACAATCAGGGGCAATTATCCAGAAAGTTATGGTCTGAAATGCACAAATATCAAAAGGGACCGAGATCTTTGGGATATAGATATGTTTTAAGTTTCATCAAAATCGGATAAAAATTGTGACCTCTAGCGGGTCCACAACCTTTGTATACATACTTTTAAAAAATTTGCGTACAAAGAGCGTCCATTTTTGTCGGGCAGTTTCACAATTTTGATCTGATTTTAATGAAACTTGAAATGCATGTTTTTAACCCAATATTCTTTTTGTTTAGCTTGTTCTCTATCCATCTCTTGAAAAATGTGGGCGTATCCTGCCTGGCAGCCACTGATTGTATAATCAGGGGCAATTATCCAGAAAGTTATGGTCTGTAATGCACAAATATCAAAAGGGACCGAGATCTTTGGGATATATAGATATGTTTTAACTTTCATCAAAATCGGATAAAAATTGTGACCTCTAGAGGGTCCACAACCTTTGTATACATACTTTTACAAAATTTGCATACAAAGAGCGTCCATTTTTGTCGGGCAGTTTCATTTCGATTTTCGAATTCAACCGTCATTATGGTGGAATGGTTATATATTTAAACTTTTTTTAAAATCTGAAGAAAAAAAAACTGACCACCAGAGATTGGTTAACACGTGCGCGCTGTATCATAAAGCCTGTCATTGAGTCAACTGGCGTGGTTTCGAATCCCCGGTTGTACGTGACAAGGAGTAGGGTCGCCTGTCCAACCTCGTGGGTTTTCCCACTGCTAAAGACCCCTATGCGCAATCGAACTATTGAAATAAGATTAAACATATGTTAGTCCCGAAATGACCTAGTTTGTGTGGAGTGAACATTAAACCTCATTTCTCTCTCTCTGTGTACAATCAAGGGCCATAATTCAGGAAGTTATGATCCGATATGCTAGAATATCGAAAGGAACCATGTGTTTCAAGTTTCATAAAAATTGTGACCTAGAGGGTCCAGAACCTTGATATACCAGATTCACACTATTTACGTACAAGGGGCGGCCATTTTGTCCGGCAGTTTGGGCCCAATTTTCATGAAATTCGAACACAACCGACATTATGGTGTAACGGTGATAGATTCGAATGGATTTTTAAATCGGATAATAATTGTGACCTCTAGAGGGACCACAAGCTAAAAACGCGATTTTTCGTACAATCAGGGACCATAATTTAGGAATTTTTGATCTGATATGAGCAAATATCAAAAGGAACCAAGATCTTTGGGTTAAAAACATGCATTCAAAATCGGGTGAAAATTGTGACCTCCAATCTGATTAAAACACAGATCCTATTTCGTTTTTTATAGTTCAAAATTTTGTTTTACTTGTCTTTACTACACTAGGATTTGGAAGAGTTGTTATATTACCGGCGTTTTGGTTAAAGTGAGGGATTTGTCAATGAAACGGTGTGCTACGGCAAATTCTTGGCGTGGCATGAACAGGACTTTGGGTAAACCACTAGAAATGTTAAGGCTGATTGATTAATCTATTTCTGACCTCGTAGGGTCAAAAGCCATTTGTACGACCCCTGATGTGACCTTCCAGTACAATATGTCAATGTCAGATCTTTATGTAGTGTAGACCATCGAAAGTATAAAAAAAAACGAAACGAAATATAGATCTGTATTTTAATGAGATTGTTATAACTTCTAGAGTGTCCACAAGGTAAAAACAATCAGGGGCCATAATCCATGAAGTTATTGTCCGATACATGACAATATCGAAAGGAACCAAGACCTTTGGGAGATAGACCTGTATTGTAAGTTTTGTCAAAATCGGATAAAAATTGTGAGCTGTAGAGTGTCTACTAACAAATTGTGGACGGACAGGGGCGACGGCATAATATATTCAGATAGCTGACCCAATTACGATTCTAACGATGTATAATGTGTATTGAGTTATTGAAATTAAATTTTTGATATTTTTGCATTTTTAGCACCTTGAACATACGATATCTCAAGGAGATTTAAACTGATCAGATAATGTAATATATCATTATAGAGCCATGGTACCATACAAGTGCCAAAATTGGTTGTTAAAAACTATCCCGACAATGATCTCCATACAATGAAAAACAAAGGTTAAACAATTGGCGCTCTTGGGAAAAACATGATTTCTCCGTCAGATGTCACCGCATCAAAACAACTAAAGTGTCGTTGAATAGTCCCATCAATGGACTATCATATGGCATCCAAATGACACAAATTCAATAGTTAAGAAATAAATTATGGTACGCCGAAAATCTAGTATTTTCCAATTTGGAGCCCTTTGAGACACTTTTATCTCGAAAACTACGACTATTTATTTTCTTAAAATTCTGTTACTCAAGAGTCCTATCGGTGGTCTAGGATGTTAATCCAAATGTAAAATCCTCTAAATGAAATAAGTAGTCGAAAAAGGGTCTCAATCTTTGAACCAGCGGCTGCCAGGCAGGATACACCCACATTTTCGAGAGATGGATAGAGAACAAGCTTAAAAGAAAGTGATTTTTCGTACAATCAGGGGCTATAATTCAGGAAGTTACGGTCCGATATGCGCGAATATCGAAAGGAACCGAGATCTTTGGGTTATAAACTTACATTTCAAGTTTCATCAAAATCTGATAAAAAATTGTGACCTCTTTAGGGTGCACAACCTTGAAATACCATATTTTTACGCTATTTGAGAACGAAGGGCGGCCATTTTGTCTGTCAGTTTTGGACCGATTTTCACGAATCTTCTGACTGAGTCGTCCTTAGGGTGTAACGGTGATATAATAATACGTTTTTTTAAATCGGATAAAAATTATAACCTCTATAGGGTCCACAAGCTAAAAATGTGATTTTTCGTACAATCAGGGGCCATAATTCAGGAAGTTACGGTCCGATATGCGCGAATATCGAAAGGAACCGAGATCTTTTGGTTATAAACTAAAATTTCAAGTTTCAACAAAATCGGATAAAAATCGTGACCTCTAAAGGGTCCACAACCTTGATATACCATATTTTTAGGCTATTTGAAAACGAATGGCGGCCATTTTGTCTGTCAGTTTAGGGGCGATTTTCACGAAATTCGAACTCAGACGTCCTTAGGGTTTAACGGTGATATAATAATATGGTATTTTAAATTGGATAAAAATTATGACCTCTATAGGATCCACAAGCTAAAAACATGATTTTTCGTACAATCAGGGGCCATAATATGCGCGAATATCGAAAGGAACCGAGATCTTTGGGTTATAATCATACATTTTAAGTTTAAACTAAATCGGATAAAAATTGTGACTCTACAGTGTTCACAAGCTAAAAACGTGATTTTACGTACAATCAGGGGCCATAATCCATGAAGTTACAGTCCGATACATGCCAATATCGAAAGGAACCGAGATCTTAGGGTGATAAACCTATATTTCAAGTTTCATTGAAATCGGTTAAAAATTGTGACCTGTAGACAGTTCACAAACGGACGGACGGACAGGGGCGACGACAATATACGTCCACAGGAAAATGTGGGCGTATAAAAATTGTTCAAAACGGCTAAATGGATGTTTCTGAAACTTCTGATGCAGAAAGTTAAGTGCCAATACCACATGTTAATACTATCCCAACAATGATTCGTAAACCAGAAGGAATCAAAAACATATCCCGATATTTTGAATAAAATGCAAAAAAAATGAAGATTTTTGCAAAAAACTAGATTTCTCCGTCGGATATTACCAGATCAAAACAGCTAAGGTATTGTAAGATAGCCCGGTGAATGGACTCTCGTATAATAATAATAACTAGATCTGCCAGGCAGAAATGAAAGGTTTCATATTCACGGTCACTTCCTGTCACGTCATGGGTTATATAAAGAATCTTAAGAAAAAATAATTATTAAAATCGCTCAAAAATTCGCGAAGTTATAAGCTTAAATATAGCGAGAAACATTTCAGTGGGGCGAAAAAATAATCTGAAAAATAAAAGGAAATAACCAGGGCTCACACTGGCTTTCAATTTTTTTCCGCCAATTTTTTTATATAAAAAAATGTTCATATTTTTTTTCCGCCAACTGGAATATTTTATCTGTCAAAAATTTGTGATAAAAAAAACAACATCTAACTATCTTATGTCTCAGCTAGGCTTATTAATATTCTAAAACAATTACCGATATATACAATACAATATCCAACATTATCACAGTTTGGATTTAATAAGATCCTTTATTTTCAGTATTTACACGTCAGATCTCATTCAAGGATTACCAATTTTCTATAAATTTATGTGTTGCGTGTACAATAGGCCTATAGTTATTTTTAGGGATCACGTGGCTAAGTGGGTAAGACGCTAGCTCGCTAGCCTGGAGGTCGGGTGTTCTATCCCTGCATTGGCCGAGAAAGTTCATCCAGTTTTCCGGTGTGGTTCTCCCTTGTCAGTGATGCAGGACGGGAGGGGCTGACAAGGAAAGCTGTCTAGTCGTTCGGATGGGACGGAAAATCAAGGTCCCGTGTACACATTGGCGTGCACGTAAAAGATCCCTTGGCAGTTGGAATTCGATATAAGAGTAGGCCGTAGTGCCGCTGTCCGGGCAAAATTTCCCTCATAGCACACTGTATGGCCCGTCTTCATTAGCCCAGGTTAGAAGCAGAACAGTAGGACATTAAACTCCATTTCATTTCATTTCATTTCAGGTACCGTAAAGGTATCAGAATCTGAATCCCTGATAGAATGATATAAATTTCAATTATATTTGTAAGAGATGCTTACAGTTATACCTGTCATTCACCTTTAGAGCATTTTGGCGACGCTAATATGATACATATGGCGAAATGATTTCTCGCTCAAGAATCATCGCTATTCAACTCTTTCTTACGTTTTCGACCAGTGGTGATGATATAATTTGAAATAATGATATCCGATCACCGCTTAGATTAATCATTAGGAGTAAATAATTACTTGAGATAGTCTTTATATACATCATTAGCAATTATCAATCAACTAATCATTAATCCAAGACAACTGATTAGTATTACTCATTGACGCAATCCCGATTATCAGCCAGTTGATTAATTTATAGTATTCCGCCACGTGATTGACACTCAATTAATGGTTAATCCAGGATAAATACCGCAAAACATTATCGCCAAAATCAAATTTTAATCGCCACTTTCATATTTTTATCGCAAATTGCGACTTTGGCGACTGACAGCATGAGCCCTGGATAGTGGAAATAACTGAGACTTGTATTCCTGTAATCCGATTGACTTCCAGTTCGAGAAAAATTGATCAAGCTGTTTAAAAATGAGACGGATCAGAAATTGAAGCGAAAATGGCGGGAAAAAGCTAAAAAATGGCGGGAAAATATTGAAAAATGAAATATAATTTTTAATTGAATTTAATGTTTTTTAGAATCGGTGTTATCTACCTTGTGTTGCAAAGCCGTAAAAGTGGATTTTTCACTCGTAAACAACTTTGTTGGCACGAAAAACTTATGTATTTTTTAAATACCAAAGGTTTGTCAATGAGCCAGGCTATCCACAAATGTATTATTTCAAAAATAGGAGACAAATTCAACAAACAAACGTTAACCACCCCCTATTGTGTAATTAATTTGACAAAAAACATCATTTTTGGACCTTTTTATTCCTGAATACAAATGATAGTAGTCTGGAACCATATTAAAACTAACGGTAAATAGAGTTGTCTCCCTTCAATTAGATTTCCTCGACCAGGCGTAATATAACGTCCTACACATGCTGCGATCGTATGTTCGAAGGATAAGTTGGGGAAAATACCTCCAAGGCGTTATATTACGCCCTACACACGGTGAGTGGCAGTTGTCCAGGACGTTATATAACGCCCTACGCATTTAACGGGCTAATGTAGATTTTTTACAATTTTTCATATTCAATCCCAAATGGTGACTATCAATTGACCAAAATCAAAATTTTTCTCCATAGATTTTTAGGCATTCCTTCAAAGATTCAGAAAATATAACACTCATGTCTGTAAGTAAAATATCGCAAAAGTCTTAGGGATTTGTCACGTTTCAAGATGGTGGCACTTCCAGTCTGATTGACAAACTCCATATTTTGTGTACGCATCAGTAATTTCTTAGCTAGTACAGAAAAAAATTCAAGGCAAACTGACCTATATTTTGTTGATTTTTTTGATCCTTAATTTACTCAAGGGGAGATAAGTTACAAAAGTTTCAGAAAGATCCTATGCCTATGGTTAGATTCTGAGATATAAGATTTATGGGGAAAAAAAATAATAATCTTAACAGAAACAATAAGCTTTTTTTTATTATTATATATGTAATAATATGAAAGCGTAATATATATAATGACTTTATTTAAGAAGGGTTGAAGATTAGTCCGATTCCTTCTGGTCTGTCTCCTGAAAGCTGGTTCAGCACAGCCATGCAGGTCTAGTTCTATTCATGTCTTCATATTTAGCATACCATTGAATCCATTGACTACCTGTTGGTAGTGGGTCACATGATATTGAAAAGGTGACAGAAGTTCAAAGGTCACAATGGTAAAAGGTGGCTACTCCAAAAAATGTGAAGGTACATGTTTATCCCAATGCCAACATCTGAGACCTTATTAAATAATATTATTATTTACTTTATTCTCTCCTGTATTTCAGAAGAATCTCCAGCGAGAAAAGAATTAAGAACAATGATTCAAACATTTTTGGCAGAGGAAATAAAGAAAATGAAAATATCTGTTGATGAACAAATTAAAACCACGGAAGAAGTCATACAACATAAAATAGAGGCAGTTGATGGAGGAGTTACAAAAAAAAGTCCAAGAGCCTCAGCAAAAGGGAAGAGAAAAGAGAAAAATTAATTTAACTACAATTCCTCCGAGAAATATTTAATAACTATGATATATGTACATATGATTCTTAATATTAACTTTAGTAAAATTTACAAATTAGTTAATATTTCAAGATATTTTCTGTCGTTTGATTGGTTGGTTATTATCAGCCCCCATTTCCTCATCTTCATCATGAATCAAATCTCTTATGCCACCTACCTTTAATATAGAAATTAACACAATATTTTGAAGAAGGCTTGCAAAACTAATATATTTGATATATTATACTTCTGTTCTATTGTTTCCCCTTAGACCACGGATTTCAATTCTCATTGTAATACAATTCAAAATTCATTTTGTGACATAGCTTCCAATACATGATGTTGTGTCAGTCCGGAAAACTAAAGGAGAGATAACCCCACTATCTGTATCTCCTTAGACACCAGAGATGTTCATATTTGGATATGGACCGAGATCCCCATTAAGTTCTCTCATTTGGTTTGTTACCCATGAATTTATTGCTTTCTATTTGTGCCCCCCACCTCCCCCGTTTGTATTGCGTTTTTTGTTGCCTTTGTGTTGTAGAAACGAAGAAGAGGGTTTTGATCTACATTTTCTGACAGGTTTTGGTGATTATTCATGATTTAACAGGTTGGTTATAATTTGAAATGTAGGGCGGATAGTTACATGTTACTAGTATGATACAAGCGCTCAAAATTTTCATGGTGAACCTCAAAGAGTTAGAAAGCATTGAACCGAACGAAAATTTGAGAAAAAAATTTAAGGATAAAGTCGTTCAAAGCGACGAGAATTAAGATTAAAGTCAGTAGGGGGGGGGGGGGGGGAATAAATGGTATATCAAGGTTGTGGCTCCTCTGATCCGATTTTGATGAAACTTGAAATACATGTTTATAACCCAAAGATCTGGGTTCCTTTCAAAATTCGCACATATCAGATCATAACTTCGTGAATTATGGCTCTTGAGTGTGGTCACTCTAGAGCCGGTAGAGGTAACAATTTTTATCCGTTTTAAAAAAACGTTTGAATATATCACCGTTACATCGTAATGATGGCTGACTTCGAATTTCGTGAAAATCAGACAAAATGGTCGCCCCTCGTACGCAAATAGTGTAAACATCTGGTATATCAAAGTTGTGAACCCTCTAGAGGCCACAACTTTGATCCAATTTTGATGAAACTTGAAATGCAAGTTTATAACCCAAAGATCTCGGTTCCTTCCCATATTTGCGCATATCGGTTCCTAACTTCCTGAATTATGGCCTCTGATTGTATGGAAAAGCACGTTTTTAGCTTGTAGTCCCTCTAGAGGTCAAAATTATTATCCGATTTAAAAAAAAAAGGATCGAAGATATCACCGTTACACCGTAATGTTTGTTGAGTTCGAATTTAGTGAAAATCGGTCCAAAACTGCTAGGCAAAATGGCCGCCCCTCGTACGCAAATAGTGTAAACATCTGGTAAATCAATTTTGTGGACCTAGAGGTAACAATTTTGATCCGATTTCGATGAAACTTGACATACATGTTTATAACCCAAAGATATTGGTTCCTTTCGATATTTGTGCATATTGGATCATAACTTCCTGAATTATGACCCTTGATTGAACAAAAAAATTCACGTTTTTGGCTTGTGGTCCCTGTAGAGGTCACAATTTTTATCCGATTTAAAAACGTGTGAATATATCTTGGTTGCTTTTCATACTTGTGGATACCCAAACTTAACTTCCTGGATTATGGCCCCTGATTGTTTGAAAAAATTGCATTTTTAGCTTGCGGATTCTCTAGAGGTCACAATTTTTTTCCGATTTTAAAAATTGTTTAAATACATCACCATTCCACCATAATGAAGGGTGAATTCAAATTTCGGGAAAATCGAAATGTCACTGCCCGACAAAATGGCCGCTCTTTGTACACAAATTGTGTAGAAGTGTGTAATACGAAGGGTGTGAATCCTCTAGAGGTCACAATTTTTATCCGATTTTGATGAAACTTAATTCAGAATAAACCTGCTTGACAAAATCGTCGCCTTTTGTACCAAATAGACATATATGTTATATCAAGGTTGTGAACCCTCTAGAAGTCACAATTTTTATCTGATTTTGATGAAACTTTAAATGCATGATAACAACCCAAAGATCTTGGTTCCTTTCAATATTTACGCATATCGGACCGTAACTTCCTGAAATAAGGCCCCCGGATTATACGAAAAATTGCGTTTTTAGCTTGTGGCCCCTCCAGAAGTCACAATTTTTATCCGATTTAAAAAAAACGTTTGAATATATTATTATCACCGTTACACCCAAATGATGGTTGAGTTCAAATTTCATGAAAATCGGACTAAAACTGCCGGACAAAATGGCCGCCCCTCGTACTCTCTAGAGGTCACAATTTTGATCCAATTTTGTTGAAATATTATATTCATGTTTTATAACCCAAAGATCTTGGTTCCTTTCGATATTTGCGCATATCCGAACGTAACTTCCTGGATTATGGCCCCTGATTGTTCGAAAAATCATATTATTAGCTCGTGGACCTGCTAGAAGTCACAAAATGTGATTTTTCATACAATCCATGAAGTTTCGATCCGATACATGCTAATATCGAAAGGAACTGAGATCTTTTGGAGATTAACCTATATTTCAAGTTTTGTCAAAATCGGATAAGAATTTTGACCTGTTGAGTGTCCACAAACAAATTGTGGACGGACAGGGGCAACGACAAAATACGTCCACATGAAAATGTTGGCGTATAAAAATTAACAGTATGCATAACTCACTGTAATTTGATAGGGGACGTCCTTTTCTTTTCTTGACGGTGATTTGTATAAAAGAGCATATCGTACATTACCAACCCAGTGTAATATTAATCTGATAGTACTGGCATGACCCCAACTCTCTCCTAGGGCTGGTACTAAATGTGATTGACCCGATGACCCTGCACCGCTTCTTACCTTTGTTGTCATCTGATTGGTTAAAACTATCTGAAACAAACATTGACCACATGTCATGTATTAATTTTGAAAATGAGGTTAGTTGGATAATTTCCTCATGGTTGATGGTAAGCAAACAGAAACTGCATCTGCAAGCGAAATGTGAACTGAATGTTAACTCATTTAAACCAACAGTACATTATAACTGAATAAGACTTTTTTCAAACTACTGTAGCTCTTTTTTGAGTTGGTAGATTTATACTGTAGTTTAGATTACTTCCTGCTCTAAATTTACATAATTAATTTAATCAATAAAATACATACAGCTAATTTATAATTGGTGGCCATTTTTATAAAATTTTGTGCCATGGCTGTTAGTAATCGGGTTCTCAGTGATAAATCCTCAAAATCATGTCGAAAATGGAATGCAATACTGTCAACTACAACCAATTTAACCTGAAATTAACATTTCGATGCAAATCAAAATTTTATATAATATTCTGAAGTTAGGATGACTAGTTGGTTTTTGTGACTATCTGATGACTGGCTGCACTGTCATAGCATGGGTAATAACCCTTTAGCACTTTGTGCATGTCAATATTGACTACCCTAGTGTCTCTGAAGAAAATTAGAGATAAAGATAGGTTGCCAGGCAACAAAATATACACCCACAGCAGCTAAATCATCCGGGCAGTCAACAAGTGTTGTCGCATATTTTACTTTTTTCGGTAATGAAACATTTATAATACACTCAAATCTGATTAAGAGTAACAACTCATGAAGTAATTATCAAAAAACCATTAGAATTTGTTTGGTTTTTATAAAGTTCTGCCCTATGCCAACGCTTAGTATACAAAACTTTTAATATCATGGATTTAGCTGTTCAAGTCATAAAAATTTACTTGTTCGTATCAAGATCTTAAACTCTGTGTATCAATCTGAAGTCAATCGGGTGATAACTTTAGCCTCTAGAGCATCACATGATTTTTCAAAGTGATCAAGGGCCATAACTTTGGCAGAAATTATTGGAAATCTTTGAAAATCAATAGGATTCTTCGTCTCATGACACTGTGTATAAATTTAAAGTCAATCAGATATTAACTTTAGCCTCTAGAGCATCCACAAGATTTTTTGAAGTGATCAAGGGCCATAACTCTGGAAGTACATGTAATTATCGAAAATCGCTGAAAATGAATAGACTCTGGCAATAATTATCTGAAATCGCGAATAATCAATAGGCTTCTTCGTCTCATGACCTTAAACACTGTGTATAAATTTAAAGTCAATCGGATATTAACTTTGACCTCTAGAGCGTCCACAAGATTTTTTGAAGTGATCAAGGGCCATAACTCTGGCAGTAATTATCTGAAATTGCTGAAAATCAATAGGCTTCTTCGTCTTATGACCTTAAACACTGTATATAAATTTAAAGTCAATCAGATATTAACTTTAGCCTCTAGAGCTTGTGGACGGTGCACCGACGGACGGACGGGGGCGACGACAATATACGACCACATTTCAATGTGGGCGTATAAAAAGTGGTATAAACCAACTCAAACCACCCAAGTCATGTAAGTAACTCTACATATAATGTAGGGTTGTTTACTAGTTCTTCAGAACACCACAGCTATTCACATGACTCGCGTGTTTTGGAGCACTCTAGGGAGCACTACTTATGGGTGGTTTTTGGTCAGTCAAAGTGATGAAGGGTTAATGACGGGTTAACTGTCAATGAAATACATCTTAAAGATTCTAACACAAGATAGACTAACTTGTCATTAAACACTTACCAACATTATTTTCACATCATACCTGTTTATGTTCTTTCAAAAAATCAGGTAAAAGTTGAATATTTGCTAATAGTTCGATATAATCATGACATCGGAAATAATGAATACCCTTTAATACATTCTCTAATCTGAAATCTTTTAATTCACTAACATCATCTATAACAAACAAAATATAATACAAAAATATCTGAATACAGAAATATAATACATAGATATCTGAATACAAAAATATAATGCATAAATATCTGAATAAATGATTGTTTTTGGATAAAGAAATAATTTTTTGTTCATAAATTGTTTGGAGCAGAAAAGTAGGATGTTAAAAACCTCATTTCATTTCTTCAAATCTGGTCTATCCTTCCCTAACATACCTTGATTTTGCTTAAGCATAAAGTTACAATGTTGAATAGTTGCATCTGCTATATCTACTAATCTCTCAACAATAAAACTACCCTCAGTATCAATATAAACAGCTTGACCTTCAACACCACCTAAACATTGCGGCATCTGTACATCAACACATAGTTGCATACTGAAAGAGACATGGAGACAATACCATTTCAAATGGACAGTGTTGGAAAATAAATTCACAGAAAAAAAAAGTATTGGATCTGATCACATACATTTGTGTTTAAAGGCACATCGCTAGATCATTCTCACATACATGTACTAATGTAATGTAAATATTGTCCTTCTCCAGTAAATGGCTTCATTTATGTAATTAACACATCAGAGCAGTAATTCTCAACTTGACTAAAATTACTAAAATGATAGATTTATTAGATTACAAAATTTGCCTAGGACTCAAAAATATGGAGGTGTGAAATCAATAGAATGGACTGATTTAAAAACTTTTTTAACCAAAATCTTTCTTGAAGATGCATTATGTAAGATTTAGATAAAGAGCTGACAGTTCTTGCTGTAATAGTTAAAAAATAGATAATGAAAGGGAATGAAAATTTCTGTCAAATTACTTCATTCTGAGTGAAGTAATGACTGTTTGGAGAAAAGCGTGGTCTCAATTTTCATTGCTACGATAATAAAAAAAAAGCCTTAATTATCCATTTTTAAATTAAATGGCAATTGTGTTTCAATCCGTTCAAAATCACAACCATCCGATATTCTAGAGAGTTGATTATGTGCTTGTTGAGAATAAATGTCCAATTAATAATTTATATAACATTTGAGACCAAAAGAAAGATCTGTAATAGGCAGATTTGGCTCTTACATAATGAATCTTTAATATTAGTACCGGTAGTTTTAATTCTGGCATGTTTGGGCTTTTATAATTAATTCTTTTAGAAAATCCCAATTACTGACTAGACCTGCAAGCAGCACTGAACCGGTTTTCAGGAAGGAGTCAGGAAGAGTGTCATACAATAGCCCATACATCGAGCTACCAAGCGATACTTTAGTTGTTTTGATCTGGTGACACCCGACGGAGAAATCAAGATTTGCGCAAGAGTACCTATTTTTTACTGGTTTTTTTTCAAATATCGAATATTTTTTCAACTACATCCAGTTTACAGATCATTGTTGGGATAGATTTAACAAGTGGTATGGGAACTTAACTTCCTGTACTAGAAGTTTCGGAAACATCCATTGAGCGGTTTAAAAAAAAAAGAGAAAATTAAAAGAGCATTTCCATTAATTTAACGATTTTTTAAACTTTTTTCAAAGATTGAGGCCCTTTTTGGACCCTTTATATCATATTGAGGCTTTTAAATTTAAATTCACACCCTAGACCACCAGGACTCTGAGTAACAGAAGTTTAAGAAAAGAAATAAGAGTAGTTTTCGAGATAAAAGCATCTGAATAGGCTCCAAAAAGGAAAATACTACATTTTCAGCGTCCCATAGTCTATTGCCTAACCATCGAATTTGTACCATTTGGATGTCAAAAGATCGTCCATTATTCGTGCTATCCAATGACACTTTAGTTGTTTTGATTATTTGAAATCTGGTGTAGTAATCACTTTTTTACTATTTTTTTTCCAAAATATCAGATATTTTTTCGACTACTACTACGTTTTTCCCAATACCATCGATTTTATGCTTTTTTTCAAAATATCAGACAATATTTCGACTACTTCCAGAATATTCGAACGATAGAAGTCAACAACAAAGTTTCTAAATTGTAACATGTGAGATTGCTATTGTTTGGGAAAAGGTTCAGGGATTACGGAAATGTCTTTTGCTTGAAAATTGGTAAAGAATTGACAAAACTACAGCTGATCTTCAATTTCGAGGCACTGTACAAAATTCGACCACTTTTGGCATGCACAGAAGTTTCAAAAATATTTTATCAAGTAGCCACCAACCAGTTTCCCAATAGAAAATTAGGTCCCAGATCGGTATCTGGTCTTGATCATGATAAAATAGGCTCCTACAGTAAATAATAAATAATAATAATTTTAGTAATAACAATAGTCTTTCAGACAAAGTCTGAAAGCCTAATAATGTCATTACAAGAGGACATTCCAATTTTTAGTATAAAAAGTTAAGAGTCATTAGTTTTTTCACAAATGAGGCTCAGTTCCTAGATTCATCAATCTATTAGAGAAAATGTATGTGTTTCTAAATACAATATATCTATTCCAGATGCCAAAATACACAGTGTGCCAGGTGGCTAATTGTCAGTTTCTGCTGAAAGGCTTAGATAGTCATCTTGATCTTTATATGACCTCAATGTTCATGGACTAAAACAAGTTCTATTTGTACCTGGCTAATGTTCTAAGAAAGAAAATGATGATGTCATGAAATCAATAGAAAGTAATACTTTAGATACCCATAACTTGGTAGGATCGATTAATATAAATAATGATTGGACCAATGTGCTCTTTAATAAGACCACTTTGTAATGTACATAAATTGGAAGTCTATATTTTTCTTTTAATCATGCATATTGTGCCTTTAAGGAATGAATTTTGATAAACTCTTTTACATATTCTCATAGAGGCTAATAATACCAATACTGCCAATACCACATTTGTGTCTTCCCGATTCCTGGTGCTCCACAAAATTCTGTCATTTTACATAATGGTACCCCTCCACCGAGCATGTCATCTATCTGCTGACAGAACGTTATAATATTTGGCTGATTCTGTTCTGTGTGTAGAATTTCTAAGGCTGACTGTGTTTTAGGACTTTTAGATTGACGACCTGTTGGATCACTGTCATTCTCTGTCACTGTTTTAATCACCTCCAGAGCATCTTCTAAGGACAGCCCTGTTTCTACAAAAAAATATATTAAAAAACCTGATAATAAAGATAGGTTGCCAGGGAAATGCTAACAGGAGCTAGGTCATCCAAACATAAAAATTGTCACATTTTTATTCTACTGAGCATTTACAAGATACTTAAAGGACAATATTGGTGTCAGTCATTATCACATATGTGATAGAACTGGTTAAACACGTTCCAAATTATTGTTAAAATTATATTTGGAACGTGTTTAACCAGTTCTATCATATATGTGATAATGACTGACACCAATATTGTCCTTTAAAACTGATTAAGTGCAACAACCCATGAAGTACCCTAATTATCAGAATAATTAAACTTTGATGGCTTCTTCCATGAGCTAACATACACCAAACATATACTGGTAATTTCCAGACATATCATGAACATAAACACTGTATTGATTTCAAATCAATTGGAATTTACTTTATCCTCCAGATAAAGTGTACACAAGATTTTTCAAAGTGGTCAAGGACAATAACTTGAACAGTAATTACTGGGGGAGGGGGGATTTGAAGTAAGACCCAGGAAAGAATTGTGATGTGAGCTGATCATTTGGAAGATTAAAATGTACTTATTATTTTTAAAAAAAATTCTTTATCACGCTCTGCACCCATTCTTGACTGTCAACTTGTCGGCAATCATGTGTGAGATTAAAATAATTATTTTTAAAATAAATTTTGACCATTTACATTATAACCATTCTTTGTTTAGATCATTTCTTTGGGTGCCATGCCAATGGTATGATGCTCGGCTCCATTACATTATGTGTTATGATACTTAAAGATACATTATGGGAAATTAGATAAGGAGCTGGAAGTTCTCACTATAATAATAGTTAATAACTAGATAATGTAAAGGGAATTTGCTGAAAATTTCAGTCAAATTGATCCACTCTGATTCACTCGATCATCATTACTAAAGTTGGTACGACAAAATACATAGTCTTGATTATCCATTTCTTGATTTAATCATGAATGAGCATCGAGCAGCAGATCAGATCCTAATCCAGTAAATATCGCAGGCTAGCGATGACATTGAGAGTTGATTATGGTCTGGATAAGTTAATTAATGCCTAATTAATAATTTAGATAACATTTCAGGCCTAAAAAAGACCTGCAATAGGCAGATTTAGCTCTTGCATAATGTATGTTTAAAATGTGCTGTTTAAATGTGGGTTGAAAAATCGCTAGTCTAAGTTTGATTATTTTTTTTTATTTCTAAGCTACTGATGTCATTTTTTTCAGATAATGTCTAATTTCTCACAACGATGTACTCAGATTCGTTATTAAAGAAAACAAAAGCCAAAATATGTGGGTTTATATGCGTTCGTGTCGGTCTTGCAAAGATGCCTCAACAAGGAAATTGGTTTTACTCTGGGTGAGAGGGCCAAGCTATAGTTTCTAGGCACTGCTTTGGTTAAATTGTGCTGATTCGTCCATATCAGCCCATAAATTTATACAATAATAGACTCAAAATAGAAATGAGAATAACCAGCTAATGTAAATGAGTGAACATGAAAGTTGATTAAATAATGTGATAGGAGTTGATATTTGGTAGATATCAGTCTAGCTTGCAAAGACTTTTTTCATCAAACGCCAAATTCAACGCTTAAATAGGCACTTCTTAGTTAAAGATACATTATGTAAGATTTAGATAAATAGCTGACCATTCTTGCTATAATAGTTCAAAAATAGATTATGTAAAATGAAAATATTGAAAATTGAAATTATTTCATTCTGAGCCAAATTATCACTGTTTGTAGTTTTGACAAGATGTGTGCATTGTGGTAACCAGGGAACTGGTATATTTGAGACTTAGCATCGCTTTCCCATTTTTAAATTAAATTTTTAAATGGCAAACCGTTCTAATCTAGTTAAAATCTTGAGTATCCAATGCCATTGAGCGTTGGTTATGGTCTTGTTTTGTTAATAAATGTCTAATTGATAGTTTATATAACATTTCAGGCCTAAAGAAAGACCTGCAAGGGGCAGATTTAGCTCCTGCATAATGTATGTTTAAATTGTGCCGACTATTTTGTGGTTCCAAATAATGAAACTTATATAAAGAGTTTTTCAGTATTACTGGGTTGTGTTGTGTTATTCAATTTCATGCATCACCTTTCTCAATTGACAATTTCCCTCACAGGATGTCTAACTGAAGTGCGAAATAACCAAAATCACTTGCATTCTGCTAATTTTGTCAGTGTAAGTAATAATTTCTCATTAGCTAATAGAGGCTAATTGTAGCTAAAACATACACATCAAAATATACTAACTTTCAGCTATTTACTTGTATCTAGTAACAACACAACTTTTCTTTTTTTTTATTTCAAACCTGTCATTATCGCTTAGAAGCGAATCGTAACCCTTGGCTAGCAAAGATACAAATCTGTATGTAAGTCTCAAAATTAAGGAAGAGTCTTGATTAGTACTCAACCCTAATAAAGATTGACTTTAATTCCCCAGCATGAAGCAAATAATTGAACGCTTACCTCGACTGAGTTCTGATGGTTTTAAATGGTATACATCTTCAACCAACATAAATCCAGACTGGATTAATTTATTTTTTAATGATGGTCCGAGAGGATAAGTTGATAATTCTCTCTGCATTTTATTGTTTACATTATTGAAACAGCCACATGGACTCTCGGCTCTGTTGTTCTTTTAAAAGATCAAAAAATATATAAATAAATATGCTTACATAATACTCAAATTTCTAGAACATACTATACATTCTGTAAAATAACGAGCGGTTGCCATGCAAGATACGCCCACATTTTGCAAGAGATGGACAGAGAAAGAGCTAAAAAAATAATGTGATTTTTTGTGCAATCAGAGGCAATAATCCAGGAAGTTATCTTTGGATATGCGTGTTTATCAAAAGGAACCAAGATTTTAGTGTGTAACAGTGATATATTTACACGTTTTTTTAAATCGGATAAAAAATGTGACCTCTAAATTTTGTACAATCAAGGGCCATAATTCAGGATGTTAAGATCCGATATATGGTCCGATATGCGCTAAAAACGCGATTTTCCATATAATCAGGGGCCATAATTCAGGAAGTTACGATCCGATATGCACGAATATCGAAAGGAACCAAAATCTTTGGGTTATGAACATACATTTCAAGTTTCATCAAAATTGTTTGTGGACACTCTCTACAGGTCACAATTTTTATCCGATTTCAACAATACTTGAAATATAGGTTTATCTCCCTTAGATCTCCCTAAGACTTCATGGATTATGGTCCCTGATTATACGAAAAATCAAATTTTTAGCTTGTGGATGGACAAACAGGGGCGATGGCATAATACGTCCACATGAAAATGTTGGTGTATAAAAATGGCCTTTTTTAGCTTGTGGTCCCTCTGGAGGTCACAAGTATTATACGATTTTATAAACCATAGTGTAAACATCTGGTATATCAAGGTTGTGGACCCTCTAGAGGTCATAATTTTGATTTCATTTTGATGAATCTTGAAATACATGTTTATAACCCACAGATCTTGGCTGCTTTTGATATTTGCGCATATCGGATCGTAACTTCCAGAATTATGGCTCTTGATTGTACGAAAAATCACGTTTTTAGCTTGTGCACAATTTTTATCCGATTTAAAAAAAATGTTTTAGTGTATCACAGTTACACCCTAATGATGGTTGAGTTTGAATTTCGTTAAAATCGGATTAAAACTGCCGGACAAAATGGCCACCCCTCGTATGCAAATAGTGTAAATATATGGTATATCAAGGTTGTATTATTACAGCATATTATTATTATTACAGCATATTTATAGTGCACCCTTTCATATAACATGTTCAGGGGCACTTTACAAAGTGACAATGTAAATCACACATAAACAACAAGATTATGGGCATGTTAACGATTGTATACAGAGTCAGTTAAAAGCCTGATTAAATAAATGTGTTTTAAGTTGTTTTTTAAAAGAATACAGAGATGTACAACATCTTAAACTAAATGGTAGATTATTCCATAAAACAGGTGCTTGATAACTAAAAGAGCGCGGACCATAGGAGACTAGTTGAACAGTTTTGGGCTTTAAAAGTAGTTTATCTGATGTACGTAATGTTCGGCCAGGTGTATAAAGTTCTAAAAGATCTGAGAGGTAAACAGGAGCTAAATTATTTAAACATTTAAAAGTAAGTAATAAAATCTTAAAATCAATTCGATATTTAACAGGTAACCAGTGTAAATTATATAAAACAGGAGTTATGTGGTCACATTTCTTAGTTAAAGTAACAAGTCTAGCCGCAGTATTCTGTACTTTTTGTAATTTATCTATAAGCTTTAAAGGTAAACCAACTAAAAGTGAATTAAAGTTATCTAATCAAGCAGTGACCAGAGAATTAACAAGTGACTTAGTGGCCTCTACAGTTACACATTTATGTATTTTACCTATATTTCTAATATTAAAATAGCACAATTTACAAATATTATTTACTTGAGCTCCCATAAGCATAAAACTATCAAAGATAGCGCCAATATTACGAGCAGAATAAGATGAAAATATATCACAATTACCAATTACAACAGGGGGGTTATCTTGTGCAGATTTACTTAATTGATGCCTTGAGCCTAATAACAAATATTCGGTTTTATCATCATTCAATTTTAGAAAGTTCTTTGACATCCATTTTCTAATTTCACTAATACAGTTCTCAAGTTGCAATTTTGATAAATTGAAAGAAGATGGACAATTAGGTGTAAATGAAATATATAATTGAGTATCATCGGCATACAAATGAAAACTGAGACCATATTTTCTGACAATATCTCCTAATGGTGACGTATAGAGGGTAAATAAAATCGGACCAAAAACAGAACCTTGGGGAACCCCAGATGACAAAACAGATTCAGACGAGGATTTGCAATTAACTAAAATACACTGTTTTCTACCCACAAGATAGCTCTCTAAAAGATTTAATGCAGAGCCACAAATACCGAATTTAAATTGAAGTCTACGTAGAAGAATGGAAGGGTCCACCGTGTCGAAAGCAGCAGATAAATCTAATAAAATTAAAAATGTACATTTTCTATTATCAATTTCCATTAAAATATCATTTGAAACCCGGGTTAAAGCTGTTTCGGTACTGTGAAATTGTTTATAAGCACTTTGAAATGGTTCATACAAACAGTTATCATCTAGATGGGCCTTTATCTGAGAAGCAATACATTTCTCCAATATTTTAGAAATAAAACTTAAGTTAGAGACTGGTCTGTAAATTTTAAAAACATTAGGATCCAGTGTAGACTTTTTAATTAAAGGGGTAACATAAGCTCGTTTGAAAACGTTGGGAATAGTAGCGGATGATATACAAGAATTAATAATATTGGTAAAAACTGGAATAACTTTGTCTAGACAGTCCTTAAGAACAGAAGTCGGAACAGGATCTAATGAACAAGATTTAGGAGCAGACGATTTAATTAGCTTTAAAACAAAAGATTCACTAACCAAGTTAAAATTTTCTAAATAAACAGAATTTTCTAACTTATCAAAATCATGAGCGTTAAAGTCAATAGTTTTATTTAAATCATCAAGTTCAGTTCGTATTTTCTGTATTTTTATTTGAAAGAAATCAGAGAATAAATTTGCAAGTTCAGTGTCATTATCATTGTCCGGGAGGATAGTACGCTCAGCATTATGGTCCAAAAGGGAATTCACAACTTTATACAGGTCTTTTTGTCTGTTTTCGCCATTTTCTATTTTATCAGAGTAAAATTTAATTTTAGCATCTTCAATTAATTTATTCACATTGTTTTTTAAAGATTTATAAATCTGTTTATGGACATGTAGATTTGTTTTCCGCCACAGATGTTCAGCCTTATTACGGTCCCTTTTGGCTTCTAAAATAGAATCATTAAACCACTGCGTATTGGGACGAATAGTAAATGTTTTCGTTTGCACAATTTTGATCCGATTTTGATGAAACTTGAAATATATCTTTATAACCCAAAGATCTTGGTTCCTGTTGATATTCCGATTTTCACGAAATTCAAACTCAACCATCATTAGGGTGTAACGGTGATGTACTAAAACGTTTTTTTTAAATCAGATAAAAATTGTGAACTCTAGAGGGACCACAAGCTAAAAACGCGATTTTTCGTACTATCTGGGGCCATAATTCATGAAGTTTCGATCCAATATGCACAAATATGGAAAGCAACCAAGATCTTCGGGTTATAAACATGCATTTCAAGTTTCATCAAAATCAGCACAAAATGTGACCTCCAGAGGGTCCACAGCATTGATATACCAGATGTTTACACTATTTGCGTACAAGGGGCGGCCATTTTGTCGAACTCAACCATCATTAGGGTGTAATGGTGATATACTAAAATGTTTTTTTAAATCAGATAACCAGCGGCTGTCGGGCAGGATACACCCACATTTTCGAGAGATGGATAGCGAACAAGCTAAAAAGAAAGTGATTTTTCCTACAATCATGGGCCAAAATTCAGGAAATTACAATTCAATATGCGCAAATATCGAAAGGAACCGAGATCTTTGGGTTATAAACTTACATTTCAAGTTTCAACAAAATCAGATAAAAATTGTGACGTCTGTAGGGTCCACAACCTTGATATACCTTATTTTTACGCTATTTGAGAACGAGGGGCGGCCATTTTGCCTGTCACTTTTGGGCCGATTTTCACAAACTTCGAACTCAGCCGTCCTTAGGGTGTAACGGTGATACACTAAAACGTTTTTTTAAATCGGATAAAAATTATAACCTCTATAGCCATAGGGTCCACAAGCTAAAAACGCAATTTTTCCTACAATCAAGGGCCATAATTCAGGAAATTACAATTCGATATGTGCAAATATCGAAAGGAACCGAGATCTTTAGGTTATAAATTTACATTTCAAGTTTCCTCAAAATAGGATTAAAATTGTGACCTCTATAGGGTCCACAAGCTAAAAATGTGATTTTTCGTACAAACAGGGGCCATAATCCATGAAGTTTCGATACGATACATGCCAATATCGAAAGCAACCAAGATCTTTCGGAGATAAACCTTTATTTTAAGTTTCGTCGAAATCGGATAAGAATTGTGACCTGTAGAGTGTCAACAAACAAATTGTGGACGGACGGACAGGGGCGAAGACAATATACGTCCACATGAAAATGTGGGCGTATAAAAATTGTGACTGACAGTTTTGGTCAAATTTTCACTAAATTCAAACTCAACCAACATTACGGTGTAATGGTGATATATTTGAACGTTTTTGTAAATCAGATAATAATTGTGACCTCTAGATGGACCACAAGCTAAAAAACACAAATTTTTGTACAATCTGGGGCCATAATTCAGGAAGTTACGATCCGATATGCGCGAATATCGACAGGAACCAAGATCTTTGGGTTATAAACTTACTTTTCAAATTTGAACAAAATCAGATAAATATTGTGATCTCTATAGGGCCCACAAGCTAAAAACGGCTAGAAATTCACGCAAATCTCCGAATCTAATTTGCGCAAGGATTCTCGCAAGTGTACGCCGCTGCGAATCTATAAGGATTCGCGTAAAAAATTTTTAAAAAAAAAATCTCGGAGAAGTGTCGAGTCCAACTATTGAATGTCAGTCAGTGTTCTTAATCGGCTGTATTTTGTGGGGTTCAGCCAATTTGTGATGTTTAATCTAGCCGATTGATAAAACAATGAATCGGCCACATGGTATCATAAATCAATCTACTTGTGGCTAATATTACAACGCGTTAATTATTACTTGTTATTAAAGAAGTGTTGGCTACAACAACTGTCATACCTTAGCGAGAATCGGCCATATGTGGTTCATAATCCGACTAATAAGAAAATTTAACGGAGATTTTGATAATCCTTTAAAAAAAAAAAACAAGTTTGCTGATAATTCATAATAAGTTCAGTAAAATACGCCACATGGTGAATGAAGACGATCTCGGCATGGTTTGCGAATCGCGCATCCGTCCATGTGAATTCCAAGTACCGATAGATATTAAAATAATAACTGGATCATACATTGATAGATTCACTGACCAGTTGTTAGGTAAATTTAAATCTTCATTGAATATAATCCCCTGATCGAACACCGAATACCATAGAGAGAGAAACAGTGGATATTTTCCCAACAGAATCTCGAATACCGAATTCCAATGACACGTGACATATCCGTTGGAATTAGGTCAATAAACCAGTTCTAAATAGCTTTTACTGTTATGATTTTTTAATTTATACACATGCTGACAGAGACTTAATTTTAAAAATAATATTGATGGCTATATCAGAGTAGTACATTTTATTTTATAGCAACTTCAATTATGGTTGTCACATGATCATTGTGCCGTTTGTCTATCATCGACGAATGAATAAAAATTTTTGCAAGTTACGTGACTAGATAGGTGATGGACAAAAGACTACAAATTGTGCTATGAAGAAATGCCAAGGTGCTGTATCAGCTTATTTTGACTACGGCATTTTCTGGATATTACTTTTGACACAATTTAAAGTGTTTATCAAAAACTCCATCTGATTGTTTTATTTTTATCATTGTTGTTGTATTTTGGTGTTTTAGATTATCACAATAAACACAATTTTTTTTTTTAGGCCGTATTATTAATTAAGATTCGGAGGATTCAAGCAGATTCCATATATGAGAATCCTCTTAGATTCTCGCAAAAAATAACGAATTTCTAGCCCTGAAAAATGTGATTTTTCATACAATTAGGAGCCATAATCCCATAAGTTACAGTCTGATACATGCCAATATCGAAAGGAACCGAGATCATAGGGAGATAAACCTATATATTAAGTTTCGTTGAAATCGGATAAAAATTGTGACCTGTAGAGTGTCCACAAACAATTGTGGACGGACGGACAGGAGCAACGACAATATACGTCCACATGAAAATGTGAATCCAAATAAATACCAGCGGCTGCTAGGAAGAATATGCCCACATTTCTCAAGAGATGGATAGAGAACAAGCTAAACAAAAAGCGAATTTTTCGTACAATCAGAGGCCATAATTCCGGAACTTACAATCCGATATGCACAAATATCGAAAGGAACCAAGATCTTTGGGTTATAAACTTATATTTCAAGTTTCATCAAAATCAGAAGAAAATTGTGACCTCTAGAGGGTCCACAACATTCATATACCTTATTTTTACGCTATTTGAGTACGAGGGGCTGCCATTTTGTGTGTCAGTTTTGGTCCGATGTTTATGAAATTCGAATTCAACCATCCTTAGGGTATCGGTGATATACTAAAACGTTTTTTTAAATCGGATAAATATTATGATTTCTATATGGTCCACAAGCTAAAAACGTGTTTTTTCGTATAATCAGGGGCCATAATTCAGGAAGTTACAGTCCGATATGCGTGAATATCAAAAGGAACCGAGATCTTAATTACATTTCAAGTTTCAACAAAATCGGATAAAAATTGTGACCTCTATAGGGTCCACAAGTTAAAATCGAGATTTTAAGTTCAGGGGCCATAATCCATGAAGTTACGGTCCTATACATGCCAATATCGAAAGGAACTGAGATCTTAGGGAGATAAACCTATATTTGAAATTTCGTTGAAATCGGATAAGAATTGTGACCTGTAGAGTGTCCACAAACAATTGTGGACGGACGGACGTCCAGACGGACAGACAGGGATAACAACAATATATGTCCACATGGAAATGTGGGCGTATAATGATACATTTGAAGTACAAGGTTAGTCATGGTAACTAGTGTACATTACCAGTATAGACTTAAAAAAAATTTATATTAAGGCTAATTGTTTAAATTGCCATAGTTCTAATGTTATATATTGTATATGTGAGTTTTGTAAGAAACAGTATGTTGGCCAAACTATCACCCCCTTAAGTACCAGACTTAATAGTCATAGAAGTAATATTAAATTGAAAAAGATTGGAAAATCACCTAACATAGCCCCACACTTTAATACACCTGGTCATGAATCTTATGTCTGCACTGTGATGGATAAAACCCCTCAGAACAATACAGCCAAACTCAATATTGCTGAATCACTTTGGATCCACAGATTAATTCTACACCCCCTTTTTTTAACCATACATCATTTATCTATAATTTAGCCTATATATTATGTCATCAAAGTTATGAGGTCATATTAACATTATGACATCACTAGTTACCATGACTAACCTTGTACTACAAATGTATCATTCCTATAATATGTACTCTCTGAAGAAGTAAGTTTTTACACTTACGAAACGTTAGATTCTAAGATAGTTTTGTGATACCCAACACTTTGTTTTTAACCACCTGAAAATGTGGGCGTATCAAAAAACACTGTCACGCAGATCCTATTTCGTTTCGTTTTTTATAGTTCAAAATTTTGTTTTATTTGTCTTTATTACACTAGGATCTGAACGAGTTGTTATATAACAGGTGTTCTGGATGTCGTGAGGGATTAGCCTATGAAGCCATCTGAAGTTCTGACAAGATGTACTCAAAGGTCGTGTCAGGTGTCATACAAGCGGCTTTTGACCCTATGACGTCAGACATTAATTAATCAATCAGTGTTGACGTTTCTAGTGGTTTACCCACAGTTCCGTGCATGGCACCCAAAGAAGTCACTTCAACCAAAATGCCAGTAAAATAACAACTCTTCCAAAAACGATATTTTGAACTATAATTTAGTATAAAAAAGAAAAGGAAATAGAATCTGTGTTATAATCAGATTGTCGAAAGTATTGTATAAAAAAAACAAAATGAAATATAAATCTGTATTTTAATCAGATTGTGAAATACGCTGACACACTGCATGGTCTCGAAATCAATACAGCCATAGAGACGGCCGGATGCTTATCCGAAAGGAAACTTAATACCGGTACATGTTGACAAGGATTCTTTATGCCTTCAGAAAATCTAAATCATGTCATGTTCACAAGCTTTTCCGGAAAAATAATTTTTGAAAATCAACAAGGTTCATCCCCTCCTATGCCAATGCTTCACACGAAACTGGAAAAAAAACTGTTGCCTCTATTGCACAAATAACAAGGTTTTCGGAAAAGGGGGGTATCCCACAACGCAAAATAAATGTCGATTGAGTTCATCCTCTCAAGAAGCAAATGCTTCACGCCAAATATGTAACAAAATGCATCTTGATTTGATATGCGGTTGGAGCGCTGAAAATCGATAGGATTCAATGAATGCCAAAAGAATCGGGGGAGTGGTAACTCTGGAACGAAATGGCTCGGGGGCGCTGTTGTGGGTTGATCTGACTACTTTTTTCATTCGTCTTTTCATTTCTGTTAAGCACATAAAGTAAAGATGATAATGAATAAATCTTTGTTGAAGTCCCAACATACTAGTTTAGGTCAGAGTAAACGGTTTAGAGTACTTGGAAACAACCGCGATGATTATGATTGATGCATATTCACACATTTATCTTACGCTTTTAAATTTGTCCCTCCCGCTCATAAAGTAAAAGTAGACAAGCACATGTACACACAAAGGCCTCTGACGTCAGCGTTTGGTGTGCACAACTATACCAATGTAATGGGGTTATAAACAAAGACTAAACGTGATGGATCGTCCTTCGGGGAACGATACTGCTTCATATAAACGATTTTTAGATAAATTTTGTGAAGAAATAAGTGATTTTACCTTCGAAGATGACAACCTACCTATAAAGATTTTGTCATATTTTTTGAGAGAGGAAGAAATTGAAGGTGAATGTCTCGGGTGGTCACAACAATATCTCCTTTCGAAGTAAGTCAAGTTTATCATATTCACAGATATTGTTTTCATTTTGACATTTATTATATGTAGTTCCAACTAGGCCTGACATCAGTCCATGAGTCCATCACGTATAATATGATATAGTAACTATGGGCTGTCGAATGCCGGTAACTAGATTAAAGCCTTAAAATGCACTTGCCTTCCATTTATCTATTTAAGTTTATGTTCTATAATATGTAGGACTAGGCCAACCCAGCTAATAATTTAGTAAAAATAGGCCAGTGTACTGTAAGTTGCAACTGTTGTGTTCAATGTGCATGAACTCTAATATCTAATCGGTATTTGCCAGTATTGGCAATTACCAACATCTTATAAGAAGAGCGGCTGGTTTCAAATACAATTATTTTTGTTCGATTTATATAGCGCTTCATTACACGTGAAGTGTTTCTAAGCGCATATCACAAACATATACTTCAAACACACAGAAACAATCAAAATCAGGAGAACATAATTAAACACAATTAAACACAGCTGCCTGTTAGGCGCTATTATTCAAAGGTTTATATCCAACAAATCAACCGGCTAATCTCTTTATTGAACTCAGTCGAGGTATTACCTGAAGAACACTTACATCAAGCAGAGTTCAAAAATAAAAAAACGAAGTTTAAAAGAATCAACTTCATTAACAAAAATTAAACAATCAAAAACTAAACAGATAAATCAAATTCAAACGAAACAAATAAAACAAAGAAAATGAAAAGAGCAGTTCATTACCATTCTACATTAACAAAATAAAGGAAAACAACTTGTGAAAATATTTTCAAAAAATAAGAGCAAAGTAACACTAATGTTAATACTTTTTTAACGAACATATCATAAATATAATTAATTATATCTGTTATAACACAAACAAAACTTGTATTATTAGTGGACGTTTGGTTGTCAGGTGCCCCCCTCAGAAAATTATGAAAAATATGTATGTACAGGGGCGTAAATGTGTGGGGGTAGACCCCCCCCCCCCCAGCGAAAAAAATAGTTGGTCGCAAAATAAATGCAGTCGGTCGCAAAATAAGTGCAGTCGATCACAAAATAAGTGCTCAATGAATTAATGAGGTAAACAAACAATGCCAAAATTGAAGGAAAAATCCCAAATTTTATGTATTTGTGTGATTCTGTGCACCAAAATTGCATACGTCACGCTAGACAGGGGCGGATCCAGGAATTTTTGCAGGAGGGGGTTTTCCAGGTTCCTGAGAAAATGTATTCTCCCCCCCCCCCCTCGGCTTGAAATCTTTGGAGAAATACATGGTCTCTATCGTCATTTTGGCGTATATACATACACATTGATCTTTTTAAACAGAAATCCAACATCCGGTTTGACGTCAATTTGTATTATGAATTAATACAATGACATTTTGTGATTCAATTTTATTGATGCAAACCATTAATTGTGATATGTATATATCATTATTTCGCGCTTTGATGCCCATCCTGTCGCATTATCTGATGATAAAGGATAAAGCACAATTATGACACTTTTCTCATAAAAAAGGTTGTTTTACAAAAAATTTTATGTAGCTAAGCAGGGAGTGGGGGATCCCCCAAACCCCCCCTCTGGATCCGCGCCTGCTCACCCAAAACTTTAGTATAAGATACCTTATCAACTTATCATGTTTGAAAAAAACGTTTTTTACCCATATTGTGTTGTGAGTTGGTCTAAGAAAAAAAATTCCCCCAGGGAGAAAAATCAGACTCAAAATAAATGCAGTCACTGCAGTCGGTCTCAAAATTATGCATCAGCGACTGACGAAATGCATTAATGAGGTAAACAAACAATGTCACAACAGAAGGGAAAAATTGCAAATACTTGATATACGTGCACCTAAATTTCTTACGTCACATTGTCGGTCTCAAAATAAGTGCTCACTGCAGTCGGCCTCAGACTAAATGAATTAATGATGTAAGCAATGCCAAAATAGAAGGGAAAAATTTTGTGTGAATCCGTACACCTAGATTTCAACGGTATATAGTATAAGATAACCTAGTCAACTTGTCATGTTTGAAATAAAAATTTCCCTGTTATGAGTATGTTGGTCTAAGAAATTGAGAGAGCTTATTACAAAGATTTTATTATTTATTGTCATACGAATAACATTAGTCGAACAGTTGGTAAGAAGTTATCGGAGGCATAGTTTGTTTCAGAAATATGTAAAAAATCTTTAAATTATGAAATGTTAAAGCGATCTATTGAACTTAAGAATTTTTACTTGTTGCATATTTAATCCCAGTAGAAATTAAAACTTATTTTACTCATGTTGTAAGCATTTTCTGACCATCAGAATTCAGCAAAACCTTTCGCCAGACCCCAAAGTCCAGTAAATGGCATTTCAGAGACCAAGGAAGTGCCCCCGTGAGACAGTCCTCTCAGGCCCAGTCCCAAAAAATTAAAAGCTCAGTTACATAATCTAAATTTTTTTTGCACAATTCTATCATGTCATTATTCTTCAAAGTCAAACTTCTGTCTTATACAATCTCATCACTATCATATTCACAGTTACAGTGAATCAACCAGTTAGTAGTACCACTAGTGAGTTGGGTGACAGACTGTAGAATTGTTATTTCTACTCTCACAAAACAGGCGAAATTGATCCCATTTGTGATGACATTGACTAAAACTTTTCAGGCCCAGTCCCCAAGAATTAAAAGGTCAGTTACATATCCAAAATTTTTTCACGCCTGCACCACTAGATTCCATTATGACATCATTCTTCCACTCCTCTGTGGTCTTATACTGCCTCAGCACTATTATAATTCACGGTTATAGTGAACTGCCCAGTTAGTAGTACGGCTGGTGTGTGGTCTTATACTGCCTCAGCACTATTATATTCACGGTTATAGTGAACTGCCCAGTTAGTAGTACGGCTGGTGTGTGGGTCGTGGGGCGTCAGACTGTACAAATGTTCTGGTTCTCTTGTTCACAAGAATTTGCTCCCAGCAATGACCTCAAATGCCAGGATATTGATTCAATTTTTCAAAATTTTCTCAGGTTGCTCAGTGTGATAACCATTGCCCCTAAGGTTCACATAAATTTAATAACAAAATCAATAACAATCATCATATTATATGACATAAACTTTATGTCAACTTGAATATAACTGCTTTTCGACGCGACAATGATCGGCGAACAACTATACGATCTATGTTCTACCGGGACGCCCAGTGTTACAGCCAGTATTTTGTTGACATTCATTGCAGGTTGTGATTGTGGATGGCACCCTAGATTTGGAACCCCCCCATCCCCTATTCCCAGCTTCCAGATCAGCTACTGGCCCCTAGAAAACTATCATCTGTGGTGCTCAGCCACTGACTGCATCACTCGTATTAGGGACATGTGCATCAGTTGGTCACATTTTTGCTAAACACCCCCCAAACAAAATCTTTATGTACACCCCACCGTATGTACTATATATAGGCTTATGAATTTAAAGAATTTTAATTAGACAAATTAAGGAATCCCTGTTTGTCTATATTTAGATCAAATAAGAGTCTAAGCAAAAACTGGGTCACTCCATGTCAAGTGGACAAATTTCTTAGAAAGTTGTCAGATAGGCTACATGTTGTAAAACTGCAAAGTTATATTATGAATCTTTAACCGATATTGGACAGACATTTGGCCTTTTAAATACGAATTACCATTTGCCTAAAATTGTTTCAAAACTACTAAAAATGATTGATTTTAGTGCAATGCTTAAGAAATGAAATGGGGTTTAACATCCTACTTTTCTTCTCCATCCGGGATAAAAATAAAGACGGGCATATGCCATACAGTGTGCTATGAAGGAGATTTTGCTGGTGGTGCTTCTTCTTCTATTAGTGTTTAACGTCCGCTTCCACTGAGGGTGATATCGCAGACAATTAAGTTATCTTATTTTTGTTATCAACTCTCTAGAACTTCGGATGGTTATGATTTTTAATAGAATTAAATATGATTGGCAGTGAATGATAGAATTTAAAAATGGATAATTGAGACTTTGATAATTATGGTAACAATGTCAATCAAGATTACACTGTTCCGCAAAGGATGATAACTCCGCTCAGAATGAAGTAATTTGACTGAAATTTTCAACATATTCCCCTTTCATTATCTATTTTATAACTATTAGAGCGAGAACTGTCAATGTCAGCTCTTTATCTAAATCTTACGTAATGCATTTTCATACGACCACATGGAAATGTGGACGAATATTGCCGTCCCGTCCATCCGTCCGTCGTCCACAATTTCTTGTGAACGCTCTAACTCCAAAAGTTATTATCTGATTGTTTTAAAATTGATATTGTGGATTACATTAGTGAGATGAAGAAGTCTATTTAATTTCAATAATTTCTGTTCATTACGTATAGAGTTATGGCCCTTGTTTCACTTTTGTTGAACCTTGTAAGCGCTATTACGGCAAGAGTTATCATCCTATCTTTGTGAAATTTCTATGCCTTATTTAAATTACTGAAACAAAGAATCCTATTGAATTTCCGTTCATTACGTCTAGAGTTACAGTATGGCCCTTGTTTCACTTTATTGAACCTTGTGAACGCCAAAAGTTATCATACGATTTTTTAGAAATTTATATGCCTTATTTAAATTATTGAAACGAAGAAGCCTATTGAATTCCACAATTTCTGTTTAGAGTTATGGCCCTTGTTTCACTTTATTGAACCTTGTGAATTCCGAAAGTTATCACCCAATCTTTGTGAAATTTCTATGCCTTATTTAAATTAGTGAAACGAAGAAGCCTATTGAATTTCAGCAATTTCTGTTTATTACTTCTAGAGTTATGGCTCTTGTTTCACTTTGTTGCACCTTGGGAACGCTCTAGCATCAAAAGTTATCTGCCGATCTGTATGAAATTTACATGCGTCATTTAAATAAGTAAAGAGAAGAATCCTATTGACTTTCAGCAATTTCCGTTTATTACTTCTAGAGTTATGGCCCTTGTTTCACTTTGTTCAACCTTGTTAATGCTCGATTGATGAAAGTTATCATCCGATGTGCATGAAATTGATATGCATCATTTAAATTTGTGAAACAGAGGTCTATTGAATTTCAGCAATTTCCATAAATAATTTCTAAAGTTATTGCAATTGTGAACCTTGTGAACGACAAAAGTGATCATCTGATCTGTATGAAATTTATGTGCATTATTTAAATTAGTAAAACAAAAAAGCCTGTCAAATTTCAACAATTTCTGTAGATTGCTTCCAGAGCTGAGAGAGACCCTTGTTTCAGTTTGTAGAACTTTGTGAATATAAATGACATTATTATTATTATTATTATTATAACCCTCAAACGACAAAAATTATAATCTGATCTGTATGGAACTGTCTTGTAAAGGCCCCTAATTACATGTACCTACAAAGGAATAAATATGCGACAACCTTTGTCGACCGCTTGGACGATTTAGATGCTGTGGGCGTATGTTTCGTTGCCTTGCAACCTATTTTTAAACATCTTTGCATAGATTGTAATGCTCCAAATCGAACTGTCTTCAACGCTACGAATCCCAGGTAGATACATGTATTAAATAGTCATTTAATCAGTAACCCTATCCCTAACCCAACCCTAACCCTAATAATAGATATCGGTGGACTAATGAACCCTAGGGTAATAGATTTAGTTTTAGATGGTGTTTACAGGAGAGGGGTTCACTAGTCCGCTGGTGCACTAAATATAGTCCACTGCTATAAGAAATGCTATAAATATGGGTATCAATAAACCTATCCCTAACCAAACCATAACCCTAATAATAGATATCAGTGGACTAATGAACCCTAACCCTAAAAATAGATATTAGTGAACTAATGAACCTGCGGACTAGTGAGCATTCCCCATTAGCAGAGTTATAATTTAGTATTTCATACATTAAATTAGAACCACATCAATTGACCGTGGAAAAAAAGTTGGCAGAGGATAATTCGGGAGTTTACTTAGGCATCTATATTTATGGTAAAAGGACGACTAATGACAAATGCAAGCTAACAATGTATTCTCCATCAGTAAAATCATGTGATAAACAAGCCAGATAGGGGTAGTTTTCTTCGGATTAAAATGTTTTGAGAGATATTTGAAGCAAAGCTTTGATAAATTAGTTTGAATATGTTTTTAGTCCAAATATATCATCAAATCACAGAGTTTGTAAGTGGAAAGGCATGAAGAACTGTTAGAAAGTAAAGTAAGATCGACATGTAGTACTATAATTTGTTTTTTATTTCTGTAGGAGTTAATTACATTGGCTACTTGCAAACAGGCATGGGCAAAACGTGTCTTCTCTATATTTCTTAATATAACGGTCCCAAATTTTGAAAGTTGATGCATGTTGTGAGTTGAAGTATAATGCCAAAATGTAATACCTATTTTAACTTGTTCATAATTTCAAGAAAATTGTTAACAGTGCCACGTAGCCCAGTCAGATTTAATGGCCTATTCCTTACGTTCAAACAAGTGACCTGGTGAACACAACAATCGCATTGATAACTTGTGTAATTATCAACCTTGTTTGGAAACTTGTAGCCTCTAAAAATAAAACTACATGTACGGTACGAGTAATTGGATATATAATTGAAAAATTATCAAAAAAGTTTCAGAGAGTGTTTTGTCACAAAGAATTAACAAATATTTTTCTCAGGGACAACTGCTTTAAATAGTCAGAAACGTGTATTTTAGAAAAAATATGCATCCAAATAATCATTATGTTAAAGGTCGTACTGTGATTATGGACTACAAATAAGGATTTGTTGCTTCTCTTTATTCTTATTTACCTTAATTTGCTCTCATCTTTACTTAGTTATTTTTGACCAAAGCTTATTTGCTGTCATGCCATTATATATATTGTCCCAAAAATATCCAATAGCTTACTGGTGGTTGTTGATAGAGATTAGAGAGAAAAAATTATTAAATTAAGATTTTACATAGTCCAACAGGGAAGTCCCTAATATATTACAACTAATGTAGAGATAAATTCCATTCAATACTTGTACAAAAAAGAAGGATATAGAATTAGAAATCTTCTGATTGTCATTTACTTTTTTTCAGACGATATTTTCAAGGCTTAATCCTAGCAAAAATCTACTCAGATTGATTATTTAACATTTTTGATTAAGAAAACAAAACCAAACTAATAACAGTTGATTTAATTGTTTTCTTGGATAACTATTTTACCCAACACTTATAAAGTTATAGGTGGTGCTGCTAGAGAGGAAAACCTGCATGTGTCACTGAATGAGAATCTGAATGCATAATTGATAACCTGATTCTGCATCAATAGTTGTCGGTTGATTTGAACATCAATCTATATTCAGTATAGGATCATGATTCTGACATGAATGATGTTAATTCATAGTTAATTACTGTTTACCCTTTATTGAACCAGTGGCTTGCAGAGATTCTGGCTTTAATAAGTTGTTTGGTTCATGTTTTTACAGTAATTGTGTATATGAAGTACATATATATTCAATTTCAAGTAACATTGTTGCTAACAATAGTAACATACCTGAACTTTGTACTTAATGAGTAAAACCTGGTTTACTTAAAGTAACTAAGTCGTTTACTCAATATCATCCAAAATCTTCGACATTGAAAACACGATTTATTTGTCGGTTTAAATCAACATTGATGTTGTGATCTTACCGGGAAAAGATGGCCTTCTGATATCCAATATTTAAAGACAAAATAAACATTTTACAATTGGTACACGAATCGTGTACCATGGTGCATTTCAGCGCCATTTTTAACAAGGGACTCGTAGAAAGAGGCTAGATATATTCCACAAGTCATGTATTGTTAATCGGTGACGCCATATTCTTACCTGGAGAGCATGCGCAATAAATACTATCGGTATAGAGTGGAATAACTAGATGCTAGAGATTGCCATTCGATTGAGACTTTTGGCTTATTTCGCCGAACATAACTGATTAGAAATTGAAATAAAAACAGAAATGATTGAATGTAAATCAGTTTATATACATTCACACTACATTATTATATGCGTTGCGACCCATTTGTGTCAATTTCTAGATCCAAAATATTAGCGATTTAGCACCTTTAATCATGAAATGGATAATCGAGACTATGTTTTTTTTTATCATACTGACTTTAGTAATGATAATCAAGGCTAGGCTGAAATTTCAATCTTTAAATTCTCGGTTCAGAGTGGATCTATTTGACTGAAATTTTCAGCAAATTCCCTTTACATTTTTATACGCCCACATTTAAATGTGGTCGTATATTGTCGTCGCCCCCGTCCGTCCGTCCGGCGTCCACAATTGCTTGTGGAGGCTCTAGAGGCTAAAGTTAATATCCGATTGACTTTAAATTTATACACAGTGTTTAAGGTCATGAGACGAAGAAGCCTATTGATTTTCAGCGATTTCCGATAATTACTGCCAGAGTTATGGCCCTTGATCACTTCAAAAAATCTTGTGGACGCTCTAGAGGCCAAAGTTAATATCCGATTGTTCTTAAATTTATACAGTGTTTAAGGTCATGAGACGAAGAAGCCTATTGATTTTCAGCGATTTCCGATAAATACTACCAGAGTTATGGCCCTTGATCACTTCAAAAAATCTTGTGGACGCTCTAGAGGCCAAAGTTAATATCCAATTGACTTTAAATTGATACACAGTGTTTAAGATCTTGAGAGGAACAAGTATATTGATTTTCAATGAATTTTTATGACTTGGAACAGCTAAATCCATGATATTAAAAGTTTTGTATACAAAACGTTAGCATGGGGCAGAACTTTATAAAAACCAAACAAATTCTAATGGTTTTCTGAGTTATTGCTCTTAATCAGATTTTAGTGTATTATAAATGTTTCATTACCGAAAAAAGTAAAAATATGCGACAACTCTTGTTGACTGCCCGGACGATTTAGCTGCTGTGGGCGTATGTTTCGTTGCCTGGCAACCTATCTTTTTATTTTTTAACCATTATAGTGAAAACTGCCAGCTCTTTATCTAATCTCCCATAATGTATCTTTAATGAGTAAAACCTGGTTCACATCAAAGAGAAAAAATTGCATTGTCTTCACCAATCGTGATACCTTGAATATTTTTTAATGAATTTGGTAGATATTGTGTAATAATAAATAATAAAGTAAATATTATAATTTGGTATTACAATGTATATCAAAAACGACACCTGAGTAATTAAATGTAATTAAAACTAAATGGTTTTTTTTAATGTTTCGATTAATTGGTTGATCTGTCCAATTTTGCCACTCATCATTCAACATCTAAACACCTGTTTATGAAAAGCATGTTATGTTATGTCCTGTGATAACAGCATGATACAATCGAGCAAATGTCTGGTTAAACAAAGCTTCTGTACCCTATTTGAGGTTAATCAATTATTAGCTAAAAAATATATACAGTAGAATCTGTATGAGCAGCCACTCCTATTCAGCGACATCTCCTTGTAAGCGGTCACGATAAATTCCCCCCGTAGAAATTCTGTTGTTTCATCTCTTTATTCAACGGTCACTTCTCTAACGCGGCCAGCGGTCACTATTTTACTAATAAATTCAACAAAACATCGCCCATTCAACGGCCATTGTTGAATGATACCATCTTGTCGTTCTTTGTAACACCCCCGCTAATCCCGTGAGTAGTAGTTAATTAACTGGACCCCCACTGATCAGGTAAAAAGAAATGTAAAAATAACAATCAACCCGGGATTATGTGTTAATTAATCTTTTGTTTTATTAAACGACTAACCTGATCATTGTTTTCATGCGTAACGACACATTATTTTATACTGATTGAATAAAATAAAAGTACCGAGTTTTGTCACGATCATCTAGTATCTCTCTTAGCGCCTCCTATAATATTACATACAGAGTTACACCCCCTGTAAATAGGTGACACAATTAGCGATGGGTTTTTTTTGATAAAATAAAATGAATACATCGATTTTCTTCACAAAAATGAATAAATATTACCGAATGCATCACAATGGTAGACAGTAGTATCGAAGGTTGGTACAAAATGACAAGTTTACAGAAGTTATGTCCGAGATTTGAGTAAAGAATTTTCGTTCGGCGCAAGATTCAGCGACGGTCAAATTTACCGCTTCCAATGCATTCAAGCGTAATATTTAATTTATGTCAGCACAAAAAGCTCCAAGATTTTATTAAGAGGCCACTCCCGTTAAGTTATGTCCGAGATTTGAGTAAAGAATTTTCGTTCGGCGCAAGATTCAGCGACGGCCAAATTTACCGCTTCCAATGCATTCAAGTGTAATATTTAATTTATGTCACACAAAAAGCAACGAGATTTTATTAAGAGGCCACTCCCGTTAAGCGGTCAGTTGTGAAAATTCCCTTGGGTGGCTGCTTAATGCAGATTCTACTGTAGTCTATAATTTATAATATAAACAAACCAAAAGTAGTATTTTACATTAAAACCACTGTTCGAAATAGCTATGCAATACTGCATAGTGGGGAGGCACTGACAAAGGACTTGATAAGAATTCAATATTATCAATCAATTAAAACAAAATTATATTTAATGTGGTTCACGTTCAAGAATACCACTGGTACAAATGTTCCTTGTTATTTGTATCCAACATTAACAAAACTAATAGATTGTCGTCAATTTTATTTAATTTTCTACAAGTGTGTTTAAGTTTGTATACAAGTTGTCGACAATTTCACACTTGGTTTTTTATTGAGTGTGACAAAGCAAAGTTTAAGCACACTTCTTGATGGTCGCAGAAACCCTTTCTCAATTTTCTCCAATAAAAATCATTGATTTCCATAGAGTTTGTCTATCATTGTTTATCAAATAAATACAGTGGGCTTAACACATTTGAATGAATAGCTACCTACATAGAAATACATGGGGTTTTTTTTTTGGGGGGGGGTCTAGAAAGGTAAATTGGCTGATACAGATACAATTACCGATAGTGGATAGTGGTGGATATAAAACCATTACACATTAAAATGCCTCGATTGGCATGATAATCTATGTAGATATACATCATTGTTAGTTGGGAAACGCATGGTTACTATTTTACCTCGGGAATCAAACACGAACGCTGTGTTTTTGAAGTAATAAAATTGTGTCACGCTTCCTACGCAATCACAAATCTATTACAAACTTAATTATTTGCTGTATCATTAATGATTTAAGTCAAGATTATCATATTTTAAGTGTTGATTACGATTTAATTCCCTAGAGTGATCGGCACCTGTATGTCAATAATAGATGTCGGAATGGTTCATGCGGTAATGAATGAAACATCAAAGCGATAGCTTCGTGACCTGTCTGTCAACAGTTGCAATCACGTGACATTCTCCTGCCATTTCTAGAACTATAGTTAAAAATAAAACCATCTAATGGAAACTCATTTGTTGGTAGTATGATCTATATTATAAGATATTATCCCGCGCCGAACGAAGTTAGGGAGGGATATTGAAACGGGGTCCGTCCATCCGTCCGATTTCGTTTCCGGAGCATATCTCATAAACCGTTCAAGATATCTTTCTGAAACTTTGCACACATATCAACCTATTACCGTAGTTATGCCTTTTGCTATTTAGGAATTTCTGGGATTTATATTTTTTGTGTTTCCATGGAAACAAATTTGACTTAGTTTTTGGTGTACAATTTTGTTTCCGGAGCATATCTCATAAACCTTTCAAGATATTTTTCTGAAACTTTGCACTCACATCAACCTATTACAGTAGTTGTGCCTTTTGCTATTTAGGAATTTCTGGGATTATATTTTTTTGTGTTTCCATGGAAAAAAATTTGACTTTGTTTTTGGTGTATAATTTTGTTTCCGGAGCATATCTCATAAACCGTTCAAGATATCTTTTTGAAACTTTGTACAGACATCTACTCATTACAGTAGTTGTGCCTTTTGCTATTTATGAATTTCTGGGATTTATATTTTTTGTGTTTCTATGGAAACAAATTTGACTTAGTTTTTGGTGTACAATTTTGTTTCCGTAGCATATCTCATAAACCGTTCAAGATATCTTCTTGGCACTTATTTTGAATTTCTCAGATTTGATAATTTTATGTGTTTCCATGGAAACACATTTGACTGTTCAAGATACCTTTAAAATAATTTTACCCATTATTTTATTTTCTGAAATCCAGCCTTCCGTCCTGATTTTGTTTCTGGAGCATATTTTATTATCTGTTCGAGAAATCTTTTTGAAACTTTGTACAAACATTAACCTATTATAGTATTTTATTTTCTGATGGATAAGTTTATTGTTTAACATACAGCAGCTGATTGAGGTAGGCAAAGGTTGTTTTGCAAACCTTACAGGGAGTAGCGACCCTGCCTTGCCGAGCTTCTGTGACCAGAGTATGAAATTCTGTGAATTGATATTCCATGTGTCGGAATATGAGATTTGTCTAAAGATTTAGACGCTGGGCGCAACTGCTGTGCTCAGAATATATATATTCTTACTAGTTGAAACTTTGAACACACATCATCCTATTACAGTAGTTGTGCCTTTTACTAAGTAGAAATTTGTCGGATTTAATAATTTTTGCGATGAATGATTTTTACTACACATTTGAATTATTTTTTGGTATATAATTATTATTCTAGAGCATATCCCAGAAAATGTTCAAGATACCTTTATAACACTTTTACATTCATCAACCTATTATTTTATTTTTTGATGACCTTCCTTCTGTCCCGATTTCATTTGTAGAGCATATTTCATTATCTGTTCAGAGAAATCTTTTTAAAACTTTATACAAACATCAAACTATTAAAGTATTTTATTTTCTGATGTATAAGCTTAATGTTTAATGTGGAGTAACCCAAAACAAATTGCAAAAGAAACTAATGAAGTTGGGTTCGATCATACATATATCAGACAGCATCATACCCAAATTCGGCCGAAATCGGCTGAGGCGAAATGCCGTAATTAACATAATTCAATACGGTCTTATCTTGACACGACAATGCCACTGTGACGTCATCAGCTTGCTCATGTCGACAATAAAAGAGGCGAAATTAAAGAGAATTTATCTACGATAAATTTCAGAAATTAGTTTATTACAGTCAATCGACACCCAAAAGCGAGTCCAATTTCTATAAGTCCATCCAAACAGTCTCTTCCAGTTCATCTTCATCCAGTACGACGGGGCTTGTAGAATTCGCACATGTCTCTCCGTTGCAACTTGTACACACATTCGTACATTCTAGTCCATATCGACGACAGGAACATTTCTTTGTAGCGCACACTCTCTCTTACATGTACAGCGAAATACTTTTAGTAGATGCGGCGGTGCTAACGGTATGTCCATGCGGCGTGGCAATAGAGTTTCACCGCGTAATTCCCAACCCCAGTCCGTTGGATTCAATTTATTATCGTCCCCCATCCAGCATCGTACTTGCAAAAATACGCGTAAAGAATGATATTTCGCGGAGTCAGACGTCGGGGGTAAGGCCCTCACTTCAACAACGGAAGTGCCTGTAACCGCTTTCTTCTTGAACTTTCGCAGTCTCAATGTGTTCAGGCTCTCATTGGGTTTGCCGCCGAAGAGGCAGACCAAAGCTTTTTCGCCGGCTTCAACAATTTGACTCTGGCTTGAACATGTTTCAGCACAAAAAACACTCGCTTGTTCCCTAAACATTGCACTATCCATCTTTTTCAGTGGTGACCCCTTCCCGATGCCGAACAAACGAGATGTGGTATCACATCCAGCAACTGCGTGGAGGAAGGGTAGCCTTGAACAAATATTTTCACCAAGGGTCTGGCATACATGACCAATGTCCCACAGTTTATGTTTCGCGTTTCTCTTTTCTGTTCGCAAGAACAAGCGTCCCGTTGGTGTGCCTAAGCGATTTGCGCGATAACACAGTATAACAAGCAAATCCGTGTCTTCTCCAATGACAACAGTAGGACCGGTAGCGCTGAAATCAACACCTGTCTGCGAAATCAGACAATCTGCATCTCCACTCGCCCCCCTTGTCCTTATTCCTTGTGATTCAAAATGTTTTCTCAGTAATATTATGAAATTGTTTTTGTTCGTCTCATTGCTAAGGAACCTCTCCTTCGTCGTCGTCAGTACTTTGGTTCCCAAGAAACCACTGATTTTGTATCCAACTATACCCCTAGCTCTCCTTTGATGAGCACTGTCTTTGGTCAAGGGTCCATTCCCGTATCCATCGAAGACAACAACTGGACCGATATGTAAGTCGACATATCGCTTACATATAGTATCGAACGACGCCTCCTTTTTCCATTGGATTCGATGGAGAAGGGACCCACCATCAAAGACGGTAAATGTCACTTCTTTGTTTGTTTCTTCAAAGCTTGAGCACATTTGTCCAATGGTATCCGCCAGCTGTGATTTTATTGCTTCCCTCATCATTCCGCAGTCGTTGAATAATGCCGTCGGGTGAGGTGATAATTCATATTGCAGAAGGTGATCTATATCGTGTTCATCTGTGTGAGCATTCCCGACAGCAAGAAGTCGTTGGAATAATAGCTGCGGGTCGATGCTAACTTCTTCACCGCCAATGCGGACCTGTTTATCTTGGCCGAGTTGCACAACAGTTTCCTTTCTGGAAAACGAAAACTGGAACGCATCTTTACCGTACATCTTCTCGAAAATATTCTTTCCCACCTGCTTCGCTCTGTGCACGTTAACGGTGTGATCTGCTGTGAGACCACTAGTAATGCTACGCAGGTCCTTTGTTCGCTCAAAGGGATTGTTCTCACACAAAAAACTTGAAAATGTTCATTGTGTCTTTGTTATCACGTTTCACTCTCGCGGAAGCGAACTCCTTATGTTGTTCAGTGGTAGAGAAACTGCGGTTGCACAGTTCTTGCATCGATTCATTGTATGTCGCGCACACTGGCAACGACAACAGCCATTTGGTTCGTTGTTTTTCGCTCATTACCCCTCGACCATGAACCAGTCCGCCAATGACTTTCATTGCTCTCATGACCGTCTGTTCAATTACAAGATCTTTCGATAAACCAGCCCAATACCGGTCACTCCTGCGGATTACGAAAAGTCCAGCACTGAACATTTCGTAGATTCGGGGATTCGTAGCTTCGAGTTCGTCAAGGTCATGCAGATATATCTGGACACTCTTCGCGTAGTGATTGTGACCAGCGGCAGCGAAATAAGGCAGTATTTCTCGAAGACAATATTTGTGCAGCAACCAGGACCCTGTCCTCTCTGAACGAATAAAATCGTGTAGTATGTCAACCATTGTCGTATACTGTAGCCAAAGTTCTGGAGTGGCGAAGGTGGCAAACACGCTCTTGGTTTTCTCGAGTCCCTCTGCTATTCTAGACAGGACCGGATTGTCAAGTACTTCACAGGACGAAATATCCTTGTCCACCATTTCATCAAACAATTTCAACGCCACTTGTAGATCAAGGTCGAGAGGAGTTTGTTCGTCGTCGATTGACGGGAGTGAATCGTAAGTTTCATGAATGAGTAGACGAGTAAGAACTGACTCTACCAGAAAGTGTCCTCGAGAAGCACGAGCATATGATTTTCCATTCAGAATATAGGTAACGGCATTTTCACCATATATCACTTCAAGGACTTCGCGAAGACCGGTATTTTTCATGAAATGTCCGATGCAACCCAAGTAGCTCATCAAGGTATGAAAGCCACCTAAGTCCAAAATGACTTGTTTTAGTTCGCTGCTGTCCGGTTCATTACACACTATTGTCCTCGCTTTCAGCCACAAAGGTTGGTCAAATGTTATAACAGGTGTGCAGTTTGTAACGTCATATACAAACTTATACGTCAGTTTCATAATAGGCGTTTAATACATTTACGGGGTCTAAAACGCACTAGTTGCGGGATATCGCTCTGCGAAAATTTCGATATTTCGCCGGGGCCGATTTTGGCCGAATTTGGGTATGATGTTGTCTGATATATGTATGATCGAACCCATTTGCATTGGTTTCTTTTGCAATTTGTTTGGGGTAAAAAAATATCCTTCCCCGACTATTAACATACAGCAGCTGATTGAGGTAGGCAAAGGTTGTTGTGCAATTCTTACAGAGAGTAGCGACTTTGCCTTGCTGAGCTACTATGATCAGAGTATTAATCTTCTGACTAGTCCCATTGATATTCCAAGAAGTTGTTTTTCCTTATGCCTTCCAAACAAGTTCAAGGGCGCGGGATGGTGATGACTAGTCATCTTGTTATTTATTGATATTCATGTCTAAATTTTTAAAGTAGCCTAGCATAACAATACAAATCACTGAATTATTTCTAAATTTTTTATCAGCATCTACTCTAGAAGTCGGAATGTCTGACCGTAATCACTGACATCAAAGGGATATACCCCCTTTCATCTTTCATTCCGTCAAAACTAAGTTATAAATTAACCACGAATAGTCCGAATATGTTCGGATAGTGCAGACGGATAGCCGAATATCAAAATGTTAAAGAAGCTAAATCACTATTCTTTGGCACCTAGGAATGGACACAAATGGATCGCAACGCATATAATAATGTAAAATGAATGTAAACTGATTTTAACTGTAAATTCTAATTAGCTATGTTCGGTGAAATATGCAAAGAGTACACATTGAATGGCAGTCTTTGGCATCTGGTTATTCCAGTCTGCACTGGTAGTATTCTCCTTGTTCATCAAGTTGCTTCATTACAAATGGCACTCGAAAGCATTCTGGCACACAATTCGTGTGCTAATTTTAAAAATTTTGTTTTGTCTTAAATATTGGATATATGTAACAACATCAATTTTGATTTAAATTTACCAATAAGTTGTGTTTGCAATGCTGAAGACTGTCGATGATATTGAGTTAGCGACTTGCCTACTTTAAGGTGACCTCTCTTATTAAACATGCATTATGCAAGAGCAAAATCTGCTTATTACAAGTCTTTCTTTAGGCCTGAAATGTTATCTAAATTATCAATTAGACGTTAATTAACTTATCCAGGCCATAATAAACTCTCGATGTGAAGGCTAGCCTTCGATGTTGGCTGGATTAGATTATAGCGAGAACTGCCATCTCTTTATCTTATCTCCCATAATGTATCTTTAAGTGTTTCATATTATATTAGTTATGGGTTTAATTATTGTCACAAATTGTACTACTACTATCTTCTTATATAAATAAAACGGTCGATATTTTTACTATAAAGCTATCTGAATCTTTTTGAAATATATATGGTTTACATCAGGGCTCACACTGTCGGTCGCCAAAGTCGCAATTTGCGATAAAAATGGGGATTAAAATTTAATTTTGGCGATAATGTCCTGCGGTACTGGCGAATCTTTCTGAGAACTGGCGGAAAAAAATCTTAAAATTCTAATCGTATTGATCTTGAATTAACGATTATTGAGTGTCAATCACATGGCGGGATACTATAAATTAATCAACTGGCTGATAAGCCGGATCGCGTCAATGAGTAATACTAACCATTTGTCTTGGATTAATGATTAGTTGATTGATAATTGCCAATGATATATATAAAGCCTATCTCAAGTTATTATTTACTCCTAATGATTAATCCAAGCGGTGATTATTTGATGTTTCATTTTGTCTTTAAAAAAAATGGTAATACATGTAATCAAAATGTCCGACAGTTCCTTTTGAAGAAAATTAAATATTTTGATAGTCAAATTCTGTTTACACTACAGTGGCTTCATATACGGCATGTAATAAAATATACAAGCATGCCTATCGGATATCATTATTTCAAATTATATTATTTCCACTGGTCGATAATAGTGACGATTCTTGAGTGAGAAAACAGTTCGCCATTTGTATCATATTGCAGTCGCCAATATATTCTTAAAGTTAACGATGAGTATAATTGTACGTACATGTAAGCATCTCTTACAAATATAATTGAAATTTATATCATTCTATCAGGGATTCAGATTCTGATACCTTTACGGTACCTGAAAAAAACAATAGGCCCATTGTACACACAACACATAAATTTATAGAAGATTTGCAATCCTTGGATGAGATTTGATGTGTAAATACTGAAAATATATTAGCAGGATGGCGTTCAAATAGACTAAGGTCACCAATAGTCAGGTCAAAATACAGTTTAACCCCCCAAAAATTGCTACAAAAGGTTTCTCAAATGATTCTGGCAGGGTTTAGTGTATTGTATAGCATACTAAAAGTTTACCAAAGTAGTACCGCAGAAACAACTGTGCACCTTTGCTTGCTGATTTGTTTCTCTATTCCTACGAAGCCGATTACATACAGGCACTCGTAAAATCAAATAAACGATTAGTCAGACATTTTAATTTCACTTATCAATATATCTATGATGTTCTATCACTGAATAATCCAAAATTTAGTGATTATATAGAATTCATATATCTGATGAGCTCGAAATTAAAAACACTACTGACAGTGACAATTACGCTTCCTACTTGGATCTGCGTCTCGATTTTGACAATTGCCATAAGGCTGACCTTAAAAATATCTTTGTTTCGCCAAACCCGACCCACAATCGAGGAGAAGGGTCGGTAGGTCGGGGTTTTTTTTCAAATTTTTTTTTAAAGAGCTAATTTGACAGCTTGATAATTTTCTGGGGGGGAAACATTCGTCTTTTTTTATTGTCAAACAAATCAATGAGTATGACATCGGGATTTTTCGTGATGCACGACTCCGAGACTCGCACACGATTTGCCACGAACTCTAAGTGTGAAACCCCTTCAACACGTTTTTAACGATCGTGCGGGTTGTGCCTTCATTTTTCTCGAAAACGGATATTGAAAATATCTTCGTCATTTTTAAAACGACGCCCCACAGACATAGAGGCAGAATCATTTCGTGGGAATAGACGTGCTTTCGTCTGCAACCATTTTGTTGAGAAGCGACACCTATAACGCTTTCGTCTTGATCAACAAGTTTCAATAATGAATCAAACTATAGCCATAGTAAAGGGAAATAACTCTCGTGATATATTTCAGGTTGACACACAAAATAAAATAAAAAGATCGCGGAAAAGTGCAATAAAATAATTTAAGTCCGGGGTGGTTTTAGTTAGTCGGTCGCGTTAGGCGAAACAAAGATATTTTTAAGGTCAGCCTAAACTTAGTGTTAAATTGTACGATAAACGTGATGACTTCGACTTTCCGATTGTTAACTTTCCATTTATTAGTAGTAACATTCCGATATCACCAGCTTATGGAATGTTTGTGTCTCAGCTAATTCGTAGATCGAGGCATTTGTCATCTAAGCTTCAACTACAGGGATACTTGCAAACTAAGCTTATTAAAACCTTTAAAAAGTTTTATGGCCGTCATATTGACTTGATTGGTAAATATAACATGTCTCTCTCGGCTATTATTCTAGATATATTTAATTGACACGTATACTATCTCCCTGATAATGTCTGTCTACTACATCATTAACACTGTTTATCACATTTTGCATACCAATAGTCCATTGTCCAATCACGCTATTTTACCGAGATTTCGCCTAATAGTTTGGATGCAGCTATGGTGGGTGTGGCTCCAGGCAGGGTAAGCTTAGTCTTCCGGACACCTGTTGTTACCACTATTTGTTGTGTATTTTGTACATGGTGAACAGTCCATATGCTGATTACACTATTTTGCCTGATTACACTATTTTGCCTATACCGTTTTTTAGGACTTTTGCAAGATGGCATCAAAGATGGCCACCAAAACGTCTTAATGATCATGACTATGTAACTATCAACTCAAATTTGATGATCTTGGGGTCTATTCCTAGGGTTTGGGGGGCAAAGAACACATTAAGATCATTAAAAATGATGTTGGCCTGTTATGTCAAAAATGGCCGCCAACACCTCCAAATGACCGCAAGTCCATAACTATTGACTCAGATTTGATGATCTTGATGTCTATCCCCAGGTTTTTGGGGACAAGGAACTCATTAAGACAACTTTGGATGTCACTGACATGTTTAATCATTATGAAATTGAATCCATGATCTTCAGCTGTCCACTATCATCTAATGCACAAACACCCCTGTCTATAGAATAAGCTTCAGAGTGTTCAGTTTTGAGTGTCATCCTCCTCTTCAGTATCGACCTCGTGAGTGTTGTTTGAATTGTCACAGTTTTCAGTTTGGCAAAGGCCACTATAGCAGTGTAGGGGAGTCCATAGCATCTGCAGCTGCATCGAGAGGATTTGCATGCCCCCGAACAGTTGCAATGGATAATTTGCAAGAGTTCACCAGGCGCAGCATTGTTTTGGGTCATAAATGGAATTAACTGATCATTTTCCTGCTTCCATCCCTATTCAGTTGGGTTCATTTCATTTGCTGTCCCCGTCCATACATTAATTTGAAAGTACACACGTTAGCTATGAAATCTTGTTGCAGGTGATGTTGTTGGGGGAAACCGTTAAGGAATGACAGATGCTTCAGCAGCAGTTGCCACACTTTTGTGAAAATGATATGGGACAGTTATGATAGCGTTTCATTCGACTTGCCACCAAAGAGATCAACCATCAGGTCTTTCCCAAGATCTGATATGCCCTCTTGAGATTTGTTTTGGAGGTGAATGCACTAGCACAGGACTTCATGACGGGATCAGATTTCACTAATTTCTGGAAGGCAGACTTTTTTCCGATGCCTAAAATCCTTGAAGTTGAATCTCGGCCTGAGTAGACATGTACAAAGAGCAACTCGTTGCACGCAACTGTATCCAAAGTTCTGTTAATGTATTCCTTGTCCCCAAAAACCTGGGGATATGATAGACATCCAGATCATAGTTATGGACTTGCGGTCGTTTGGAGGTGTTGGCGCCATTTTTGACATAGTAGGCCAACATCATTTTTAATGATCTTAATGTGTTCTTTGCCCCCCAAAACCTAGGAATAGACCCCAAGATCATCAAATTTGATATTTGATATTTTCGCATTTCAGACCATAACTTTCTGGATTATGGCCCCTGTATATCCGATTTCAAAAAACGTATTATTATATCACCGTTAAACCCTAAGGACGGCTGAGTTCGAATTTCGTAAAAATCGGCCCAAAACTGACAGACAAAATGGCTGCCATTCGGTCTCAAATAGAGTAAAAGTATGGTATATTAAGGTTGTGGACCCTATAGAGGTCACAATTTTTATCTGATTTTGTTGAAACTTGAAGTGTAAGTTTATAACCCAAAGATCTTGGTTCCTTTCAATATTCGCACATATCGGACCATAACTTCCTGAATTATGGCCCCTGATTGTATGAAAAATCACATTTTTAGCTTGTGGACCCTATAGAGGTCATAATTTTTATCCGATTTAAAAAAAAGTATTATTATATCACCGATAAACCCTAAGGACGGCTGAGTTCGAATTTCGTGAAAATCGGCCCAAAACTGACAGGCAAAATGGCCGCCATTCGTTCTCAAATAGCGTAAAAGATATGGTATATCAAGGTTGTTGACCCTATAGAGGTCACAATTTTTATCCAATTTTGTTGAAACTTGAAATGTAAGTTTATAACACAAAGATCTCGGATCCTCTCGATATTCGCGCATATCGGAACGTAACTTCCTGAATTATGGCCCCTGATTGTACGAAAAATCATATTTTTAGCTTTTGGACCCTACAGTGGTCATAATTTTTATCCGATTTAAAAAAACGTTTTATTATATCACCGTTACACCCTAAGGACGGCAAAGTTTGAATTTCGTGAAAATGGGCCCAAAACTGACAGACAAAATGGCCGCCGTTCGTTCTCAAATAGCGTAAAAATATGGTATATCAAGGTTGTGGACCCTATAGAGGTCACAATTTTTAGTTTATAACCCAAAGATCTCGGTTCCTTTCGATATTCGCGCATATCGGACCATAACTTCCTGAATTATGGCCCCTGATTGTACGAAAAATTGCGTTTTTAGCTTGTGGACCCTATAGAGGTCATAATTTTTATCCGATTTCAAAAACGTATTATTATGTCACCGTTACACCCTAAGGACGGCTGAGTTCGAATTTCGTGAAAATCAGCCCAAACTGACAGACAAAATGGCCGCCCCTCGTTCTCAAATAGCATAAAAATATGGTATATCAAGGTTGTGGACCCTATAGAGGTCACAATTTTTATCCGATTTTGTTGAAACTTGAAATGTAAGTTTATAACCCAAAGATCTCGGTTTATTTCCTGAATTATGGCCCCTGATTGTACGAAAAGTCGCGATTTTAGCTTGTGGACCCTATAGAGGTTATAATGTTTATCTGATTTAAAAAAAACGTATTATTATATCACCGTTACACCCTATGGCACCTGAGTTCGAATTTCGTGAAAATCGGCCCAAAAACTGGACCCTATAGAGGTCACAATTTTTATCCGATTTTGTTGAAACTTGAAATGTAAGTTTGTAACCCAAAGATCTCGGTTTACTTCCTGAATTATGGCCCCTGATTGTACGAAAAATCGCGATTTTAGCTTGTGGACCCTATAGAGGTTATAATTTTTATCCGATTTAAAAAAAACGTATTATTATATCACCGTTACACCCTATGGCACCTGAGTTCGAATTTCGTGAAAATCGGCCCAAAAACTGGCAAAATGGCCGCCCCTCGTTCTCAAATAGCGTAAAAATATGGTATATCAAGGTTGTGGACCCTATAGAGGTCACAATTTTTATCCGATTTTGTTGAAACTTGAAATGTAAGTTTATAACCCAAAGATCTCAGTTCCTTTCGATATTTGTGCATATCGCATTGTAATTTCCTGAATTATGGCCCTTGATTGTAAGAAAAATCACTTTCTTTTTAGCTTGTTCTCTATCCATCTCTCGAAAATGTGGGTGTATCCTGTCTGGCAGCCGCTGGTTAATGCCTTTTAAATTTTCCTAAGTATTATAAGAATAAATATGCAACAACCTTTGTGGACTGATCATTCAACATATATAGCTGCTGTGGGCTTATTTTTTGTCACCTGGCAACCAATATTTATATTTGTATATATATGAGTAGGACAGTTCTGAATATGACTTTTAATACCATTTACGGTACCCAATTCAAAATACATAATATATACTATACTTACTTATATCTCTTCTTATATAAATGTTATATTATAAAAATTTAATTATATAACTAGGGATCACATCAGTTGTATTTACTGTATTTACTCGTAATGCATTGTCAAGAATTTATATTTATCCTGACCATTTGAGAGAGAGAAAAATATAAAGTGTAAGAGTAATTAAACTATTATTAAATTCAAGCATTTCAAATTTCAAGTGTTAACTATTTTCAATTTTCTTTTCAGTGGGTGTCCTGCTGCATTATCAACTCATATATCTTGCAGTGCTTACCTGGATTTATCAAAACAAGATGTCAGCAAGTTTATCGCTGATGATGACAATGATGATGATGTTGAAAAAGATGAAGACAACAATGGAGTTGTAATGAGGAAAAATGGAAAATGTGTATGTTCAGATGATAACCAAGATAAGATAACATGTAATTATTTATTTTTTGGGAAATTTCAAATCAGTAAAAACAGGCATCACAAACATATTACAGAAGGTTTGATGTGTTCATTCTTGATAAAGTCAAAACGATGCATTTGATATCCAGACACAACACAATGGTATAAAAAAATGCTTTTATATCAAGCTTTTGTCAATAAATGTACTGACTAAATCTAAAATGACTGGACATTTTAGGAAGTTGTAACATCATAGGAATTTATTAAGTCATGGACTTAGATACATATATCAAAATGGTTACATATATATAATAAAGGTTTTTTTCTTCAATGTGCCTACATTCAGATTTCATGTAGCACACAGCCGATCATACCTCACACTAGTTTGATACAATGTTTGGGGAAAATTTCCCCTTTTCTTGAGTTGCTTCCCTTATTGTTAGTTTGTGTGACTCACAACATATTGGAATTTGGAGAAAATTAACCTTTTTCATATACCACTTTTTTTTTTAGTTGCTTCTCTTATTGTTACTTTATTTTTCGTTTTAATTGAGTCTTCGTTCAGCTCTGAACATAGGTCTTATTACACTCGCTCATGCGTTCAGGAACCGCCCTATTGAATCCTTATCGAAAAAGTATCGGCCCCCAGTCAATTCTACTGGGCAACTTTTTACTGCTAAACAATCGTGTGTCAGTTTCTGTGAACAGAACTCTGCCATATACGACAAAACGAAATTTAGTTAAATTTCGTTTCGTCTTATTTGGCCGAGGGGGGGTTGGATGGCCGAATGGTTAGCACGAGCGCACTGTATCATAAGGCCTGTCATTGAGTCAACTAGCGTGGTTTGGAATCCCTGGTTGTACGTGACAAGGAGTAGGGTCGTCTGTCCAACCTCGTGTGTTTTCTCCGGGTCCTCCTGTTTCCTCTCACTGCTATAGACCCCTACGCGCAAGCAAATTATTGAAATAAAATTAAACCATATGTTAGTCCCGAAATGACCTAGTTTGTATCGAGTGGACGTTAAACCCCATTTCTCTCTCTATTTGGCCGAGTTACATAAATTTGTGTGTTACACTATATTTAGATTTCAATTTTTAACAGCATGTTGTGTCGCGCGCACATACTGTCTCTAGTGAGGTAAGCAAGGTCTTATTTTCTCACTAAAATGTTCTTTCACACTGAACAGGCATTCACAGAGACTGACACACGACCGTTTAGCAGTAAAGTTGCCCAGTAAAACTGACTGGGCGCCAATACTTTTTCGACAAGGATTCAATAGGGCGGTTCCTGAACATACAGGGCTAGTGTAATGAGACCTACATTCAGAGCTGAACTATTGAAGTCTGTGTCACTACAAGCTCGGGACTGTACAGCACAGTGGACGCTTACGACTAACCCCCGGATCCATTCACTTGATCCAATATGTGTGTGTCTGTATATTGTGTCTTGTCAGTAGGTTTGTCTTGTGTGTGGTGCGGTCCCCCTGCACTTATTAATAATGGTAATGATAATGAAATAAAATTTACAGGTGTCACCCAAGAAAATTATGTATGGTCATGAATGATATAGAACCCCCTGAATTAAAAACTCACTTAAACCATTTGGCCAAAATTCTTTATCAGGAATTTTTTGTCAGGTTGTATGACCAAGTATACTGAAATAGTTGTTATTGTCCCCCGCCTTTCAAAGAAAGCAGAGGACTATTAAAATGGGTTTGTCTGTCTGTCCGTCACACTTTTTGGGACACAATATAACTCTCCTTTTAATTGAGCTACATGTAGAATGTTCAAACTTGGTGTAGGTGTTTGATGCAGTTCGCAGATGAACATTTTCTGCTTAGGGTAAGCAGAGATAAGCAATTTGATTGGTTGATGCTTTGGGACACGCTAACTTTAGTTGTAATTAAGTGTGAGTTGATCAAACTTGGTGTATAGTTTCATTACATCAATACCTTGACTAAGTTTGATAATGAGCTTTTTCTGCTTAGGGTAAGATGAGATTTTTCTGCTATGGGTAAGCAGAGATAAGCAATTTGATTGGTTCATGCTTTGGGACAATAGAACTTTAGTTCTAACTAAGTAAGAATGATCAAACTTGGTGTATAGTTTCATTACATTAATACCTTGACTAAGTTCGATAATGAACATTTGATTGATTGAAGCTTTTGGGCACAATAACTTTGGTTATAATGAAGTGAAAGCAATGAAACTTCGGGTATAGATTCATTATATCATTACCTTGACTAAGTTCGATGATGAGAATTTTCTGCTTAGGCTAAGGAGGATAAGCAATTTGATTGGTAAAGACTTTGGAACATAACAACTCTGCCTTAAATTGAGATAGAATGTTTAAACTTGATTTAGATATTCATTAGGTGAATGTCTTGACTGAGTTCATTGATTAACATTTCCCGCTAAAGCTTAGCAGAGCTAAGCAGTTTCTTTGACTTTGATTCTATCTGATAGAGAGTGGTGAAACTTAATGTATAGTTGATAATCAGTTTGATTGCACGATACTTTTGAAAAAGATCAATTTGCAATTAATTAATATGTGTCATCTATTTATGTCGGGATTTCGGTTGGGGACATCAGCCTCACTGTTGGCTTGTTAAGCCTAGTGCTGGATGGAGTAAATGATTTGGCCTTCCCAGTATTGCATGTATGTTACAGGTTTTACATATTAACAATCAACAACAATAGCACAATTAACCAAGTCTCTAATTTTGAATGATTTCATGTCTTTGCTAGTTATTGCTTGAGTTATACATAATCTTACATGATTGTGTCAACTTTTGTCCTTAATAATATTATTATTAGTTTTAGTTGTTCTCAATTTATTTTCTTTCAAAACATTGCCAATTGTACTGTTCTTTCTCTCTATTATTAATTTTGTCATTCATGAACAAGTGTCCAAAATACTTTGGTCTTTAGTCATTTGGTGTTGGTAAGGTTGTTGAGGATCAAAGAAAAGTGGACATGGAATAATCTTCACAGTAGTACTAGTAGCAGTCTAGGATTGGTAGGTCAATAATTCATTTCTGAATTTCTGATCAGCTCTTCTAAATGCAGTTTGTTGGAATATCCAGATTGTTTAAAGCAGGTTCCAAAGTTTTTATACAGCCACATTGAAATGTGGTCGTACGACTCTAGAGGCCAAAGTTAATATCCAATTGACTTTAAATTTATACACAGTGTTTAAGGTCATAGGAGGAAGAAGCCTATACTGGTTAGTTATGTGTGGAAGCTCTAAGAACCAATTTCTAGTCTCAAGCAAATAGATGTATCTGAAGTACATGTACTGTAATTTTTCTTTTCAAAGAAATAACATCCAGTTGTCAGATGGAGTTCAAGATAAGCCCCTTGTCTGTAACTCAGGTTCACTGCATTGACAACTTCCCATACTTTAGTAAATGTTTTTATACGCCAACATTTTCATGTGGACGTATATTGTCATCGCCTCTGTCCGTCCACAATTGTTTGTGGACACTCTACAGGTCACAATTCTTATCCAATTTTGACGAAACTTGAAATATAGGTTTGTCTCCAAAAGATCTTGGTTGCTTTCGATATTGGCATGTATCGGATCGAAACTTCATGGATTATGGCCCCTGATTGTACGAAAAATCACGTTTTTAACTTGTGGACTCTATAGAGGTCACAATTTTAAACCGATTTTGATGAAACTCGAAATACATGTTTATAACCTAAAGATCCCCTATAAAGAATAAGGATTACATAAAGGGGTGCTGATGTCAACCATGCAACTGAAAGCAACTGGCGTTTCGGCAACTGGGAGCAACTGAAAGCAACTGAAAAAGGTGGACCTGAGCACCTATTAACAACAGTTGCTCTCAGTTGTTCTAAGCTGTCTTCAGTTGCGTATATGATCGACATAAGCACACTTGCAACTGACTGCAACTTAGGGGATAAGTTTGTGTATTTAAGCTTATTCACACAATCTTCACATATCAGTAAGATAACCTACTTACTACCTACTGTGTACTTCCCTATCGGTATCATTTTTATTGGTAAGTAAATATTATTATAAAAGAATCTTGACTACTTTTAGTAAACAGAATTTATTTCTATAAAATAAAAGTACCAGTTAAAGATTCCTTCCAGCATGCTAACTGGTGTGATTTGATGATATATTTGAACTAAAAACATATTCAAACTAATTTATCTATCAAAAATTTGTTTCAAATACTCTATACAGATTTTAATTGGAAGAAAACTACCCCCTGTCACGATAATCAGCCTTGTTTATCATGTGACTTGATCAAGAGAGAATCCATTTTCAGCTTGTATTTTTGATAAGTTGCTTTCCATTCACCATTGAAGCCTGTGTAAATCCCTGGATTATCCTCTGCCAACTTCTTTTTGTGGCATTTCATCGCAGAGTCTTACTGAACGTTTAATTCTCTCTATGTTCTCACAACTGTTAGCCATTAGATCAACACATAAGAAGTACTCCTTGCGTTCAAATTTCATGAAAAAATTTTTTCAAATTTTAAAAACCGTTTAAATATATCACCATTCCACCATAATGAAGGTTGAATTCTCATTTCGAGAAAATCGAAATGAAACTGCCCGACAAAATGGCCGCTCTTTGTACGCAAATTGTGTAAAAGTATGTATGAAGGTTGTGGACCCTCTAGATGTCACAATTTTTATCCGATTTTGTTGAAACTTGAAACGTTTCTTTATATCCCAAAGATCTCAATCACTTTTGATATTTGCGCATTTTAGACCATAACTTTCTGGATTATGGCCTATGATTGTACAGAAAATCGCTTTTGTTTTTAGCTTGTTCTCTATCCATCTCTTGCAAAATGTGGGCGTATCTTGCCTGGCAGCCGCTGGTATTATAATATAATGAAATATTCCTGGAGACTAGAGATAATTGGGTATAATCGGATTAAAGTACCTGTAAGCACAGATACTAATCCTATTGATAGTTTTATCACATTTCACAAGAAGGAGTAAAGTGTCTTTAGATTTTAGGTTGTTACGGTCACTAAAAACAACTTTATGTGAAGTAACCCATACCATATCTTGACAAGACTGGTTCTATTGGGCTATAGTATGACAGCACACGATATTTGGTAAGTCACAGCTGTTGTAGGCCAAAGTAATTAGGGAGTCGAAGAGATCAATTTCATATGTAGTCCATAACTAGAAAATATTTTTTATGTTGCTGAAACTTTAATATTCAAGAGATTATTATCAAATATATACAACACGGTACCTATATAGATTATACAGTAATGATAATCAGCATACTACCTGTATATATCGGGTAATGATTCCAGCTTATCTAAGTATGCTGATAGGTAGTTAAAACTGTACCTACTACCTTCTAGATATCATTACCCTATATCAAAAATTCTTTCAGTATACTGCATCCAACTTGTTTTGATTAAGTGATAACATTTCTCATAGAGTATATTCAGTGCTGTTGCCAAAATAAACATTACAGAATATTCATTACAATTAATTGAACTTTGGCATACAGTTCTGAATCACATAAAGTTTATTCACATTTCTAGGGCTTAAAGAAGTTATTCCAAAAATATTTTATTGTCCCCCGCCTTTCGAAGAAAGCAGGGAACTATTAAAATGGGTTCGTCCGTGGCGTCCACAAGAGCGCTAAAGTTAATATCCGATCGACTTTAAATTTATACACACTGTTTAAGGTCATGAGACGAAGAATCCTATTGATTTTCGCGATTTCTGATAATTACTGCCAGAGTTATGGCCCTTGATCACTTTGAAAAATCTTGTTGACACTCTATAGGTGAAAGTTAATATCCGATTGACTTTGTATACACAGTGTTTAAGGTAATGAGACGAAGAAGCCTATTAATTTCAGCGATTTCCGATAATTACTGCCAGAGTTATGGCCCTTGATCACTTTGAAAATTCTTGTGGATGCTCTAGAGGCTAAAGTTAATATCCGATTGACTTCAGATTTATACACAGTGTTTAAGGTCATGAGACGAAGAAGTATATTCATTTTTAGCGATTTTCGATAATTACTGCCAGAATTATGGCCCTTGATCACTTCAAAACATCTTGTGGACGCTCTAGAGGCTAAAGTTAATATCCGATTGACTTTAAATTTATTCATAGTTTTTAAGGTCATGAGATGAAGAAACCTATTGATTTTCAGTGATATCCGATAATTACTGCCAGAGTTATGGTCCTTGATCACTTTGAAAAATCTTGTGGACGCTCTATAGGTCAAAGTTAATATCCGATTGACTTTAAATTTATACACAGTGTTAAAGGTCATGAAACAAAGAAGCCTCTTGATTTTCAGCGATTTCTGATAATTACTGCCAGAGTTATGGCCTTGATCACTTTGAAAATTGCTTGTGGACACTCTAGAGGCTACAGTTAATATCGGATTGACTTTAAATTTATGCACAGTGTTTAAGGTCATGAAAAAAATTATTTTTGATCGTATATAGATTGCTGTTGAGTGTTAATCGAAACCATGTGGCTGATGATGTAAATTAATCGACAAGCGGCTGTGTGTTATTGAGTAATACTATTACTAATCAACTGTCACGGGTCAATGATAAAGCCATCGACACTCATTATTTACTCCTAGTGCTCCTACGACTAGTCGGATAGCCGTAAACGGTTAGAACTGGACGGTTAAACGGTTCGAATTCAACGGTACGGTTTTCGGAGATGTCCCCCATTACATAGAGTTGTGTCTGATTATATTCCTCTTTATAACAAAACTTGCCCGTTGTCATTTTGTATTTGATGTTTGAAAATCTTAGAATGTAACAGTCGTCCTACGATGTCGACTGCTAAACAATGATACTAATATTAATAGCACTCATCGTAGTCATATACGGCAAAGTCAACGGACCTTGTTCTGACTAGCTAATGTTAATCCAATCTAAATACTTCTCGGCATTTCTAACTATATTCTCTACCTTGTTTATTATTTACTTAAAAACGTAACCACCATTCAAAATATAATCATAAAGGATAGAAAATGACATTATACTACATTCGTAACGACATTCAACACGTTTCATATCTCGTAATTTCTCGCAAGAATTCTACTTTGGTTTTTAGTTAAATTAACCAATCATAAAAATTCTTCTTGCAAGCGAGGAATTATTTCTTTATTGTCCAATCAATAGACGTCTTCCAATTTACTTTATTCTATTCTTAGTAACATTGTGTAATCGTAATATTATAGCCATCTGTCACGTAGGAAAGGAAACAGAGTATTCACTCTTAAGACCAACTAGAAATCAGCCTGATTTCTTCATGTTTAGGAATTTGACCTCAAAGATAATGGAAGTTTGTTGAAGAGAATCCTGTCATCAACTTCTCAAAGATAATAAATTGTCGCCCAATTATTATCTATTTAGATGGTGCAGTGTATAAGTGTCATATTACACTGCTCTATATTTAGAATATAAAAGCTAGATGATTTGGAGATCAGGTTCTGTGGGATTTTCAATTAAAATTAAAATTGAATAAGAGAATAAAAGAAAATAATCAAATTGAATGTAGAAATAAACAAATTTAATAACAATTTAATATAATAATTATATCATGAAAATAAAATTGATTCAAATATTACATAAAGTAATAATTAGCTTATTTAATTAGATGTAGCATCTTGTTTTAGCCAGGGTATACAAACATAAATTTCAAATTTAAACCAAATCGGCTAAAAATTGTGACCTCTACACTGTTCACGAGCTCAAAACGTAATATTTCGTACAATCCATGAAGTTACAGTCCGATACATGCCAATATCGAAAGGAACCGAGATCTTAGGGGGATTAACCTATATTTCAAGTTTCATTGAAATTGGATAAAAATTGTGACCTGTAGAGTGTTCGCAAACAATTGTGGACGTCCGGACGGATGGACAGAGCCGACGACAATATACGTCCACATGAAAATGTCAGCATATAAAAATGGATTCAAATATTACATAAAGTACCGGTAATAATATGCTTATTTAATGAGATGTAATATCTACAGCAACTTCTCTAAGCCAGGCTATAAAATATCTTACACTATTTTACTCATATACTTTGACATTGACCAATTTGATGTTATCCAATTAAATGATTTTGGACCTTTTTCCTGGGGAGATTAATATTCATAAGTAAAATAAGCGTTGTTGAGCACATTATCTTTGTATAACTCTTGCCAGTGGCATTTTACATTCATCTATGCATATTTATTTCCATAGAAAAGGGCCTATTGAGCCATCGTACATGTATTATATGTGACTACAAGGTACAATACTATTTACAAACTTATCAATTATTATTAAAGAAAATTTGATCCAAAAATATCTTATGTTCGTTCAAAAATATGAACATTTACGGATTTTGTAAATACAGGGAGAGGTTACCCCAAAACAATCTATTTGTTATTTAATATACAGCTTGAATATGAAATATATTTGGAAACAGGCGTTGCCATGCAAGAGACGCCAACATTTTGCAAGAGATGGACAGAGAACAAGCTTAAAAAACAAGTTTTTCGTTCAATCAGGTATCATAATCCAGGCTGACACGGTCCGAAGTATCGACTGGAACCCAGAACTTTGCGATATAAACATATAATCGGACAAGATAAAAACGTGATTTCTCGTAAAATTGGGGGTCATAAGACGGGAAATTAGGCCTGATTTGCGTGAATATCAAAAGGAACAGAGATATTTGTCGGTAATGAAATATTTACAATACACTAAAATCTGATTACGAGTAACAACTCGTTATGTAATTATCAGAAAATCATTGGAATTTGTTTGGCCCATGCTAATGTATATACAAAACACTTAATGTCATGTATTTAGCTGTTCAAGTTATCAAAAATCATTGAAAATCAATATACTTGTTCGTCTCAAGACCTTAAACTCTGTGTATCAATCTAAAGTCAATCGAAACTATTATATATAGGCGTAAACACGGTGTATGAATATAAAATCAATCAGTTGATAACTATCTGGCAGTCATTATCAGAAATCGTTGAAAATCAACAGGCTTCTTCGTCTGATGACCTTAAAGACTCTGTATATATTTAAAGTCAATCGGATATTAACTTTAGCCCCTAGAGCGTCCACCAGATTTTTCAAAGTGATAAAGGGCGATATATGTAACTCTGGCAGTAATTATCGGAATTTGGTGAAAATCAATAGGATTCTTTGTAAACACGGATATTAATTTAAAGTCAATCAGATATTAAATTTACCTCTAAAGAGACCACAACCTTGTATTACATACTTTTAGGCTATTCTTCAAGTGTTATATTGAGTAATTTGTATATAGTAGTGTTAAGCTGTTATCTATCAACCTCACCATCGATAATAAATATGATTTATATAAAAAAGAGCTTTTTATTTTAGAAATTAAAATGTTGTCATTTGATACTCACAATTGCAGGTTTATAGCTATCAACACTTATCTAACTGGACTATTTATATCAGCAATAATGCCACTCAAGTTGGACATATTGTTTAGATTAGCATTCCAGGCAATTAAAAATCAGTGAACTGGGCCAAACCCAAACATCCAAAATTTAGCTCTTTTTTCTAGATGGTCTTAGGACTGTATTGTTTTGTATATTATCGACATTATCGTAGATATATATTGAATTAAAAAATGTTTCAAATGAACCAAGTTAACCAGGTAAATAAATAACTACGGCCTTAGATAGATTAAATTTTCATTAAAGAATTCCTGAAATTTTTGCGCGTGTAATGCCTTTTTAGACGAGTATAGCGTGCGCACGAGGTATGACTCGTACCTCCTGACAAGCTCTGTTTTATGTTTGAAATTGATACCATACGGTTAACGGTTACTAACCAGTTAATAGCTACGGCTATTCGAATAACAAAAAGTCCTAACCGTAGGAGCACTATTTACTCCGAATAATTAATCCAAGTGGTGATTATTTGATATCTCATATCATCTTTAAAAAAAATGAATGGAAATAAACCAAAGGGCCAATAATTTTCTTTTCGAAGAGAATTTTATTGATAGCTGAATTCTGTTTACTGTCGCTTCTTCATACGGCATGCAAAGTAAGGAATGCATCTGGGATATTATTGTTTAAAATTCTCTTATCACCATGGGTCGAAAAAATGAGAACGACCAATGAGCCGAAATGCGACGATTCTCGAGTCTGCCATTGAGTATCCTCTGAATAATGTTGATATTTACATCAAAGCCAAAAGTGAACGTAAGCATTTCTTGACTATGAAATTGACATTTCTATAGGGACTCATATTTTGATAACGTCCCGGTACCTGAAAATAATAATAGACCTATCGTACACGCAAAATCTTATTTTAATTCACGTGTGAAATGAACGCGCGTACAGCTGTGGCGCCTTCTTTCATGATTATCCAATCAACAATCTTAATCTCCTGACCACTAGCTGGCACTAAGGTGCTATTTAATTGATGAGATTAATTGAGTTAATCTCACCAAAGTTATAATATACACAACAGACTACTAATGTATAGATTGTTCTTCAGTATAACACTATCATGTGAATATTATGCCGTATGTGTTGTGGATGTTTCATTACGAAATGAGTGCATTTATTACCATTTTTGTCGTAAGCACCCTTGAAATCCTAAATAAAAAACATATTAAACGACAAAACAGCAAATAAATTGCGGAAATATTCAGATCAAATTTTTACTACGATTTTCGTCTTCAGCACCCCTGAAAACCCATGGAAAGATATATTCAACGACAAAACAGCAGATAAATGGCCTGGTTGCAATGGGATTTTGTTTTGAAACATACCAAATCTTTCACTTGCTTTTTCTCAAAACTTTTGTGAGTTGGGTAGCTTCTAATGGACACAGCTCAGTCAATTTTGCCCAATTCAAACAAACTATACATCAAATTGAAGGTAATGAGTTGGAGAATGTGAAAATAACAATAACTCAATTTTCAAAATTTCCTCATTGTGACTCAGTATGCTATGCGGGGTCACATATCTTATTTTTACCTTTCTAGTGAAGATATACAGCTCACATTTGGTTGTCTTAAAGAACTTTTTGTGTAGATTACGAATCTACAATTAGGTTACAGGAACTTACAGGTGAGTGGTAGGGTTTGCATGCTACTTGGTCATAAAAACCGAAAAAAAATTTGGTGTGATTGTTTATTTTCTGGATTTTGTAGTGCTCCACAGGAGCTAAAAAGTGATATATATATAGACCCAAATCTTCCCCTATCCAGAGATTGCCGGTAGTACCACATAAGAAACATATGAAAATGCACAAGATTCCCAGACAATTGGCCTCGAACGTGGTTTTAGACACAAATTTTCGAAAATTGCCTCATATTTTTTTAGCCGATAGAACCAGGTAGATGAGCACCTAAAAATCTGAAACTTTGTGTGATTATAGTTAAAGCCATATGTTAAAGCCATTCTTGTACCATGCCGTCTAGATATTTTTTCGATTTTTACAAAATCTGTGTTTTGGGTCAATCTATGTAAATTATCATATTTTCGAGCCGATTGAACCTGGTAGATGACCACCTAAAAATCTGAAACTTGGTGGAATTATAGTTTGTACTAATGTCTCTAACATATGTTAAAACCATTTTTGGCCCATGCCATCTCAATATTTTTGCGATTTTTTCAAAATCTGTGTTTTGGTCATTCCAAAATCAGTGTCTTTGCACTTAAAGCAGGATTATGTTTGTGGATAAGCTCTGATGATACATAGTAACTTGATGCAGACTTTCCTAAAGATAGATAACTATGTTTCAAACAGCAAGACGACGTCTTTCCCATTCCAGAAATACTTATTCCAGCAATTTTGACCTATCAGTGACTGAGTTATGGTGTTTTGAATAATAATGAACCGTATCTCGGGGACCATTAGTCGGATCAAGCTAAAATTTGGAATATCAGCTTTTTCAGCCCTAAAAAACATATAAACCATATTTCCGCAAAATCGAAGTGGGTACGGTTTAACTCATTGGGTGATAATTGACATGGAATGACCCAAACCACACATTTTGAAAAAATAGAGAAAATATCGGGATGGCATGGGACAAGAATGGCTTTAAGATATGTTGGAGACATTACTACAAACTATAATTATACCAAGTTTCAGAATTTTAGGTACTCATCTACCGGGTCTTTCGGCTCGAAAATACGAGGCAATTTTCGAAAAAGTTTGTCTAAAACCCTATTTGACGCCAATTTTCTGGGAATCTAGTGAAGACTGATACGTTCTTATATGTTTCTTATATATAGTCCTACTGGCAATCTCTGGATAGGCCAAAATATGGGTCTATATCTAATAATAATAATGTGAGTTTTTGTTGAGCGCTCATTCCATTACGTAAAGTAATGCTCATATCTATTACCTTGTAGATCCTGGAGCATTACAAAATCCAGAAAATATACAATTACACCAAATTTTTTTCGGTTTTCATGGCCAAGGAGCATGCGAAACCTACCATTCAACTGTCATAAATTTTGCACAGTTTCTAGGTTTTGCAGATTTTTTCGAGGGGGACGATTTCCCAAATTTCTGAAAATTGCTCCACTTGGCATCGAATGACCCATTAACGACACTACACTTCCCACTTTATTATTAATACACAAAGATAGTTAGTGACCCTTCTCAATCTGTTATTGGATTTAGATGGTTATCAACAAATTTTATTTGTACTGTTAATTCTAACATATATTGAGATATTTTTTCGTATTTCATTTACGGTCTACTTCAGAGTAATGAAGTCAAAACCACATGCAGAAACAAAGGTGCCGTACAATGGCTACAGGAAAAAAAACGAGATACAGTTGACTTCTCTGAAAACAGATCGTCATTTATAAATTGCGTTTCAATCATGTTTGACTTTTATGATATATTTTGCATGACCACATCTTTTTACTCCTGTACTCTTTTACTCTGGGAAATTAGAACCACAATACTCTTCTGACGGAAATGTATCTCGAATCGTTTGGACTGCACATGATGGTAGGGTGACTCTATCAAAAAGTTACTTTAAAACACAGTTTTAAAATCTCTGTCGTGAGAAGAGAGGGCATGACATTATAAAACAAATTCTAAATTGGATCTTAAATTAAATTAAAATAAATTACAAAACAAATTATTATGTAGTCAATTGTTTTATTTAATCAGGGGATTAAGGAATCAGTCAGGTGTTAATGAATACACATGCCGGCTGTATATAGATAATTAAGGAATAAACATGCCTAATATGCATTTGGTCACTGTGACGTCACTGCCATCTGGGGGGATTAAGAGTATTCTTAATAATTGGCAAAGTCGTTTTTATGGCAGGTTTATATTTGCGACTTTGAGTGAAGACAGCTGACTTAATTTTAATCAGATTGATGTTAACTTGCCGTAAAGTGCATATATAGTAAACACTGGCAAAAGTACATGCAATTTAGGTTTTTCACCTTATGTGCTCTTTAACCTATGGACAGGACATAATACATAGACACCTCAAGGATATATCAGATCGAGTCAACTTATCTAGGGGCTAGTTGAAAGTGTCCACTGCATTCTAAAGTCCAGGCCTGTAGTGATACAGGCTTCACTTAATTGAAAACAATAAGGGAAGCAATCCAAGAAACAAGGGTGAATATTTCCCAAACGTATCATACTCATACTGGTGTGAGTCACATAGCAACTGTGGATGTATGTGTCATTGCCTTGCAACCTTATTTTTTCCTCCTTTTTCAGTCTTAGATATAAGAAAGTTATTAAAAGAAATAATAGCAACAGTGCATAAAATTTGTCACCAATGGAAAAAACAGTTACCTCCCCTTAATTCAAATTCCACAACTCATGAAGTATGTGTTCATGCTATAAAAAATACTCGTCGAAAAATGGAGGATGTACATGTCATCTGCTCAGATCTCAATTCTCTATTTAATCTCAAGGTAAAATATGTTTTAGAATGCCTGAAAAAATAATGCATGTATTTATGTATGGCCTTTTATGTTTTGTTCTACCCAATTTTTTTGCAGAGTTTTGTTTTGGATTTGACGACCTATGTTGTAAAGAATTATAAATTATAGATAAAATGATGCTAAATGGCCCAAAGACCGTTAATGTCCTGAGTCAAAATTTGGACCATCGTACAAAATTCTGAGCATCCTACTAAATATATTCTGGGGGTCACGGTGGCTAAGTAGGCAAGACGCTGACTAGCTAGCCTGGAGGTCGGGTGTTTGATTCCTGCATTGGCAGAGAAAGTCCATCCAGATATTCTGGCGTGGTTCCCCCTTGTCCATGTGATGTAGGACAGAGAGCCTGACAAGTACAGCTGTCTAGTCGTTCGGATGGGACAAAAAAAACTGAGGTCCCGTGTACACATTGGCGTGCACGTAAAAAGATCCATTGACAGTTGGAATTCGATATAAGAGTAGGCCGTAGTGAATATTAACGGTCTTTCCCTTTTAAAGTATTGAAAAATTCGCAATGTTTGGGACAAGGGCGCACCCATTTAATTTGATTGTGCCAACTTTTACTAAAATATTTGGAAAGCTTATTTAATTACCATTCAGCCATTTAAAATGCTCAGACATTTTTACGATGATCAGAATTTTGACTCGGAATATTAACGGTCTTTCAAATTAAAATATTGAAAAATTGGCCATGTTTAGGGAGAGAGCGCACCTCTTTAATATGATTGTGGCAACTGTTCTTGGTTTTAATTCGAAAACTTATCTAATTATACAATGTAACGTTGGATTGTATTGGTTGATAAATCTAGATGAGTTTGGGCGATTCTGGTCTTTATTCAGAATAGGTTGCCAACTTGATCGGTTGAATCTGCAGGTAGGCGTATAGGTTGCCAAATTGTGTTCGTTATAAATATTACTTATATGCTAATCATTGTTTTTAAAAAATTTATCATTACAATCACTGTAAACAATCACCGATTACATACGTTATCATAAAGAAATGAAAGACATCCCCATGTTACTATAAGTAGAATAAAGGCTTACGTCAACAAGTGAAAACATACAAAAACAACAAGAATGGCCCAGGCCATTTCAATATTAACACTTCCTTTTTTTTTTCTGAAAAAACTTTAACACATGTCAAATTTTATTGATTTTATGCCTTTATAGGTAATATTAATTTACTTTGTGAAAGCAGTAAAATTGTCACCATTTTCTTTACAACCCTGACAATGTTCATGTTTTGTTTCTTGCCGACCTGTCTCTACAAATTTTATTTGTAAAATAATACAGAAGTGTTGTCTGTTTACAGGACTGTCCTAGCCATTCCTATTACTCAGTATTTGATGGTCATGGTGGAATAGAAGCAGCATTGTATGCTTCCAGTCATCTACATACCAATCTTGTACATCAGCCTAACTTTCTTACAGATCCAGCTGCAGCATTAAAACAAGCTTATAAACAAACAGATGAGGGGTTTCTTATTAGGGCTAAGAATGAGGTAAATAGAAAACATGGTTTGTTTGAAATTTTGAAGAACTAAATGTATACATGTAAGTGGACCCAAAACTGTAAAATATCCACATACAATGTATAGTTGAAAGAGTGAAACAGTAATCATTGATAAAACTATGCTTTTATATTATAATTATAATAGAATTTAAAGAGTGGTACAACTGGTATATCAGTATTACAACAAGGTTCTAAGTTACATATTGCATGGTTAGGTGATTCTCAGGCTGTATTAGTGAAAGATGGACAAACAGTTGATGTCATGAATCCTCATAAACCAGATAGGGCTGTAAGTATCAAAGCTTAGCTCTTATAATTACGTACAGTATCACATAAACCAGATCTGTTTTAAATTCATTTATGTTCGTAAAATGAAGAAACCTATTGAATTTTAACAATTTCTGTAAGCTTATATAACGTTATGGGCCTTGTTCTACTTTTTTTTAACCTTGTGAACCTGGTGATCTGTAAGAAATTAATATCAGTGTCTTGTAAATGCTCCCATTACCTACACAAGAATAATCCATGTCGACTGCTCAGACGATTTAGCTGTTTTATCAGTTTTGTTGAATTTTATATTGATAATATTAATATTAGTAATGAAATGGGGTTTAAATCTTTCTGTTCCGCACCAAATGGGCTAATGAAGAGGGGGGTGGGGGGTAAAATAACTGATGTTTAATATAGTATCTGTTGTAACAGGATGAGAAAGAAAGAATAGAGAAACTAGGTGGTATAGTTGTTTGGTTTGGTACCTGGAGAGTAAATGGTGCTATAGCTGTAGCAAGGGCAATAGGTAGAGTATATTAATGTAAATTTAATATGTATACATGTTGTTGACTAGAGGTATGTCCATGTTTACATTTAAAATCCAAGTTGAACCATGCTACATGAAATAGCTAACCAAACCATTGACAAGATCCTGATATTATTAAACTACCCTGTCCATATGATGGAGAATTTAAAATATAAGAGTAGATGTCCTTTTGTATGTTTAAAACTAAATTGTTAATTGTACTGATGACCACCAGTCTTGATATATCTTCAACTTTTGAATAGCATGTCTCAACTATCGTTACTATGTCTATAAGTTATTACCGGTAGATTGTGTTGTTCCCCAAGACCTTTTGTTTATTGGGTACACAGTTACAATACATGTATAGACATTTTCTTCCAAATTTAACCCCAGATTTACCTCAGAAAATTTTGTGTAGAATTTTGGACAGACAAAAATGAATTTACTGTAGTAATATTTATGCTGTTTCAAACTGTAATTCTTAAGAACAGCTTATTTCATAGTATGTAAACTGACATACAAATGTGATGGAAATGAGAAACCTGATAGGATCACCTGCAGAATAAAGAAAACAATTTTCTTTTTTAGGTGACAAGTCTTATAAACCGTATATTTCCAGTGATGCTGATGTGTTTAGTGCCGATTTAGATGGTGATGAAGATTATATTGTATTAGCATGTGATGGTGTGTGGGATGTCATTTCGCCAAAAGACATACCAGAAATTGTTTACAATCATATTCAAGAACATCATGGGAATAGAGCCCACACAGCTCATCGAATCGTAGATCTGGCCAGAGAAAATGGTTCCACAGATAATATATCTGTCATTGTTGTATTCTTACGCAACGAAATTGCTGTACCTCAGGGAAATCTGCATATTGATTTTTTTTCAAATTCTGCAGCTAATAATGATTCTACCGGTGACAGGGATCAAAATACAAATAATAAAAAACAGAGTGATGAAAATAACGAATCAAAGCCAACACAATATAATGATCAATCCAACAATCAAAGTGATCTCAAAAATGTCAAAACAACCATTTTGAATATTAAATCAGGTGATCAAAACAACAATGTAGAAAAAGTGATAGATGATATTTGTAACCAAATTGGCCAATCAGATGGACTTTCAGATTCACCAATGTTATGTGAAATTTACCAATCACAAAAGCCAAAAGAAACCCTGTTAAGTAAAAACAACCAAAACAGAAATGAAAACATGGAACTGTCAAAGAACAGTTCCAGTCAAAAAAAAAAGTCTGAAAGTAGATATAAATATCTTGAAATAGTTCCATGCAATTGTTAGAAATACCTGTAGGTGTGTAAATCTCTGTGTCATAATATTTATATCCTCATTTTATGTATTTTCTAAGATATCTATTTTAATTCTTTGTTATGGACGAGACCAAACCAAAGAGAGAAATGTAATTGTTATGTATGTTTGTACAAAACATTTTAAAGAATATTCCACATAAAATATTTAACTCAAAACTTATAAGCAGCAATATTATATTGTACCGGTAAATATATGTATTATGTATCTATCTATATCTACCTCAGTGTACTCTCAAACAAGATATTAAACAAATTTACACAATCATCTTAAAGCTACATGTTAAGTAAAGTTTGATTTTTTCCATATAATCAATGTAGAAAAAATTTGGATTTTTTTCTGGATTTTTTTCGGGGGTAAACTCAATTTGACTGTACACTTAATGTTTGGATTTTCAAGTATTCATGGATTTTCCAATATTTTTGTTATTGGGTAGTTTGTATTTTCCCCTATCAATATTTGTTGGTAACATGGTTTGACTGCAGTAGATCAAATGCATAATAATAAACAATCTGTCAAGATCTGATTTTTCTAATGCTGGATTTACACTTTTGATTTTCTATTAGTAAATCATAATGATTTGATTTTCTAATAGTAAATTACAATGACTTGATTGTCTATTAGTAAATCACGATGATTTGAAGTGGTTCAGCAGTCGGACTAAAAAATGGTAGTCTAATCATGTTACCATTACAACTTTAAATTTACTGATTTAGACAAAACAGTTTTATACAGTCTTTACTGTGACAAATAAAGATCTTTTCAAAACATTTAATGATATACATTGTAATTAGCCAAAACGTATTGTGTGACCAAGATTAAGATTTTGTGATCTTTATTCTGAGAACACCTTGGAAAGAATATATTTCACGAAAGCCACAAAAAGGCACTGTCTGTGCCTTATGGCATTATGCCATTCAAATATAACAATTAAATATCTTTTTTATATGCTCCCCGCCCCCTTGAAATGTTGTGTACATTGTCGTCCCCCCAACTGTCAGGCCACCATCCACTATTGGTTGTGGTTAAAGATATCATTCGATTCACTTCAAATTTATACAGTGTTAAAGTTTCTGAGACAAGGGATTCTATTGATTTCCGGTAATTCCTGTCAGAGTTATCTCCCTTTAACACTTTCATAGGGGATGCTCGATTCACAGTCCAGAACGTCCCGAATTGACATAATTGCAATCGAGTAACGCGGAATTCAGTTCTGTCACAGTTCTGTCAGTCCCAACAGCGGAGGTGGTGTGAGTAGAATCGTGACGTAATTAAAAGGTTTCAGCTGCACGGTTGGTTGAGATATTTACTAATTCAGTCGACGCATGCGCTGTAGCCCGAAATCCACCTTTTCACTCGATTGTCACTATTTTTGGAATTGAAGGAATTCAATTCCGGAACGTTCAATCGAGTACCCCCATAGTCATATGGTCACACTGACTGCAAGAGTTATGGCTCTTGATCAGTTTGGACACTCTAGTAACGAAAGTTATCATCTGATCAATCTGATTAAAACACAGATCCTATTTCATTTCATTTTTTATAGTTCAAAATTTCATTTCACTAGGATCTGATGTGAGGAATTAGCCAATGAAACGGTTTGTTACGGCGAGTTCTTGGCGTGCTCTGCATGAAACTGTGGGTAAACCGCTAGAAACGTTAATGCTGATTGATTAATGATCTTCATGTAGTGTAGGCTATCGAAAGTATAAAAAAACAACTGAAATATAGATCTGTATTTTAATCAGATTGTCATCTGATTGACTTTACATGTATACACAGTGTTAATGTCTTGAGACAGAGAAACCTATTGAGTTTCTATCATAAGGTCTGTTATTGAGTCAACTGGCATGGTCTTGATTCCCCGGTTGTAAGTGGCAAGGAGTAGGGTCGCCTGTCCTCCGGTTTCCTCCCACTGCGAAAGATCCCTACGCTGAGCAAATTATTGAAATAAAATTGAACCATGTTAGTCCAGAAATGACCTAGTTTGTGTCAAGTGGACGTTAAACCCCATTTCTTATCAAGATAAGATAACTTTGATTCAAACTGATGGAGACTGATTAAACTTAGTGTATAGTTTCACTACCGGCTACTTTGATCATTAACATTTTATGCTTAGACTAAGTATAGATAATAAGCTTAATTGCTCATTACTTTTGAAAAGGATAAATGATGTGCAATAAAATAATATGTATCATCTATTTATTGATGGATTTTGGCAGGGGACATCAGCCTCACTGTTGGCTTGTTCTCGTATAAATGCTATTATCTATAAAAGAATAAATATTTGTGGACTGCTCAGATGACTTAGATGCTGTGGGTGTATGTTCTGTTTCCTAGCAACCTATCTTTATACTTTTAATAGGTAACTTTAATCAGTAGTTCTAGAATAAAAGTATAAACTCTCAGGTAATCATTTATGATGGCATTTAAATGATTCCAGTAACAAATATCAGAAATATATCATAAGTATGTATAATATTCTTGTCTCTCCAGTGGGTGCACAGAATTAGTACTTAATAAAAATTAGCTTCAAACTCAGTTATATTGCATCTTAGTTTAATTAAGATTATACCAATATTTTATTTTGGTCCAATGCTCAAAATTTTATTGGTAAGCTCTCTGTCATCCTGCCAGTGAAGTTCCATGGTGCTTTTGTGTTCTTGTTACAGGCCCAGAACACACTTTTACTTAACATTGTTATAGATGTTAAAGGAGTGACAAACCAAATAATGAAACAAAATCAGATTGTTGATACCTAAATTAATATGCTTAAGAGGTCTTATTTTGTTTAGCATCTAGTGTAATTGAATTAATTTGTGTACCTATGGGCAAATAAATCTATAAATGCCATATGTAGTAGACATATATAATTATAAGAATATTTACTTATATGATTGTTTTAGTATTAAATTTAGACTGTTGTTTATAGTGCTTTTATAACAATATACACTCTGTTATATTATTAATAATATCTATTCATATTAAGACCATGTTATAATTAATGATAATAATGACATAATAGGGTAAATTAAAGAACAGTAATTATAATATATGTATTTGTACTTAGTCTCTAATAGTTATTTAGTATTTTTATGATAAAGGTTTCATGGACCTTTTGTGAAAGATGATTGTTTCGATTATAATTTCTTGGCTGCTCCTCATTGAAATGATTTGATATTTTCGTTCTTGATGGAAAAGTGGATGTGACTTAGCCTATAAAGCTATTTTGAAATGTCTGTGCTTGTCTGGCATTTGTTAACTTTTATTTGATTTTAAAATATCATTAGAAAATTGCTTTTATTACCGGAAGTGAAAGGATTTTGACAAACAAGTGTTTTTTAGTTAGCCTTTAAGAATATTATTTTTCAATTCCATTCAACAAATAATACAAATATATACGATCTTGCGAGAAATAGGGCTTGAATGTCGTCCATATTCAGGGAAAGTGGGTGTGACTAGTGGTATTTTGAAACTCCCAGCGTGATCTGAAAGTGCCGAATTTGCTGTAATAAACTGGCATCCAGTTATTTATGGACAGTTTTCTATGACATTTTATCAGGTTATTAGTGGGCCCGAATGTAAAAATATAACCACCTTTTCTATATTATCTCCCTTATACCAAATGACAACAAATTTTTAAATAAGTTTCCCCTCTTAGCACAACACTATTTAATGGTTTCATGGAATGTGAGTGGGTACTAGCTTGCTAACCAGGAGTTCCGGGTTTGACCCAGATGTATGCCTAGAAAGTTCCTCTGGATTTTCCAGCGTAGCTAACCCTGGTCAGAGGTGCAGAATGGATTTTCTGACAGTGGACAGTATATAGTGGTTTGAAGGGATGGAAAAATTGGCTTGCATGTAAAACTACCCTTGAGTAGGTTGTGACACCGCTATCCTGGCAAAATTTCTCTCATAGCACACTGCATGGCATATGCTTGGTTTCATTAGCCCTGATAGGACAGAAAAGTAGGATGTTAAACCCTATTTCATGGATTGGAATGGGTTTCTCTATCAGTGGCAACCCCCAGTCCTCCAAATGAATTTATACTTAGGATCAATCCGCCAAGGAAGTGAAATGATAAAACCAGTTTTATAGATAACTGTTATTGTAATAATCATATTATTTGTTATTTTCCTGTATAAAAATAAAGTCAAGTATGGGATAACTTCTGGCTTTGTTTATGAAATGGACCATTGATTGGGATGGTTTGAGGGGTCAATGTCCATGTTTTCTCAAGGACCCTGATCACTGCCAGTCCACCCCTGAGACTGACAATTATATTTGAGGAATGACAAAACGCTCACACGAATATAATAAAATATATATACTCTTCCAAAAAAGTAGGGGATATTGAAATGCAAATACCTATGCAGGTTGTGATATGATAAATAGTCATGGACACTTGACATGCTTCGAGAGTATGTTCACAGATGAAGAACTTATCACCCCAACAGAACCACTGAGCTGCACATACGACACGCAATAGCCCCATACACGTGGGAGGGGTTCATTGTCAAATTTGACACTTCAAGGAAGGGTTGATGAAAACTGCCGCGTGCTGGTTTATCCTATGCATGTTTGCTTTCCTGTCGGTTCTTGCATAGGGTTTACTGTTTAGCGTATCTTTGCTTTAGTGTGTTACGTTTAATTTGCAATGAGATGCCTTCAACATGATGAACGTCTGCGTGCTATTGGCATGCTTCAAATGGGTTCTACACAGCGAGCAGTAGTCAACATGCTTAATGTGTCAAAGTCTGTGGTCAGCAGACTGTGGAACTGGTACCAACAATATTTATGATAGACCTCGTTCAGGTCGTCCTAGAGCCACTACACAAGCCCAGGATCGATACATTCGTACACAGGTCCTGCGAAATCGAGGACAAACGGCCAATCAGCTTTCTGTAAACTTGTACCAAGTTACAGGAATTCGAGTTACACTCCAAAAGATTAGAAATCGGCTACATGCAGCCCAGAAATTGGGGTAATCGTAATCGTTGATGGGCACGTGTAATGTTCTCAGATGAGTCCAGATTTACTCTGGATTTGACCGATAGGCGTGCTCGCGTTTGGAGGCGTGTAAATGAGCGTCATGCTAACGTTAATGTCAGAGAGCATGACAGATTCGGGGGCGTGGGTCTGTTATGGTGTGGGGAGGAATCAATGCCCGTGCCCAACGGGCTCGTGTCGTGAATGACTACCCCCAGCATCACCATATTGTACATATGCCTTGGCCAGCCATGTGTCCTTTCCCCTGTAGATCATGCCTGGGACATGATCGGGAGACGTGTTCGTCGACGTCAACGTCAACCAACAACACTGCAGGAATTGGCCGTGGCACTGCATGAGGAGTGGGTCAGATTGCCCCAAATCGTGATTAGGAGCATGCCACGACGAATTGCTGAATGTCTGAGGATTGGTGGAGTAATTACTCATTATTAAGACAAAAATCAAAAACGTCCATTTTCACTTTTGACAGTGTATCGCTTTGCGAGTGAAATGGGGCCGTCAGATAAGCCGCCCATATGAACTGTTTATGTTCATGTGTAGGCAATTGGCCTGTTATTAACATACACTGGTTACCTCTAATAAAAACAGCAGTGCATTTCCGCAGTTTTGTATAGTTTCTGAATATCCCCTACTTTTTTTTGAAGAGTATATATTATAACGTTCATTAGGTACAATGACAAGAGAATGACAGAGGTTCATAAGATGAATGATAAGAGAAGAGGAATAACGGAGAGAAAGAGAGAGAGAGAAATGGGGTTTAACGTCCACTCGACACAAACTAGGTCATTTCGGGACTAACATATGGTTAGGGGTCCACTCGACACAAACTAGGTCATTTCGGGACTAACATATGGTTGCGCGTAGTGGTCTTTGGCAGTGGGACGAAACCGGAGGCCCCGGAGAAAACCCACGAGGTTGGACAGGTGACCCTACTCCTTGCCACGTACAACCGGGGATTCGAAACCACGCCAGTCGACTCAATGACAGACTTTATGATACAACGCGCGCACGCTAACCATTCAGCCATCCACCCCCCAAATATAACGGAGAGAATGGCCCGCTCATAAAATATAAAATGACAATCTGTTTCACAGAGAATTACGAAAGTCTTCTAATATCTCTGTAAAAGATGACTGCCTTCAACACGTGCCGTGACAGCACACAGCATCGATCATTGGCTGAATGGCGCGTACATTGTTTACGTAAGATGTTACTGCTTCTGGCAGAATGCTGCCTTTTAGTCATTTTAATACCCATTTACACTAAATACATCAAAAAATGTTTTAGAATTTAAAGTGTCGGGGGGGGGGGGGAAAGTTAATATTTGAGACTTAATTTGTCAGTGGAAAAAAGTTAATATTTGAGACTTATTAAGTCGCATTGATGTCATCCTTATCAGTGATTGTAGCGGCCTAGCGAATATTCACTGCTAATCAGTGTGATAAAATGAATGACTTGACGTAGAATGACCGGGATAAAAACCGTAGACGTATGACAAAGCGAATGATATTCCACTTGGCGTTTCTTTTCTGATTGCCATTCTCTCGGCTGGAGCTATCATTCTGTCATCTATATGATGAACCTCCCTATTCATCTAGTGAGCTTGTCATTCCTCCACTAAGACTGTCATTCCAGGCCCCCCGATAATTTGGCCGCAAGTACTTATTTGCCCAGGTTATTGCACGCAAGTAACTATTCGGTTAAAACAAAGATTTTAATATACAAGTGAGACTTCTTAAGAGGAAGAAAACCCAATACCGGCTCCCAGAGATGACAGGGCCGGTGGAATCAATTCTTGATTTGGGGGGGGGGGGGCTAGTGTCCTAGGACTTTAGGCGAGGGTCCAGGGGCCGCCAAGTCTTCGGAATCTCCCGGGGATCTAGATCGTTGGAGACACTTTCTAAGCGATTTATGGCTTGTAAAATTATTCAGCAATGAGGTTTTTATGGGTTTTTTTTTAACCCCTTACCAAGAAATCACTGCAGTCGATGGTGATTTCCTGTGATGTTGAACTGGACAAATATATATACATAATATTACCAAGGTTGTCACAGTTTTTATCCGATTTTGATGAAACTTACAATGTATGTTTATAATCGTAACATCTTGAATTATGGCCCCTGATTGTACGAAAACTCACATTTTTAGCTTGTGGGCATCCTAGAGGTCACAATTTTTAATGAAATATATCACAGTTACACCATTACGACTTAGTCCAATTTCCGATTTGCGCTAATCGGGCCGTAACTTTCTGTATCATTTACCGTGGTTGTACGAAAAATCACGTTTTTAACTTGTGGATCCTCTAGAGGTAGCAATTTTTATCTTATTTTCAAAATAGTTCAAATATATCACCTTTACACCTGCATAATTATGGTTGAGTCCGAATTTCCTGAAAATCGGACCGAAATTACTTCCCGTCAAATGGCCGCTCCCCTTTACGCAAATAGTGTAAAAGTATGTAATACCAAGGTTGCAATAATTTGTATCCGATTTCGACGAAACTTATAACGAGTGTCGGGTGAGTTCAAGTGTGGTGCGCATCGGACCTTGCGTTCTAGAGTTATGCCAAATTAAACTATGTGTTGAGGATCAAAAGTTCTTTGATGAGTTTCACTTTGGTACACACGAGACCTTCCATTGTAGAGCTTTAGCCCCTGCAATAAAATGTTAGAAAAAATCTATCCCGTCGTGTTTTAATTAGCTAATTTGTCATGGAATGAAATATTCGACTGTTCAGTAAAGTTAACTAATCGCGATCAGTATAGAACATAGCAAGGTTTTTTCTTCTGAAAGTCTACGTTTCACTTCTAGAAGTCTCACTTCTATGTCTTTTCCAGTTACGTCACTGTATCTAACTGAATAGTTACTTGCGTGCAATAACCTGGAGAAAAGGGTACTAAATTATTGCCCCCCCCCCCCCGACTCCGTCGGGCCTTCAAACGACGTCATAATGATGGTTGCTAGGTAGAAGTATCAAAATTCTAAATTTAATCGACGTTCATGATTAACTTGTAAAGCGTCAATAAAGTAGACATTTTTCGTCGTAATAATAGAAATAAGATGAAACAGAATTCAAATTTACACTGAACAAATAAAGGAGTTGGATTATACAGTGTCTTAATTTACAGATAACACGAATAGAAGTTAGAAATTGCATGAATAGAAGTTAGAAATTAGACGATATCATGTTGGAATTTTGAATCTAATATACCGCCATAGGATGATGATTGTTCAGAATGTTGAAAAACGTCCAAAATCCTTCTAGTGTGTACGTCCAGACTATGAAAACGTTAACTAAAAACGTCCATTGAAATCTGGTTTTAATGGGCAGTGGCAAAACTTCCTTTTCCCACTCCGCCATGAAGAGATTTTTCCCATTGCAGTACTTGGTCGTTGAATGTGAAGTCATTCCTCCTCAAACAGATGTCGAGTAATTTAAGGATTTCTTCGTCCGGTGTGGATGCTTGAGGGTTCCTAAGAAATGCTTTCCTAACTGCTTCAATACCTATGTTATTAATGTTATCGATGTTCGTGTGCATGCTCTGTACCTAGATGGATATTATAATGGTCTGTCTGCTCAGGGACTCTTAACTGTTGGATTTTGTGAATAAAATCCTTAGTGTCTGTAAGGTAGGATGCGTGTTGGCATGCTTGGGGTAATAAGAAATAGTCTATATATTGTGATACGATGTATGATTCGCTGCCACAGTCTGATATTATCGGGCGTCCCTTTGGGTAATTTATTAGGTATAAACCATTCTGTTTCTGGATTTTTATGTATTTTTGGTAGCGAAAAGAGATGTCCTTGTCGGCAGTCAGATTTAGCGAAATTATGGTGCAACTTTCATATATTTTTTCGGGCAGTTTCGCTCTGATTCTCACGAAATTATCTAACTGTTTAAGATACACGGCACACTAATTACTGTCCTCTGTCCAACCACGCGGGGTTTCTCCGGTTTCCTCCTACTGCTAAAGATCCACATGCAAGCGAATTATTGAAATAAAATTGTACCATATGTTAACCTGAAATTACCTAGTTTGTGTCGTAGTATAGTAGGGTGAATTTGGACTCAATAGTAAATGTTTAATACGTCGTGCTAATCCGCACAGTATTCCTTAATTCAGTAAATTATATTTTAATGGATCTTAATCCACCTTAATTACCCACCATTTATATTATTGAAATAAAATTGTACCATATGCTAACCTGAAATTACCTAGTTTGTGTCGTAGTATAGTAGGGTGAATTTGGACTCAATAGTAAATGTTTAATACGTCGTGCTAATCCGCACAGTATTCCTTAATTCAGTAAATTATATTTTAATGGATCTTAATCCACCTTAATTACCCACCATTTATATCTACTTCATATTGTCTTATATATTTCATTAATCACCTGTCTCCAGTATTCTTTGTTTTAAACTTTAAATTGAGCTTATAAATTATAATTAACGTCTACGGGCTATAGCGTTTAGTTACCAGGGTATATTGTTTGTAGATTTATAGGATTAATGCCCTAGGCGATGCATGGGGATATATAGACCCAAATGACAGAATTTGGAGAGAGGCTACACACGTGTCTTGGGAGATCAACTTAGATCACATACCTAAGGACAGACCTTATTTACCTGTATTTGGATATTTGGAGACATGAGTTGATGTCAATTCCAATATCCACATTGGAGCTTATTTACTATTAAGCATTGGGCCAATAATTGTTATATTAATTGTCTGTTGTGATATTTGTTGATTACTGTTTACCAAAGAATATAGAGAACTATTAACAACCATCAACAATCTTGTCTTCATTTGATCAACAACGAAGATTCCAGAAAACACAAAAAGTGCACTTGTACAGTAGATTGGACCGACAAAATAGCGTAAAGTTTTCTTTCTAGCACACGTAGCATATACGCAGTATGTTAGTCTTACAATTGCCTCTGTGCCATTAGGCAATTGTTTTTGAATGAAGGATATAAAAACCGGGAATCAATAGGCATTGGACATTATTAAAGTAGTAGTCCCTGTTTTCAAAAAGTATCCATTGATAAAGGTTGCTTTACAATTTCAAGTCAAAGGACAAAATATGAATAGCCTAAATAAACATCTGTTTAAAAATAAGAATTGGATGTGCGTAACGTAAGAAATTCCACTCAATTGTACACGTTATTTGATAATCCTGACGATCACTTACCGTTGTGATTTAGGCATATAATGTAGATATTGTTATTTCGGCATTTGGAAAAAGTGTGGAATTTTCGGAATTATCACCAAACACATATGAATAATGAACATTTATTTCTTTGCCATAGTATCGCAAACTTTTAGATAGTTGTTTAGGCCAAGACTAGAGTCTTTCACCCATAAATTTTAATTTTATTCACTGAAATATATCCAGGACGACTCCTGGTGGATGTTCTGGCGGTTTGAATATTCTCGGTCGTAGTCAATCGGTACATATTACAAACAATAAATCAAATTCTGTTAATCATTCAAACGGAGTTCCTCAAGGTTCTGTGCTGGGATTAGTGTTATTTGTACTTTACACAATCAGTGTTGCCAATATACCTAAAAAGCACAAACTTCACAATTTGTTTAAACTTCCAAATCAAAACTAAAATCTCATCTGTTTGAATCCTATTATAAAGAGTGAACTACAAAATTGAAGAGTTAAACAAATCAGCGTTATGAGCATACTGGATGGGATGTGCACAATATAAGTATTCATTATTATTATTATTATTATTATTATTACGTCATCCGACATTTATAACCAATTTTCATACCGAACTGATATTTCTCTATCATTATTTAGGTTATCAGTTCAGGATGAAAATAAATTACAACTGAGTTCTAAATTTGACAAATTATAGCACTGAAACCCACATTAAAACCATGGGCTTTTTTTTTTCATTTGAGAAGGGCACAAAAACTCAAGTCAAAACCATGCCGCAAAGCGCCTCACTGCATCCCTTTACTTAGCCCCTGAAATATGAAATGAAATAAAATGAAATGGGGTTTAACGTCCTACTGTTCTGCTCCTATACTGGGCTAATGAAGACGGGCATACGCCATACAGTGTGCTATGAGGGAAATTTTGCCCGGGCAGCGGCACTATCGCCTACTCTTATATCGAATTCCAACTGCCAAGGGATCTTTTACGTGCATTCCAATGTATACACGGGACCTCGGTTTTTCGTCTCATCCGAAGGACTAGACAGCTGTCCATGTCAGGCCCTCCGTTCTGCACCACTGACAAGGGGAAACCACGTCGGAAAATCTGGATGAACTTTCTCGGCCAATGTAGGGATCGAACCCTGGAATATGATTATAATGCCTGGAAGAATTTTTGTAGTTCTTAAATCCGGATGAAATGTGACCCAGGAGCAGTTTTGCGTAAATTTCCATTCTACCAATAGTTTCTAGCAACTTGCATCACTAAATTAGAGTGCATGGTGCCCTTGGACAATAATATTGTTTTGCTTTGCAAGGGGTGTGGTTGTATGGAGGAGGGCCATTGACTTAAAATTGCGGGAAATGATAATGTTGATATAAAATGTATCGATTAGTAAAACATTAATTTCTAGCACTGTATATCTCTATATAACTTAATATAAGTGTATATGCTGCCTCTTGTGCACCTATTTGGTTTTATGGGGGAGAGGGAAATAGCTGAAGGAGTATTGTAAATTAAACATAAATGAATATTGAAATAATACGTTCGAGAACAACAGTAAATATACCGTGCCCTGTACCAGTTAGAAGTCTACTTATATTTGGTTTGACTAAAAGTAGGTGGGGAGTGGTTCCATGGGAAAATGAGATATTTTTTCGCTGAGCTTTCGATATGTACAAAATATTCGAGGTGGTGTGATTCAAAGTAACTAAGTCTTTTTAACACGTTTTCCGACGTGGTTTCCCCCTTGTCAGTGGTGCATGACGGAGGGCCTAACAAGGACAGCAGTCTAGTCGTTCAGATGGGACGAAAAACCAAGGTTCCGTGTATACATTGGCTTGCACGTAAAAGATCCCTTAGCAGTTGGAATTCGATACAAGAGTAGGCCGTAGCGCCGCTGTCCAGGCAAAACTTCCCCCATAGCACACTGCATGAGGTATGCCCGTCTTCATTAGCCCAGTAGTAGCAGAACAGTAGTACGTTAAACCCCATTTCATTTCATTTCATTTTTAACACGTGGCTCAAGATTTTGCCTGTAATCTAGAAAATAAATTTATGATTCCTTGAACCAGTCCATAAATTCCCTAAACTATATCATTTGCCTGTAAAACTGGTCATTCAGGAAAGCAACATAGATATGCACCTCATGTGACTCTATTGTAATTTGTTATTTCGTATCTAAATTGAATTATACAGGGAAAATTGATTTGTCAATTCACTTTTGGTTGAATTATGGGAACGGACTGGGGCGTGGGATGCCATTAATAGTCAAATGAAGGATAATGTAAAGTTGGTTTGTATATATTAACCAACTCGAAACGGTTGGTCACTTCAGTGAAGTAAATAATCAAATAATAAAACAAAACGAAATGATGGTATATTGGGGTGGTCGACTGGACTAATGCGCGTGCTTCAGAGCTTAGATCACACCAGGATTTTAAGTGTATGTGTGGCAAATAGTACAGCCGTCATTTCATCGCTCTCCGCCCCCCCCCCCATCATAAAAAAAGGAAAACATTATCGATTTTATTTATTTATATCTTTTCAACAACATTATGAAAGTACGTGACGTTGATGTGTAATTTGGAAACACACGTCTTTAATCACCACCTCCCATTCCCATGCCACCCATACCCATACCTCCCATACCACCAGGAGCAGCAGCACCTTGTACACCAGGAGTAGCAGCACCTTGTCCACCGGGCTGCTGACCGCCAGTTCTGCCTCCTTGTCCGCCAGGTTGTTGGCCTGGTGGACAGTCTTCTGGAGCTTGACCACCTTGTCCAGAATTGTTACCTCCTTGGCCACCAGGGTTTCCTTGTCCGCCATTCTGTCCTCCTGATCCCCATGTATTGCCGCCCTGGCCTCCAGAATTTCCTCCGGTGCCTCCATTACCTTGTCCACCATTCTGTCCTGATCCCCATGAACTACCGCCCTGGCCTCCAGAATTTCCTCCGCTGCCTCCATTTCCTTGTCCGCCATTCTGTCCAGGTCCCCGTGAACTACCGCCCTGGCCTCCAGAATTTCCCCCATTGCCTCCATATCCACCGTTACCACCGCTGCTTCCTCCATTTCCCGGATTATTACGTCCTGGTTGTCCCCATTTGCTACCAGGTTGGCTTCCCCCTTGGTTTCCGGGTCTTCTACCACCACCGTTTCCTCCATTTCCTGGACTATTACCTCCAGGTTGTCCCCATTTATTACCAGGCTGGCTTCCCCCTTGGTTTCCGGGTTTTCTACCACCGCCGTTTCCTCCATTTCCTGGACTATTACCTCCGGGTTGGCCCCATTTGTTACCAGACTGCCCTCCACTCTGCCCACCTTGCTGTGCGGGTCCACTAGGAGACCACTTGCTACCACCGTTTCCGGGGCTACTTCCTCCGGGTTGACCCCATTTGCTACCAGACTGGCTTCCCCCTTGGTTTCCGGGTCTAGCACTACCGCTCCCTCCATTTCCTGGACTATTACCCCCGGGTTGTCCCCATTTGTTACCAGGCTGGCGTCCCCCTTGGTTTCTACCACCGCCGTTTCCTCCATTTCCTGGACTATTACCTCCAGGTTGGCCCCATTTGTTACCAGACTGCCCTCCACTCTGCCCACCTTGCTGTGCGGGTCCACTAGGAGACCACTTGCTACCACCGTTTCCGGGGCTACTTCCTCCGGGTTGACCCCATTTGCTACCAGACTGGCTTCCCGCTTGGTTTCCGGGTCTACCGCTACCATTTCCTCCATTTCCTGGACTATTACCCCCGGGTTGTCCCCATTTGTTACCAGACTGGCTTCCCCCTTGGTTTCCGGGTCTTCTTCCACCGCCGTTTCCTCCATTTCCTGGACTATTACCTCCGGGTTGGCCCCATTTGTTACCAGGCTGCCCTCCACTCTGTCCACCTTGCTGTGCGGGTCCACTACCACCGTTTCCGGGGCTACTTCCTCCGGGTTGACCCCATTTGCTACCAGACTGGCTTCCCGCTTGGTTTCCGGGTCTACCACTACCCTTTCCTCCAATTCCTGGACTATTACCCCCGGGTTGTCCCCATTTGTTACCAGACTGGCTTCCCCCTTGGTTTCCGGGTCTTCTTCCACCGCCGTTTCCTCCATTTCCTGGACTATTACCTCCGGGTTGACCCCATTTGCTACCAGACTGGCTTCCCCCTTGGTTTCCGGGTCTAGCACTACCGCTCCCTCCATTTCCTGGACTGTTACCCCCGGGTTGTCCCCATTTGTTACCGCTTCCTCCGTTTCCTGGGTTACTACCTCCGGTTTGTCCCCATTTGCTACCAGACTGGCTTCCTCCTTGCTTTCCAGGTCCGCTAGGAGACCACTTACTACCGCCATTTCCTCCCTTTGCTGGGTTATTACCACCTTGTCCGCCACTCTGTCCTCCAGATCCGGGTTGACCCCATTTGCTACCAGACTGGCTCCCCCCTTGGTTTCCGGGTCTAGTACTACCGCTCCCTCCATTTCCTGGACTGTTACCCCCGGGTTGTCCCCATTTGTTACCGCTTCCTCCGTTTCCTGGGTTACTACCTCCGGTTTGTCCCCATTTGCTACCAGACTGGCTTCCCCCTTGCTTTCCGGGTCCGCTAGGAGACCACTTACTACCGCCATTTCCTCCCTTTGCTGGGTTATTACCACCTTGTCCGCCACTCTGTCCTCCAGATCCCCATGAATTACCACCCCGACCTCCAGAGTTTCCTCCGTTGCCTCCATTACCCCCCTGACTTCCGCTATTTCCGCCTTGGCTCGATGGAGCATTTGGATCTAAGCAACATTTTTCTTCGGCGTTGAATTCAGTTGTTTCTGGGCAACTCATAACATAAGGGATATTATTGTTACAGTCCAGGAATTTTGTAGGCTCTCCATCGATGGGAAACAACCCTTCCTCTTCTGGACATTCCAAGCCATTGCCACAAGTAGTAAATTCTGTCTGAACACAGGAGCTTGTCTTTTCGTCAAATGCCGATCCATCTGAACATTTCACGTTTTTGGGAAGTTCTCCGGCTTTAGTGCATTGAAAAAAAGAGTAGCAGTCTGAAGGATTACTGAAGTATCCAGCACCAGGACACCGAAAACCTGTACTAGTGGCAATAAGACCTGAAAATATAATATACAAGGTACCTGGTATTAATCCGATATGCGTTATCATCACATAAATATATGGTTTCAGAGTTCTACACTACCAGTAAGTGCAGAAGAACAGCACAAGATTTAAAACATATTTCATAGACTGCTGTTCAGACTGCAGGCATCGACTGTGCTGTGCAGGAGACTTCAGTAGAGGATGCCCAAGTGTGATTGGGATAGCTGCTTTTTCACCGATGTTTACAATGACTAAACTTTCGAAATATTAAGTAAAATTGTGTCCGCTAAATTATTAAACGAAAGAAGCATGAAGATAATTTCACAGTAAGCAATCGACAATCGCTTTTAATAGGACAACACATGAGACTACACGTCAAATACAGAGAGTAATATCATACAAAAAAGTATCAAAAATAATAACGTAACTCATGCTAATTTGAAGATTACTTTAGTTTCCATTGATGTCACGCAAAAAAATGTTTATTTGTTATCATTTGAAACAGTTTGATGCTAACATCATGAGATTATCTAACTTCCATTTAAATTTATATTTACCTTCTTTGATATTGTCTCTTAAATATACAAATATAATAACACAATAGGTATACATTTATTTAGATAAATTATTTAGGACAATTAATACATTTTTTAAGCAACACATACAATGTTTTGTCAAATTTATAAAGTGATATTACTATAATGTACATGTACGTACCTAATAAGGCAAGAATGATTGAGAATTGTCTCATCTTGAAAGATTTAGACTTCTGAAAAAGAGAAATAGAAAGAAAAAAAAAACATCTTACTATATGTGGTTGAACTTAAACTGAAAAAATGAGGTTTAAGGTTCAGTTATTTTGAAACTAACCTATGACATTTTATAGTTACGTTCTTAGTGCGAGAGAAGCGAATTTTGTTCTTGAGCGACGTTTACACCTACTCTTCTTCGCATTCAAAACGTTCCGAATTAACCAGGTGCGTGGGTAAGTGTTTGTCGTCCGAACGGATTTTGCAGTTTTGTACCTTCATTATCATCTGCACATGCACCACATCTGAATTGTTTGAACTGGGATTGGAAACAATTCTTTACTTGCTTCTAGACCCACGCCGGAATTCGAACCTGGAAGATGTTTTAATTACTCTACTGTAACGAGGCCCTGGAGCAAAGGAACGTTTTGGCCAAGGCCTTCTTTACATCATAATATTTTGTATATTTATGATAAACCAAGGCAGTATAATAAAATGATCGATACGCCTTATGTTTGAATTGTGAAAGGTACTCAGTCACCGAGAGCAACATATTTTGGAACTGGAATGTGTTTAAAAGAATGATTTTGCTCTGTCGTGTCGAGTAATACAACTTTTTTAAACGAACAGTTTGTAATGAAAGGCGAACTAGACAGTAACGACAAATAATGTAGACCATAATTACAGAATAGTTTGTTTATCTACGTATTATTGGCTTAGATCGCCGCATACAGTTCTGATCTCATCAAACAAACGATTGAAACTTTAAGCAAAAACTAGTTCCAAAATATTAGCTATACCTAAGAAGTAAAAAGAAAACAAATGACCTTGGGGACAGAAGGTAGATTTAAATCGTTAAATCAACAAATAATTCATTTCATTATTATTTCTAGGTCTACAATTTTATTGTAAACTATCGGAAATGACAAAAAATTACTGCAGTTTTATTTCGAATACAAAGATCAGACTGTCTATAGTTTTGTTTCCATATTTTTTATATACCCGTTAAAATAACAGACTTGTGTTTTTAAAAACTGCATACATTTTACAAACGAAATTGACTGATCAATTGTGCAACTTGGTACTAATTTACTTATATCCCACATCCAATTTTTGGTAAACTAAATATAACCATTTAAGAAATAAAATGTTATAATAATAGTACTTACATCTCCAGCTGTCGGTTCTTGCTCTGTAATATGATGTTTCTGTGTCTAATTCCGATTTTATATAGGAAAGTCGACCACCAAAAAATGATTTCTATATTGTGTGCTAGAGTTACAATGGGTGGAGAAATAGTTTTTATGTATGTTAGGAAGGGTTAGATACAATAACATCGTGATGCTATGTTACCCATTCCCTGCCTTCATTTAACGAGCAAACATGTTCCGTGTTTATATTAAACCTGTTATGCATAATTTAAACGAAAAACCTACTTAATTTCTTTTAAGTTCTATCCACCGTCTTCATTAGCTCGGGTAGCGCCCAAAGTAAACCCCCATTTCATTTCTTTCTGAGCACGGCAATGGCGTTTTCGAATACCCTTCTTCTCTGAATTCCTTATTCCTCATTGTTTCAAATAGGGAAAGAGTAGACATGACATGTTGTATCTGAACGTGCATATCACTGTCTATATATTCAATACAAGAATGTTATTTATCTATAGATTAGAATCAAGAGCTAATATTATTCCTGTGCACTGACATTAATTAGTTAGGTACGTTAAAAGCTCATTAATATTCATGATGTTAATCTGGGAGTTTACATGGAACATATTTGCCAGGTGAAATGTCAGTATTAACACGTTATCTCTATTGTTTAACGCGGGTCAGTTCTTCGTGAGAATCCCAACATTTTAATCTTCATCTATATAATCAAAAAATGGCGCGTAGATCATTTACCTTCTCATTTTAAAAAGGGAATATTTAGCAAAAGAATTTAGCAAAACGTTAATTAAAATTTTAAAGCGATTAGAGCTAGTTGTAATTGAAGCATTGCCTCTATTAATTATTCTGTATTGCACAAGTAGCATGGTTAAAATCGTAATATGCAGAATGTAAAATTTATGGAGATACATAATCAAAAGTACTCTTAGTGAAAGGCGTAGTTATTCAAACATTATTCAAATCAATCAATCCTAACGTACGTAAGATATGCCCAAAATTACATTAATTGGTTTCTATTTATTTCGCGACGCCGTAATATTTCTGTAATCGTTTTCGTACATGCGAGCCCATTCTTCGTGAAGGTTTTTTAAATACTCAGATGTTGTTAAATACATTAAAATTGTATATATTTTTTAGCTTTGGAGATTCGTCGCCAGTATTTTAATACATCAAAGAACGCAACCATTTCCATAATCTGATAAACCAAACTATTCGCTTCATTCATCAGCTTTTGTGTTGATTTAAACAGTCTTTTATTAACAATCGTGTTCGTACGGCCCAGCAACATTTATAGAATGCAATTCTCCAGTTTTTTATGCTCCTGTCACACCAAACTGGTTCTCACTATACGTTATGGAAAAGGACCTAGAAAATCGTAAAACGGGTTGTGGTCGGGGTACAATCTGTACATAATGTCTATAATACGACCCTACTGCGTTCATGAACAGTCCTCAATACATATATCTCGTCTGTCATGACATGATACCAATCAGCCACCATATCCAGTCAGTTCAGATCGAGTAAATTTACCATTTCCAAGCAGTCCAAGCCCGTCCGTAGTAAGTTTAAACCTGTTTGTAACTAGTTCTACCCCGTTCCCAATTGGTTCTAACTGGGTCTAATTAGTTTGTAACCTGACCACCCAGTTTAGGGACAGTTCAACGCGACTCCGTCTCGTTCTTAGTGCGTTCGATCTCTCTCATGTGTCGTGATGTCGTAGTGTCGCCCTTCATAAGGCGTCAACCCAACGTCATTTAACCCGTCACCACGACAACCCGACATAACAACATCACGATATTTTAACCCGACAATACGACATTTTCACCCGGCACTACGACATTAAAAATATCGCGTAAAATGTCGTATTGTCGGGTTAAAATGTCGTGATGTCGTGATGTCAGGTCAAATTAAAAAAATGCCACATTTAGAAATTTTATCCTCTCGTCTCCATTGCAGGTTCACATGTTACGTTATGTATAGATTATAGTCACTTAACTAGTTAATAACAAAGTGTGGTAGAAAGAAATGCTTCTACGAGAACCCCTATATTTCGTTTTCGCAGGTAGGGAAATACATTAATTGGAATAAATTCTCTAGTACAACTCCACAGGAAATATCTTTAGAAGTATCTTTCTAATCCAAGATCCTTCGAAAATTATGTTTTCAAACCGCGACAGCCTTCAGTAGATGAATTATTATTTTCCACTTGTAAACCAGGGCCCCGTTTCACGAAATCTTAACTAAAGATAAAATCCAAATTTTAGTAGATACTTCAAGTTTGATTGGCTAAGCATTAAAATCAATCTAATATTATACAATCCAATTACTAAAATTTGGATTTTATCGTAGTTAAAATTTCGTGAAAAAGGCCCCAGGTTTGATACACATCTCTTTATTGTAAATTATATATTTTATATTATTTTAAAAAAACCAACAACAGTTTTTAACTTTACTTATACATAATTTTGAAAATTTTAAGCTAAAGTGCAAAAGACCAAAAACAAGATTTTATACTCTAAATAAATGTACAATTAATGAGTAATTAATTATTCTATTCGCATTGTAATTATATTCATGGCTTTCTGTGAATAAATATTACTAGTAAAAAAATGACGATGTCTCGCTAGGATGGAGATCGTCTATTCCCCTTGTCAGGGATGCAGGAAGGAGGGCCTGACAAGAACAGCTGTCAGTCGTTTGGATTGAACGAAAAACCAAGATCCCGCGTATACATTGGTGTGCACGTAAAAGATCCCTGGTAGTTGGAATTCGATATAAGAGTAGACCGTAGCGCCGCTGTCCGGGCAAAATGTCCCTTATAACACACTGTATGGCGTAAGCCCGTCTTCATTAGCCCAGTCGGAATAGGACGTTAAACTCCATTTCTTTTCATTTCGTTCTGCTCCGACTGGGCTATTGAAGACGGACATACGCTATACAGTGTACTATGAGGGAAAATTTGGCAGGATAGCGGCGCTACGGCCTACTCTTATATTGAATTTCAACTATCAGGGGTCTTTTATGTCCACGCCAATATGTAAATGGGGCCTCAGTTTTTTTTTTATCCCATCCGAACGACGATACGTTATCCGCTGCAAGTCCCCCTCCTCCGTACTGCACCACTGTCAAAGAGGAATCACTATGAGGGAAACTCTTATATTGAATTTCTACTATGTAAATGGGGCCTCAGTTTTTCATCCCCTCCGAACGACGATACGTTATCCCCTGCAAGCCCCCCTCCCCGTCCCGCACCACTGTCAAAGAGGAATCACTCCGGAAATGGGGTTTAATGTTCTAGTAGTCACGGTGACTCAGTGAGTAAGACGTTGGCTCGCTAACGTTGAGGTCTCGCTAACTGTCGAGAACGCTCATCGGGAATTTTCCGGCGTGATTCCTGGTACAGGACGGAGGGCCTGGCAGGGTATAACGTATAGTCTTTTGAATGGGACGAAACATCGAGGTTTCGTGTACATATTAGCGAGCACGTAAAAGACCCCTTGACAGTTGGAAATCAATAAAAGAGCAGGCCATAGCGCTTCTATCCGGGCAAAGTTTCCTTCATAGTACATTGTATAGCGTATACCTGTTTTCATTAGCCAAGTTAGAGCAGAGCAGTATAGGACGTTAAACACAATTTCATTTCATTCAATTTTCCTACTTTTCTGTGCCATAAGCTATACAGAGTGATTTGACGGAAATTTTCAATGGACCGTGACATTTCTTCATCGAAATTCAACACAACTAGACGCTGTACTTTGCCAGGCCCTTTGTCCTGCACTACCGAGGAACTTCCTTGACCAACACCAGGATCCTTGCACATAATAATATGGTATTGAGAAGAATATTACCGATAACCCGACATCACGACATCATGACAACCCGACAACCCGACATCACGACATTTTAATCCAACAAGAAGACATTTTACGCGACATTACATTACGTCTTGTCTGCGATATCACTTGAGTGGAAGCACAGGTTAAAGATCCAACTTCAGTCAGTCAGTTGTCATTCATCTTCCCGTTCTACGCTTCGACCTGTGGGGATCAAGCTCCCATCACACAAAACTAGTTCTCACTACGTTCTGGAAAATGTTGCCAAACTGTTTACGACCTGTTTAAGAACTACGTGGACGACTCGGACTGCAGTTAGACGGAGGGGTAACGTTCTTAAAACGAAATGGACGTACTATGAACGGAATTACACAGTACTTCGATCCTATAGGGGGGGGGGTTACAACGTGACGTGGTCGAGCATCAATAAGCAGTACTTTATTTATCTTATTTTATTTCGTGGGTGTGGGTGGGGTGGGGGTAGTTTCTCTTATTGTATGTCATATATTTTACTAGTATTGAATTTGTAGGGTTGTAGTGACCTTTTGCATAATTTAAAAACCCATAATTTATACTTTATTATTTTTTTATGTTACCGCATGAAGTTATAAAACCTTTCATATTTGAATTAGTGTGTTAATTTATTTATTTCTATAATTTAATCTGGAGGGAGATCAATAACACTATTCAGCGGAAGCCCCCCTTATTTGTGGTAAATGGTTCCAGTCGTGGGGGGGGGGCTTTCCTTTCAGATGGCTATATTTTTCTCATCCTCAGCAGCTTCGTTAACAACAGATTCTTTCACTAACATCATATTGTGTTTCTTGCTATCCGGAAATCATGTTACATAGTGGCATGGGAATCTGCTGTTGAGAGATGATGCAGTGCGATGGCAAGCTTCATCCCTGGTTGCAGAGCCTCCCTGTGGTTGCTGTCTTGTTTGTTTTATTAAGGGGTTCAATACGTTCGTCAAACACGGTGGGGTGAGTCTCAAGACTTTGAACAAGACTCTTGATCCGCTGATGATAATGCCCTACGACTATTCTCCCCTCACGCTTTTGTCAGTTACTCATCCAAGAGTTGCTTGGCTTTCTCCTTCTTGCTTGTTCTACCATTTCATTGTACCGTTGCTCTGCTGACTGCTTCCAACAGAAGATGCATGAATCCAATGTTTCACAGGCTCAATGGTACTGTTCAAAAATGTTGAAAATTTTATCTTGAAGTGATGTGCACTGCAAGGAATCGCGAGTCAGAGAGGAAACGGCCCATATTTTTATACTCTACCTTGTACGAGCGTACTACAGACGGGCTGGGCTTAGGAGCTACAAATTGACCTGGTCGTACTGCTATTTCATGCTCGAACACGTTACGCTGTTACACGTCCCAAGTAGGATTAAAGTACGGTAATTCCGTTCCTTATACGGTAATCGTCCATAGTTTGAGCCCGCTTGGCAACATTTTCCAGAACGTAGCGAGAACTAGTTTGGTGTGATATAGGGCTTATCGCTATATTTGTTTAATTATACCATGATCTCTGCCTTTTACAAGATTTCATAAGACCGAAGTAAATAAGAACTTAATACTGCCATTTCCGATCGAAACATTTTAACTTTCGGTAGTGCTCTTTCTCATCACCAAAAGTACAATAATTCAGACAATTCAAACATAATCAGATAAGGGCACGTAAATTTTACATTGTGTTTTAATAAGATTGAAGGTCTGTGGGCTAATCTATCGACCATTCTCCATGAACAATATCAAAGTGACATTATTGTTTTTCTATATTCAAAGTTTCAGAATAATTCATTTATGTATTCAGATTGAATATGACGAATTGTCGGATACATACGTTAGACATTCATGACATCAACTAATCCAAAGGTCAGTGATTAGATTATTAAAAAGTAGAAAATGAATATATTCCTAAAGGGACTTCTTTGACCTTTTGATCGCCTCTCCTCGGCGTTACAAAATAATTAGAAATGTGCAGCGGCATGGCTTATACTGTTTGTTGAACACTATATTTAAAAGATTTCGATTCTAAAAGTGTTAAAGATCTGACCGTTCCTGCTATAATAGTTCAAAATTGGATTATGCAAAATGAATATATTAAACATTTAATTCAAATTACTTTGAGCGAAGTTAGCATTGTTTGAAGTTTTGACAAGATGTGGCATAGATTGTTATTATCGAGACATAGCCTTGATTCACGGTTAGATCTATTTACGAAGGCCACCTAAGACCTAGCCCTAAGCCTTAACCTAATCTAACCTAACCTAACTCACAATCCTCGGCAACAATCACGTGCCCTAACCCTGTTTACATCTCGTGACCTTGTGGAAATCTAACCCTTGATTCACCACGACCGTGTTTCAATATGTTTAAATCTCCACCATCTGATAATAGTAACATTTATGTAACATTTTAAACCAGAATAAAGACCTGTAATAGGCAGATTTAACTCTGAAATAATGCATCTTTAAGTAAAACTTAAAACTACCGCCTTATAACTTTTAAATACGTGTTAGATCAGCAGCATTTTCTTTGCTTTTCTGTAATTTATAGTCACATAAATTATGGTTTAATGCTGTAATATAATGTTGAATTGTTGTAATTTGGGGATTCATATACTTCTTACTGGACGGCACCCACGCCGTAAACTTCATCGATATCCAATAAAAATCGACAGTTTACCCTTAACCGTGTCGGCCAAAAGAATTGCAAATTCAATTATAGTAATGCAGACAGAAAGGTTGGGACGCTTGGAAAAAAAGACATTGTGTGGACAGAAGTCGTATTAAAAACAGCAATTGGCTAACTGAATCTTGATCTTTCCCCAATGTTAATGATCAAATGAAAACGATTAATGTCGTTGACAGGTTTACAGAAAAAAATATAATTAAACAAAACAGAGTGTCGGATTGGAAGATAACTCAATGATTTACGCCTGCAATTTGCGATTCGAATTTTCGAAAATTTCAAAAGATTTTCTGTATATCGGGCTCACAACCTGTCGCGGTGATAACGGCGATATTTTTAATGATTCTGAATTGGGATAGAGAAAATGGAACAATTTAATCCCGACTTCAAAAAATAATAATGATATTATTATTTCAATATCTGGTATGGAATGTGAAACCTCCTAATTATTTCAATAACTGTACATATAAAATAATCTATATCTATTTTTTTGGACTATACACGCCTTAAAATGTGCGTATCAATTTAATTTAAATCAGATGTTAATTATCTTTCGCTTTATTTTTCGGCTGGACAACATAATCATCTAGAATATCTTATTTAATGTCGGTGTTCAAATCACGTGAATTTTTTGACTAATTATATTGCACTTGTGTGAAGGGCTTCGGATTGTGGTGAATTATGGTAATAGCCATGGGAGGCTTGGCCAAAACCATTGATTTTCCCATTGACTCTTATGTTATTTGTTGTCTCTATGACCGGCTCTAACTTTACCCTAATATGTCGTTGCATATAACAGATGGAACAACATGTGGCAACATCTGGCTTAGAAGCATGATGTATGAGGTCCGTCATGGAAATCTTGAGAATATGAAGTAGTATAATAATACACATTCCGATGCCCGCCCTACATTTCAAGGTAATCAACCTCTGAACATTGTTATCCTACCACCTCAAAGTCATGTAAAATGATTTTTATTTAAGTTTTGACAAAAATATTGTAATTTATAATCAATAAATTCTACAGGTTTTTTTAAATTAACATTTTGTCGTTTGTGAATCAGCCTTTACTAATTACTTCCACACTGTCTTGTAGGATATGTTTTTATTTGTTCATTACAAAATGGCCCCGAAACCATGGAATACGCGACTCGTGTACTGATTATAAAATGTTAATTGTGTCTTAAATATTGGATCCCCTATTTTCACGGCAAGATATGTTATCTGCTTTTAATTGTGCTGTCCAGAAGTTAAAAAACATTCCTTTCTCTGTATAAAATTCCTCCACATGGTAGCATGTAATGTTTCATCGTGTTGACATCAAGTCACAGATAAAAAGAAGCTTCAGGTTAGCTAACCCAAGTCGAAGAGATTCCACAGATCGGACTTTTTCTTTATTGATTAATAGAAACCGTATTGTAGAGCCAAAATATGAAGTTGTACAGTGTAAAATAGAAGCGTATAATCTGTGCTATGTTGGATATTATCGTCTGAATAATACATGCAATGGAATGGAATTAGCGTTCAGGGACGACTACTGGTATTCACTAATTAGTTAGGGTTCACATAACGTATTCGTCAAATGTTAGGTCTATATTTGCAAGTGATCTATAAAAGTATGGACAGCAGTATAATCCTCATATTCCTATCCATGTGGAATGGTAGTATGTCAGTTTTTCAGTATGTGGTGGATGATAACTCTTAGCTGGCTATTTCTTGTTATTCCCATGGTGAAGACAAGGTGTGAAAAAACCGAAAATGGTAAAAGATATAGACTAACAATAGGTAATGATAATAACATTAGACCTGGTGTCAAGTTACAAAACTCAACTATCCTTTTTAAAAATAGTAGGGGATGAATTGGTTTGTAAAAAAAAACAAAAATAGGGCCACATATATATATGTTGCTTCCGTTTGTATGATAATATTGTATCTTGCAGCTTTGCTCACAGATGACAGCAATCCTAATGCAACACCCCAGGAAACAATTTTAATGGATAACATTCGTTTGGCCGGTGAGGCGGAGGAGTGTTTGTCGCCAAATTACGTAAAATTGAATATTGGTGAATCTCTTGGATTAAAGAAACATGGATGGGCTACGATTAAAACTGGGATGGAAGACGGTAACTCTATATAATTTCAATTATCAAAGTTTAATAACAGACTATGATGTTAAGCGTGAAGTAGCTATCTAAATTCGCTTTTAATATATTAAAGTTGCCCGAGTAAAACAAAATACTGAGTAATATTACACAAGTATCTGATTGTGAGCGAGTAGAGAATTCAAACTAGGGTGTCCAAGGTTCGAATCCGGCTTGAGCCGAAAAGAACCTTTCAGATTTTACAGATTTTGTTACGATTAGTAAGTGGCTGCCTTCCGGGGTGTCAAAATGGCAAGATTCATACGTGTACACATAACTGGACATCGAAGGTGTGTAGGCGACAGTTCTGCTATCCTGGTGAAGTTCTCACCCCAATTCCCAATCATTGCATTTCACACCACAGTATACTTTGAAGAAAAAAAACCCTAATATGTTAATCTCAAAATGAGCGTGGTTCTTATAATCACGAAACGATCAACTTCGCTCCCTTCGTTGACAAATATCAGTTTATTTACCGTAAGGCTTGATATTACCCACTTTGTATATTTGCAGCTATGGCATCCCAAGGCACCAACCCGAATCTCATCATTGGGCCCTTTTACACGAATTTAGCTATGGTGTTAGAAAAAGAAGGTATCCCCTACTTAGTGACTGATTATAAAGGTTTCGACTGGATTGATATGAGTCGTGTAGAAGATACAGTTAAATGGAAGACTATAGTGGAGATTCGTCCACCAGTCCAAGACCAGAATTTAGCGGTAGTAGATAAGTTTGTTGTTGAGGAATGGGTCAGTGCGATTATGATCATGCCAGAAAATCAAGCAGATAACCAAGGTATGTTTTCAATGGATGTTGTGTTAGATTTTCAACAAGATTTATATGAATGTCCCCTCCCCCAATCATATGTAATTAACCTAGACACGATACCCTAAATGTATTCTGATTAATTATCCCAATGGCAAGTGCCTGAATTATATAGTTTACATATTCTTCCAGTAACCCAATTGATGTGGCTTCTATACCGCAAACTTAAAATGTTTTCATAATTAGGTTTTAACTAGAATCATACATACACAACGAATAGCAATTCTCAATTTAGACACGTTTTCAGTTTGTAACCATATTTACAAATAAATGTAACTAACAAGGTAATTTGTATATTTCTAAGAATGTCAAGACCTCGCAAGTCAGCTCTTAAACGAGGAAGTTTCTTTGATACCACATTCTGTGGATGTTTCAACCAATGAATCCGAAACCCTGATCAATAAGATTCTGCTTAACGTACGCCTTTCCAGACAAAGACATATAATAGTTTGTAGTCCAAGAGATGAACGAGATCAACTTATTGCAAAAGTTTTGAAAGGGGTAAGTAGTTCCGGAGATCAACTTAAAGTACTGGCAGGGGGTATAATATTCTAGAGATTAACTGTATGAAGGTACCGCACTTAAATAATTGGCTACAGATAAACATGTTGTGAAATTAAGTACAGTACTAAAATCGGTAAGTAATTTTCTAGAGATGAATATATTGTCGTAGGCCTATACTGAAAGAGCTAAGAAATTTCTAGTGAAAGTACCGTGCTGGGTGAAGTAGTTCATTTTGTAGAGATGGAACTGTTGTTAAAACGCAGCACTGAAATTGTGGGTAATTAATGTTCTAGAGATGAGCTGAAATGGGTAAGTAATGTTAGTCTGAAAGTACGGGGTAAGTATTATTCTGAAGAAGGAGTACTCAAAGTAATTTTTTAAGAGGAAGAAGTATGTCAGCTTTTTCTTCTTTTTTTTTTTTAAAAAAAAAATAATGGATAGAATAGAAGGTCTCGTTGACATAGTGCTTGCGTATTTTGAGACTAGCAGGTGTCAATTTCTATGCGAGGTACTAAGACACTTCCAAGTGTACACCAAAATGTACACGTGTAGACCTTATCTTGAAACAGCCCAAAGGTTTAGAAAAGGGTGACCTATTATGAAAGTTTTTATGGTTGCACTTACTGTTCTGAAGATGAACTAAACCAATTTACGGAGACATTAGTTTTACTCCTTACATTAATTAGTTCCCTTCCCACTGTCTTTCCTTATTTGAGCTACACGTATTTTGTCAAACTCAGCGTGATAATGACCTGTACCCAGCTATAAATGTATGTATATAAACACTGATTTATTCTTTACATATTCAGGCGAAGACATTTAACTTGTTGTCGAACGAAGAGCAATATTTTATATTCGTTGATCCAGTTAGTATTGTGTTTTTTTTATTCATTATTTGTAATATCAAATTCATCATCTTTGAAATCTCTCCAAATCAGACATTAAAGTACCATCGACGCACAACGACACTGTTATTCATGGGAAACTGCATGTAGGACTGCGAGGTTCTGACCGGCAGAGACATATATTCCTAAGAAACGTTGCTGGTCGTATATTTGAAAATCACGGGCACTACTTTTGAGATGGTCATTGATTACAAAGGCAGGAATGGAAACTACAACATGACTTTAAAATATAAAATGACTCTTGTTTAGCCCCATAACTCACAACCCTGAGAAGAAAAAAAAAAGATTTGTAGAAAGTTCATAACTTTGTTAATATCTCAGTTTTATATCAATCTTTTAGAGGCATTTAGTAACTGGAGAGGGCAATAAACTATAAATGGAAAAACAGCCACTTATTTATTTGGGCTGCGCTTCTAAGAGTATTCTCTCAACGTTATCAAGCGTTATCAAGCTAATTTTTTTTTTTTTTTTAATTTACTAAAGTATGTAAAATAATACATTAACATAGAAATGAAAGAAATTATAGAAATTGACACATTTACTGTTCAATGTTTCAGATATTTAGAATCTGCTCGTCATCTTCGGAACAAGGATTCGTTGAATAATTCCGATTTATTCATTTTGTGAAGAATGGGGTTTGATGACACCATTAGTAAGACTGGTATTACTTAATTTATTTATTTTTATTTACTGAATTTCAGAGCTCTTATCTTCTGCCTTTCTCTGATGCAACTAATATGTTTAACCTCCGTCTTTTCTCCATACGTTGTCACCTTTTAGCATTTCGCTACATTCGTCCAGAAGGAAAGGTGGGGAGTGCCATGGATGCTGCCTATATGGATGCAGGGAGAATAACAACAGTGGGCTTAAGTTCCTATATATCTGATCAAACAGAGGTCACCAACGAATTTTCAGGAGCAAGGTTTATAAAAGCTTTAAAATCCGTAAGTTTGAATTTGTTTGCTTACTCGGGATAGTTTGTATTCCTTGACCAAGCCTCGTGCGTTTCCAGTCAAGGTCTTTTGAGATGTTTCAAGCCCAGCTCTGGCTTATCTATATAAAGTCATAGCTGGCGTTCAGATATCACTTCGGTGATATCACCTCGGTGGAAGCGGACGTAAAATACAACTAACTCATCGTTCAGATTACACCAGTTCCTTTTGTTCGTGGGTCTTTTTAGGCTCTGTATTTAATCGGCATATCTTACATATTGCGTTCCTCGTTCCCACTGGCCCCAGAAGTTTTTCCTCGGAGGTTGTTGTCTCTAAAACATCGCCATCGGTACTAGACTATAACACACACATAATGTTTTCAACGCGAATTGCGTGTATTCAGCTGTGACCTGAAATGTAAAGACTACAGCAACGTCTGAGGCGAAACTAGAAAAGTCGACAGCATAACAGCAAGCTAAAAATAATAAAAATAGCATAAGTAAATTTCCTAATTTCTTTTCTTCGAGTTGCATTTTTGCTTTGTGTGCGTGGTGGTGGTGTGTGTGTGTGCTGTCGTGGCTTCTTATTTTCGATTTTTCAACTTTTGCGTTCTGCAGGGGCGTAAATTCGAAATTATGAATGAATGGTTGTTATAAGCTTCCATAGGAATCGTTTTTTTCTGGTCAATAAGCATATTTTTTCTTAAATTTATAGTTTGGTACTTTTTTATTTGAACTTTTTACACAAGGTAAAGTTAGAAAGAGGTAAAACTGGCAAAATACATTTTAATGCCACTGGGCAGAGGATAGGATACAAATTAGATCTTTACAGACATGGCGGCGAGAAAATGTATCAAAGGGTAAATACGTCTTTATTGTAATCTTAATGGCTACTTTTTATTGTGTAAAATCTTTATAGTTATCACTAAAAGATACATTATGGGAGATTAGATAAAGAGCTGGCAGCTCTCACTATAATAGTTAAAAACTAGATAATGTAAAGGGAAGTTGCTGAAAATTTCAGTCAAATTGATCCACTCTGAACCGAGATTTTAGAGATTGAATTTTATTACTAAAGTCGGTACGATCAAAAAACATAGTCCCGATTATCCATTTCATGATTAAATCATGAATGGAAGTCGAACAGCAAATCGGAACATAATCCAATAAACATCGCAGGCTAGCGATGACATCGAGAGTTGATCATGGTTTGGATAAATTAATTAATGTCTAATTAATAATTTAGATAGCATTTCAGACGTAAAGAAAGGCCTGCAATAGGCAGATTTAGTCTTGCATAATGTATGTTTAATTTTCCTACCTAGCATCACAAATGTAACTATAGAAATAAAACTTATCATGTCTCAAAATGATAGAAGTATTGTGTTGACCCCATTCTATTTCATTACCATAATCTGTATAACATGAATTCATTTTGTCTACTTTTGACAATCTGGATTATATTTCTGTACGATTCAAAATAAAAACTTTTTTCTTACATTCATCCGAAAGTGGGTAGACTACGCCTTCATCGCTAGTTTTGACTATATGTTTCAAAGCTTTGTGTTCGAATCCCCTCCGCCTTATCTTTTACGTTTCAGATCGCGGAATGGGGTTTGAATGGTACCGACGCAGCTGAGCGACTAAATCAAACTGTACCAGATGATGGGGCATTAATAAAAGCCAAGTTTGATATATTTCCAGAAACCGTGTATGTGGTGGTAGTTATTGTAAGTATTTAGGGTTTCACACTGCGTAGCTTGTGTGAAACACTATTGTTTTTGTTCGGTTTATTATTCTTCTTATTATTTTTCTTTTTCCACTTTGCTTATATCTCAGTAACTACATGTCGGATCGATTCGATGTCTTCGTTCTGCGACAATGCGAAATGTCCGAAATCACCAAAGTTGTCATTTTTAAAAATATCGCCGTAATTTTAACAATAATCGTCGGATTTTAAAGATAGGTTCCAAGAAAAGTATTGGTTATTTCCAGTAAAAGTATGGCAATTTTGGTATATATGGAAAGTAGAGGTAACCAATCTTACTAGAAAAATACTGGATTCCCTGAAAAACACCCATGGAGCGTATACAGGACAAAAATGTCAGGGTTCCCCTAATCGACAGCCCGACGATTAGGAATATCTGCACGCGTGACGTCAAAGGTTGCACGCGGAGATTGAGCGCTTGATGTACATGTTGATAAACTTTATGAAGAGTTAGACGTACAACACTTTCTGAGACAAAAATCACGGAAAAAGACGCGGGCAGTGGATAATCCGAGAATTTAATTAGGATTCGATATTTGTAATAAATAGTCAGCTATTAAAGACAACATCGTCTTGTGTATGCAATGAATCCCCCCCCCCCCCGACTTCGCACCCGTAAGTTACGTGACACAAACATGACCTCTTTTGGTCGATTTTATTTTTTTATAGCAAAGGTATTCCTTGACAATTACAATGTTTCGAGGAGGATTTGAAGCAAATTTATGATATATTAATTAGTTTGAATATGTTTGTAGGACAAATATATCTTCAAATCACCCAGTTTGTACACGGGAAGGTATCTTTAACTGTCGATACATTTTGTTATAGCCGGAGACATGGCACATAGCTTCGCTACTTTTGATTTTTCATTTTTGGCAAATCGTCGTTGATATTAGGCGCCAAATTTAGTAAATTTAAATTTTTACAAAAAACTTTTTTATTTATGAATATTTTTTGATGGTATTTTACACAGGATTAAAGGGTCATCTGACTTGAGCAAAAATGTTAACAATTTTTGTCTAAGTAATTTACGTAAGCCGCCATTAGCTAATTCAGTTTTCCGTCCTAGATTAATTATTTATGGTTATATTTATATCAAACAAAGTTCATATGCTCCGTGGTCCCAAATGTCATTTTTTTTGTTACCGATAAAGTTTTCTGTCCTCAACGGAAGTAACGTAATTTTACCAAAAACTACAATTTTGACAGTTCGGTACGACTTTTTGAAAGGAAATATTATTTTTTTAAAATCTGATATTACTAAAGGGGGTGTGTCCTGTAAAGGCGCTTAGAATCTCGCGCTCAGTTTTTGAAATTTCGATTTTATTTTCGAGCCATTCGAATAAAAGGTAAAAAAAAGGGTGTAAAATTAAGCTATTTACAACCCATTCGGTGTCTTCATATTTTGAAATATTTCTTCGTAACTTTTATGAACTTGTAGCCATAATCCACACGAAAACAGTCTATACGAAAGTCAGTTTGCAACTTGAGCGGTTACCGAGAAATAGACAATATTGCATGAGTCACTTTTCATGTTTCTTTTGTCTATAAAAGTTTCAGTTATTGATCGATTTTGAAATTGTTTTAACCATTTGATGCCCAATGCTAATTGTGACATGGTCAAACCAATTTAACATTTTCACTGCCACCGAAAATGGTGTCATTTTGGCAAAAACTGTATTTTTTGCCTTCAAAACAAATAATTTATTCAACTGGGTCATATTTAATATTTCTTCATAATTAAGATATTTAATTCCAATCAACAAATAGATCATGCGATCATATAGATATCACAAAGTAGTTTGTAACTTATTCAGTTGCCGAGAAATATACGATTTTCTACAAGTCACTTTTCAAGGTTTTTGGTCCATAAAATTGTCAATTATTATTCATTTGATTTTCATAACATTTTCACCATGTGATTCTTAATGTAATTTTGGCAAAAACTGTATTATTAGTCTTAAAAACAATTATTGTTTTGAAGTGAGTTATATTTATTATTCGTTTAACATTATGATATTTGATTCCAATGGACATATAGATTGGATCAATACGATCATATAGATGTCCAAAAATTGCTTCTAGCACCTTCCCTTGTTGAGAAATTTCCTATTAGAAAGTCATCTTATCTTTTGTCAGGGTCACTTTTTTGACATATGTAACACACGGTAACAAATGTATAAATGAAATTGAAATTGCTAGGTAACGTGGCATACTAATTCAGCAGATCTTTATCGACTGAATACTTTAAATTATTAGCTAATGATGAAAACCCTGCCAAAAATGAATGTAGAAAATGAGTCACAGTAGCATCGATCATTACGCCCAGAGGTCTGCATTGTGAAGTGGTCACAGACTGTACACAATCAAATACTTTCGCTGAGTAAAATAGTCCGTTTGATCGCTTTTGGTACATATTTCATAATCGAGACTATAATTATAGCGCGATGGGGGAATCTGAAATGGACGATCACGTGATAGCATAATAATGCACATTAATCATAAAATGGCGACATTGGGGTTGCCATGACTTGTAAGGGTACCTTTGCTATAAATCTAGAATTTTTGCGTAAAATCGAAACGAATTTTTCAAATAATTGGCTTGACTTTATCTGCGACTTTCTCAGTATTTTTTTTATTTTGAAAAGAAATGAAATGATATGGGGTTTAACGTCCTACTGTTCTGCTCCGATTTTTATTTTGAAATTTCATTACATTATACGTCTTTGGAATTAATGTTTTAATTTACAGGAAAAACCCTTTGTAATGAAGAAGGCGTCAGTTAATGGAGATAAATTTGAAGGCTTTACCGTTGATCTACTGGAGAGCTTGAGTAAATCTTTAAAATTTAACTATAAGATATATGTCAGCCCTAACCAATATGGCGTTAGGAAAGATGACGGTACATGGGATGGCATGGTCGGAGAAATTAAAAATGGGGTATGATTACTTAATATTACTAATATTATCAGCAATCGAACTTTCGATATTTTGGTATCAGTCATGTTCAAACGTTTTCCGCTAATGTGGTAGGTATACGTTTATAGGCGTGTGTTCAAATGTAGTTGACAGTGGAAGGGTGGGACAAGGTGTTTTTTGAAACTATAGGTAAACGCATAGAGTGACCAAAAAAGTTTTTGTATGTTTTGAAATATTGCCCATTATTTTTATGTTAAAGTTTGTCTTAAAAAAAACCCCATTATAATTATTATATTTTTTTTCAGATCGCAACATTAGCTATGGGTGCAATATCGATTACGTCAAAAAGAGAAATTGTTGTAGATTTCAGTCTTGGTATTTTGACTATTGGAGTGAACATCTTGATATCCATTATTTTTATGTTAAGGTTTTTATAAAAATCATAATATTATTATACTTTTTTTTTTCAGAACGCAACATTAGCTATGGGTGCAATATCGATTACGTCAAAAAGAGAAATTGCTATAGATTTCAGTCTTGGTATTTTGACTACTGGAGTGAACATCTTAATATCCAGGCCTGATGATCATTACACTATCTTCCAGTTCCTTAAGCCTTTTTCTCTTGAACTTTGGATGACAATTCTTGGCTCTTTTGTTGTTGTCTCCATGGTGTACTTCCTGTTGGACTATAAACGACCGTCGACGAAGTTTACTGCAAGGGAGACTCTTTGGTTTTCAATGGGAACACTCTTAAAGCGAGGAACAGACTTCTCTCCAGAACCAATATCTCAACGCATACTCACTTCAGGATTTAGTTTCTTTGTGCTTATCACCGTGGCAACTTACACCGCTAACATGGCGGCCTTCTTGACGACAAAAGATTTTGGAAAGACAGTCGATTCTTTTGAATCACTGGCAGATAACGATGACATTAGCTGCGGAACCGTCAAGAACTCAGCAACAAAACATTTTCTCCAAATGGGGACGAAACCTGTTTTTAAGCGATTGTGGAACAAAATGATATATTCTGATGGTCTTGTTGCCAATTCGTCTGAAGGAGAAAAGAAAGTGGCCAGTGGTAATTACGCTTTTGTATTTGATCATCTTATTAATTCGTACGCAGAAGGAGAATATTGTAATATGAAGGTCGTGGCCACGCCCATTTTAATGCAAGAACACGGGATTGGTATGAAAGAAGGGGCTCTCTTCAAAACCAGTATCAATATTGAATTGTTGAAATTAAAGGAGAATGGCCAGATACAAGACTGGAAGAAAAAGTAAGTGTAGGTTTTACAATTTACAAGTTTTAAGATAGAATGTCAAGAGTCTCTGCATATTTTATTAATACTCCGTTTAATTTTGAAGTCAAGCTGGTGGTTTACTCTGTATATTCCAGTCTGGTTTTTTCCTTGTTAGTAGGCGGAGACGCCAATGCCCGGGTTCTGTTCCCCACATCACAGTGCCTGGTGTATGCCCGTCTTTATTAGCCTCGTTTGTTCAGAAAAGTAAAACATAATTTCATTTTATTTCCGTCTCGTTTTATTTTCTGCCGTTTCGATTTCACACCATATTACTATGATCGGAAGGATATATCATCCTCGTAGTGGTCCGCCCCGGTTGCTAATTTCAATTATAATTTCTTTATAATTTTTAACGGCGTATGGTCAAATGGTCCAACAGGTGAATAGATTGCCGTTATGACCAATCTATTGCCGTTTTGACTAAAAGTTATGAGGTGATGAGGTGTAGGGCCGTTTCGTTTATAACCAATATAAACTAACCTGTACATTTAGCTAAAATCTTTTGATGTGCCTGTTTTAGATCTCACTGAATGTAATCTGGCAGATTATCTACCGTTCATATATATATATATATATGTTTCTTAATTAAATGCCCAGTAATCTATTAAATATATATATTTTTATGTGGATTAAGTCGTGAAAAATTAGATAGTATCCGAAAAATGCTAATGATGATCAACGACTTCAAGTCTTTCTTTGAATTTTATTTGTATATGGTTCAATAATATGGTCTTCAGCTTGGTAAGTCAACTATACAGGCATAATGGTGTTATATATTTTTGTATGCCCACATTAAAATTTTAAACGCGTTTCGTAGAATTATGTTTCTGTTCCAATTGCAACTGCGGATACCACTGGTCAATGATATTATCTGTGTGAGAAGTAAATTCGCGTGGCTGACGTCTTGTGTGTTAATCTTGAGAGAGAGAGAGAGAGAGAGAGAGAGAGAGAGGGGGAGAGAGAGAGAGAGAGAGAGTATTTCGGGACGATACAATAATTCGCTTTCGCGTAGGGGTTTTTAGCAGTCGGAGGAGGAAACCCAATGCCGGATTAAGGCACATTTTGATAGGTGGCCTGAAAATACAGATATTTTGTTTTGTAGGTGGTGGGAGGATAAAAGGAAATGCGACAAAGATGGTAGGAACAAGAAGAAGCCACGGGGTCAGTTTGGGGTTGCACACATGGCCGGTGTGTTTATTTTTGCGTTGTTTGGAATGGCTTGCGGAGTTGCCTTCTTTTTGTTTAAAAAATTCTATCTGTTAGCCAAACCAATATCTGTGGGTACAAAAGAAGAAAACAAGGAAGGGGAAGACGAAAATGGAGAAGGGGAAGAGGAAAGGGGGGGAAAGGAAGCAGAAGACGTAAGAATAGATGATGCATTCGATGAATCCCCTGGTCCATCTATAAAATATGAACAAGAGACCACAGTATCTGAGTAACTTAAATTATTACTGAAAGTGATCCATGATGTTTCAAAATCTGGGTAATAATGTGGATGGTAATCTATTCCTGTCATATAGGAGATACTCCAACCTGTGGGAAAAAATCCGAAACAAATGATTATTGCTTTTTTGTAAGAAGGTATGTACATAGTACTCCAAGAAAATATTCACTGCAATCCACCTGGGCCAATTTGTTTTATTTAAGTTATCCTCATTCTGATTAAATACATTATCAAATTGTAAGTAACCAATACACTCAATACCATAATTTTAAATATATTTAATACATATTATTAGCACAAACATTAAGATTTCCCATACTCGTCTTATGACTAACAGCTTGGGGTTAAATGTTAAAAATGTTTGAGATTCCATTATGGAGAAGACCATGGTCTCAAATGTTAAGGGAATGATTCGTGAATGTCGCGATGATGGATTTCTTGGTTCTGATACGGGTGGTTGAATTTGTAATAGAGATGATGATTGGTGTGGGTTGGTTTCCTATAAACTGAAGTTGTTTTTTCGGACAAGACATCTAGAAAGGGAAGACTGTTGTCTCTTTCTGTTCCCATGGTGAACTTATTTCATTATGCTGTCTAATAAACAGTAGGGTCGTAAGCATATTGACAACACCGTAGCAGACGAGCTTTCATTGATGTTTTTAACAATGTCTTCGGCTGTTTTGTAGTAGAGCACACATTTAACATGCCTTGGGTGCGTTTTGATGGTGGCAGACGGGTTGAGGTGTTTCGGGTTGGAATCTTTTGTTACCCGTTGATCGATCTTGAAGAGGGTTGCCAGTGCTGACCTAGTCAGGTGTATTTATTAATAGTGTATTACAACTGCCTTCTCTTTGTCCGCAGGTACTGTGGTGATGGTACTTTTCTCCGAGTGTTTCATGTTTTCTGTTGGTGTGGTTGTTAGATTGTTTTGGAGATTTGGGGATGATATTGCAGATTTCGTGAGAGGCTTCATGCTTTTTAGGTTTGGTTTTGGGTAAAAACTTGAGTTCGTGTGATAGTGGAGAGTTCGGGTTACCTGTGAGGAGGGTACGTTGGCTAAAATTGATAACAGTTTTGGTAAAATTCATTCTGAAAAGATTTTAGTAGGTGTTTGGTTGTTTAGTTGATCTTATCGGTTTGGATGTATAGTTTGGGTATTGGCATCGATCTGTTGCGAAGAATTTTATATGTGGAGGCGAGCTGGCGATGCTGAACTTCAGATAATCTGAACATACACTGTTTTTCTTTCCTTAATAATAACGACGAGAGAATCCTCTTTGAAACGTCGCCAGATTTATATAATTGTGTCATGTGACATGTTTGAAATGTTCTGTATGGGGTAATTCAAGGGGCAGTTAGAAAGACTGGTATACGTCCTCTTCTGGATCAGAATTGGATTCTTCTTTCCAGGGTTCATGATCAGAATCCTTAAGATCACCAAGAGATGCAGAGGCAATATCACGTCACGTTCGTGCTCGAGATAAAGAGCTATAGTGAGCGCGGTGAGAAAATTATTGTTGGGAAAGGTCCGACTTAAAGTTTGTACGCTCCGTATGGCAGTGCTACTTCACCACTGAAAATGCTTGGGCCGTTTATGATTCGTTGGGATATGTTAATGGTTTTCAGATACATTTTGTACGTTATTCATGTTGTAATGTACATTGGCTGTTTGGGTAGAGCAATTTGATTTCTGGATGGGGTACCCTGCCACTGAAAAAGTCTGGCCACTGTCATTCTTATGCTAAGCATGTCACGCAGTCAGTAAACGGGTCCATCTGTCTTTGGTGTGGGGCAATTCGGAACGTTTGTAGGTTTACCCAAGAATACCGAATGTAATAGAAGTATTATGTTAGTATTTCACACCAATGAGGTAGTATTTGGTAGGGTTTGGTTAGTATTGGCTGGTGTTGTGTAGTATTTGGCAAATCGTCATGCCTGGCGGTAAATCCGTACCTCTGAAAATCTCTGGCGGTGGTCATTCTTGATAGATGGGAATATGCTGAACATTTCCTGTGGTTATTAAATGAGTTAGTGGGTGGATTGGGGTAATTAGGGACACCTGGCTAGTTTACCCCACCACTGAAAATATCTAGCAGTTGTCACTGTGAAATGTTGAACACTGTGCAACAAATTCCACGCAGTAAGTAAATGCGTTGATTTAGCTTAGTTTTTAGGGGTGGGGCAATCATGGACGTCGTGACATTTAAACTTTCTTAACATGGGAATTTACCCAGATCTGACGATAATGATTTTGTCGATGGTTTAATAGCGGGAAAACATTGTGATGCACATATATATTCCCAGCATGCCGAAAAATGTGACCAGAAATGAGAAAAAATTCTACAAAGGTCAACTTTAGATGATGGATGGATACGAAAACCAGAAGGCCTGTAACGTTTTTGCCCAAAGTCGATTTTAATTTGATTTTTTCATAAAAAGCAAGAATCACTTGTTTCGGAATTTTTTTCACAGCTCACGTAAATCCGAAGTTCTCCTACCAGCCTAATACCAAACTGTTTGAGAAACTATTTTAATTGCAGGTGAACCTTTTGATTATATTGTCATACCGTATAAATATTACTATAGTAAATTAATAGCCATTGTCATTGTTTTTTCATGAAGATTGTTATACGTATATGAAGTGTAGATAATGCTTAAAATCTTATGCGGTTTTTTTTCATACTTTATCTTCAAAATTAGTTATGCATAAATACATAATATATGTAGCATGGATTTAAGGTTAATATATATATATACTGGCAAAAATCACCAGTATTGTTGTAAACCATTAAAACCATAAACGAATAAACATAAAGCCAACACGACATTTTAAAGGAAGACTATTGTAATTCCTCGGCCGGTAAGGCTTAAGTAAATTCGTGACATGAAATATTGAAACCTTGCGCGAAAATTTTGTCACTTCCTTTGACCCCCATTAAATGTTTTTTTTATCAGATGTTAGGCTCTTTGTGATTAAGGATTAAGATCAACGGAATGTTAAGAATGTGTTTTAGGCCAAGAAATGTCATGGATTTAATGTATTTATTCGAAAAGACTTTCTATTATAAATGAAAATGAAATGAAATGGGGTTTAACGTCCTACTGTTCTGCTCCTAACCTGGGCTAATGAAGACGGGCATACGCCATACAGTATGCTATGAGGGAAATTTTGCCCGGGCGGCGGCGCTACGGCCTTCTCTTATATCGAATTCCAACTGCCAAGGGATCTTTTACGTGCACACCAATGTGTACACGGGATCTCGGTTTTTCGTCCCGTCCGAACGACTAGACAGCTGTCCTTGTCAGGCCCTCCATCCTGCATCACTGACAAGGGGAAACCACACCGGAAAATCTGAATGAACTTTCTCGGCCAATGCAGGGATCGACCACCCGACCTCCAGACTAGCGAGCCAGCGTCTTACCCACTTAGCCACGTGATCCCCCTTTCTATTATAAACAAAGGTATAACACTGAACTTTAATAAAATAATACATAGTAGCCAAATTTATTACACTGTGTATAAATTAATTCTCCTTTGATTCCATTTTGGTGAGTGAGATCGGTCGTATACCAGGTCGTTGTTCAATTTTTACGGAAAATATAGAATCCCTAACATTCTCTCTGTAAAGATCCTAACCCGAACCTAGAACTTCCTTTCTTCACAGGCATGTCCGTGGCTTTCCAAGTTTCTTTTCGAGAACAAATGCCGGGATCACAAACAACAATGCATATATCAGCTAGTGGTAACATTCCACTGCGCTGTACAGTGCTGGGTCTGTAGTGATACAGACACAATCTGATTAAAACACACATCCTATCTCGTTTTGTTTTTTATAATTCAAAATTTCGTTTTACTTGTATTTACTTCACTAGTACTGGAAGAGGTATTGTATAACCCGCGTTCTGGTTGATGTGCGGGATTAGTCAATGAAACGGTCTGTTGCTGCAAGTGGGTATCCTACTAGAAACATCAACGCTGATTGGTTAATAAAATGTCTGACGTCTTAGGGTCAAAAGCCGCTCGTATGACCCCTAACGCAACCTCCCACTAGAACCGGTCAGATGTTCATGTAGTGGAGGCCATCGAAAGTATAAAAAAAATCCGAAACGAGATATAGATCTGTATTTTATTAATCACATTGGTTACAGACTTCTCTTAAAATGAAAAACAAATTAGCAACCCAAGAAAAACGGGACTATGTAGTTCGTTATTTATAGCATCCCCCCATCCCCATTTTGCATTGCAATATCTGATGACCCTTTCGTCTATAATCGAAGAAGGGTGTTTGAATTTATATTGTCTACCAAGTTTTGGTGAATATTACATGATTTGGGACATGAGGGTTCTAAAGGTAAACAATCATGAATTAGAGAATACGTGATAATCCTATAGATGCACTTTATAGGGCGTAGACATGTGGCGCTATTTGTGGTTATAAAGATTTAGATAATGGGGGGTGTTAAAACAAAATGTTATAGGTCAAGGAATGGTATGGATTTATCGTTGATGTCATCGGGAAGAGGATTGTGGTGGCAGACCACCATTAAATTTCACCCTCTCGGTAACCACAAATTGTAGTTCGTCTATTTATAGCAATTCCCCCGCCCTCTCTCTTTTCTACCCTTTTGCATGTCCATTTTTATTGATTTTTGGTCTAGAATGCACGAAGAGGGTTTGAATTAATATTTTCTGCCAGGTTTTGGCAAATATTCATTATTTAGAGGCGGAAGGATAACAGAGTTAACAGGTTGGTTACGGGGATATGTACGGCGAACAGTTACATGTTGTGTATCTCAAGATTTGGTGGTCAAACTCTTTCAAATTTTGGTGCAAAGACATGACCATTTGTTTCTCTGTCTGTTGTCAAAAAGTTGGGGAAAAGTTGGAGCCGAGAAAAGAGATTGATGTCATTGGGGGAAATTAATGGTGGTCTGCCTCCTGCATACTCGTGTTACAGAGTTAGACAGAAAAGGGTAGTTATGTCCCTTTGGTCGTTTCTCGTATAACCGCTGAGCACTGTGTGGACTGGAACTTGCTAACGTAAATTGACTTGATGATAAGGAGCTTTACGTCGATTATCCACTATAGAGAGAGAGAGCAATGGGGTTTAACGTCCACTCAACACAAACTAGGTCATTTCGGGACTAACATATGGTTTAATTTTATTTCAATAATTCGCTTGCGCGTAGGGGTCTTTAGCAGTGGGAGGGAACCGGAGGACCCAGAGAAAACCCACGAGGTTGGATTCCACTATAGAGTAATACATTTGGCCCAAGGAATATAATTGAGTGGCTGTTTCTTTTTAGTAAAATTGCTGTTATTTTTTCTATAAAATCCAGAAACAAAAAAGAAAAATATACATCTATAACAAGGGTATACAAATACAACATGTTCCGGTGCCTACTTTGATCCACAATTTCGGCCATGTTGGCAGGACTAAATATTCGCGCGGATCTTCGAATAAAAAAGCTAATGAATGATCTCCAATATTGACTATTTCACCCTAGAACCGTGGTGCCGTCATCTGAAGTTTCCCTGTAAGTCAGCAATTTCTCTAAAACAATTTGCTGAATGTTCCAGTATATTTTTATACATAAAATTTATTTTTGACATAGTTTTGAACGTTTTAAATGGTTATATAAACTCAGAAATGTTCTTTTGGCAGTTTCATGCGAACTACAATATTCACCGTAACGTTAGCTGTATTAGGTTGGCTGAATATGACTTTGGGATATACAATTTTCTTATTTTCATTCATGAATTCCATGTCATGTCATATAAGATTTTATAAAAAAAATAAGGACCCGAGCACACCAAGGTTTATTTGTCGGCGATTTTTCCAGCATCCACCAGTAATCGTTTATCTGTGCTGATTATACAGCCTGACAGATTGCCCCAGTGTGCGCTACTGGGGTTGTTAAAATATTATGTCTCCAAATGCGCGCTTTTATAATTTATAATATTTTTATATAAACTATTCATTGTAGTGTACAGGTGAATATTTAAATGAATATCGCGAATTAACCATAAAGGCAATGGGGAATTCTCGTACACAACATACCATCGGTGACGATAGAACATTGGTATGGTGTGCGCGAACGACACATTGTCGACGACGATAAATCGGGTTGTCGGCGACGAATAATTCTCGGTAGGCCTATCAACCGGCGTTCAGTTTCTACTCTGTCCGCATTTCATCCTTGTCTTATTACATTGATGTTGATGTTCATTAGGTGAATGTCTTGACTGAGTTCAATGATTGACATTTCGAGCTAAAGCTAAGCAAAGCTAATCAATTTCATTGGTCGATGCTTTGGGACAAGATAACTTTGATTCTATCTGATAGAAAGTGATGAAACTTAGTGTATAGTTGATAATCAGTTTGATACTTTTGAAAAATATAAATGTGCGATTAATCAATATGTGTTACCTATTTATTTTGGGATTCGGCGGGGGCATCAGCTCCACTGTTTTATCATATTTCTACGTTAGGTTCTCCTAATCAAATCTGATAGATTGTGATTTCATTGGGGTTGGATGGCCGAATGGTCTAACACGCTGTTCGTGACCAGGAGTTGAGTCGCCTAACCCCGACTCTCTCTCTCTCTCTCTCTCTAGAAACGACGTGTGACTAGAGGTGAGAAATAAACAAAACAGAGCGATTCAACCATTTTCCATCTTTTTAAACTAACTTGCAATTTTGAGAGTTATGATTATTAGAGATGAGATTAATTTCAAATTCAATTTTAATTCCAAAACTACATTTCTATACGGGTTTAGAAACTAATAGGCTATTTGTTTTTATATCTAAAGTTCATAATTTAGTTTAGTGGGTTAATGAACACGATTAATTTGACATTCACTTACCTCATTCTTGAAACGGGACCAGGTGCTTGTAAAAATCGTATCAATGTCGTATCAATAGATATATATGATCATGTCAACATTAAGCAGCCATACGATGTTGTTTGTTTAGTTCAGCATCATTTAAAGAACACTGACTTTTACATGCCATTAATATATGAAACTCGTGTTATACACATAATCAATGGTCAGTGACACATTCTTCTATTTACACGAATGGAAAATTACTTAGTTTGTCTGCGATATCACCTCTGTAGAAGCGGACGTTAAATAAAGCTATTTCACACACACTTAGTTTGACCGAACTGGGAATCAAATTAATATTGTTCGGGCATATTTTATTTTTCTCCATATAATCAGTTGGTAGTTTCTTTATTTACACCGAATGTGTACCAGTGTAAAGTATTCCAAACCATCTAAAATCTAATTTTTAAATATTAAGTTTATAGGGGATCTACCATGAAAGCAAATATGTTTTCAGTATGGGACCAACGCCACTATCTTTTCATCATTTAACGTGAAACAAAGTAGTGCAGCTTTGCGGTTGTGCTAATAATTTTGGATATATATATATATATATATATATATATAGTAGAATAGTTAATTAAAGCTGCTCTTTGGTAATATATAATTGAAATTAAAGATGGCAAAATAAAACTACATTTATATATATATATATCGTTTTGACTTCTGTATTGATTAGATAAGTATATAATTTACAAGATATCGCAATACCCCTATAATTATTAGGATTCGATTTGTCTCCTTATTTATGAAGTGAAGCGATAAATGTTACCCTCCATGAATCGGAATATATTGACGTAGAAAGTTTTCATTAAATAATTTAGTTATAATGAAATAATTTAGTTATAATGAAAGGAACAACAACAGGGTAGTGAATTGGCCATTTCTCGATTTTTGAAAAAAATATATTTCCTGTGTAATCATATGATCAAATTGGTTGGACTTTATTTTAAACTTATCTGTTGATTCTTGTTGAGTAGGCGTACTAGTTTATTACTTATTTTTTTAGGCAGAACCCATTGTGTAAAAATGTCAATCTGTTCTTGAAATATTTTTCATTTTATTTGACTTTTTGACATAGCCTCTGGGTGATTTTCATATTTACAAAGCTAAAATAAATATCATTGTTATGATTGTTTGAATTATGGTCTGTTTATATAAGTGTTCATTATTATTTATCTAACCTTATGCATGGACGGGATAGTTATAAATTAAATTGCACCATTTATAAGTCAGACAAAATGTATTATATTTGTACACACATACAAAAAGAGTGGCCTAAAATGCTCGCCCTGCTGCATAAGACCATTATTCATAACGTTTCTTGGTGACGTTATCAGATCAAGACGTCGATCAGCGATGAATTGTTTGTATGTAATGAATTAATGTTTTTCTCCGTTTATTTTCTTTTCTCCATACGCTAAAGTCATTTGTCAATAGCGTATAGGTTCGGGGTATTAGTTTACCTTGATAAAAATCATATAATAATACATTACCGTTATACATTTCACAGAACTAGCTCACGCACTGTTCAAGATCGCATCCAAAACGTGGAATTTACATTGCGGATCGTGACACAATTGTTTTATGGGTGTATTTTTGTTTTTTTTATGAGATAAAATTTGCTGTATTATCAGTTTGTTACCCACTCCTGAAATATAATTTTTTCTACATTTTCTCTGACGTTGTTTTAGATGATAAATCATTTATTGTACAAGGACGAAGATATTTTCTCTGTGAAACAATACAAGCTAATACTTTTATTATGCCAGTCATTGGGGTTAGAAGAAATCGTTTCATATTCTGTGTACCAGTCGTCTTAGACATCTCGTTATTGGCATCATGGCACGGTAATTTCTACCAAGGCAGAGGTATATTAATGAATTAAATGTTAACATGTACTATCCTTGTCGTGAACAAGTTCAAGATGTTGGAATAAATTTACCAATACGAATATACCTGACAATATATAAAATCTACTACTATCTAAATAAAATTCCACTTTGTTAACTTTATAATCTTATTCTCTTCTTCTGTTTCTTATATACCATTTTGTTATCTTTCCATGTAACTTTTAACATTGATCCTACCTTATATATTGACGAAGCCAAATCTGTGTTTTCAAAGAAGATATTTACCAGGTTCTACAGTGTTCTAAATATTTATTATGTATGAACATGTACTAATATCAAAGAATAGCAGAACTTTACACTGTATAAAGATTTACTATTTAACATTAAAAGAGCCATGAGTAAGTTTGGTTAAATTATTGAAGTGTGCCTTAAGATATCTCAATAAGAACAATCCTCAAAACAAAATCGCTTGTGTGTCGAATATCTTTCTTCTGAAAAATAAGACAACATAATTTGCTGGCCCCAAAAATAATCGATCCCCCGTTGTGAATATGCTACATTTGTTCAAACTTCGAAACTCACCAAATCCATGTGTTATAATTAGATCATTTGCCTGTAATAGTACCATTAAAAATATTGTTAAATTTTAATGTCATCGAAATGATAAAGGAGTTGTCATGTCAAATATGATATAATTATAAAAACATAATGTGATATATTTATGATAATATTGTATTTAGGTACTTAACATAAACATTACCATGGTCTTGTTAATTCCTTCTTAGTAGGGGCATAGCACCCTGCTAATTATACTCACGTGTTAAGTGTGATACACCAACAGGAATCGCTATGGTATTCTTTCTGACACCTATAATTCGACACATCCTTATGGTTGATCGTTATAGATTTGTATCTATTTCTTTTTAAACAGAACACATTATTTATTTATTTTCTTTTATTTATTCTTCAAGTAAAGGTTACAACATGACAACAATAAATAAATATATATATATGCATATGAAGTAAGAACTATGTGCGGCATCGTATTGGATTTGTTAATAACAATTATTCTTTAGTTTATTGCATGAGGAGCTAAATAAAATAATTTTATTGATATAGCAATAACGCTAGTAAAACCCATTTCTATTCTATTCCCTCCTTGTCCTAACAATGTTGTGTTTTTATATTCACTATATTATACCTATATTATATCTATTATGTTTGTTCATATTGACACATTTTATACACAGGGGCCCTGTATCATACCTATTATTTTTGTTCAAATGACCACTTTTTAAGTCCATTTACCCTATAGCATATCTATTTCTGTTTAAATTACCATTTTTTTTAATATTCACTGGGCCTATATAATATCTAAATGTAATTTTTGTTCAGTTACCATCCCTTATATTCACTAAAGGCATGTATCATTTTTATTCGAATTATCCCTTTTAGAAAAGGGTTTTGTCAATAAAATCTTAGGATATACATGTCTTTATTTTTATTCTTTACTAGAGTTGTTTTTTTAAAAAAATATTTGCATTTTAAAACTTGTATTCTTTGTCTTTGTTTTAGTGAATTCTGGTAATGAAATTATTCTTAACTGATGGTTTTTGGGGTTGTTTTTTTTTTTTGGGGGGGGGGGGGGGGGCGGTGATAAATTTAATAAAAGGAATTCTTATTTTAATGAGAAATAAATCTTTATTCGAAGTTTCAATGGATATATTCTTCTTCCACATTCTAAAAACATGCCCATATTTTTTTACTCTATTTTTATAGTTTCATTGGTCTCGAGTAAATATTAGAGTCTTATTCGTAATAATATATAGCTAAATTTGAACATTTCTAGTACAAAGGAAAATATTCAGACATATACAGAAGTATTATTTGGGCTATTGACTAATTGAAATAATATGATTATGGTAAAATTACAGAATATTATAATTTATGTCGATAAATTTTTATAACTTCCTTAGGTTAATTTCTCCCTTGCTTCTGTGTGTTAACATATTTACTATTATGTCGAAGACATGCTGTCTACAAATTTTAAGTGAAGAAAAATTTGTAATTTGTGGCGTTTAATCTTGTAAAAGAAAGAAAAGAAGGGTTATGAACGATTTTAACACACGTATTGATGAAAGACCGCTACATCCTATACCCAACATGTATATGGTGCATTTATTTTTAGTGCTGGTATCGTCGCTATCCCTGTTTTACTTGGATGTAGAATAGCCGATCAGTAATCTTAATATGTTACAAACAAGCTTCTAATTCCAATAAGTTATACTCTAGCAGTCAATTGTTTTTAATATAACCGGACGTTTTCGTTATATAAAAATATTTGTCCTTCAGATAAATATCAAACCAAACGTTTATTTGTTTAAAGCCACAATGCGCTTGACGGCCAACACTCATAGAAATAAAGACTCCAGCTGGTTCTTTAGATACTAATCTAGACAATTAAAACCAAAAAAACCTACTTTACATTTTGGTCACAATATTTGTGGATTTAAATGAATTAACGTTCTGGTCTCGGCTAACTATCTAAGAGGAAATTCAATAGAAAGTAATTGGTAGGTGATCATACTTCCGTTATGAGTGATCGATATAGACCAACACTGATATTTGATAAGTGTATTTATTATTGTGTACGACCTGGAAGACTCTGGAAGTCTATATTCATGCCTTTTAGTTTAGAATATTGTGCCTTTAAATAAAATATTGATATCATAATTAGAATATGAAATGTTAAACATACATTATGCAAGAGCTAAATCTGCCTATTGCAGGTCTTTCTTTAGGTCTGAAATGTTATTAATTAGACATTAATTAACTTATCCAGACCATAATCAACTCTCGATGTCAACGCTAGCCTGCGATATTTGCTTGATTAGGATCCGAATTGTTGATTTAATATGAAGTGGATAATCGAGACTAATGATGATCGAGACTAGGTCGAAAATTCAATCGGTAAAATCTCGGTTCAGAGTGGATCAATTTGACTGAAATTTTCAGCAAATTCCCTTTACATTGTCTAGTTGTTAACTACATGTATTATAGTGAGAACTGCCAACCTGTCACCTATCTTACCAGCCCCGATATATATTTAGATAATTTAAAATCTAGATATGAATACACACAGCAACACCACTGTACAATAAAAACCCTTACGTGATTGGTATAAGCACACATGATTCAATGTCAGTAACAATTACCTTTAATGAATAATAATAATAATAATCGTTTTCTATAGTGCCGAATATTCAGTCGGGAAAGCAATAAAAAATACAGTAAGTTTTGCTAAACATATGAATAAAAGCTATTAAGTTTAGCACGAAGACGTTTTAAAATTTAGAAACTGGTTAAAGAAGATGACTGTGAATCAATGTGTGAAAATAACATTTTTTGTTTTAGGTTAAGGTGATAATTTGCCACACGACCCGCGTCGAAAACTATGTTCAACATACAGACTGTCGAGAAGAAAGACAGAATATCAGGCCTTCATGTTTTTGAACATTTCATACTCCATTTAGCTAAACATTATTTGTCTTAAAGTGTGTCTTTTATCTTTTTTTATTGTAAAGGGAGCGATGAAAAATCACGAATGTTCCATATGTCTCTGTCATATTTATAAAATGCCCACAGTATATTATCCTCTAGAATTCAAAACACGTAATCTTTACATCGCAAAAGTATGAATAATTCCTCTTTTCAGATATTTGTATTAGAATTAATGCGAATTTGAAATAGAAACGCACGCATAAATTATGTGTTGAAGTCCATACTTTGAGGTTCATCATACCCTCCAAAACCAAATCTGTAAGAAATCAGAAGAAAATACATACATTCATAAACCTGACAAATAACTTATGACGCAAGGAAAATGAATGTTTAATTTTATGAAAATTGAATTTAGATCACAAAAATTACTAATAGCTTTGTGATTGTTTTCAACATGTTATAAATTCATTATTTTTAAAAAGACACTCAAATGATTGACTCTATTGCTTACTTTCTGCTACCTCATTGTTTGGGGGAGGGGGGTCGTGCTATACAAATTGTTGATGAAAACCCACATATTGACTACAATCGAAAATTTAACCCCTGCATGATCTAGATAATAATAACCGATAATTCTGTCTGCCAATAATACCTACAATGTTCGCAGTGTGAGTAATTTGACATATTTAAAATATTCTCAAATTTATTGTTTGTTTTATGTGATCTAAATTTATTTTCAAAATTATAAATATGATGTTAAATCATTACTTTCTTTGTGTATATACATTAATTGAAAAATTAAAATTAAAGGGACGCATGCCTTAAAAATAGCCAAACCTTTACAAATTAAAATGCTGAGCTGGTGTGTTAATTTGATCAGTTATATTTCACACTGTCTAAATGTAGACCGATATCCACTTCACAAAACATATCAAACCAAACGCAAATAAATCGACAATTTTATGTTTTCCACCAAACCTAAGAGGTCTAGTCATTTTAACTAGGAATATATAACATATTATATGTTTGCAGGAAAATAGTTTTAAAACAAGCAATAATGTAAATATGATATTATCTCACGGGGTATTGATGATATCAGTGGTGATAATTCCAACGTTTTCTACCTATATTATCATATTATCCAATTTAGTATTTTAATAAATATTGTTCTATATCAACTCAGATATTTTCAAAATCATGATGAAACTTCGGCTGACGTGTGCCAGTTCTGGCACTGAAGACTAATCAGGAAAGGCGTTACATTCAAAGAGGGGGTTAGTGGGTGGAGCTAAGAATAATTTGACAGGCTGTCATAGGAATGGTAGAACTCGTGCCTCAAGAGGCTCGTCTGATAAGGCCCATTGAAAACATACACATTATCAGAAAGCATTAACATTTGGCAAGTTTGGGCAACATGGATGTTAGTGGTTCCATAGCTTCTCGGGGTAACCCTTTTGGGATAGCGAATATTATGGCAGCCTCAGGAAGTGACAGTAATTACTCTACGGGTTTTGGATATTCACCTCTATCTGCATCCAGGCCATCGGATCGGTTCTTTGATTGGAATCAGAATTCGTCATTTGTACCCATGCCTGCTATGGAAGGTAAGAAGCTATGTGTCTCTGTACAAAATAAGAGATCCTATAATTATATAAGAAACATATTTATATGAGAGTATGTTTATTTAGAATGGTTCTGATATTAAATTATGATAAGCTCGGTAAATCATTGCAGCCCATGATGACAGTATTTCTGCGTGATATTAAGGCGCTTCAAAACTAAAATATTTGAATTTAATTTATCCCGAAAGACGTCCAATTCCGCGGGATTGGATCATCAATATCATCTGCATATGAACGGAATGTCCACTCTGCATTTCCTCGTAACTGTCATTTATTGTCCCGGAACTTCTATTGGAACCAACATCGAAAATAACATTTTTGAAAAACAGATAAATGAAGTCCTGTAAATATGATCGATTCTGGCGGGAAGCTTCATCCAATATTTTGATCAATCAACTATCAATCGGTACTAACTGGTAATGAAATTCTATTGACAAATTCGACAAAATCGAGCAACAGCAATTGGGATGTAGAAATGTGATAAAATTTCTAACCGGTATATTAGTGTATATAAACTGGGTAGTGATATGATGCCATTATGCAGAACAGAAGGTTATTCAGAATAGCTTTCATTCATAAAACACATGGCTATTATCGCGGAACATTTTCGTTTTAAAAAAAATCAAAAGCCATGTTGGTTCATATCTCTTGAAGCTCGTATATTTGATTAATTGCCTCCTATATATTTAGTATCGTATTTCTCTATAAACAGACCAGATATGTTTTTCTGGTTGAAATTTAAGTCAATTTTAGATAATAATATTGTATTTAATCAATATTTCGTATACTGTTATATCAAAAATTATGATATGCATTTATGATCTAAGTGCATTTATATCCTGTAATAGTAATGTTTTTGATATTTGAAATGAGAGATTAAAAATGATTTGGGAGGGGGGGTATTGTATTCTTTTGTCTAATAATATTGCATTTTACAATCCTAACAAAATACAACCGTTATTATAATTTTTGATTATTTAAGTCTACTTCCATTTTATCAATTTATTCTTCTTTCAGCGTGTTTACGGAATTCAAGTACAAGTCGAATGTTCTTTGATACGATACGTTACGACCAAACGGCGGAGTACAACTCTAGTTGTCGCGGCCCAGAAGCACCAGAAGGCATTAAAGGGGACCCAAACGATACTCAAGTAAACCCCGGTGTAGGGGATTGTGAGAAACTTTCAAACGCTTGCGAAGGTCCCAAGAAACCCATTCACCCTAAATTGATGAACGTGGCAGCTCATCTTGAAATGAAATCTCTCTGGGACGAATTTAATGAACTGGGAACAGAGATGATAGTAACAAAAGCTGGAAGGTAAGAATTAATCATAATTAAAGCAATTTCTCTTGGCTAACTCTATCCCATATAGCTAATAAAATAACCGTTTTTGTTTTTATTCAATGTTTAAAATCAAAAACCCAATTGTGATTACGCAGGACTGTGTCTAATAAAAGTCAAATATATATCTTGACATTGTGAATAGACATATTATTACAAATGCGGTATAATGCTTCATATTGTCAGTATTGTTAGTTATAATTCAGTAGAATAAATCACCATTTACAGGTGTAGCGGAATAATTCCTCGAATTTCTCTTTGATGAAACGTTTTTTTTATTTCCGATAATATTTGAATTTCTGAAAATGATTTCCTGATATCTAAAAAAAACAACAAAAAACAAAATATAGAATAAAGACATATCTTAAATGTATTTATTTAAAAATATTGTCTGTGGTGAGCATTGAAACATTCAGTGAATTTGTGAAGAATTTGAAAACAATTAAAAAGCGCAATAAATAGAAACAGTGTTTTCAATACATCTTGTGGAAATAAGATTTGGATAAATATATATAGACTGCTCAAAATAGAAGACGAATTTTATTTTATTTTAACTTTAAGCTGCCCTTATTATAATGAATTGCGTCATCAATTCATCAAACCATAGTTTTTACGGAAACCTAATATATTTAAATTAATTCAATTATTAAGTACAACTACAACATCCGAACTACGGAACTTGGCCGAATTTCTCATTTCTGCAGATAAGAAAAGAACCACTCTATATATTAATAATAAAATTTGCTACATTACCTGAGCTAACTAGAATGTAACCTCCCTTTGATTTGACTGTTACAAGGTCATTACTATTGTAAGAACTCAGCTCATTTTCCTCGTTTTAAAGACATGTTAGAAAATCGGAAGGAAAACAAAATTAACGGATGATTTTATGAAGTTTATAATATTTACTGATTCTTTCCGTCATGTTTAAATTTTGTATCCTATTTAGGCTAGCAATTTAACACAATTTATTTACACCCCACCCCAAACTTTTTTGTTTGTATTTAATTGCCATGTATATAGTGTGTTTGTGTAATTATAATGTTTGTATTTACTTGCCATGTATATATTGTTTGTATGTAACTATAATGTTTGTGTATATATGTTATCTGATGAGTCAGTAGACTTAAAAAAAAATAAAGAATTGAAAATTAATTTGACATTAGGTATAAGCACCGATAGGATTAATCTATCGGCAAAATCGGAAGAGAAAATGGATGAAAACTTCCGTATAGACAAAGCGATGGATAGGAAGTATTAATTTTATATAATTTATGTTACGTGGGCCGTTTCACTTTTCTGCTCACTTGAAGCATAAAATTTAAGCAACGCGTATACCTAATTTGAAAAACATTCTCTTACCAGGCTGAAGTTTACAAAACATCGACAACAAACACATAACTAGAATTATTCTACCGATAACTTCAATCTCGCTCAGCTTTTGTTTTTCTTTCTACGACCTTTTTTTCACTTCCATTCTCAACTTCACCCAAGAAAGCAATGCAAATATATAAGTACGAGGTATTTCTTTTGGATGTACATTTCCTTCGGCTATGCTGTTTTCTATTTAATATTTATTCATCAGTGTTTTCTAGCCCGCAAGGCGACGCAATGTTTTGAAAAGCTCCTAAGTAAGTCGCACGTAAGAACCATCGCCCCGAGCTCAAAGCGTTTTAACAGGCATTCGGTCGTTCCGGGTCGATTTCAACGGTTTCCATGTTACATAGCAGCCGCGGAGAAATTTACAGTTATTCTTATGTAAATAAATAATATTTCTGCTTATACCAAAAAATAAACAAATAATACACGGAAAATGGTAATCACTTTGTGTTTAAGAAAACCTCAGAAAGCTAGAGAAATGATTTAAGATTGACACAGAACACATTACAGAAGCTTTACACCTCTTTTTCTCAATATTATCACCATGGATAGAAGCATTAACAGTCGAATAAATTGTATAGAAAATAATAAAGAAAACATAGATAATGTAATTATAATAAGTCTACGAGGCAGATTTACATTACTCAAAATAAAATTGACAAATCCTTTACATGTTTTTGATGTATATTAAAGAAAAAATAAAAACGATATTTTCTTGGGTCCTTTTTTCTTCAAGTTTTCAAAGAGGATTATCTTTATTTAGGAAAACAGTTACCGGAATAAATATTATTTTCTCATAAAATGGCATCAAACATTTAGTGCGCAAAAAAAAATATTTAAAAATATTATATCTTTACTTTTGCAATTATAAATAAATATAGGACAGACAAACAGAAATGGAGTTTAACATCCACTCGAAACATACTAGATCATTTCGGGACTTATTTATATATAAGAATCTACCTCCATATCAATATTAGAATATAAAATTCTAGAAGGTTTCTGAATATTAATGATTTTGAAAAACACAAAATGACACAATTTTGATTGATTTAATTATTAAAATTAGATTTGAAAATATACATAAATAATCATCTTATGATTCTTGAGGTCGCGGAATACTAAAATAATATGATATCATTCGGTATAGGAATTGATGGTTTAATAATATAATGTACATATTGACTATAGAGATGTGGTGTGGTTTACGATTTTTATTTGGCTATATGAATAATTTAATATTTTTTATCAAGAAAATATCAGGTTTTGATTTTCGCATTTTATGATAACCTTAATTGAGACCATATTTTGAGCCAAGACAAGCGATTAATTGGGGTCGTACCGCCTCATCATTGCTGTACTTCTAGATGATTACATACGTCATGTCACACGAGTCCAATAACAGAATTTATAGCCCTCTAGAGAAGTAATTATCACCCCATGGTCCCGATAGAGACGTGGTATGTAGGGTCGGTCGCTTGTAATACATAACCACCAACATGTAGATAACATATTACATATATTATTACACGCTTACGTCTTTACTTACACTTTTATCTACCGTAATCATTATACCACTACACTTGTGTCATAAAGTAAAGTTAGTAGATCTTATTGTTGGTATCTGCTATACTTCAAGGATTTTGCTACCGAAAATAAGAAGACGACAGCTTATTCGTGCCAATGTGCTATTTGTTCGTAAATATAAATCTTTATTTATTCTCCCATTTTTGTGCTACCTGGTTTCGGGACACGGGCAATCCATTACTCTAAAGATTTTTTTTGCAAAGTGAAAAGATTCCTACCCAACAATTGAATAAGATTTGTTGATTGTTTTATCACCAACATAGTTCAATGAATAATACTAGTTTAGTAGATATGAATTTATACTTCATTTTATTAATTTCAACATGTCCCTACTACTCTTTAAAGTTACCAACTAAACAGTAACATTATTTACATGTATTTACAAAGTGTTTACATATCTGTACGAAATTTATATATGAAAAGAAGAAGCTTATTGAATTTCAGCAATTTTCAATAATTACTTCTAGAATTATGGCCCTTATTTAAATTTGTTGAACCTTGTGAACGCTCGAATGACGGAAGTTATTATCCGATAGCGAAACGAAGAAGCCATCCGAATTGGGTGCAGGCTGTTTCGTAACCTGGCTGTTTCGTACTTAGTTCATTCGTACCTCACTTCGTACCTCAAATTGATTCGTACATTTTCCTATGTTGTTGAAATCAGTTGAAAGAAATTGAAAATGCCGAACCAGAATTAGAATATGCACGAGATTTGTACCTCAAATTGATTAGTTTCTTTTCCTAAATCCAAAGGCTGCGCTAAATTTATAAAAATGAACGAGAATTAGAATACACACGTGATTTGTACCTCAAACTGATTCGTACCTTTTCCTATATGTTGTTGAAATGAATTGAAAGAAATTAAAATAAATCTATATGTTGTTGAAATAAATTGAAATAATAAACGATTACCTGCCTTTCTTTTAAATCTGATGTTGATTATCGAACCCATTCTGCTCAGTGAGTTGTGATTTTTGACGACAGTTGATGGGTGATTGTTAAAGCAGTTTAAAAAACGATTGAAAAGTATTTAATCTGGGGTTGATTATTGAACCCATTCTGCTGAGTGAGTTGTGATTTGTGTTTATTGACGATAATTGTTAAAGCGATTAAAAACGATTGAATATACTAAGAATTCCAAAATCAATTTAACTCATTGTAAGTTGAAACTGCATGCTTTCTGATATGGTTGGGTTATTTGTGCCTAGAAACAGAACGCAGCAATTAAGTCTCCAAAAGGTGCCTACGTGTGAAGATGGGCGTAAGCGTTTCTTTAATCTGTTATATCATGGACCGTATATATAAATTTAGCGTAGCCGTTGGATTTGATCAAATCGTTTCACCTTTATTTCAATTTCTTTTAACTGATTTCAACAACATAGAAAAGGATACGAATCAATTTGAGGTACGAAGTGAAGTACGAAACGGCTCATGTGAGTACGAATGAACTAAGTACGAAACAGCCAGGTTACGAAACAGCTGACACCCGTTGAATTTCAGCAATTTCCAATAATTTCTTCTAGCGTTATAGTCCTTGTTTTACTTTGTTGAGCCCTGTGAACGTTCGAATAACCATAGTTATCATCCGATCTCTAAGAAATTTATATTGAAATTAATAAAAGGAAAAAGCCTGTCGAATTTCAACAATTTCTGTAAATAAGACGTACTTCCAGAGTTAAGGAACTCTTGTGAACCCTCAAAAGTTATACCCCATTTCATTTCATTTCATTTATTAGAGAGTGTATTTACTTCGATGTATATTTAAACATAAACAAAATGACATGATAAATCAAATCAGATGTGGTTCATCACCGGTACATGTTTTGTGTAATATATATTGTGTAATTATAATTATTCCTGATAATTACTTAAAGTCTTGTGAATGTTCCCATTACCTACAAAACGATAAATATACGACAACTCTTAAACTTCATCTGAATGTTACTAGTGTAAATTTTTAGATTCTTATTTTCGATTTCTGGACAGACCATTCGAAATGTTGGCTCCAAATTATGCCAGTATTTTATAATATTTATGCTTCAGAAAGAAAGTAAATATTGGTCTCCATATTATAAAAAAAATCACAGTTTGATAGATAAAATAAAAAAACTCGGGACTTGTTTCCTCTCTGCCAACTGTGATTTGACACCTACAGCGAGTTTGGTGATGAAAACATCACTGACACGTGAAACAGCGCGGAACGATATTGCCAATCAAGTGAAACGACCACTCAGAATGAACGTTATTTATTTTTAAAGAAAATAGTTCTATGTCTATAAATAATGTCCAGAAATCGGGCATCACTGATAAGTAATGTATATTTCATAGATATATGTATAAATACTCCTTTTTTGCAAGTTTTACTTTTAGGCAAGGGTCATGATCTGGTCTCAACTCATCTTCATGCTTTTTGAGTATCAGCTATTCGGTCAGACTTCCGGCAGACTTCTATTTCAAAATACAGAAAAATGAATCAATCCATAATATACACAGCTATTTATGAATATATTTCCCATTTGTATCTAGTCTCAGTAAGAAAACTAGGAAGACATCGAATTTGTAATCAATCATACACGATTGAAATCTTGTTGGAATAATAATTTAAAAACTTTATTGCAGAGAAAAACATTGCAAGGAATTATCCATAAAATACCCCTATAAATATTCCCACATACGGTAATCTTCAATTAAGATAAGATAAGACTTTATTGCATGAAAACGGACAATCGGGAAAGCTTGCAAAACATTTACATATAAATACTTAATTAGCACACATAATCTATGTAATTAGCACACACCATCTATGTAATTAGCACACACCATCTATGTAATTGACATAAGATCTGTGTAATTAGTGTAAAATAATATATATATTATATTATCAAAATTACACTGCATACGATGCAAAATAAGCGTAATGCTTTACATATTTATCTGGATTACACTTCAAAAGTAACAAAATGCTAAAACATCTGCCAAATTTTTAAAGTCTGAAATGAAATGCCGCACAATTCCAAACATTTCTTTATTTCCGAAATTTTTACTTTCTAGATAAGATTGTATTTTTATAAAACAAAAAATGTTGAACTGCAGCCATAGTCTGTTTTAATATTGTTTTATATTATTTAGTAAATGGAAAGATAAAGAGTTAATTTTTTATTGTCTTATTTATCTAAAAAAAAAAATAACGGATATTATAGCAATTTTCATTTTATTTTTTTATTTTGGTTGTGTGCTGTTTTACTTGATGACTTGCCCGTATCTTATCGTTAAAATGGACACAGACCTATCTTAAGTGATGTAGACAAATTTAAATTTGTGAGTTGATATCGGCGGTATATCTCCCCCTGCGCTTTGATATATATCCACTTTACTTACTAACATTGCACCGGTGTTTGACAGCTGGAAGGGGGGGTTTGATTTACGACCTTGAAAACACACCCAGTTGACTTTGACAAACCAAGATATTCTAGATATGTAACGAAAACATTAATTTAGATTTATTTGGAATGTTCATAAAAAATAATAATGCGTTGCCATGCTACGTTAATACTGGATATGATATTTCTTATGGCAATAAAGCAAAATTCTGAATAAAATATTTGTATGACTTTATTCCTCACAAAGAATTGGTAAGGAAGCACCATGTGTAGCTATGCGTGATAAAATGTTTATATAATTAAATCAGTACATTATGCTAGAATTTTAACTTCCAGAAATATTTACAGAAATCGATTTAAAATGACCAGACGGTCATCAAACTTTTTCTTGTCTGTGATATCGTCCATGGTGGAAACGAGCGTAAAACCCTACGAACGTTTGATCACGCTATTTCATTTGGACAAATTACGAAAGTGTTGATTAATGAAGTTTGATTGGTTGATTTGCTTTGTGATCTTGTCTTGTAATCTTCTCAGGTGACACATTTTCAGATCTGTCAAAATTGAAGTTTTATTAATTCGGATTGAAAGCAAGCAGCGGTCTTGTGTATATTGGCAGTGATTCAGTTGGGTATTTCATGTAAAGGGTTGCTAAACAATTCGAATTTATGGTATGTTCAAATCAAATCGTATTATACGAAGTACGTTTTTTAAAAGTAGGCTTCCGAACGTCATACTTTAGTATTTTCTATATATTTGAAATTTAAAGTACAAAGCATAATCGCGTGTGCCGCGAATCACATCTCTCGTGACACGCAAACCTATCAAAATGTGTATCAAAATTGTTTGAAGGATATGCCGATGAAAAAATCAATTTCATTTGGTCGTATATTGTCGTCGCCCCGTCCTTCCGTCCGTCGGGTCCGTCATCAAACATTTCTTGTGAACACTCTACAGACTTCATTTATCATTTAATTGTTTTGAAATTGATATATGTTGTTTACAATAGTGAGAAAAAGAATCATATTTAATTTCAATAATTTCCGTTAATTTATTCTGGATTTATGGCCCTTGTTTCACCTTGTTGCACGTTTTGAACGCTTTAACATCAAAAGTTATCGGCCGATCTGTATGAAATTTATATGCGTCATTTAATTTAGGAAAAAATAAGTTTATACACAGTGTCAAAGTTCATGAAAATAATTCTATTTCCGTTAATTACGGTCGGAATTATGATCCTTGATCTATTTTAAAACACTCGTGTGTGGTGAAAAGTATTTATGTTTATGAGGCGAAGAAGTATGCGGCCATCTGTGTGGACTGCTCCAGTGACTTAGCTGATGTGGGCTTATGGTTTGTTGGCTGGTAACCTATCCTTTTTGTATACGCCCACATAGAAATGTGGACGTATATTGCCGTCGCCCCCGTCCGTCGGTCCGTCTGTCCATCGTCCACAATTTCTAGTGAACGCTCTAACGCCAAAAGTTATCATCCAATTGTTCTAAAATTGATATATGTTGTTTACATTAGTGAGATGAAGAATCCTATTTAATTTTAATAATTTCCGTTTATAACGTCTAGAGTTATGGCCCCTGTTTCACTTTGTTGAACCTTGTGAACGCTGTAATCAGCTGTAATGCTGTGAAATTTATATGCATAAGTTAAATTAGTGATACGAAGATTCCTATTGCATATCAGAAATTTCCGTTTATTATGACCCTTGTTTCCCATTGTTGAACCTTTTGAACGCCAAAAGTTATGATCCGCTCTGTATGAAATTTGTATGCATCATTTAAATTAGTGAAACCACGAAGCCTACTGAATTTTTGCAATTTACAATAATTACTTCTAGAGTTATGGCCCTTGTTTCACTGTGTGCAACCTTGTTAATGCTCGATTGATGGAAGTTATCATGCATGAAATTTATATGCATCATTTAAATTTGTGAAACGGAGATCTATTGAATTTCAGCAATTTCCGTCAATTATTTCTAGACTTATAGCCCTTATGAATCTTGTGAAATTTCGAATGACAAAAGTTACCATCAGATCTGTATGAAATTTATATGCATTGTTTAATTTAGTAAAACGAAAATGCATGTCAAATTTTAAAATTTTCTGTAGATTATTTGAAATAATGGTACCCCAACATCAAAGGATGACGTCACATCTGTATTTTAATTTCATAGAATGTACTATTTTGGGTTTATTTCAGTCCCTATAGTATTATTAATCTAATAGAATGGATAATATTTAGGGTTTATCCCAGTACCTGTAGTATTATTAATTATAATGGAATGTATAATATTTAGGTTTTATTTCAGTTCCTATAGTATTATTAATTGTATAGAATGTATAATATTTAGAATATGTTTTAGGATAAAAGATATTACAGGTATATACATTATCTGAACAGAACATGTCACTGTTGTTTTTATTTTATCAGTTAGCAGAATGAAATATAGTAAGCTTTTGTTATTTTAACGCCATTTTTTCACGACACTCCATCCAAAATGGTAAACGATAATATAGAGTAATGCATTGTACTTTTATACCTTTAAAGATACATTCCCGGGTACAAAGTCACTGATTTGATGATATATTTGGACTAAAATCATATTCAAACTAATTAATTTATCATAATTTTGCTTCAAATCCTTCTCAAAACATTGCAATTGTCGGGGAATACCCTACTATAAAAAATCGATCAACAGAGGAGGTCATGTTTGTGTCACGTGACTTACCTCTCTCGGTACCTAGCAACGCAAGCGAAGCGAAGTCGGAGGAGAATTCATTGCATACACAAGACGATGTTGTCTTTAATCGCTGACTATTCATTACAAATATCGAAGCCTAATTAAATTTTCGATTATCCACTGCCCGCGTCTTTTTCCGTAATTTTTATCTCAGAAAGTATTGTACGTCTAATTCTTCATAAAGTTTATCAAAATGTACATGAAGCGCGTGCAGACACTCCTAATCGTCGGGCTGTCGATTAGGGAAACCCTTATATTTTTGTCCTGTATGCGCTCCATGAGTGTTTTTCATGGAATCCAGTATTTTTCTAGTAAGATTCGATATTTCTACTTTCCATATATACCAAAATTTCCATACTTTTATTGGAAATAACCACCCGATAAATACTTTTCTGGGAACGTAGCTTTAATAGATCTATTAGAAAATACTGGAAAGTTTGGTTTTCAAATATCATCGACTATAATGCGAATTGGTGTACATTTGAGCACACTTTTAATAAACGTCCACATCCGCACTATAAATATATTGGTCAGGTCTTTTACATCTTGGGAAAATTAAGAAGTCCATTAACTGATATTTTCTAGTATGTCAATACTTTGTGTGAATGTTAAATTTTTCATCTATAAACAATAATCATTGCCGCTGACTGTGCCCATATTTCCACTGTAAATGAAGATGGCAAAATGGGAGTAGATAAAGTTGAGAGATGATAATATGAGCTTGATAATAAATAAGAATTTGCATCCGATTTTCCATAAAGAAAAAATATACCCGCACTCATACAAATGCGTAACTGTTGTGAAACTCTGCACATAAGCATAAACCATAAAAGCCATTAAGTCGACTCTTGAAGAACATTAATTGTTACTACACCTATATTTTCTGACCTGTACCACTTAAAGCGTACACTACGACCAATCAAGCATGATAAAACTAAATAGATGGTAATTCTAGCACCAACTTATCGTGAACGTTTCACCTGGTTTTTGACATGGTGCCACCTGTAAAAACTGGGGTAGATAGATAGGTACTAGTACATTGATAACGTAATATTATTGATTCGGCTATACCCATAATATCCAACATGCGTATAACCGTATCTGTAAATATAATATTTTATAAATGAACCCGTGTTTAATGCTAACTCTTACATATTCTTCATTTGCAGAAACAATGTTTTATTATTTGTAAATATATAATGTTGTATGTTTATGACCATAATTTTTTTGAAGACAATACAAAACCTAGGTATAGTTTTGCATGCGTCTTGGCAAAGTTTCTGTTGTTCAGATATATCAGACCCCTGGTCACTCTGGGACTAAAGTTAACATTCAATTAACTCTAAACTTCTACTCAGTGTTTTTTTTTTGTTTTTTGATATTGGCCTTGATTATGTATTACAGTATAACGATTTCTTTATATGAAGATTCACGTTGCGACAGGGTTTGGAGACCACATGGATGATTTAGCTGTTTTGTTGCCTGGTAACTCATCTTTTTTCCTTTATTTTTCAGACGAATGTTCCCAGCTTTTCAAGTTCGTGTAACTGGAATGGATCCCCATTCTGACTATATGGTAATGATGGATTTTGTCGCCTCAGATGACAAACGATACAGGTATTCCTTTCACAGTTCTAGTTGGGTGGTAGCTGGTAAAGCTGATACCCAGATGCCTGGCAGGATTCACATGCATCCAGATTCTCCAGCGAAAGGTTCACAGTGGATGAAACAAATTATATCATTTGATAAACTCAAATTAACCAATAACCTCTTAGATGACAATGGGCATGTAAGTACACTGTAATATTAACCACATACTCATGTGTAGACGCTAAAGCGTTTTATTTAGACACGCGAATTGGACACTCAACTCATTTCGCAAGTCGCTCCCTCCCATATGTACAAAGCCTGTTAGAGCCTACATATAATTATTAACTATTCTACTTTGACACATTTGCAACTTCTCATCAGCCTTAACGATGTTTTCGTGACATTCTTATCTGTTTGTATTTGGAAACTTGGTGTGTAAAAAATCCAGAATTTTGCTTATATATACATTCGGCAGCTGCGGTGGCTCATTGAGTAAGGTACTGGGTCACTAATCAGGAGATCTGTGGTTCGTTCCCGGTGATGAGCGAGAAAGTTCACCGAGATTATCCAGCGGTGTGTTCGGATGGGACGAAAAGCCAAGGCCCTGTTTACACATTGGCATGCATCTAAAATAACCCCTGACACTGGAATTTGAGATAAGAGAAGGCCACCATGCCATGGATTCCTTACGAATTTTATAATATTTTCTTGTAGTCAGTTCAGGTGAATGAACTGTAGCGTATAGCGTATATCTTCTAGAATATTGGCTACAGATAGACCATTACCTTATCACTAAGCTCTATTTAGGATATTAATACTTATAAAAATATACACTTATTATATGAATTGTGATTTTACTATCATTTATGATGCGTTTTTATGTGAAATGTGATTGTCGAAGTTGTGCGTTTCAACGTGTTCCGATAATTCCGGTAGTTATCACCCTTGATGAATTTGATAAACCTTGTGTATTCTTCGGGGTTATACACTGTGATGTTTATGAGTTTAAGAGGCATTCGAACAAAATGTATAATACACGTTACTACTAGGAAGAACTGATAACCAATAAAGTTTTAATTTCTGATAATTACGTCATGGATTGTTATTCCTGATCAGTGTTTAATATTGTAAATTCTCCCAATACTTATACAGAAATAAATATGTGACAATCTGGGTGGATTGCTTAATGAGTTATATTTCGTTGATTTGCAACCTGTCTAATTATACTTTTTCAGATAATCTTAAATTCCATGCATTCGTACCAGCCTCGTTTTCATGTTGTATATAATCCACCGAAATCAGAAGACGTAACAGAAATGGAAGTCTTCAAACATTTTATTTTCCCCGAGACCAAATTTACAGCCGTCACAGCCTATCAGAATCACCGAGTAAGTTTTGAAATTTCATACTAATAGAAGTGTATTTGCTAATACATTTTGTACGCCCATATTGAAATGTTGTCATGCATATTGTCATCACCCCGTCAGTTCACCCGTCTGTCCGTCTATCTAGAGGCTACCGTTATCATCGATTGACTTTAAATTTATATACAGTCATGGGACACAAGGGTCTTCTGATAATTGTCTATAATTCCTGCCAGAGTTATGACCCTTGATCACTTTTAGAAATCATGTGGACGTTCTAGGGCTATGGTTATCATTCGATTGACTTACAGCGATTTCCAGTAATTACTGCCAGAGTCATGGAACTTGATTACTTAAAAAGAATTAACCGCTCTTACTTTGGACTCAACGCCTTTACTAAATTGGAGCTTTACCCCATGTCTCTACATTCCACTGTAACGCTGCCACGGTCTCCGTGTTGTGAATTTCTTCGGCAATGCCCGGCCTATAATCGTGCCAAAAATCAAATTTCTGCTGCATTATGTCTGCCCGTCACTTCCCGTCAAATCAATGGTGCCTCGTCATTCCTCTCCGAATAGTGTGAAGGCTTTAAGGGGTTGTTTTAATAGAATACATTTTAAACGGCCTCTAGCATGAAGGTGAACGTTGTGTAACAGATATCGTTGACTGTACGAGTTCCTGCAGGATTTATATATATATCATATGAGCGCAATACGTGTACATGTTCCACTTTAAACTATACACAGCGCCGTGAATATCAGCACGTTCTCGGCTGATTTATTTCATTTATACATCAATCAAGATATGAGAAGGTATTAGGGTTATCTTCCCCACATGCTGTGTAGAAAATAAATGAAATCAAAAACTTGTCAAAAGAAAGTAATGCTTGCTGAAATATGATGCTAATTTTTATACGCGCAAATTGAATGTGGTCGTCACATCCGTCCGTCCGTCTAGAGGCTAAAGGTTATTATACGATTGGCTTTATTGAAATTTACAGACCGTGTGTATGTTCGTTCGACGAAGAATCCTATTGATTTTCAACAATTTCCGATAGTTTCTGTCAGAGTTACAGCCCTTGGTCCGATCGAAAAATAGTCGGGACACGCTGGAGGCTACTGTTATCATACGATTATTACACGGTCTGGATGTTCGTAAAACAAAGAAGCTTATTATATTACAATGATTTCCATTAAGTAATGTCAGAGAGAGAGAGAAAGAGAGAGAGAGAGAGATGGAGTTTAACGTCCACTCGACCCAGACTATGTCATTTCGGGACTAACATATGGTTTAATTTTATTTCGATAGTTCGCATGCGCGTAGGGGTCTTTAGCAGTGGGAGGAAACCGGAGGACACGGAGAAAACCCGCGAGGTTGGACAGGCAACCATACTCCTTGTCACGTACAACCGGGGATTCGAAACTACGCCAGTTGACTCAATGACAGGCCTTATGATACAGCGCGCACGTGCTAACCATTCGGCCACCCATCCCCCAAGTAATGTCAGAGTTATGTTCATGAGAATAAGAAGCTGTTAAATCGACACCAATCAAACATTAATTATTTCTGATAATTGCTTCATGGTTTGTTACTATTGATCTTTTAAATAAGAAATATGCAACAGTCTCTGTGGACTGTGTGAACTACTTAGCTGTTGTGGGCGTATGCTTAGTTGTCTGGCAATCCATCTTTTTAAAAGTTAGGTTATTCATATTAAATATTAAAATATCATACATCATTATTTATGATATGGTAATGGTAGTTTATTTAATCACGAGAATAGCATGGCCATTGAAAAGCTTGTCTAGATAAATTTGAAATATGTTTCTATTTTTTCCATTTCGGTGGGTGCACAAATGCAAGACGTTAAACCCCATTCTTTTATTTCTATTCATTTCGTTTATATATCTATTTATAAATTAGCAGGGTGAAATTTTAGGGACCGTTTTCCTGTGACACTGAGTCCTTATTCATGTATCCAATTATAAGAGTAACTAATCATTTTTATACGCCCTCATTGAAGTATGGTCGTATATTGTGTCATGTGAAATATCTGGCAATCTATCTTAATTGTTTTCGCTCTTTGGTGGAAATTTAATTAAAAACTATCTTTCAATAAAAAAAACGTTTTTGTTAATAATTATTTTCAGATAACTCAGTTAAAAATAGCCAGCAACCCATTTGCTAAGGGTTTCAGGGATTGCGATCCTAATGATTGGTAAGCATACTATTTATTTAATCAAATATCGCTTTTCGATTAACGTCTACGTTTAACAAATAATAGATATTGAAAACAAACTGCATTGAGTGCTTTTCTACTGTGGATCAACCCCTGTAGATCATGGGATCGCCTTAAAAACAAACCAAATAAAAAAAAAACTATTTCAAGTTTCTGCCATCTCATGGGAAAATACACAACGTATCTCATTTATTGATGTCGCTTCTTAGCTGTAACATATTTGGAAGAGCGACAAACGTACATGTTTCCATAGAACATTGCTATTTAAGTCTTTAATGCTATTAGTATCATTATTTCCAGTATGGCTGAAGTGTTAAATCAAATGCACCAATATCCGGGTAAAAATAGACAGTTAAATTCTGTTCATTTACTGAAAGAAAGAAAGAGAAAACGAACGGATGATACAGGTAAATTATATTCTATCAATTATTTCTTTCAAATAAAATTATATACTTTAATTGCAAACGAAAAATAAACTAAAGTAGAAATGGCTATTTAGTAAACTGAGTGCCTATAATATTGTTATACGTTCACATTGAAATATAAAGTTGACTTTGAATTCATACACGATATTTATGTTCACGAGACCCAGAATCCTATTTATTTTCAACGATTTTCAATGATTACTCTCAGGGGTATGATCCTTAATAATTTGAAAAAATCTTGTTGGTGCTCTTAGCGCTTATGTTATTATCCGATAACGAAATTATTACCCTTGATCACCTAGAAAATCTTGTAGACGCAGTGAAGACTAAAGTTATCATTCGATTGACTTTATACACAGTATTTGTTTTCCTACAACGCATATTTATTCGAACAGCCAGAATTATACTGATTACCGGTAAATGTTTTGCTAGCACTCTAAAGTACGTTGTTGCCAATCAAATTTTTGTACATGCCCCATTACCCGCTAAAGAATAACAATTCAACAGCCATTATAGACTACGACTTAGAGGGTGTTTATTCGAAAATTGTCACCTTTCTATTATTGGGTGAAATGAAATGATACAACAATAAGTGGCCCATTTAATAAAGGCCATTGTTACATTACGTTATATCTAATTATGATTATATTTAGCTGCATCGACCTGTTAAAGATACATTATGGGAGATTCGATAAAAGAGTTGGCAGTTCTCACTATAATAGTTAAAAACTACATAATGTAAAGGCAGTTTGCTGAAAATTTCATTCAAATTGATCCACTATGAACCGAGAACTAAGCGGTTGAAATTTCCGGCTAGCCTTGATCATCAATACTAAAGTCAGTACGATAAACAGCATAGTCTCGATTATCCATTTAATCGTTAAATCGTGATGGAAAGTTATGCAGTAAATCGGCTCATAATTCACTAAAGATCGCGGGCTAGCGATGCCATCTAGAATTGATTATGGTCTGGATAGGTTAATTAATGTCTAATTAATAGTTTAGATAACATTTCAGGCCTAAAGAAAGACCTGCAATAGGCAAATTCAGCTCTTGCATAATGTATGTTTAAGTGTTGCTTCTTTTGATTCGGAAACTAAGATAGACACTAAACCATATTCTTATGCCATACCGTTAATTGTAATCAATGAGAGAGAAACTAGGTCAATTCGAGACTAACATGTGGTTCAATTTATTTCACTAATTCGCTTGCGCGTAGGGGTCTTTAGCAGCGGGAGGAAACCGGAGGACCCGGAGAAAACCCACGGTTGGACAGGCGACCCTACTCCTTGTCATGTACAAACGGGGAATCGAAACCACATCCAACCCCCCTATAATCAGTGAAAACTGACAATGAAATAAACCGGAAACGAAGAATATATAATAAATCATTAATTATCTTGTCAATTTGATATTTTTTGTAATAATAATATGTATATAATATATATTGTTTACTTATACAGATACATCAGGTCCTGACATCAGTAAACCCTGTCTCGTGTCGCCTGCTATTTCAGCTGGCTTTTCCGGTGGTTTTAACACAACACACCCTACACAAATATACTCTGGTTGTTATTCATACCCACCTTACCAAATAGAGAATTATTTCTCTTCGAGGAAGGATCGATCAACGCCTTATAATCCGCATGTGGACTACCCATCTTATAGTGTATTCTAGTACTGAAAAGTTAAAATGGCTACCTGTGATTTCTGACTCTTGTTTGCGCTGTGTTGATGATATAAGGTGTATGTGTGGTACTTGATACTAGTGAAAGAACCTATTTATGATATAATGTAAACTTTTTGTTGTTGTTATGCATTGAAATGGGGTCGTATAATGTCAAAAACCCACGTCTACCTGTCCGTCTTGCACAATTGCTTATCATCCAATTGACTCAAAGTTTATACACAGTGTCTAAGTTCATGAAAATAATTCTATTTCCGTTAATTACGGTCGGAATTATGGTCCTCGATTTATTTGAAAACACTCGTGTGTGGTGAAAAGTGTTTATGTTTATGAGACGAAGAAGTATGCGGCCCCTGTCCATCGGTCTGTCGGTCCGTCGTCCACAATTTCTTGTGAACGCTCTAACTCCAAAAGTTATTATCCGATTGTTTTAAAATTGATATATGTGGTTTACATTACTGAGATAAAGAAGTCTATTTAATTTCAATATTCTCTGTTAATTACGTCTAGAGTTATGGGTCTTGTTTCACTTTGTTGAACCTTGTGAACGCTATTACGCCAAAAGTTATCATCCGATCATTGTGAAATTTATATGCATTATTTAAATTACTATCAAGCTTGGGCTAATTTGGATGATACACTTTGATTCGTTGATGCTTTGGAACACGAAAACTCCACTTGAGTGAGAGTGGCGAAACTTGGAGTACAGATTCATTACATCAATAATGAAGATTTTATGCTCAGGCCATGCAGATTGATAAGTAATTTGTTTGTACGATGCTCTATAAAGAGATAAATGTGCAAGTAATTAATGAATGTGATCTATTTATTCGGGGATTAAGACGGGGAACACCAGCCCTGTGGCTGACTTGTTAAATTTATGATCTTTAGTGGACAACTCTTTGGTGTAAATATTATATTTGTTAAGAGTTATTAATATATTTAGAGCCCTTAGTGATAATATCTAAAAGATGTCCGTTCAGCTTCAGTCCGTAACATTTTGAACTCCATCGGAACATCTTCAGGCCTTTAATACATATATCTATGTTCTCTTTTATATTTTGAATACCTACATGACCGGTTGTATAATTTCAAGTTTGTGTGTATTATTTAATGCAGTAATGATAAAGGGAAATATATATATATATTTCCTAACAATATAAATTGTGCCTTTCTAATTAAAAATATACATGTACGTGGTTGTATCATTCTAGTTCAAAATATACAGTGTGCCTTTCTTATTCAGTTATAGTGCCTATATGTAATCAAAAATATACATGTTCCTGATTGTGACATTTCTAACTAAAACTATACATCATTGTGCCTATGTAATTAAAAATATACATATGATTGTGCCTATGTAATTAAAGATATACATATAATTTTGCTTTTTTATACGCCCACATGGAAATGTGGTTGTATATTGCCGTCGCCCCCGTCCGTCTGTCGGTCCGTCCGTCCGTCGTCTACAATTTCTTGTGAACACTCTACAGACTACATTTATCATCTGATTGTTTTGAAATTGAGAAATTGATATATGTTGTTTGCATTAGTGAGATGAAGAATCCTATTTAATTTCAATAACTTCCGTTAATTTCTTCTGGAGTTATGGCCCTTGTTTCACTTTGTTGCACCTTGTGAACGCTCTAACGACAAAAGTTATCAACAGATCTTTATGAAATTTATATGCATCATTTAAATTAGTAAAACAAAAAATCCTATTTAATTTCAGCAATTTCCGTTAATTACATCTAGAGTTTTGGCCCTTGTTTCACTTTGTTGAATCTTGTAAACGCTCTAATGATAACAGTTATCATCCCATCTGTTTGAAATTTATATGCATCATTTAAATTAGTGAAACGAAGAAGCCTATTGAATTTCAGCAACTTTCGTTAATTACGCCGTGAGTTATGGCCCTTGTTTCACTTTGTTGTACCTTGTGAATGTGCTCTGACGACAAAATTTATTATCCGATCTGTATGAAATTTATATGTATCGATTAAATTAGTAAAACGAACAAGCTTATTGAGTTTCAGCAAATTTCCGTTAATTACACCTAGATTTATGGCCCTTGTTTCACTTTGTTGAATCTTGTGAACGCTCGAACGACAAAAGATTTTACTCAATCTGTATGAAATTCATCTGCATCATTTAAATTAGTTATGCCCCTTGTTTTACTTTGTTGTACCTTGTGAACGTTCGAACGACAAAATTTATCATCCGATCTGTATGAAATTTATATGAATTATTTAAATTAGTAAAACGAAAAAGGCCTGTCGAATTTCAACAATTTCTGTAGATTACTTCCAGTGTTATGGCCCTTGTTTTAGTTTTTAGAACCTTGTGAACCCTCAAACGACTAAAATTATATTGTCATCTGTATCAAATTGTCTATTAAATGCCCCTAATTACCTCCAAAAGAATAATTAGCTGCTGTGGGCGTATGTTTTGTTGCCTGACAACCTATCTTCATTTAAAATATACATGAGTGTGCCTTTCTAATTTTAAATCTACATGGATGTGTCGTAATTTCCTTCAATTGCTTTCTATTACAGTTGTAGAAATATTAAAATATGATATTACAGATAATAACCGTCAGATTGAGATTGAAATATATTTTTAATATCTGTTTTATATACCCAAATTGAATTGTGGTCGTACATTGGCGTCCCCGCCTTCCCTTCGCCCGTCGGCCACAATTGCCTGTGGACGCTCTAAATGCTAAAGTTATTATTAGATTGAAATGAAATTTATAAGACGGCACAGCTTATCAGAGTCACGCTAAAGAGGCCCATTACCTACAAAAGAATAAATATGCAACGATCCTCGTGGACTGCCCGGGTAATACGACAATGTTTATGAAATGCCGTACGCATCAGCAACTGAGGACGTATGTTCATTGCCTGGCAGCCTATGTTTTAGAAATATGTGCTATGTTAGATAAATATTATTAATTGTGCCCCCTCCCCATATCATGTATACGCCCTTGCTTGTGTTTGAATGTATAAAGCAACGAAAGAATTCAGTATGAAACATGCTTTGTGAAATAAGGTGCTGATCTCAGTAATAAAATAATATCAATCTGAATGCTTTGTGTTACAACTACCACATGTGTTTTGTCGGGGAAATAATCGGAAAATCGCACTACCCATAACGGTAAGGAATGATTATAAAGTGACCGATGAATCTGTTAAAACAACCTCACAAGGTCTACCAAACATGTTCCAAGTTATTCATCCATTCATCTATAAGTAGTGACAGGGCTCAAGTTGAGGCAGGTGTGGTTATCTTTCTGGACCACCCCATAGATCTCAGTATTATAAGAGAGTACGCGTGGGACTTATAAAATGCTCTGAAAGTTCCAAATCATCGCACCAATCAGCAAGGGACTGCGAAAGCGGGTTGATCGGCTGAATTGTTAACCAGCGTGTTCATTTGACCATCGCAAATTAACTCATATTCAATCCAGTTGTATATGTGGTTTCGTTATTAAAACAATTACACAAGACAACCCAGTGGACAAGACATACACTATACAGACATTTCAAACAAACAATAAAAGTTATGTAAATCATAACCTCTCTTGATTCACCATTTTTAATGCATAGTTTAATTTTGATATTTATGTCTAATAGACTGAGTACAAATACACATCGAAAGAACAGGACACACAGTGCCAATATACACATGTTACTCTGATAAATAGATTAACCATCTCCTGAAATGGTGAGGCAAGGCTGTGTTATATTCTTGGTCGTCAAGGGTGGGTGTAAGCGTATGCTGGTAAATCTACTTGCATTAAAATCTTCAAATATTTCTATGGTATTACGGAATCTTTGTTGTCCCGTCATGGATACGCGTTTGTTTTAGGCATACTGAAGAACAGAAGGCCTGCTGGAATCGATCCTCTAAAATGTGATTACATTGTCGTCTGTTTCCAATAATCGATAGGCTTGGCAGACTGAAGCCTAGGGCTTCAAGATCTAGGGGGCCTCCCGCCTAGGTGTATAATAGTTTTGAAACCTTCATAAGCTTTTCTTACACGCACTGTAGTCTAAAACATCAATCATCATCCTCGACTTTACTCAGTTGTTTTAAAAACACACTTTCGTCTTCTCTAGTCGTTGAGGGTGGGGATTAGGAGAGGTCACATAAGTGAAATAGCCTAGGCCTCTTTCCATCTAAATCCGGCACTAAATAATGTTGTTATTGCCATTGGTCACTTTGAAAAAACAAGTGGTCGATACATGGGTCCATTAATCTACTGAATGACTTAAAATTTATATGGGTCGACGACGTTTTCCGATAGCTAACATTCTCATCTGATTTGTTGGGTCCAAGAAGAATTCTGTGAAATTTTGATTATTTCCGATAATTACACCAAGAGTTGTTGCCTTACAGCTCTTATAAACGAATAAAAACTCGAGAACGACTGTTATGGGCATATGTTACGTTGCCTTGCATCCTATATTTAACTTTTTTTTATAGACAACTTTTTCTTTAACCTGTGGACGAAAGATACATTATCAATATCCATTAAAATAAAGAGAAGCATATTATAATTGGCTTGTAGCCCACGTTTTATCATGCATAAATAAACACATTTCCGGTCTAGATTTTGACAAGTTTAATAAACAGACGTGGACTTGTCTGGTCTCTTAAAGTTATTACATACCAATACGTTGGTGTAATTTCAATAGTAAAGAACGATTCAAACTTCGCGTCTTATGGGTCGTGCGTTAAAAGTCTTGGAAGCCATAAATGGGAATTATCAAAGCAATTAATACTCAAATAGCTTAATAGCACGTTTTGGAAACGTAAGCATATCTAAGTCATGCGGGACCCGTCGCCAATATAAAATTACATAGATTGTGAGTACTAGAAAATAAATATCAAAGAGACAACGATGACGATTACAAATGCTTTACGTTGTAAATAGCGCCGTCTCTGTATTTTCGGTGTTTGCTACGAACTCAATATAAAGCGTATGAGCTATGACATTATGTATCAACTATAGTAGACCTCTAAAAGGGTTATTAACAATTGGAGATTTAAATCACTTCTCTTGTATATTTGGACTAAAACTAGTAATTCTCTCATGGTTGTTAGATCTAAGCCATTACTTGACCTATATATAACAGTTTTTAACATCCAGATGCTCATAATCATCTTCATAATCACAAAGAGCAGAACATGTCACAATCATCTGAAAAAAATATGGAAATAGATCGGCCTTTTCGATTGTTCAGAGTTCTACACTTGGTAAAAGGAACCTCTGTCGGTGACTCCCTTAATTCATGTATACTTCTGATCTTTCCACCTGAAAATCATGAATATTCACTAAAATGCAAATCCAAACACGCTTCTTTCATTCTAGACTAAAAATTGTTATACAAAAGTCGCAAATAGTGGTAAAGTGCTGCATTTAATTACTAGTCTTAATCCAATCACGGCACACTACTGGAAATAGTATAAATAGGTGTATGCCATTGCCATTCGGAGGGCCAACGAGGGTACCACAACGTGGGTCTTTGGGAAAAGGGGAATTGTCATGATCTTCATCATCTTGAAGGCACCATCTTTTATTTGTAAACTCTATAGTGGCTTTTATAATGGTCCCATTACTCACAAAATTGTTTGACCACTTTTGTAGACTCTCCGGATGACTTAGCTGATTTTGGCGTATATTTTGTTGCCTAACAACACGGGCGTTAGGGGGCGTTCATAATCTGTCTTAATCTACACAGCAGATTCAAATTAGAGAAACATTGGTCACTGCCTACAGATTTCAGATATTCTAAAGCCATAGCCATGTTTGTATCTGATGTCCTAACATCAAAACAATTAATAACCAATAAATCAAAGTTCTTTTGGCAATACTTTGCTACCTATAAACTGACCTACACGAAAAAATATTCCCATATGTGTGTCTGAAGATTCCTTGATTGTAGTAAACCTTGACGTTATGTGTTAATTGGTACAGGTGTATCTTTCAATTTATGTACACACGCGTAAATATACTCGTTAAATAAACAAATCAACGCTTAATTTCCCGCCATTTCCGCATGACTACCAGCGCTCGTGTTGCCATAGAAATAATATCATTATGCCTACCTGATCGCTTCTTAGTTATCAAAAAAGAATACATCTAGAGAGAAAGAACAAAGAAATTGAAGGCTTTTAAAAAGAGGAAAAGAAACAGACCGAAGACACTTCGTCGCCATTGTGATTCTCAATCCGCCCTTCTAACGACCTCGCCCAAAAATGGAAAGACAGTTTTTCGAGGCATCAAAGTCGCGCTATTCAGTATTGGGTTACCCAGAATTCTCATTAGACTTAGACATATGTGACAAAAATCTTAATTTCAATACAAAAAGAAAATGTTCTTTTATTTGGAGGAATTAGAGGATCTGATTCTCAAGTATATATTTGATTTAGTTTCAATTATTTCAGTAAAAAGTGACGCGTTGTATTCAGAATTTATATCGAAAACAGTGCAGCATTACATTTATCACCCTAATTATTTGTACGTTGTTTATAAAACAACAAACGGTTTGAGTAACAATACTGGCACTATTTTCAAATCTTAACTTTAGTTTTGTTTAAACATCTTTGGTCATTTAGACATCATAAAACTGTTGTTGAACTCATAATGACTGATAGTTTGAATTACATTGAAATGTAACTACCATTATTGTTGTAGCGTCAACTGTGTCCGTTCATAGAACAGCTTTCTGTATGCGTCTGTACGTCTTGAAATGCGAATAATGCAGGTCGTTCTTTCCGTTCGTCTCCTCTGGGAACGTGATAACTTTGATTAACTCAACGAGACTGTTAAGTCATTTAAGATGAGCATCAAATCGCTCAAATAATACTCATTGCTTTTTTTAAATTTTTTCATATTTTTAATAACATAAAGAAAATGTATGCCAAATATAACCAGATCGCCTGTCATATTTGTTTTAATTTGGACAACATGCATGGGAGCTAGAGTTAACTTTAACGTATCGGGAACGGTTCCGAGAACGAAACTCTTAACACGGCCAAGTGTAAACGTGTGAAAGAAAATATTATACATGGAATGATCAAATAATAAATAATCTAATTTTATTTATTGATTTTAAGGGTGAAAGATTTCTTATACATATAGATAGATTTAAAATGTCAAATATTAAAATCTCCTTTTTTGTATACTTTAATGCTTATTGATGAAGCTATAGTATAAGTATAAAACACGTCCGTGTTAATCTCTTTATATAGTTGATCCTATATGTCTGTCAGTAAGTTCTGACAAGTATAAATATATTGTCGTCCTGATGTTCACTTGTAATATTTTAAACATCTGTTAAACTCGTTTATCCCCACATTCTAACAACCATCAAAACTCAAAGAAAATATTTGCAGAGATGTCGGTGTAGCGAGAAAGCGTTATAAATTTCCCCCTTTATATACAAAACACACAGCATCTCAAGAAAAAAAATGCCCGAGCCAAACACAACTTACAATTTCATGGGTTACCGGTATTCAATTTAGCGTTCACTTGTTTTGAAAGTTGAAATGTCGTTTTTATAGATATAAATTCTGTGTTCCATTTAGTTGTCTTACTATAAAAAAAACCACACAATTATAAATTATGTCTATCTCCAAAGATATTTTATAAAAAAAAATAGTAATTTGCTCATGGGAATAATTTCAAAAATTCGTATATAATTTCAAAAATTGTTATTTGGATTTCGAAAGGCATAAAATAATAACAAACAATGTCGTTTTGAATATTGAGATATTTTTGTTGCAAACCTAATAGTTTTAGTCTGGGGACAAAAATCCACCAAAGCCTTCGAGGAGCCTTCGAAAACACAGGACGTGATTCGCTAGAAATATTTAGGACCCGGATGTTTTTGCAGTGGACCTAGTTAAATTATACTGGACGTGTCAAAGCATTGAACAACATTGATGAAGCTATATAATTACGTTCGATGTTTAGTATTATGCCACTTTTAAAAGAGTCTAATAGATGTTACTGTTCAAATGAAAATAGAAATAATCAAAAAGATAGATACAAAACTATGGGGACCGGACGACTTCCGGGCTACCCTTAGATAGGGACAGCAGCAAACATTATCAGTTGTCACGGCACAATTAGCCTGAATCTTGCATAAAACCAAGTTCAATGTATAAAATGGGATTAAACCTGGCCCTCCAAAAAATATCGAGTTGTTTCCTGGCATTTCTTGATCACTGAACGATATTAAATTTTTAGATATATAAAAATCTTTTTAATAATGAAAAACAGAGAATTAGACAAGCCAGAAATTCTAATGAAAATATTTACAATAAATATTATCAATCCCACCTCATGGATATGAACTGAATAATTAACACTCACATAAATTATATGTACTCTTGTTGTCAGTTCAGATCAGTCGTAAAAACATTTGTTTTATGGCGTATTTGTTGCCACCCTCTCATTCAGTTCGTGTAACTTTTTCTTTAATTACTTTCAATATTTCAACATTGATTGGCTAGATACTACTGACATTTATATGTTTATTCAATGATAAAAATCTTCTCAGGGTATTTGTTAATGCAAGCAAACAACCATCCAACCACACATGTCGTTTTATCTTGTACGTCATAAGTCTATGTGTATTTATAAAATCGAAGATGGTTTTCCCGCAAGTAGAACGACGTAAAATTACAACATTGATAATTTTCTATTCAATAAAAGTCCATACAACAGAAGCTAGTAAGAGCGTTTGCTAAATAGGAACACCACATCTTGTTTCCATAATTTTAAAATGTAAATTCAATCTTGGAACACATTAGAGCTTGAATTATTCTCAAAGTAGACTGATGTGTGGATTTTCTATCTTATTTGGAATTAATTATAATATTATTATGAGAATTAAGGGGAAAAGGGTAACACATTTTATTTGTTAATAAACCAGTAACTGTTATTCCATATATAAATTCGATTGTATATCCGAATTTAATTACTTTCGTCCTCCATAGCTTAAACTGAAAAATGCGACGGGCATTCAAATAGAACAACATAAAAGTGATCAGAAGAATGTTTTGCTTCAAAATCAATGTACACCTTAGTGTCCATTTTGCCACGTGTAGTTAGTGGATGGTTCAGATTGACATCGACGTAGGTCATATATCAGATTTGATACGGACCTAGTAAAACTGCTAACTCTACTGTCTAACTTACTTAAATGATTAGTTTCTACTCACCATGTAAATCTTCTTTGACATTAATGTACGTTACAAGTGGCAATAATGGTTAACGACTCTATTTATCGCCCGTTTCGCTCAATTTCTGTTCATGTCACCGTCAACAAATGATGGATTTCTCAATTGGAAAGTTACTAATGTTTATTCCCATTGGAACAATAAACCTATCATTTATATAAATTATAATATATAATAATTATGCGTAAAGCCGCAATCCACCCGCAAATGCATACTCTAGCTTTAAAATGAAATACACCGAAAAGGTTTTGAGTTATTAAAACATACGATAACTGAATGGTCTATGCGTCGGCAAATCGTTAAAACGTTTTCAAAATTAAATTCTTGCCAGACTTACTTAATAAGATGCCTTGAATATATTTTCCGGAAAAGAGAAGGAATTGAACTTCGTATATAGTTAGGAACAACTTATCGCATACAGCTATATCATCCCTTTTATTTTATTATTTAATTCCACTGTACAAAATGTATGCGTGAATAAAAAAAAGATAAATCTAAAGCATAAGCATATTTCATTTACCTAGAAGTAGTTTGTCATACGGCATTATATAAGTACTTATCTCCCAATATAAATGAGGAGCAAACACTGGTTTTCAAAACAAAAACATCGCTTTGGACTATCGAACGCCATAGTTGGCCTTAGAGAGGTATTGCTAATGACATATTTTAGTTTCAGTTCTGGAACCGGTTTAAGACAATGGCGGGTTGTCGAGTTTTTAATTACTGGAAATGATATATGTCTGTGTCTATTTTACCAGATAAGCTTGGAGGTTAAGCATGACGATTTTACGTCATGACAATAAATTTTCTAGTTCTTCGTACGACTCATTAACTCATTACGTCATGATCATAAATGGTCTGATGATGTCACGTGCGGACAAACGATGGATAATGAGGAACAATAGAGATGGTAAATAGTGGTTATTTAGTAAAATTTATGACCTTTTTAAACTGCTATTATCAATAGTCACTGGGTGGTCTATAGGAATTGATCACATTTTGAATTACATGTACTATAAAAACAAGTATACCCTGGCACAAAAATCTTCAAGAACAAAAGGAATTTTATATTCCAATGGGCCCTATTCATGAAACAATATATTTTATGAATACTTGAGCACTAAAATCATAGCATATTTCTTAAAATATTTCATGAATATGTCTAAAATGTAAGAACGAGGGGTGACAGTTATAGTTTGTAATATACACATTGTTATATTTGATATTTATAATGTTTTCTTGGGGTTTCTTTTTACAATGATGACATTTGTTGTGTATTAATTATATTTGATAAAACCTTGTTTATAATAAGAAATGAAATGATATTGGGTTTAACGTCCAACTGTTCTGCTCCGACTGGGACAATGAAGACTGACATACGCCATGCATGGGTGTGCTATGAGGGAAATTTTGCCCGGACAGCGGCGCTACGGCCTACTCTTATATCGAATTCCAACTGCCAAGGGATCTTTTACGTATACGTCAATGTGTACACGGGACATCGGTGTTTATAGTAAAAAGAAACGAAATAAATTCGCTCCGAGTCGTGTTAAAGTTGATAATTTTTGTCTCTAACGCTGACTATTAATCTTTTATTTTGTTAAAGAGCGATAATAATATCGGTTGCCGAAAAATGTCACTGTTGAATGTATGTACATGGGATATAGAACTGGTTTGCAGTTTGTTCAATCCAAACAAAAGTCTTCATTTACTGGAAGATACATGGAATATTACGCCGAAAACTACTACATATTGGATATTGCGAGATTAGTTTTGTTATTTACGTGTTCCGTAAAATTTTCGGACAAACATGTTTACCACGTTCATGTCCGCATTTTGGTGTGTTTGTGTCACTTGATATATCTCTAATTAATATCGAGGCTTTAGAACTTCAAAGAAAATAAATTAACATAGGAAAATATTTGAGGTCTTATGAAGTAGAGAGAAACGTTATGAACATTAACACCAAGTAAATATTTTTGTGGCTATTTTACAAGGTGGTAATGTGGATATTTTATCGCCTCCTTAAATGTTTTACAAATTTCCTAGTAATAAAAACTCTTTGATACGCTACTCTTATGACTAGTTGGAACATTTTAGTCTTGAGCTTTGTGTGTTTGCACTGTTGTTTCGATGACAGACTTATTAATATTCCCAGCACTTCGTGTCATCGTTTTCTACGATCAATCCCGATATGGGAACCAGCAGTTCAGATGTGAAGCTGATTCTTAAAGCTAATGTTGACAAATCCGCCATACAAGAAGCTTATACTCTGGTTAACCTTTACATATCTGTTAATCACCAGTTAATAGTTAGTTTAAAGACATGGTGCTGATGTTAATTTCATCTATGTACTAATAACCTATATCATTCTACATAACAAACCCCTAAAACAATAACAACATAGACAAAACTAATGTAGAAATTGAGTTGGACGAATCGATATATAAGATAAATATTAACACATTTAGAAAGATATATATTGACATTTATTGGAATGAGCAATCTGAGACGTTTTTAAATTACTCCTGTCGATATATAAAGAAAGATATAATCAACCCTGCTTAAGACAAACAAACAAACAAATACATTTAAAGATACATACACAAAGATATAGTTACAATAACATAAATGGTTGCTATACAGAAGTTCCTAAGCATTTTAATACTTCTACTGTTTTGTTGAACATCAATATTTTAACACTTACATTTCTGACACATTTTAATGTATTACATTATGATATACAAATACATAATATTTAAATGCTAAACATAATCATACATAATATTTACACATATTACTTGTATTTTTTTTTAACTATAGCATCGATTGAATCTAATTTGTATTCGTATTTAACCAATATTCTATCGTATGTAATACGAATTTTCATACAAAAAATGGTGAAACTAGTTGTCCGCTTAAAATAAAATTACATTACTTGTTGGTTTATATATAGAAAACCTGAACATTTATGATGTGCGATATCTCGCTATCGGTAATAGCTCCACTTAATATAAGTTTTCCTACAGCATCTATCTAACTTTTAATGTTATCTTTTCGGGGCAAATTGTTATTAAAAGTATCTAAATTCATATCGCGCTAATTACAGTCATGATAGAAAATGATGGTATCATTGCGCCACTTCCGCATGTAGAGAGTCACGTTCACTCATTGTACCTAATGGAACTTGGTGAGAAGATGCGAGCTTGATGGCAAACACAAAACGATTTGGTCAGATAAAAATTGTTGGTGAACCAAGATAAGGAAAAATAGACATAAACAGAGCAAGTTAAGTAATGATAACATCGTTATTTTTACAGGGGGCGCTCTAATTTGATGAAGATAACTAGACAGAATTCTAACTTAACTGACACACGCGCGAAGAAAACGCACTTATCTAAGTTTCGCATCTTGTATGCCGATATTTGTCAAAATCCCAGTTGTCACAACAGGTTACAAGTCTGACAAGCCAAACTATCTGCACGATAATGTGATATATTGTGTTTATTTATTCGTTGATATTTACTTTTACGTATGTTTCTTCCATACGTTGAATTGCATTACTTTTATTTGTTAATTTGAATATGTGTATATGGTTTTATAGTGTACTGTGTTTTATTGGCCAGAAATCATTTTGCGGTTTTAAATTTGTGGCATTTATTGAAATAAGTAAATGTGAATAAATAAAATACATAATTTTTCATCGGTGAAAAAAACCCCACTCTAATTGTTATTCGCCAGTCGGTGATAATAATTCGTATCTTGATTTGTTTAACGAAAAAAGAAAATTAATAATGCATAGTATCATCGCCGGATAGCGTAATTGAAAGTTCCCCTACTAAAGATTGTAAAATAGATCATTATAAACATATGCCTGCATTCGGTTTTCTATTCTGCAAATTACTGAGCAATGACGGAAACTCAATACTAACGACATTCCCCTTTCCCTGTTAGTGATGAGTGGCGTCCAAGTTTAAAGAAAAGCACGAAACTTTTGAAGTTCACCAACGTGTTCCAGCTCTTTTCGAGAGAGAGAGAGAGAGAATGGGGTTTAACGTCCACTCAATATAAACTAGGTCATTTCGGGACTAACACACTGTTTAATTTTATTTTAATAATTTGCTTGCATGTAGGGGCCTTTAGCAGTGGGAGAAAACCGGAGGACCCGGAGAAAACCTACGAGGTTGGACAAGCGACCTTACTCCTTGTCACGTACAACCGGGGAATGGAAACCCCACGCCAGTTGACTCAATGGCAGACCTTATGATACAGCGCGCACGTGTCAACCTTTCGGCCACCCGACCCACAGCTCTCTTAAAGTTTTAGATAAAGCAAGTATTAAATTTAATAACAAAATTGTGGCTTAAAGATGCATTCTGCAAGAGCTAAACCTGCCTATATTGCATTCGTTTTTCTAGCTTCAAATATTATATAAATTATTATCTAGACATTTATTCACATGAGGTCTGCTATTTGATTCTTTTCAAATCCATATATTGATATTTTTACAGTTATGTTATTTAAAATTGTGTTTTAGACGTACTTAACTTTTTCACAAATTGTATTTAAATTTTCTCACAAGTCAAGCTATAATTAAAATCGTATCGACATAGTTAGTTTAATTGAACAACGAGTACATCAAAGATGTGTTTGTTTTATGGACCAAGGATCAATTTCACAAAACTTTAATGTTGAGAATGGAATTCGTTTTGGTAGAGTTAAAAGCCAAAAGATTTACGTGCGTGTTTAAAGATTTGAAAACGAAGATAGGACATGTCCAAACACATTTTTGGTGAAGAAATATAATAAAGTTATAATATACAAGATAGATAAAATTGGTCTAAGTACACACCCTTGGTGCAGTGAATGATAAAATTTTGACGTTTTCGTGAGAAGAATGTCATTTTTGTATCTAAAAAAGTTATTGACACCCCAAGTGCTCTGACAATAACTTTTTTTAGACGACTATCTTGGGCGGTCGCATTTCTTACATAGCATTTATTGTAGAACATGCTTGGTGATAAACGGCAGTTCGTCTAGAATGTCAAAACGAAGCTTGAATTTCTACAACTACACGACATAAACACATCAGAAGCAGGCACCCTTTTTTAAAAAAAGAAAAAAAAGTTATGTCTCAAATGAAATATTTCGGGTATAAAGTTCTTAATTTATTGAATATTCAAAACCGAAATATTTACACTATTAGGTCAAAATAATAATCCCTAACAAAGTTCTTTGTCTCGGTGGCAGATCAAAGTTATGGTGTCTAAAATACAAACCGAACATAATTTGGACACATGGTTTGATACCCTCTTCTGAAATCTGAAGCTAAACGAATACCTACGTGACCGTGTTGTTTTTACGTCGCTTGATCATAATTTATGGCGATGTTTGTTTTTTAACACCATAATTGAATTCAAACTTTGCTGTTCAAGTTGTCTGACCTTCCACGACGAATGAGCAAACATTGTTTACAGTGTGAAAGTATATGTCATTTTGAATTATGTTTTAGGATGACACTGGTTTTGGATCTGTAACCTTAACCTTAGCTATAGTCTGTATGGTTTTCATCGGAAGGCCAGTAGATAAACAAAGATTAGATTGATAAGATTCGGTAATAAGTGACTTATAAGCAAAGATATGTTGCCTTAAAACAAATATAAACGTTACAGTGTTAACGTACTAATTACTAATGTTTAATGAGACGTTTAAAGTTATGATGCTTTTAGTCATCGAAGCTATCCATATCCAAGAATGGGCAAATAACGCCAAGTTGATATTTGCACAGACATCCGATTTTTAAACAAATGCCTAGGGGAAATGATCGTCATGCTGAAATTCAGACATACATCAGGCACTAGTAACTGAAACTGTTTAACTGACAGAGTGGTCAGACTATCTTATACAGACACGTTTCTCACGTGCACAAGAAACGTAATATGTAATCAGTTTGATGAAGACTTGAACATGGTGTCTACGTAAATAAATGATGTGTGATGTCAGATGAATGATGGGTATGCAGAAGGGTGCCACGGTCAATTAAACCTAAAAGAAAGCGATGTCTTACTGAATAATAAAACCGTTGCTTGAAGAAGCTTAAGAAATGGGCTGCATTCATTTAAGCTGTAGGTCTTCTTTGAAAATTCTCAGGAATCTGACTAAAATTGGTAATATGTACCTGAAAAGACTCGGCTTAATAGCACAGCATGGTTCAAATTAACATGTCTTCGTAATAACGGTCTAGTGTGACATTGTCAAAATAAGTAATTATCGTATTAAGAATGTGATATAAATTTCACATAGTTAAAAAGTCTGTCGAGTCTTGAAAATATGGATATTATTTTAATTCGTTACTTCATTATCAAAGGTGTATCAATTTCATAATGCCACACACAACTTGTGATATGTGTAAATTGTATATTGACTCACGGCTTTATATCATTTAATTTATTTATTTTAGTACGATATTATCTCTGTTTATTATCACTGTGATCGGTATGCTGATGGTGCAGTAATAACATGGATGTAATTATTGCAAATTTACATATGCTCTTTTTTTGGGGGGGGCGGGGGCGAATGGTTAGCACGTCATTGAGTCAACTGGCGTGGTTTTGATTCCCCAGGAGTAGGATCGCCCGTCCAACCTCGTGGGTTTTACTCTGGGTCCTCCTGTTTCCCCCCCCACTGCTTAAAGACCCTTCGCGCAAGCGAATTATTGAAATAAAATTGAACCATGCGTAGGTCCCGAAATGACCTAGTTGTGTCGAGTGGACGTTAAACACCATTTCTCTCTCTCTCATGGAAAGACCATTTGATGGAAAGACCATTTTTCTAAGAGGTGTGTGGTATTTAACAGAATTTTTATTATTTTGGATGGTATGTAACAAATTAACATAGCATCTGATAAATATACACCGTCTCGTTCGTAGTTGGAGAATACGAGAGAAATTGAAATTTGGTATCGATGGCATTCAGATTAAATATGTCGTCGAATATATTTAATCCTATTATTTCTCATTCACCAAGACAAAACAGCTTTATTTGAAAGAATTTCATTAAATCTTTTATTATAAAAGTATCTTGATAACATTAAGAGAATTTGGTGATGATACACAGATACCGATGACAAAAAACACAGCGTTAGCTCGGGTAGTGTTTTGTTGAGTATATTTAGAACTTCCGCTCTTCAGTGTCTGGAAACAACAAAAGGTTAGGGCGGGTGGTGTTCTCCACGTGTGAAAACAAGAAACTATTTGCAATGACTTATGATGGCGTATCGAGTAGCGAGAGGGGAATCCAGATTCATTTCAACGAGTATACTCGGCATGTTACAAAGTTTGTGGCTGAATAAACGATGGAGATTACTGAGTGACAAGGCAATGTAAATCTTATTAACAAAGTCTGGTGTTAGTATAAACAATCCCAAGCAGCTAAAGAGATACAATAATTATAGAGCTAGACCAGGGGACGTATTTCCTACCTCTGTTCAATTTATAATTAAATTCTTTCGAAATGAACCACAGAGAAACCAAGAAAAACTTTTGTATTTGGGTAACAAATTCATTGACATTCCTAAAGGTGGCCGTGAAATCGAAATTAAATGTAAAGTCGTTCCGACAAGAAATTTTACTGATATGTGATCGATTTACAACTACGATTTGGCCTTCCAGCAAAGCACTTAATGTGGATACCACAATCTAAAATAGCATTTCCCTATGTGGTCGATATCGCTTAAAGGGGGTGGGGGGGTGGCAGGGTCTAGGGGGCAATGAAGAGAGATGTAAGCCCCGTTTACATTGCAAATTTTAAGCGTGCCACGGTGGACGTATATTGCCATCGCCCCTGTCTCTGTGTATGTGTGTGTCGTCTACAGGCCGCAATTGAGTGATCGTCTTCAAACTTTACATATTATTCCGTATACCCTAAGGATGATCCCTATTGTTTTTAGTGCATGCCCGACCCCCAGGAGCAGAGCCATGCTCATTTCTTGTATTTGTTTGTTTGTCGTCCACAGGCCGCATTTCTTAACGTGTCATTTTGAAACTTTGCATACTTATTCTTTATACCCTAAGGAACATCCCTATTGTTTGTGGTGCATGCCCAACCCCAGAGGCAGAGTCGCGACCATTTTTTTGTGTGTCTGTGAATCGCCTACAGGCTGCAATTCTTAATCGATCGTCTTGAAAACGTTTCATACTTATTTCTTATACCCTAAGAATGACCTCTATTATTTTTGGTGCATGCCCGACCACCTGGGAAAGAGTCACGCCCAATTTGTGTGTGTGTCTTTTGTTTCGCCTACAGGCCACAATTCTTAACAGATCCTTTTGAAACTTTGCATACCTCTTCCTTTTACCCTAAGGATGTTTCCCTATTGTTTTTTGGTAATGGCCCGACCCCCAGGGGCAGAGTCACACCCATGTCTTCTTTGTGTGTTTGTGTGTTGCCTACAGGCCACGGTTCTTAATGGATCGTCTTGGAGCTTGGCATATGTATTCCTTATAGCCTAAGGACGGCAACGTTTGATTTTGGTGCATGTCTCGGTCCCCAGGGGCAGAGCCGCGCCCAATTTTTGTGTGTATCGTATATAGGCCGCAATTCTGAATGGATCAGCTTGGACTATGGCATATGTATTCCTTATAGCCTAAGGGCGGCAACAATTGATTTTGGTGCATGCCCCGACCCCCAGGGCCAGAGCCATGCCCAATATTTGCGTTTAGCGCCCGAAAGACACAATTCTGAATGGACTATCTTGCAATTTGGTATACTTCTTATACTCTAACAACGGCAACTATTGATGTTGGTGCATGTATAACACACTTTTGTTTGTTAATTTGTATCTGTAAATACTCTACAGGTTGCAATAATTAACAGATTTTGTTCAAATTCAGCATATCAATCATTCCAATAACAGGGTGGTACCTATGCATCTTTAACTTCTGATGGTTGTTTATTCCAAAATGGTGCCGAGTTATACTGGAAAGATGGCTGTCCAAATAATCTTAATTTGGCTTTTGTGACACAAACTAAGTTTTGGTTAGGGTGATATTTTGAGATAACTTGGTGCGGTTTGGTGAAAAACACTGATTTGTGAGTGAGAGGGTTTTAAATTTCACACGGGCCTCAACTGGGAGTCAGTGAAGTTCTCTAAGTACTGGATTTATATCCAGCTCCCAGAGGCAGAGCCACGCCCAATTTTTGTATTTCTCGTCTACAGTCTGCAATTCTGAATGGATCATCTTGGAACTTTGCATATTTGTTCCTTATACCGTAAAGACAGAAACTATTTATTTTGGTGCATGCCCCGGCCTCCTGGTACGATGTCACACCCACTTTTTGTGTTAATATTTAGTCTGTAAATTGTCATATTACAGTCATTGCAGCCATTTAATTCTCTTCATTTTAAAAAGTATCATATCAATGAAAGCATAGACGTATATTGCAGTGTTAGCGATGCTCTCGTTTTGTAGTGTAAACGGGACATACATTTAAACGTTGAAGTGAGGTGGTCTCGGAATGGTTCTTAGTGCAGCACGATTAAATTTTCATAATGTAAACGCTACTCAGTATGGATTATTGCGCATGCGTAAAATGACCCTTGACCTCTGATGGCGTGAAATGAAATGAAATGAAATGAAATGGGGTTTAACGTCCTACTGTTTTGCTCCGAACTGGGCTAATGAAGACGGGCATACGCCATACAGTGTGCTATGAGGGAAATTTTGCCCGGACAGCGGCACTACGGCCTACTCTTATATCGAATTCCAACTGTCAAGGGATCTTTAACGTGCACGCCAATGTGTACACGGGACCTCGGTTTTTCGTCCCATCCGAACGACTAGACAGCTGTCCTTGTCAGCCCCTCCGTCCTGCATCACTGACAAGGGAGAAACACGCCGGAAATTCAGGATGAACTTTCTCGGCCAATGCAGGGATCGAACACCCGACCTCCAGGCTAGCGAGCCAGCGCCTTACCCACTTAGCCACCGTGATCCCCCTGATGGCGTGATGTCATTGAATAACTTGATCATGATATCATTGAGTAACTTGATAAGATTGCTAACTCATTCAAAATAGACAACACGTCGCTTAAAAAATAACCATTCATTCTTAAGAAACATAAAATAAAACAGAATGGGCCAAACGTAACTAAATCACCGGCGATGATAATTGTTTTCATCCGGGTAATTTGCATACGGGCTGAAATTAACTTTTCTGTAAAGAGTTCCACATTGAGTGTAGCCTACCTGGAACAGTTCCGAGACCGGTTATTGTCGAGAAATGTAAACGGGTCATTTTCTTGACATTTATTGCGGCCTGGAACGGTTCCGAAAACGGAACGCGTATCGCGGCCCTTATACGAATAAAATTTAATTTTTTAAAAACAATTTGGCTTGAGTATATTATGTTGTTTTAAAATTGTTGGGCACCCATAGATCTATATCATGAGGAATCATAAACTCCGGAACATATTAACGAATATAATTTTTAAAAATGGAATGAAAAGTTGTCTCATCGATTTATATTTATTGCGATTTGTTGTCAATAAAGCCGTAAATAACATGATTCGTGCACTTTACTGAAATGTTACAACTTTCCGAACGGTCAGATTACTTTCATAATTAATATATTAGGTAATATGCCAATCGTTTCTTATCTTAGACTGGGGTATATCATCACTGATAATTATCTCAAAGGTAAACAACAGTAAACCAATCTGTGCTGTTGTTTGATAAACTTGAGGATACCTTTCAAAATAAACCACCTCCTGCTTTGTTGCGTGCACCATTTCTGACAAGGCCTGCTGGGAATTCGGCTATCCCGCAGTGAATTTGTCCAAACAATTTGATTGGCACGTTCTCTGTGTAATTATTTGGATTCTGGTAGTAATCCCGGAATGAAACCGGACAATTTATTTGTAAATGTTGATTCGTGTGATTTATCTAATGCTTGGCTCCAAAATATTTACTTCAACTTTAGTGGATACATAAATAAAGATGGGCAGAAATTAAATCAAACTGATAATATAACCACATTGATCTTTTTCTACGTAACTAAGATGTCCATGGAGTTACCCAAAGACTGGGCAATGACCTATTACCTGCCGTTAAATGAAATTATAGTAATAAAAACAAATAATACAACACAGACAGTTTATGGTTTATTTAGTTAACTATGTAATATGACAGAACAAAGTATTAAAACAATAAATGGAAACATTACATTAACCATAACAAAACAAAGAAATAACAATTATGTCTCAACAACAAAACTTAACATGATCATGTCCCATTTGTTTACGATGTAGGAAAACAATAACAACTTTTTGCCTAGATGAATATGTTTGGTATTATTGTGATCCTTATTTAGTACAGCATCTGTAATTAGGATCAAACGATTTGCTGATTCAGTAGCAATAGCTGGCAATTTTTTGTAATCTGTACAGCAACCTTTCAACATTCAGTACTATTGACTTATATCGTGGTTTTAAAAAAGGCTTTAAACTTTTTGTAGACGCCAGAGTCCTGCATTTCTGTATCTTCTGGTATAATGAATGTTCGATACAGTTTAACACTCTGTACACTTTTGTCCATTTTTAATAACAGTTCGCAGTTCAACACAAGGAAAACTTTTGTCGGTTTCTGTATAAAATGATGGCGGGTTTGCTGCTGTCACTTGATTTCTGTAAATACCACTTTCTAATTGTTGAAGATTAGTCTTTAGTCTGGTTAATCTAGTCTTTAATTCGGTTTCCTTTTTTATCTGGGTCACTTTTGTATCTTGTATCTGTGCCATTTGTCCTTCCATCTGATTATGCAGTATAGTAAAATGTTGATAAGATTCTGTGAATGTAGCCGCCATCTTGTTTTTTAATACAGATTAATAGACAGTAGAATAATGAATGGTAAATAGTGTTCACGCTTTTTATAATGTAACAAATTTAACATAAACAACTCGTGTCATAACCCGATGACTAGAACTCAGTGTTTATTCTAATTATCGACTCTTAATTAGCTCTGTTTAATCGAATTAACCTATTGATGGTCTTTGTTTCTAAGATTAATCGTTGATTGACTGATTTGTATTGGATACTTAAATTAAAGACACCACGATCAGTCGCGGCAGCTGTGTCCGTCCACAATTGTTCGTGAACACTCTACAGGTCACAATTTTTATCCGATTTCAATGAAACTTGATATATAAGTTTATCACACTAAAATCTCGGCTAATTTCGATATTGGCAGGTATCGGACTATAAATTCATGGATTATGACCCCTGATTTTACAAAAAATCACGTTTTTAGCTTGTGAACACTGTAGAGGTCACAATTTTTATCCGATTTGGTTTAAACGCACCTATCGAACTAATTATGGCTCCTGATTGTACGAAAAATCGCGTTTTTAGCTTGAGGAGCCTATAGAGGTCACACTTTTTATCCGATTTAAAGAATCGTTTGAACATATTATCACCGTTACACCCTAAGGACGGTTGGTTGAGTTCGAATTTCGTAAAAATCGGACCAAAACTGACGGACAAAATGGCCGCCCCTCCTTCGCAAATAGTGTCAAAATATTGTGTATCAGGGTTGGGGATCCTCTGGAGGTCACAATTTTCATCTAATTTTGATAAAACTTGAAATGCATGTTTATAACGAAATATCCTGGTTCCTGTCAATTTTCATACATATCTAATCGTAACTGCCTGAATTATGGGCCCTGATTGTACGAAAAATCGCGTTTTAGCTTGTGGTCCCTCTAGAAGTCACAATTATTATCCGATTTAAAAGAAACCGTGTGAATATATCACCATTACACACAAAGATCTTGGTTCCTTTTGATAATCGCGGATATCCGAACTTAGCTTGCGGATTCTCTAGAGGTCACAGTTTTTTTTCTGATTTTAAAAAACGTTTAAATACATCACCATTCCACCATAGTGAAGGTTTAATTCGAATTTCAGGAAAATCGAAATGAAACTGCCCGACAAAATGGCCGCTCTTTGTACGCAAATTGTGTAGAAGTGTGTAATATGAAGGTTGTGGACCCCCTAGAGGTCACAATTTTTATCCGATTTTGATGAAACTTAAAACATATCTTTATATCCCAAAGATCTCAGTCCCTTTTTGATATTTGCACATTTCAGGCCACAACTTTCTGGATTATTGCCCCCGATTGTACAAAAAATCGCGTTTGTATTTAGCCTGTTCTCTATCCTTCTCTTGCAAAATGTGGGCGTATCCTGCCTGGCAGCCGGTGGTTTTTATTTTGTTCATATTGGACTTTCTACAAGCGAGGACAGATTACCACCCTCCACCCCCACCACAGCAATTGAAAAGAATCTGTGAATTCGTAACTTATTCTGATAGTAAGACATTTTAGGGTGTAGAGTTGTGTAATTCTGCGTCTTCTAATTTATTATAAAGATAATGTCAGCAAATTAATGGTTTGACTCTGACCCAAGATAAGTAAAACACGGAAAAGGTGTAGAGATAAATAAAGGCGTCGAATGATGAATGCTGTAACATTCTATGTTCCTCTTTTACATTGTGTTTAAAATTCTTGTTACAATAGACTTCTTTTATTATCTGTCCTTTGTTTATTTGTAATCGTTCGCGTGTCACCTACAGGGACACTTAGATATATGTCCTTGAAGCCAGAATGTAAAGATAGGTTGCCAGAAAATGAAACATACGTCCCCAACAGCTAAGTCGTTTGACAAATACACACCGTTTGTGGTATATTTATTCTTTTGTCGATATTGAGATCATTGACAAGACATTATTAACAACCCATGGGGTAATTTATCAAACATTTGATTGGCTTCTATTTCTTCCTTGTGCTTACACTTATTACACAAACATATATACCCGTAATCATATGATAACTTTAGCTGTTCAAATTATCTAAAAGCTTTAAAATCGTTAGGTTTCTTCATCTCGTTTACTTAAACACTTAGATTATGTCTATGATAATAATTATCAGAAATCTTATACGAGCGTATGTCTGACGACGTAAACACTGTGTATGAATTTCAAGTCAATCGATTGACTAATTACACATATGGTACATGAAATGAAGATATCAATTTCTGATTATATGTTAGATTTATATAAAAATGGATTAGTTAATGATATGCACTGACAGAATGCGTCCTGTTATCACAATGAACAATTCCAGCAAATTTTTAAATAATCCAGGTCTTCTATGGCCTTCACAACCTATTAGTTTCCAATTATAAATGGGAATGGGGAGACTGAAGAATAATTTATGTGGAATTCTTTCTTGTACGACTATGTATCATTTTCAAAAGTGTTTATACACCAGAACTTAGACTAGGAGAAAAATACTGCAACTTCCATATAAGAAAGTTTTCTTATATTATATTTGATCGTGTCTGTATTTATTACGGGCGTTTAATATCATCTAACTACGATTAATCTACAAGCATAGAACTCTTAATGTCCCTCTGTTCTTGATAGAATGATGTTTTATTAAATAGAACTTCTGTTGAAGAACGGGTGGCCCCGGCAACTGAGAAGGCATGTCAGTGCAATCCACCACATTTTCAAATCTGAGTTTCAAGAGATGTAATGATTAATTATGTAAACAAATGGAATTATCAAGATTAACTCCCTTTGTTCTTATCTCAGTGACTGTCATTCCATATCAATTCATCTTGCACAAGAGAAAAAAATAATACGCCACCAACGCACACACCAGCTAAAATTGTTCACATTCCAGCACCTCGGTTCTTCTTAATAAACAGAAACCAAATTGATAAAATATGTAGACATTTTTTTTAAACTTGCACTTATCACCAGTTTCGTAAAATGGTATATTCACGTAAATCGGAAACAGCAGAAGTTTTCTTAAGAAATAAAATATGATTTGAAATTCCGAAATCTGACGTTGATGCACTCGAGTCTCCCTTTATCTGTGCTCTGTCGTTTGTGTATATCAGATTAGAGTGATAACTGGTGAATATCTCGTGCTACCAACATTTTAATTTATTTCTGTAAATACAGCGAGATGTATAAATGGGTGGTTTTCTATTTATCTCCAGTGATAAGACAAACTATTTATAGCAACATGTGCGGTGATCGTTTCGGCTAATTAGAGTTATCTCCGCCTGGGTAGCGGGGGAGGCTGTAGCAACAACGTGTGAACTCACAGAAAGTTAGGTAATCAATCAACCGTGCTAGATTGACAGCTCACATATTCCATCTGACAGCGATCTAACATTGTTTGGAAGCACCAAGAACCTCTGTAGAATACCATACAACCTAATTACAGACTCCGAATAGCTTCAAAGAACTATTTGCTAATAAGGTAATTAACAGGAACCGTTGGCATCAGTTCTTTCTGTTATTAGAAATAAGTCATCTAATTAGAAATCGTCACTCATCTTGTAAAACTGAAGCTGATATGATGAAATTAATAGTAATGTCAAATTGTTATATTATCGCGCTTTTGATTTGACCAGTAGATTTAGTTAATAAGTACCGATCAGGGATAGTAATGTCCTTGGGTCAAGAAAAGAAGATGCCCGTGTTTTGTCGGATGTGTTTTTTTTCTGGGAACATGAGGAATATGCGATATAATTAACTGCATTTAATAATCTTTTAATAATCTGCAAATATCTGTATGTTTTCATGAAGTAATAAGTCGGTTGAATAAATAACTGGCACGCTTGACTATGTTGGAAGCTAGGTGGCGCTGGAATCAGGAGAGACTTGCTAGATTGGTTTGGCAATTATCTTTCAAATAGACAACAGAAAGTAGTACCGAATGGAGTTGCCTCTGAAGCCAAAGTAATCCCTGCTGGTGTCCCCCAGGGCCCCGTTCTCAGTCCTTTGCTTTTCCTCATTTACATCAGCAGCCCCTTAAAGTATCCCTCTAGGGGCCAAAAAATTAGGTCATAAGTTACATGGCTGAAACTTTCTAGAAGCAAAGGTATCCACATACTCCTTTGCAGTGTTTCGTTTGATTAGAGCTAATCCCACTACTCACTGCTGTAAACAAAGCAACTTCTTGTTCTAAATTATGACTGGTCAATAGTCCGACGAACAACACTTTCACCGTTTTTAATACCTTAAATCACTGTCCAAAGTTTTAGGGAAGACCCCTGATTAAACGAAGGGCTGTCATATTGCTGTGTTTTTGGATAGATGTGATTGAACGGGAAGAATAGACACACTCCCTCAAAAACGCAAGTATCAGAAGCTAATCCAGCAATGGCCAGAGAGGGATTTCTCTGGTCATTGCTTCAGGAATATGAGGTATCCATAGCTGGAGTAAATATTTCACAAATCTAACCAAAATTTCAGGGGCTTTCCCCAAGTCAGACCACGCCCAATATCTCCCCACAGGGCTAATAATATGGTCATCAGTTACATGGCTGAAACCTAACAGAAACAAAGATCCGTACTTGGAAAATATAATTTTAAAAAATCTAACCAAAAGTTTGAGGGCCTTCCCCAAGTCAGATCGCTCTAAAGTCTACCAAACCACATCCTAAAAATGGGACTAATAATATGGTCATCAGTTACATGACTGTAAGTTAACAGAAACAAAGATCTATACTTGGAAAATATGAAGCTTAAAATAATGTATTATATGTTTGTTAGCTGTGTGAAACCCTTAAATGAGAAATGGTATCAGGTGTTGTAAAACGAGTAAGCATACCATACCCAATTCAGGGCACACTGCATTAATTATACATAGTTAGGGTTAGTATTAAATTTATGTCTTCAAACGTTCTGTTTTCCCTTTGTGGCACATCACAACCCATATTCAACAATCATTCAGAATGTTATTCAATATCTTTAACATTGTAAAAAAAAAAGAAAAATATTTTAAACATTTTTATTGGAATGGGGGTAATAAGGAGCTTTGCTTCTATAGTTTTTGCTTTTCTGAATCTTTCATAATGAATAATCACCTAATGGATTCTAACAGATGAATTATTGAATTTATGAAAACTATCCATTTACATAGTTTTAATACACTATACAATTTCTTAAAGGGCTTTGCTTTCTATAGCTTTTGCTTTTCTGAATCTTTTATAATGAATAATCACCTAATGGATTCTGAAAAATGTTAGTGACAGATGAACTATTGACTTTATGAAAACTATCCATTTACATAGTTTTAATACACTATACAATTCGTCGGTTGGGAGTCAAAAGGTCGTAGGCTATCTAGAATATTTTGCGAAATTCACTTTTTTGTTTCTTGAGGATGAGAATTTTCTTGTGCATCTTTTCATCTGGTTGTAGTATTTCTAAGCCAATAAAAAGAGGTTTTATAGATATTGTTTCAAAATGGCGTATATGGGGTGTTCCAAAAAAAAAAAAATATATTAAGAGTGAAAATGTATTTTCTTGAAAAAATCATCTGTGTGTCTAACCAAAGTATTACAATCAAATGAAATATAGCTAGTATTGTTTTATGCTTTAATACGTATTATTGAAATTATTGTTAAACGTTTACTGTGTGAAATCTATGAAATTGAAGCAGGTAAAGGTGAATTTTTCCTGCGATACGTCTTTGCTGTATAAAATTGCAAATAACTAGCTTTCACTCTTTATTTCTGCACTTGATGTTGAGCTTGATATGTGCGGATAGTTAAGTAAAGCTTCAGAAATACGACATTTTACATACGACAGTTTGACGTGGCGGTTTTATAAGACATTTTGAATCTTAAACTCTGTGTGTTTTTTGGCTCTCCTGGATAATTTCGCAAAATCCAGATACGATCTTTTGACTCCTCACCGACGAATTGCTTAAAGGGCATTTTCGCCTGAAGAGACCTAGGAAGCCTTTCTCAAGAATGCATGTATATTTGACTTTGGAACAATCTATTAACGCAGGTGCTGCTAGCCAAAGAACAGGAATCAGCCCATTCAATAATTCGATTTTGGCTCGATAAACCATTAATTTATTTTCAACATTGGATCTGCAGCCAAGACAGCCAATATGGTAAAAAAAGGAATTTCTATTAAATGAACAAATATTAAAAAGAGACCCAACTCCCTCCTATAGCTCCTAGTAATATTGTCATCTGCACAGATGATACTGATAATTCTACAGGTAATATGGATGTTATTGTTCGATGGATTTATTCTTGGAAGTAGATGTTTATAGCAACCAACATTTCATTGTATAAATGTGAATGAGTTGCACAAGAATCTTGGAGCAACGTTATCAGAGTCTTTACCAGCATACCACACTGGCTTTGACCATACTGCATCATTTAGGTGGAAAGGGGAAGTTTGTACTTTAAAATTAATAGAAAAAGCTGTTGATGTCCTGAAAGCCTTGTCTGCTCTTTTATAAAAGTAAATACGATTCTTCTGGTGTAAATACTGTTAATAAAGGATTTGTTTGTATTATCTATGGTATAATATCTAAAATGTCTTCAGTTGAAGATATTCCTCTAGACATATTTTTAAAGAAATACTAACCAAACAAATGGCATAGAATCGAGCTCCTTGCTGTCGTGTTCATGCATATTTATTTTGAAAACAGATAGAGCGAATTACACTTGTACTGTAAGGATAATGCATCAACGAATAATCCCTCAAATTGCCATTCAGAACAATAGCGGATGCGTTTTAATTGATGATGAGGTGAAATAAAGTGGTTTGATAGTGATGTAACTCCTGGATCAGTTGACAGTATTTGCGTAGAACAGAATAACCAAGAAAGCGAGGACTCCAATGACGAATAAAACAATTCCTATGGACATCGATAGCTTTTTCTAATAATTTTAAATGTCAGACTTCCCTTTCCAACTAAAACTAAAAGATGCAGTATAATTACAGCCAGTGAGTGAATGGTTTGCTCCTAAAGACTCTAATAACGCAGCTCCAAGATTCTTGTGTAACTTGTTTACACTCGAAATGTATGTTGCTATAAACAGCCAAACAGCTCTAAATCATAGGAAATATCGTCGTTTTCCTCTAAACCAAGTTTGTTAGGCAAGTTGTAAAGACACGCATGAATGACCATTTAGGCTACCAATCGAATACACTGCGCTGATCCCTATTCTTTGGCTAGAAGCACATCTGCGTTAACAGTTTGTTCGAAAGTCAAATCTACATCCATTCTTGAAAAAGGCTTCTCAGTTCTCTTCAGTGCCAAATACCCTTCAATATCAATAAGTTGCCATGAAAACGTATGAACAACCAAGCATAGTTTGACTTACAGTAAAAGGCAAAAGAATAATTGATTAATTTTGACAAGCAGTACAATCTCAAGTTCGAATAATTTGGGGGGTTTTGTGGGCAAACATTTAGCATAATGTAAAACTATGTAAATGAATAGTTTTCATACATTCAATAATTCAACTGTCACTAACATTTTCTGCAATCCATTATGTTATGCATTATCAAAGATTCGGAAAAGTGTTTTGCCTGTTCCCCAATCTCCTATTCATTTATAGTAAATAAAATATATCTTTAAAAAAAAAGTTAATTAGTTTCATACTTGTCTCTTCAGTAACTAATCTGTTACTCAGTCATGTTCTTGTTGAAGTTCAGTCATATAGGTATACAGTACCCTTAACGAAAATCAAAACGTTGATTTCATCAGTACTTGGCGCAATATACGCCGGTTGAAGCTGACATGCAATAACACTCTATTCCATTCATTCATTATTGTTAGCAAAGACAGACCACCTTAAGAAATTGAGATCGATAACTTATTTTATGTGTAAGATCCACAGGATTACATTTTATCAACATTCTGTTACAAAACAAAATGCTCTAACAATTCTCCCATTAGATAATTGTCCCCCGACTTTTGAAGAAAGCAGGTGGCTATTAAAATGGGTTCGTCTGTCTGTACGTCACACATTTTGGGACACAATAACTCTCTTTCTAATTGAGCTAGAATGTTGAAACTTGGTATAGGTGTTTATTAGGGCAATGCCTTGGTGGAATTTGAAGATGAGCATTTTCTACATAGGGTAAGCAGAGATAAGCAATTTGATTGGTTGATGCTTTGGGACACGATAACTTTAGTTATAATAAAGTGAGAGTGATGAAACTTGGTGTATAGTTCATTACATCAATACCTTGACCAAGGTCGATAATAAATATTGCTCAGGGTGGGCAGAGCGATAAGCAATTTGATTAGTCGAGACTTTGGAACACAATAACTCTCCTTCTAATTGAGGTAGAATGTTCAAACTTGATGTAGGCGTTCATTAGGTGAATGCCTTGATGGAGTTCGATAATGAACATTGTCGGCTTACGGTAAGCAGAGTTAAGCAATCGGATTGTTTGATGGGGCACGATAACTTTGGTTATAATGAAGCGAGAGTGATGAAACTCCGAATATAGATTCATTATATCATTACCTGGACTAGGTTCGATGGTGAGAATTTTCTGCTTAGGCTAAGGAGCGATAAGCAATTTGATTGGCCAAGACTTTGGAACATAACATCTCTGCTTTTAATTGAGGTAGAATGTTTAAACTTGATGTTGATGTTCATTAGGTGAATGTCTTGACTAACAACTTTACTCATGTCATATCATTGGCGAGGGAGGGGGTCCTTTTGTCATTGAGTCATATTGTTTCACATTAAAAAGAATTATTTTAATCGTACTGGTCTAGTTTAAGTATGATGACCTCACTCTTCCCTTTTTCTTCCTTGATCGTCCCTATCGGGCTTTTGTTCATCCCCCTCCCCCCTCCCCATAGTCCATTTGGAGAAGGGAATGGGGTCGATATCGATAACAATGGTAAAAATACTGATTTACATAATGCCTTTATGACAACAATGAATAATTATGTTAACATCAAGACTTTTAGTTCATTTTCAGTTCATTTTCCCAGACATGATCAGTTTTTTTTTCTCAGGCTACTTGTTTTGATATTAAGTAAATATTGTTTGGTTCTCACACCTGACTAAGATAATAAATGATGATACGTTAAACTTGTCAGATCTTTCTATGACAAATTAACCAGAAGTGAAATTCTCGGTGACAGTTGAACTTGCCCAGATTACTAAATTGTCTTGATTAAACGAAACATTTGTACTTGATGTAACCAAGCAAAGATTTCTACTCCAAAATTACGTTAAAGGATAAACAGAGCTAGCTTACGTAAACAATCGACTTCTGGCTATAGTAGCGTTTTGGCAGCGAGATTAGTTGAAAAACGGAGACCCTTGACCCCGTAGAATTGACGTTATGGGAGATCAGCTCTTCTGCCAGTGGAGATAAGAAACGAATCCGTTCGAATGACTTACGTACTTTAAGAGCAGACATTAATACTGCCGATGGCTGGCTATAACATGTTTAAATGTTACATCGTCGAAAGAAGCTATTGTTCTCGAAAATAAAAACATGGCCGCCGATTTGTTGCTGAGTTATTCAAGTGTTCTGCTTTCATTGTAGTTATTAAACCTGTCAATGGACACTTGCTTTAATTAGGGCAAACAGCGAAGATATAAGTTGAGTCTGTATCATGTTGGTAACCAAGGAATAGAAAGATATATATATATATATATATATATATATATATATATATACACACACACACACATATATTTACATGTATGTACTGTATAGTTAAGTGTCGAGATAAGATTTTATTGTATTATTTTGTCTTAGGTCGTGCTTCCAGTGGGTACAAACCAATATTACGTACTTAATGCTGTGATGAAATCAACAATAAAGATGGGCGTTTGTTCTTCACGGAGGATTCTTATGATGGTAATATAATTTTTGTGTAGTGTAATAATATGTTCTTATGTAACTGATAACCCATACTACACACAGCGGAGTGAAACTAGAGAATCAATAAGTACAGGTTTTCTGGCCGAGAGAAAGGAAATAGAGAATAAATAATTAATAAATAAGACAATCAAAGAAAAGCTTATCCATTTTAGATAATCTGCTAGATCGAGACTATAAGATTGGGATGTTTGTTAAAGTTATTAATTATATGTCTTATATAATAGAGACACAATTTACAACGACAATGTCGAGATGTTTAAAGCAGGAATGTCATCATGGTAGGAAACGCGTTGTATCACATTGACAAATTGTTTATAAACACTGTCAAGACTGACAAGAGATATATACTCTTTGAAGAATATAGATTCTAATCGATCATCTAAAATGGTTCTCGTTTATCTTAGACCGCCCTTTTTTGCTGTGGATCGGTGTAGTTGCCCCACAATCTGTGAATATGTTGACAGTAGGGGTCACGAAGGTAAGGCAAACAACGTGATATCAAATAAAATTACTACCAAAAATAAATTTAATGTGATTTACAGATTTCTTTTTAAATTTCGTTTTAAAAAGTCAGTAAAGGTAACTTTTGCGGAATCTTTGGGCATTGATCAACGGGAGGAATTTATTTTAGAAAGCCACGCAGCTCGGCTTGTTTTTGTTTCTAAGAAAGAAAGAAATGGTGTTTATCGTCCACTCGACACAAACTAGGTCATTTCGGGACTAACATATTCAATTTTACTTAAATAATTCGCTTGCGCGTAGGGGTCTTTAGCAGTGGGAGGAAACTGGGGGACCCGGAGAAAACCCACGAGGTTGGACAGGCGACCCTACTTGTTTCTAAGAATAATAAAGATGATAAATAATTAACACAGAGGCAAGGGTGATTTCGCACTATATTACGACTCAGGGAATTACAGTTTTAATGACCTGTAATGTTTATTTCCAGAATGTAATGACATATCATTACGCGCACAAAACAGCTTTCAATTTGAAATGTTGCGCTATATAAATACAATAATTATTTACAATATTTAATAATATATATGTATTGTTTGTTTCCTACTGACATATTGTCTATTTACAATATTTAATGAGAGAGAGAGAGAAGAGAGAGAGAGAGAGAGAGAGAGAGAGAGAGAGATGGGGTTTAACGTCCACTCTACACAAACTAGGTCATTTCGGGACTCACACACGGTTCAATTTTATTTCAATAATTCGCTTGCGCGTAGGGGTCTTTAGCAGTGGGAGGAAACCGGAGGACCCGGAGAAAACCCACGAGGTTGGACAGACCAATATTTAATGACATACATTGTTTATTTATAATATTTAAAAAACATTGTTCAGTTACAATATTATGACATGTATTGTTCAGTTACAATATTATGACATATTTGTATTATTTACTTCCAGTATTTAATAACATACATAATGTTTATTTCAAGAAATCTATGACATGTAAGGGGGGTTGGGTGGCTGAATGGTTAGCACGTGCGCGCTGTACCATAAAGTCTGTCATTGACTCAACTGGCGTGGTTTCGAATCCCCGGTTGTACGTGGCCAGGAGTAGGGTCGCCTGTCCAACCTCGTGGGTTTTCTCCGGGTCCTCCGGTTTCCTCCCACTGCTAAAGACCCCTACGCGCAAGCGAATTATTGAAAAAAAATTAAACCATGTGTTAGTCCCGAAATGACCTAGTTTGTCTCGAGTGGACGTTAAACCCCATCTCTCTCTCTCTCTCTCTCTTCTCTCTCTCTCTCTCTCTCTCTCTCTATGGCATGTAATGTTTGTAGTTGACAATATTTAATGACATGTAGTATTGTTTAGTTACAGTATCTAATGGTAGGTATTGTTTAGTTACAATGTGCAATGATATGTATTTTTTAGCTACAGTATTGTTTTAGTTACAATATTTTGGCATGACACATTGTGTATTGCCGATATTTGATAACACATTGTTTATTTTCGATATGCAGCAGTGACGTTATGGTCTATTTCCAGTTATCAATAATGATATTGGCTCAATATATATATAACAATAATCTATTTTACATATCTTTAAATCTTCAGTATACACAAGATTATTTTATCACCTGAACATGGTTGGGTATTGGGGGTCCGAGATTACCGCAAGTCAGTCGGTACAGTACGAAGTAAACCGACACCGTTAATAGACTCTACGTGTTCAGATTACAGATTCGGACTGTCAGAATAAGAATAATTCAACGCGAAATCTAACAGTTTCTGGAGCTATTATCATGATAGGACTACTCGAGAAGAAATTCCCCATAATCACTGGTTGACAGTATGTCGTAAATTTTATCACCATCCAAAACATAGGGCTATCCACCTGTCATACGCTGTTTAAATAATGCTACCTATCATTTACTTACTAATGGAATGTATTTCAAATGAAATGCAGACGGATTCCTTAGAAATATATATGTTTACTTTATCACAGTTTACAGGCTCTTGTCTAAAGATGATACGGGTCACATGAGTGCACCTATTTAGAAAGTTTTTAGAATATGTTTTCATTTGGTTGCTATCGATCATCTTCATTGTCATTATCTTAAAATGGAAATCGCACATCAAGATAAAAGTATCCCATATGTTTTGGTTTTTTTGGGGGGGTTAAGCAATTATGTAATGCAAAAAAAAAGTATTGCGAAAGATAATTATTATTAATAGAATTCAATCGAAATTATATTTAGACATTGATTCTGTTGTTAACAGACACAAAACATACTGAATGTTGTTCACAAGTAGGGTTTAAAAATCAGATTATTAAAATGATAAACAAAATGATTTATTGATAATATATGATAATGATAACTTTAGTTATAGTACAAAACTATTAACACAAAGTTCATTAGACAAAACTTGTAGCATTTATCGTCTGCTATATTCCGGAGAAGTTTGGGTCGAATCCATTGAATAACTTAGGAGATGCGGCCGCTGAAACTTCGGAAATATACTCAAGTTTGGATGGGTGTCAATTGGAATAAAAGGCGAAATTTTAAAAATAAATTGTTTTCTTGCCGATTGTTAGGCGACTCCAGTAGAAAATCATTGCAATGTTTGTGGACTATTGGATCAAAACTATAGAAGGAGAAACATTGCACAAAATAGGCAGTATTTAACCTTTGACCCCAGACCTGTTCGAGATAGAAAGAAATGGAGTTAAATGTCCACTCGACTCGACACAGACTGAGTCTTTAGTTGAATGAAAGATATTTCAATTTTATTTCCATGATTAGCTTGTACGAAGGGAACTTTAGCATTGGAAGGAAATTATAGAATCCCATCTGAAAAACACCACTAGGTTGGAAAGGCAACCCTTCTCTTTCTCACGTACTAGCTGGAAATTAGCCCCTCGCCACTTGACTCAATGGCAGACCTTATGTTCTAAAGCCCCCCCCCCCTCCGGAAAGTTAGAGTACGGTGTGAGATCTATACACCAGTACAAGTTTTCTTCGAATAGGTCTGATACCAGACAGAAAACTAAAATAATCCATTAATGGGATGCAATTTGACAACAGTTGGTGCCATTAACCACACTGATAGGTGCACAACCAGATCATAGGTCTGACATACCACTCAAGTTTGATCAAGATCGATTAATCAGTGTTGGTGATGTTCGCAGAGTAAAGAAACAAACACACAGAGGAACCCTCAGAACAAAACCCTCCACAGCGTCGTTTGACCAACAATCATTTAATATTAAAATAGGTAAACTATATTATGAAAGTCTGTATACAAAAATGTATACCTAAAATTTGAGAGAAAATATAAGTTCAACTTATTATTCTCTCCTTTAGAAGGAATATAGAATCTATATAGTATAATGTAAATAAGAGGTCACAGTTAGACTCTCCAACAAACAAGTTTTATAAATATTGTTACGTATTTGAAGCGTATCTAAGGTATAGTTAAGTGGGTAAACTTGCTAATTCTGCCTGAAATATTTCCAGAAACTTTAATCCCAACCCAAGTACGATGCTGAAATTTGTAGCAATGGCTGTGATACTTTTTCTAAGAAATACAAGCGCGCATGTTTTCAATTGTACAATATCTGGATAACCATGCATATTCGACTGTCTCATTTATCGGTAGTCCATTACTTGTAAACAGATGAAATATCTTATATACGTAAGTCCTTTCAACAATTTCCGGTAGACTCAATATTTATAATATAATTTGACTTAAACTCATTTGTGTGAACGGTCACATTGTGAAATCTGACAAAGCCACTATTTTGCTTGAGTTACGAAGTTATTTTCAGGCATTCACAAAATACTGCATTAAACTAAGATTTTTTCACCCAGTTCCATAATAATGTGCAAATAATAAAAACAATGGAGGTTACTGAACACTATATCCATTCATCAACTGTAGATAATCCTTCTCCGGCTTGGTGTTGATTAATTGCTTTCAACGAAGTATTCATTCAGCGAAAAGATGTGTTTAAAGCATAAACAAAGGTAAATGTGTCTTTTTGCCTTTTTGAATTCTCTTAAGAGATAATTTATTTTTGTCTAAATAGAAAAGTGAAACAGTAAGTGTTTTAAGGTTTATAGCGATATCAATGTTTATACTAATCTCTGTTGTGCTTATAAACATAGGCTACACTCAGAATAATAAGTATTTTTGGTTTTATTGAGAAAATCTTATCGAAAATCACTTGTATTATCATTGTTTATAAAATGTTTCCTGGCTTCTTGCACTGAATACAAACTCCTGTTGAAATATCGCTCGTTTTGGCGGGAACTTATTACCTTGCAGACGACGTTTGTTTATAAAGGTGAAACCAAAATGGCCAATTAAGCTTAAAAAATGAATCATAGATATCTTTTTGGCAGGGGTATGCTACACATCAGCACGTGGCCATTGATGAAATTCATTTCACAAGAAAGAGAATCATTTAAGTTATCTGAAATATTAAACTATAAATAGTTCAGATAGTAACTTGTATAACAAATTAAATCCACAGGTCAGAAATTACAGCTTAGTTTATATATAATTCAACAATTACATAACGAAGTCTAGATTAATAATGGAATATTAAATCAACTGGGGATGTAAACAGCTGCTTTCGTCTATTAGATAAACGGAGATCGTTGATGATGTGGGACAAAACCCAAATTAACGTACAGGAAACATTGTGGGTTGACACTGCCAGGAAATTCAATGTGTTTGCGGAATTTCTACTTTCCGAGCAAATTTTCATTGAAAACGCAGTCAGAGAAATATTCTTTTACCCGAGAAATATTTTTTTACCCTAGTAGAGCGTCGACGAAGGGTAAACTGCAATGCGAAACTATGACTAAACAGCTATGCTAAAATAAATGTCTTAATATATATACGTTGCAAATTTTGTCATTCGCGCATATTTAATCAGCCTATATCTACTAAAATTTCAATTTTGATCCCTTGAAACGCAATAATTATACTTATGGTGAATGCATTTTGCTAAAACTAGGAATAGGCTCACATTGGTTTTATTTTAAAAATAAAATCAATTTTAGTAATTTGCAATCTAATTGGTCGATGCCTTGAAACGCAATGAGTGAATTTTGATTAAACTTTGAATAGACCGTCATTTAATGATCCCGCTACAATAATTTTGCTTACAGAGTATGGATTTTGAACACTTGGAATAACACATCATGCAAGGATAACCGATCAGACAAAGGACACGACACAAAAACGGAAACAAAGGGTATAAATGTAGATCCGATGATGACTTTTGAAGAGAGATTACAGAAGTTTACAAAGTTAGCAAGGGCAATAACGCTAGAAGTAATTAACATAAATTTATCGGAACGGTGCCTATAAATTTACAACATATCGGGTGCTGAAAATTGATTGACTTCTTTTGCATTTAACCGGAAGCTTTCCCCGTCTTCATTAGCCCAGTTTAGGAGCAGAATAGTAGGACGTCAAACCCCATTTCATTTAATTTCATTTCCGGAAGCTTTCTCGATGATGATAACCGATCAGCATATTATATGAAGTTAGCAAGGGGAAAAACTCTCCAAGTATCATCAAAATCAATATGGACACAGCTCACCAAATATTTCTACGCCGTCACCCAACGAATTTTTAGTCTTTCTCTCCCTTTTCCCTTTTCCCCCTTTTGCATGGCGATTTTTGTTGACTTTTTGGTGTAGAACGAAGAAAAGGGTTTGAAAATATATTTTCTGCCAGGTTTTGGTGAATATTCATGATTTTGAGGCGGACGGATACAAGAGTTGAGAGGTTGGTTAGATTGAAATTTGGGGTAAAAAATTGTATGTTTATTTGTCTTTACTTCCAGATTGTGTATCTCAAGTTTTCCATGGGGAACCTCATACGTGCTTTTGGGCAAGAGGTTGCCACATGTTGCTCCATCTGTGGTAGAAAGCGTTCAATGGGGAAATCATTAGTGATCTGTGACCATTATATCACTAATGTAAACCACTCATAATTTAAAGATAGGTTGCCAGGCAACGAAACATACGCCCACAGCGGCTAAATCGTCCGGACGGTCGACAAGGGTTGTCGCATATTTATTCCTTTGTAGGTAATTGGGGGCCTTTACAAGACAGTTCCATACAGATCAGATTATAATTTTTGCCGTTTGAGGGTTCACAAGGTTCTACAAATTGAAACAGGGGTCTCATCTCTGGAAGTAGTCTACATAAATTGTTGAACTTTGACAGGCTTTTTCGTTTCACAAATTTAAATGATGCATATAAATTTCATACATATCGGATGATAACTTTCATTAATCGAGCATTAACGAGGTTGAACAAAGTTAAACAAGGGCAATAACTCTTGAAGTAATAAACGGAAATTTCTGATATTCAATAGGATTCTTCTCTTTACCAATTTAAATGACGCATGTAAATTTCATACAGATCGGCAGATAACTTTTGATGTTAGAGCATTCACAAAGTTCAATAAAGTGAAACAAGAGCCATAACTCTAGACGTAATAAACGAAAATTGCTGAAATTCAATAAGCTTCTTCGTTTCACTTATTTAAATAATGCATATAAATTTCAGAAAGATCGGATGATAACTTTTGGTGTTGGAGCATTCACAACGTTCAATAAAGTGAAACAAGGGCCATAACTCTAGACGTAATACACATACATTGCTGGAATTCAATAGGCTTCTTCGTTTCACTAATTTAAATAATGCATATAAATTTCAGAAAGATAGGATGGTAATTTTTGGGGTTAGAGCGTTCACAATGTTAAACAAAGTGAAACAAGGGCCATAACTCTAAAAGTAATAAACGGAAATTGCTGAAATTCAATAGGCTTCTTCGTTTCCCTAATTTAAATATTGCATATAAATTTCACAAAGATCGGATGTTAACTTTTGGCATTAGAGCGTTCACAAGGTTCAACAAAGTGAAACAAGGGCCATAACTCTAGACGTTATAAACGGTAATTATTGAAATTAAATAGGCTTCTTCGTTTCACTAATTTGAATAATGCATATAAATTTCAGAAAGATATGATAATAACTTTTGGGGTTAATGCGTCACAAGGTTAAACAAAGGGCCATAACTCTAGAAGTAATAAACGGAAATTGCTGAAATTCAATAGGCTTCTTCGTTTCCCTAATTCAAATATTGCATATATATTTCATAAAGATCGGATGTTAACTTTTGGCATAAGAGCGTTCACAAGGTTCAACGAAGTGAAACAAGGGCCATAACTCTAGACGTTATAAACGGAAATTATTGAAATTAAATAGGGTTCTTCATTTCACTAATGTAAACAACATATATCAATTTTAAAACAATTGGATAATAACATTTGGCGTTAGAGCGTTCACAAGAAATTGTGGACGACGGACGGACGGGGGCGACGGCAATATACGTCCACATTTCTATGTGGGCGTATAAAAAAGAAAGATCGGGTAATACGTGTTAGTGGATTGTGAACCACGGACTGACAGGTGTGCCAGTGATACGTGGTCTGGGCTTATGAAAACTCTACATAAAGTTTTAATGTTTCCACACGTAGTGGCTCACTAACCAATGATAACGATGTTGGCCGACAAAGTTCGTTGGGATTTTCCAACCTGGTATCGAAGTGGCTCCGATGGGACGAATGGCCGAGGTCTACCTGTGAACTCGTTGGCATACCCATAATAAATTCCTTGGCGGTTAAAATTCGATGATGGGTATAAGCGGAAACGCCACTGCCCGGACAAAGTTTCTTTCAAAACACACTGCATGGTGTATGGGAAGTTAACCCACATTTCATTTCATTGGTGGGTATCCAGTGAGCGGCCCCACATATTATCATTGCTCTGCAAGCATTCGAAGTGATAATTACCATTCTAGCGTGCCATAAACTGTAAATGTTGTAGAATGGTGTATTAAACTCGCCGTTTCTATGTAAGCTAATGGTGCGTCGATGGTCCCAAAGGGAGGTTATTTGGTTGTAATCATCCACTTGACACGTGATTGTAATCGTGTGATTTGGATGTACATTACTGGGGATGACTTGTTATAGAAAGATGTTTAAATGAGTGGGCTAATGAAGACGGATTTTCGTCCCATCGAAACGACTAGACACTATCCTTATCAGCCACCGCCCTAACTGAGAGAAAGATGTTTTAAAAAGTGACATTAAATCGTACATATATTACACTTTCTGTAAGAATATTGTCTAAATTAATTAGAAACACTATTTTCTTTTTTTGTCATTACGGGGATTGTTTTTTTTTCTCGCCAAAATGAGTTATGTTTGATATTGGTCGTGTGCTGTTTTATATGCCTACATAGAAATATGGTTGTAATATATTGTCGTCATTGCCATCTGTCCGTCCGTCGTTCACAATAATATTACGTGGATGCTCTAGAGGCTAAAGTTAAATCCGATTGACAATTTTTGTCTTCATGAGACGAAAATCCCTGTTTATTTTCTACGATTTCTGTAGTTCAAACTATTAATGTTATCATATGATTATCTGTACATGTTTTGTGTAGGGGGGCTGGATGGCTGAATGGTTAGCGTGCGCGCGCGCTGTATCATAAAGTCTGTCATTGAGTCGACTGGCGTGGTTTCGAATCCCCGGTTGTACGTGGCAAGGAGTAGGGTCGCCTGTCCAACCTCGTGGGTTTTCTCCGGGTCCTCCGGTTTCCTCCCACTGCTAAATACCCCTACGCGCAAGCGAATTATGTAAATAAAATTAAACCATATGTTAGTCCCGAAATGACCTAGTTTGTGTCGAGTGGACGTTAAACCCCATTTCCATCTCTCTCTCTCTGTTTTGTGTAATAAATGTTAGCACAAGAAAAGGACTAGAAGCAATTCAAAATTTAATGACCCTGATAATTACTTCATAGGTTGTTACTCTTAATCAGTTTTCAGTGTCTTGTAAATGATCCCATTACCTACAAAAGAATATAAACATAATTTTATTAAAAGAGAAGGACTGCGGAACAGACAGGGTCCTAGTCCTATATTGTGGACTTTACGGACGACTTAGCGACCGTGCGCTTAAGTTTCGTTGCTCGGCAACCTATCTTTGATTCTCAAAGGCTTCAAACTAGAGCCTGACGATTAAATATTACAAACTTAATAAAGGCCTTTTAATTAGGACATGGTTTTAGTTTTATATTTCATTGGAAAAATACTGTAGTATAAAAGTAAGTTCTATAAGTTTAAATAAGGAATCTGTATATTTAAATACATATTATTTAAAGTGCGGTTTCTGATTTTTTTAAAATTTTCTGCTCTGAGTATGCAATTGAATAAATACAATTCGAAATGACCTTAGAGAGACTGATAGAGATAAATAACGATATCTAGAGAAATATATATATGATCTGCACTTTACTTGGTAAGACAATTATATTCTTAAAGATATCTATTCATAATGTAAAATCTCTCTTAACATGTAGCTAAAACTGGGGAAAAAACAGTCAATAATATCCCATGGCAATGAAATAATCCGGAGAATTACATGTTCAAACAAGAACACTTAATATATAATTAATCCAGAAAGTTCATATTAAATAAAAAAACAATAACGCCGTTTCTTTAATTGCAATGCATATTATTTTTGATTATATTAATTGTAAAAATAAATTCGATTCATTAAACTATAAATTATATTTTTGACATAATTATGTTAGACGTATTAAATATTATGATGAATACAACAAAAGACACTCGGTTTAAATTTTAACCAAATTGCCAAATCAGCTTAAAAGTTTTGGAAAAGAACCTACTAGGACGTGTAGTATTATCTGATCCCTTGTAAAAAATATTAAGAAAACACTTTCTGTTCAAACATAATTAATATATGCCCCAATGTCTTCTAAGCTCAAACTAAATATTTTAATAACGTATTCAATATCATATGGTGCATAATAAGGTTCCTTTAAACTAATTTAAAGGCTTTTTGCGTAGTGGTGGCATTTAAACATTGAACACATAAAACAACAAACACGGACACCTATTCTCTAAATTTTACAAAATCTACAGGAATATTTAGGATTCTTTTAAACGATATTATATTAACCATAAAATAAGAATATCAGAAAAAGAACAGCCCAAAACCTCGGACAATTTGTATGGTTTCTAATTTTGAAACCAAAGACACGTAAGTAATTTGGATCAGAAACTAGTTCGTGCTATATACTTGTATTAATATTATTTCGCCATTTTGTCGATGTCAAGTTGGAGAATTAACACCGCCTACTACGCGGTATCAATTGTAACGGCTTCTCTGATTGGTTCAGACAAAGTAATGGTTGCTAGAACAACGAAAATAAGTTGGTTTACTTTATCCTCAACATTTTCATCTCTTTTGTTGTATCGTTCATGTCATCACAAAAATTATTAATTTCAGCAAATTATATGGCAGGTTATATTTATAAACATTAACCAAACTATGTTTATTGTAAATATTAACCTTCTAGTTTGTTTGTTTTAGATATACTGCTGTGTGTGTTATGTAAATTACAATTTTTTCCAATAACCATGGTTGCTCATAATTTTCACTTTCTTGGTTCTAACAATCTCCGAAGAATAGAGTAAGCCCTATTTACATTGATGAGAAAGAGAGCATCAGTAAAAATAGCCGCTTTAATATTTTAAATGGGAATGGAAAGAGATAAATTTACACGTATAATCTTCTGTTTAAAGTAAATTCATCTTGTATTTCCATAAGTTTAAACTATTTGTAATATTAATTTATTAAAATCTACATTTAAATAGACTAAAAAGTATTCTATTGACTAAATACTATGGGAAAGGGTAGATTCACAATTTTTTTGATTTTTTGCTTTCACTCGAAAAACAAACGATTGCGAACTCATTTAACTACGGTATTGATTAAATAGGAATTGACCAAATTGTTTCAGTGATATTTACTAATACTGAACTTAAGACATACACGGTATGTAATTTACATGCATATAATGCCCCATCGTCATTTTTGCATAATTATTGTATCATTTGCAACCTCGCCCAGTAATTGTGCACAGTGAATAACTATACCCATATCTCAAGGTTTAGAAGGTGATTTGTACCAATATCAGGAATCGCTGCAGGACAATCCCTGGAGACGAGAGATAGTTCCACATGACTCCACCATATGGTGTGCATTACACACTAATCATTACATGCCACTCAGAGCATGTCAATTTCTCGTCCACATTTCAATTCAATCGAATCCAACAATATTTTGGCACCAAAAACAAAAATAAATTTAAAGGTTCGGATTTCCCAGAACAAATCTGATACCGAGTTGCTAATATTTACATGCTAATGATTTGAGTTTGAATAAATTAATACCATATTAACAATTTATCTTTTGATAATAATTTAGAAATATCACATTCTGCAATATTAATATTTATGGGTTCCGTAGTACAGCTAGAGATATTTAAATTTAAGTAGATATTTATATTTTCTTTTGGAAAAAAAAGAAATAAATGTCTTATATAAATGGTATATATTGGTTCAAATGTTTTCACTTGATACATCACGATTTTTATGGAATTAAAGGATGTTTATGCAAAATAAATAATTAATAGGCTATTTTTAAAGAAACCAAATGTATTTCCACTATAATCAAATTACTGCGTCGTACACTGCTATATACCGAATTGATAATTTCATCTAAAATTACCCATTAGAAACCAAACTTACTGAAACAAAATAAAAGACAACACCCTTTCAGTTTTATTGATAAAGTTGAATAATCATTTGATAGCATATAAATGTGATGTGGATGGTGGGTTTCAAATTATATATGTAGTCCCGTATAATATAATATTATGACTGTCATGGCGTTTTAATTAACAACAAGATAATATAAAGAAAATAAAGTTAGATGATCTGTCTCAAGATATTTATCGGTGGCCATCTTGTGTTAATTACACCCTGTAGATCATGTATAATCAGCATGTTTGTGTAATCTAACATAACTAACAGCATGAAATTAACAATATTACCATATAATACAAATATCAAGATAAACCTACATCTCATGGTGAAATTAAGACATATTTGATCCAATTATGCATTTTATTAATTAAGTGCGAAACAGAAAATTAAATTTAAATCTTCTTATTATTCTTTAATTTGATTAAATAGAGTAGTACCTGGTATTTGTGAGATATCTACCTATTTCTTTCAAATAAATAAAATCCGACGTTCTTAATATCCGACACACCCAGGTCGTTTTATAATTATTGTTATTAAAGTCGACTTCCTTTAGTTTTCAAAAATCACTTCTTTATATTAAAGATGTCTTTCCTTTTAAAAAAAAACCAAAACAAACAAACACCTCCATCCCTTCCCTAAAAAAATAGACATCAGGAAGAAACTGCGAAAATTATTTAATACCGACATTCAGAGCATGTATTTAATATGATGCCATGGGTGTTTTCGTTGACTGCTAAATAAAATAGTTTTCTATTTGACTATATAGTTGTACAGGACATGTTTAGATTAGATAGTATTGTATGTGAAATTTGAGAGAAACCTAGCGAGCTATCTATCGCTGGGATGTAGACATCCTACAAATTTAATGTTTTAGTGGTTTTCAAGTTTAACGAACGTTCTTGAAAAAAATAACATGATGGATTTTCGAAGTCGATATTCTGTAAATTTTATTAAATTTATTTTCAGACTAATGCCTCTTTAAGTTGAATATAAGAGAAAATGGGAAAATTTCCAGACGCTTTATGTGTAGGCTACGCCATGTTGCATCCGGTCGAAACGTCTACCCGAGTAACCCAGGTGTGAATTCTATCAAGTTGAACATTGGTTTAGTTCAGTTGTACGTCATCGCCTAACATTAGAACAGACTTATCAAGTACTCGGTCATCTGCTTAAGACATACCCACATGACAATTTAGGTGAGAAATGGCTTTCCACGAAGGCAAATCAAGATGCCGCACTGTTTTTCTTGAGAAATCGTGTGCCAAATTATCACGTGGCAAAGGTGATGAAACATCCTGCAGCAGCAAATGTTATTTGTAAAGTGTCGAGCTATCGTCAAGTCATTTGTTTACAAAATCTTACTTAAGTTTGCCACCAACGTTAAACAACATTCTGAATCTACCCCCACCTCTTCAACATATTCCACCAATCTCGATTCTTTCAGTTTTAACCTCCGAAATCAAACCATCTCTCGATAGATAAGCCACATATTCTAACTTACCAGATAGTGAAATATGTTTTGATGTCAAATTCTTTCCAATTTTTAGATGTTTCTAGTCAGTTGTTGTGAAATAATTATCCTGATGGTGGATACTTTTGGTAGTTCTCCAACCACTAAGCTTCAAGCTCTGATTTTTTGATAATTACTTAATTGGTTGTTACTTTTGACCAGTATTTTTTTAAATGCCCCCTATACCAACAAATGGGTAACTGACGTGGCCAATCTAGGTTATATATTACTTTATTTTCATTTTAAAGCTGATCGTCAATTTTTTAAGACAATTTGACTACCTAATTTAACATGGCTTAATTCATGTTAATATGTATCCAGATTGATTATTTAAAATTTAACTTAGACAATAAAATACAAATTTCATAATATTGTGAATAATCACCTCGCTTAGATTTAATTGGAATAAGAAGGGCCCCTCAAAAGAGTTCAGCTAAGATTATAGGTGGTGCTGGCTTGTTTTATAGCCTGAAGAGAATAACGAATTCATCATATCTTTGTAAACACCTAACGGTATTGAATTATTTTAGACTAATAGCCTATTTACTTTTAGAGATCCAATGTTCACAATGTTAAAAGCGCTGTTTACACTTGATTTACACTTGAGCCCTTTACATTACCCTACAATTACCGGTCTCGGAACTGTGCCAGGCATGCCAAATCTGGAACTCTTCATAGAAAAGTTAATTTCAGTCGCTATGCAAATTGCGGTTGATTTAGTTTGGGAAGCCATTTTGATAGAACTGACGACAGAACTGTCAAAGTACGTGGGAAAAAAGTACCGTTTTCAGACCGGATAGCGTTTATACTACGAAAATGTAACCGTGCTGTGTGTGGCACTGTGCTGATACCACCTCACTTCAGTGGACCAAATCGACTCGGTACACAGTACGGCACGCTTATGTTTGACCGTTTACACTACAAATAAATTAACCGTGCCGAGCCTGGCACGCTTAACATGTGAAATGTAAACGGGGCTATAGTTTTTAAAATTCCCGATCAGACGATCAGAGAATTTAATGATTAGAATTTATGATTGGGTAAGGTTAAGTGAAAACAGTTGGAATAATTGTAAAATATATAGTAATAAAAATCATTGTGACATTATAATAATATATATGGGCATGTTTTTCTGTGGCATTACTTCCCTGTGTCATTTTGTCCATAAGTATTATGTACTGTAATACAGTGTCGTATGCTCAAGTTGCCCACCAAGGCAGGGTCCCACCTTTTTCTCTTTTAACACTATGTGGATACAGCAAACGCATCCTGCGCGTCACCTAAATAATTTTTAGGAATTCTTGTTGATACGCAAGACGCCAAGGGTGTGTTAATCTATATCAACAAAAAGAAAAAAGGGAATTATGGTTCAAAATATGGTTCAGCCCCGCCCCCCACCACGCCCATTCTGTGACATCTTAATTTTTCAGTTGGTCAAAAATGATGTAACCATGTAAACAATGGAATGTACGGAGCCCCAACGACAATTGCTCGCGTGAAAGTGTTGCCAGTCTCCCGTAGTCTCAGGCGGTCGCGGTATGAACACGTAAATAGCCCCCGGATGAGTCAAAAGGCCCAAAGAAGCTCGAAGTCAATGGGCACTGTCATGGGTTGATACGGAACTGCTGTGATATTATTTTTGGATACCCTTTCTAGTAAGCTGTCAAGATTATCATGGTCAAAAAATTCACCATTGTATAATCTTAAAGGATAAATTTTATAATCTAATGTGATATCTTCTTCGCTATACACGAATTTGAATGGTCAATTAAAAAGGAACTACTTTTTTTTAAATTTTCAAACAACAATTCATTTTTAATAAAAGTAATTTCTTTTTTATTAAAAAGGAACTATTTTCATTTAATTGACTTTGATTGAAAGACCGGATCAATATAAATGACTTTGCAATGGTTGAATTGCTGACAAAAACTAATGTATCACTACGCCGTAATGTAATCAGGTTCAGTAATAGTGAAATCTATAGCAAAGAATTATATTTATTTATTTGTGCATGTACACTATTAAAAATGAGTGTAATTAAATACTATAAGCAGTGTTAATTAAGTGTAAACTTTACACCACAGCTAGCGTTTTTTTAAATGTAATACCTTTCCAAGGGTAACCAACTAAAAGAACTACACCTAACAAGTGTAACTGATAGTCATGACTACAGAACGTCTAATAGGGATAATTGTGGGGTGTTTTGAATAAGCTACACCACTATCAGTGTTATACTGCATTTATACCAAAGGGTGTAACTATTACTGGGGAGTAAATCCTAGAAAAGCCTTAATTTTACAGCGTTTATTGGCTTGCAAAAGTGTAATCGATATTCATGAGTACTGAACACCGGGATAGGTGTAACTGTATCTGCTACCCCTTTACAAGCGTTTTATTGCATTTACACCAACAGGTGTAATTATTTTAAGGAAACATTCCTCCGAATAAAGTGTCAATTTACACCGTATCTTGCGTTACAAAAGTATTTGTGTACTCCAATTTGAGTTTTTGTTTGTTTGTTTTGTTTGGGGTTTTTTTTGTTGTTGTTGTAAAATAGGGCGTTAATTGGACTAGTAACACAACTATAACTCATTTTAGAGTGTTCACTCATAACGAGTAAAGTACAATATCTTAATTAGTAATTCTTAATTAAGGTGGGGTGTATAATTGAATAAACCACATTATTCAGCTAAGATGTGAGGATATGTGTATTCAGGGGCGTAAATGTGTGTGTGTGTCGGGGGGTCGGGCCTCCCCCAGGAAAAAAAAATAGTCGGTCGCAAAAAAATGTTGTGTTTCACTCTTATTCTGTTGTGAGTATGTTGGTCTAAGAACAAAATTTCACCCAGGGAGAAAAATACTCGGTCTCAAAATAAGCGCAGTCACTGCAGTCGGTCTCAAAATTATGCATACGTCACACAAAACTATAGTATAAAATAACCATGTCTGCATGTTTCAAAAAAAGTTTTGCACTCTTATTCTGTTGTGAGTATGTTGTTCTAAGAAATGTTTTCCCCATGGTAAAAAAATTAGTCAGTCTCAGAAAAGGTGCTCACCGCAGTCGGTCTCAGACTAAATGAATTAATGAGGTAAACAAACAATGCCAAAATAGAAGGGAATAATTTTGTGTGAATCCGTGCACTTAAATTGCAACGGTATAGTATAAGATAACCTAGTCAGCTTGTCATGTTTGGGGGTTGGACACCTCTGGCTTACGGTTGTGGTTTCGATCCCTGGTGTGAGCGTATGTGGCTTGGAGATAGGGGCGCCTTCTCAACCTCGTGGGTTTACTCCGGGTAATCCGGTTTCCTCCCACAGGAAAGACCCCTGCGCGTGCGCTAAGATAATAATAATAAAAAAAGACTTCTCTGCAATATCAACTTTGGTGGAAGTGGACGTTAAACACTAAGAAGAAGAAGATGTCATGTTTCAAAAAAAAAACCTGTTATGGGTATGTTGGCCTAAGAAATTGAGAGAGCTTGTTACGAAGATTTTGATATTTTAAAATATATTCTTGATTGTTATACGAAGAGTATTAGTCGAACAGTTGGTAAGAAGTTATCGGAAGTATAGCTTGTTTCAGAAATACGTAAAAAATGTTTAAATTATGAAGTTTTAAGGCCATCTATTGCACTTAAGAATTTTTGCTTGTTGCATATTCAATCCCAGTAGAAATTGAAACGTATTTTATTCATATTTTAAGTGTTTTCTGACCATCAGAATTCTTCAAAATCTATCCCCAAAGTCTAGGGCATTTCAGAGACCAAGTAAGCGCCCCATTGAGATAACGTGTTGTTAGTAGTACCACTAGTGAGTGGGTTGTGGGTCGACAGACTGTAGAATTGTTATTTCTACTCTCACAGATATGCCTCAACATTCTGTCCCATTTCTTATCCTCTCGTTAACGAGAATTTGGTTCCATTTGCCATGACATTGACTAAAATTTTCAGGCCAAGTCCCAAAAAATTAATAGATCGGTTACTCCTCTATTGTCTTATAATGTCTCAGCACTATCATATTCACGATTATAGTGAACTGCCCAGTTATGTTAGTAGTACTACATGTGTGTGGGTCATGGGGCGTCAGACTGTACAAATGTTATTCAATTCTTGCAAATCAGGCGGAATTGATAAGGGCAGATCTCGAGATTATGTCCCATTGCCTCACATTTCTGGTCCTCTCGTGCACAGGAATTTCTACTGGTTTATTTTTATTCGCCCACATTTTCTTGTGGAAGTATTATGTCGCCGCCCCTGTCCGCCCGTACGTCCGTTCACATTTATTTGTGGACATTCAGGTCACAATTGTTTATCCCAACCCGGACCGTAATTTTTGTCCAATTTAGATCAAAAGATATTGGATGAGTTCCATGTTGGTGTCCATCAGACCTTCCCCCTGACTTTTGCGCAAAACGTGATATATGAGTACGACGAGAGGATGAGTCTTAATGATTTTTCCTGTTCCTCGCCCATCTCTTGGAAAATTTCGTCATATCTTGCATGGACAATCGCTTGTTAAATAAGAATTCTATAGTTGGCGAAAGGGCGATGAGTGACCAGGGTCTCTATCAGATTGGTAAATATTAACTAGTAGTAATATATTTTGTTTTCTGCCATGACATCATCGTATTATCCCACTGCTTCTGTATTATTTTTTTTACAAAGCCGTCGGAGATTTTGACATTTGCCCCAGTACTTACTATACTAAAAATGCTCTGTTGTGGACAGTCCCTTTATCTTCAGGGCAGCCGAGAGAATTTGTTTTTTGTCGGAGCAAGACAAATTTTGCCCCCTCGCCTTGTACCTGGTTATCTTTGACAATATCAAAGGAATCAGTATCCTGGTATTTAAACAACTAAGCACTGGTGGCCCCACTTCGATTCACTCTTAAGAGTTTGCTGTTTCTACAACTTTCTGTAGCATCTCATTTATTTTTAACAGTTCGTATAGTCTTATTTACAAGATACATCAACTTAGATTTTGTTAAACAATGTCAAACTATGAATTAAACATGCAAAACAAAGGATGCCGTTTCGTTTTTGGCACTGAATAGCCCGATCGCCATTGTTTAATTTATCTCATATTTATTTTGTACGCTTTATTTGCAATGTTTTATGTAATGTAACTCTTGTTTTTAAATCAATGTACGTGTAGCATAAAATGATCTATTGACAAATCAAAACAAACTGTATATGAACATCTTGCGCGAAATCAAGCTGTATCTTGTTGCCAAACACTTGCTGTACGATATATATAACGACGATTTAAAACCAATTAAACTTCAAGGTGGATCACTTCCACCGTGAACCGTTGCTGTTAAAATCAAAACTATGACGCTGGAAAATTAGGTTTTAGTCACCCAGAACGTGTTAGCAGCACGAGACATGCTCCGAGAAGAATGCACCGAAACAAGTGAAATACAAGCTCTCGCGAGATTTGAAAACCTCACAACATGGCGGAATGTTTTCTTTATAGTTTGATGGTTGTTAGAATGTGGGGATAAACGAGTTTAACAGATGTTTAAAATATTACAAGTGAACATCAGGACGACAATATATTTATACTTGTCAGAACTTACTGACAGACATATAGGATCAACTATATAAAGAGATTAACACGCACAATTTCTAAATTTTCAAATGATATAATTTTCGGACTTAAAACCTAGACTGTTAAATGTTCATGTACAGGGTGGTAATTAAATAAAATGAAATGAAATGGGGTTTAACTGGGCTAATGAAGACGGGCATACGCCATACAGTGTGCTATGAGGGGAATTTTGCCCTGACAGCGGTATTACGGCCTACTTTTATATCGAATTCCAACTGTCAAGTGATTTTATACGTGCACCAATGTTTACACGGGACTTTGGTTTTTAGTCCCATCCGAACGACTAGACAGCTGTCCTGCATCACTGACAAGGGGGAACCACGCCGGAAAATCTGGATGAACTTTCTCGGCCAATGCAGGGGTGAGGGATCGAACGATTCACCCCAAATAAGGGCTGGCTCTTGGGGTCCAAGTTTATGGATACATAGATATGTGTTAATCTTCAGACTTTCACTTTCGGGTCTAAAAGAAATAAAGATGGTCGTGAAAACAGTAGAAAGTAAATTACGAATCGATAATTATTTGAACCAGTAACGCCTTTAGTAAGACTATCTTTTTAATGTGTATGGTGTTAATGTCCGTTGTTTCCTTTAAGACCACAATATTGTGCAGTAAACTATTACTTGAAACTAAGCAATCGAAAAGATGCCCGACGCCACAATCTAAATTATCATTTCAGAGAACAACATGAAGGATGGCGCGATTTAGCGGAGAACGAATCACTAAAAAATGGCATCCAAAAAGTGAATAGCTTGAATTGTTGTTGTTGTCTAGTTTTGTTTTGGGTTTGTTATTAGGGGGGGGGGGGGGGGTATTTGAGACCTTATTCACGTGTATATATTTCAGTATTTTGGGTTATAATTTGAGACCATTCTGAAACCGATTTTAGTAAGAAGATGTTGCATTATTTTTAGCTTAAATATCCCCTTGGTAATAAAACAATTTTAAGATATGAATATGGTGTGAATAAAACCATTATACATCATCTTTTCTTCCAGCAAGGAAAACTTCAAGATAACATTAAGAGAAATCCCAGTTTTCATGTTTTGCATGCATAGGTTGAAAACTAAAACTCGGAATGTTCTTTTTATATGGCATTGATCAATCTTAGAGGCGTCATAATTAGCGAATACAAAATATGTTATATTATGTTCCTTTGTATCAAAATAAACACACGGAACTTACGTTGGCCTATAATGACTAGATTATATATAAGCAACAACATCGTGTGGGGTCTATTAATTGTGTGATCTTTAATCGTATCTAGATTGTCGAGAGATTATCTATTTTAACAAAAAATACAAGAATCAACGACTCAATATACGTCTACAAGATTGTATTTACAATTTCTTACATTTTCTTTTCTTATGGTGCTGCTAAAATGCGGAACGGAATGGGTGACGGAATGCATAGCAGATGTCAATGCGTCAATTAGAAAAGTTCCATAAATATATTTTACAATATACTTACGTAATAGCCATGTTATATCTTGAACATTTCAAACATTATATTATATCAGTATTTATTGATAGAATATTACTGCATAACATGGAGAGCTTACGCTAACAGGCACATAATTATCCATTTCCAAGTTAAACTGTATGCAACAGTCAGCATCTAAGAAAGTGTTTACAGAACCCCCGTTAACCCTTGTCTTCTTTTTATAGTGCCCCCACCCCTTTCTCCTTTCCCTCTCTGTGCATGTCGATTTTTGCTGACAGTTTGGTGTAAATTCGAAGAAAACAGTTAGATTTGTACATTCTTTGTTAATATTTCCGTTCCGTTTCGCGTTTTAGTAACACACGTGAATTTTCATGATTTTGAAGCCATAGGATGTGAAAAGGTTGCTTAGATGTATACTGTTGTGCTACTTCCAGCTTGGATATGGCGAAATTTCTATGGTGAACCTCATATGTGTTTTTGAACAAGACGTTATCACATGTTGCTATCTGTGGTAGAAAGACGTCAACCCAACGAACATTTGGGCAATGTTAGCGTGTGTTAAAGAGTAGTTGTTACTTTAGTAAGGGATTCTTATCGGACTCTGTCCATTACTGCCTGATCCTATACACAACTAATGAATTTCTCCTACCTCGGTTCTAAGACTATCTTGGAATCCTTACCGTCTATTTTTCACCGTGATTCTTCTTTATGTGTAGAATCAGGCAGTAACGGATAGAGGCCAAAACCGACAAGAATCCGTTACTAAAGTAACTAGTCAAAGAGATAAGAATTAACATTAAAGTCAATGGGGAAATTAATAGTGACCCGGGACCTGTACATCGATGACCAGACTGGGACCCCGGTATGCCCCAGTTTTGAAAATATGAAATCTCAATTGTCAGAAAGTGTGATAAAAGATATTTTCACTTCAACAAAATGAAAATGCAAAGGTTAAAAAAAAAAACTTTACGTTGACAGGAACACATGTTATGTTACTACAAAATTCAATATGTTCACTTTTTATTTTATTTCCAATATTTAGAAAAATATTCCAATCGCCAATTTTTGATTATTCTGTGTCGGAAAGGATATATAAAATAAACAGTGTCATGACTAGTAAAATGAGTCAAAGCGTCTTTATTTTAAACTAAAAAACTTATTTTGGATCTTTGAGTTTTAAAGAATTTGAAAATGCTCTAGTTTGCTACATAAAATTGAAAATTAGGAACAGTGTGCTAATAATGTACAACACAGGGATATGTAAAAATATTTAGGACAGGGGTTTAAAACATGAAATGTGTTTCTAGAATGCACACCACCTCATTCACCCCATTAAGAGTGATTGTAAATAAATGTGTTTGAGAGATTCACTTGCACCTATGTTGATATTTGAATAACAGTAGTTGGCATTTGTTGTCGCATTATAGCTAAGAATGTTGTTTTTTTTGTGGCGGGGGGGGGGGGGGGTACCAATAAATAGTCATGTTGCATTTTTTAATGGATTTCTAACACTTTTCATTCATAATCAAACTTAGAAATCTGTTGTATTTCTGGCCAATAAGGCTATACTGTAATATACAAATGTTGTAGTCGGAGACGTGTAATTGTCCGCTTAAACATGCATTATGCAAGAGCTAAATCTGCTTATTACAAGTATTTCTTTAGGCCTGAAATGTTATCTAAATTATCAATTAGACATTAATTAACTTATTCAGACCATAATAAACTCTCGATGCCAAGGCTAGCCTTCGATGTTGGCTGGATTAGATTCCTATATGCCGCTTAACGGCCATTGATAATTAAATCAAAACAGTGGATAATCGAGACAATGCTGTTTATATTAATTATTTTAGTAATGATGACCGAGAGTATACGAAAATTTCACCCGCTTCGTTCTCGGCTCATAGTGGATCAATTTGACTTAAAATTTCAGCAATTAACCTTTACACTATCTAGTTTTTAACTTTTTTAGCGAGAACTGCCATCTCTTTATCTTATCTCCCATAATGTAGTCCTATCTTTAATGTTTCACATTTCATTATAGATATCTCGAATTTGTGGTTTTTGTTTAACATAATACCTATAGAAATTTAACAGTCTACAACTGCATTTTCAGGAAATTGATATAGAGATTCACACAGCTTGCTTCAGGACAAAGATTACTGTGAGAACTTGAATGATACCTACGTGGAAAAAAATCCAAGATTTTGGTATGTGTGTGCACTACTAGTCACCCAAAGCTAGGTGATCGTGTGTGTGTGTGTGGGGGGGGGGTGTATACAACATTAATAAAATAGCCGTAGGATATTTTTTAAATAACATTGTTCGCCACAAGATATTTTCGATTAATTGTTGTGTCGTTCTTGCAATTATCGCGTTTGTAACAATTTCATTTTTTAATATCATGGGTTTTTTCATAATCCGATTTATATTTATATATATGTGTCATGTTTCCGAGGTCACGTTCTCACTTTGCATTTAACCAACCAGAGGGCACTGTAGTGGCTTCTGGTTATCATTCTCTTCGTGTCGGTAATTTTATAATCGTCACATTTGAGATAGCACATGAATAGGCAGTGCATAATTTTTATTTTAAAAAACGTGGAAAAATTGTGAGATTGAGAAAAATGTTTTGACATCCTTGGCATTTATTATTTACATAATTAGATCGTTGATAAATGAAAGTAGGAGTTAGTGGACTTGGTTATAGTTTATTTATAATTAATAAAAACGTAGACAACCTGTAGCTGTTGTAGTTTATATTTTATAGACTGTTAACAAATACCATATGCTTCTCTATCACTGTACTTAATAGCCTAAGAAATGTATCGGTACTAGACCTTTCATTACCTTTGCTAAAGTAACAATATGATTACGAGATGTCGAAGTTTTGAGATATGTGTAGTAGAGTGAATTTCGATCCAACAGTAAATGTTTAATACGTCGTGATAATCCGCACAGTATTACTTAATTCAGTAAATTATATTTTAACGGATCTTAATCCACCTTAATATCACCATTTATATCTACTTCATATTGTCTTATATATTTCTTTAATCACCTGTCTCCAGTATTCTTTGTTTTACACTTTAAATTGAGCTTATAATTTGTAAGTAAAGTCTACAGGCTATACCATGGTATATTGTTTGTATAGACGGTAGATTTATAGGATTATGGGCCCTAGGTAATGCATGGGGATATATAGTTCCAAATGAGTCAGTTAAGCGGAGGCCCTTTTTACAAACCTGCCATAAGGAAACAACTCCAGATCACATCCCTTAGTACAGACTTGATTTACCTGTATTTGGATATTTGGAGACGTAGTTTATGTCAATTCCCATACCCATATTGGAGCTTATTTACCATAAAGCGGTTATATTTGTTACATTAATTGTGTGCTGAAAATCATGTTGATTATTTGATGACCAAAGAATGTAGAAATATTAACGACCAACTAAAGTCCTGTCTTCATTTATTCAACGACAAAGATTCAAGAAAATACAAAAGTACATGTACAATGTATTACATTTGTGCATAATTATACACTAATTCTTACTTTCCGGTGTGTACAGTATACAGCAGATAAGCAAACAATCAAAGTTCCGCATGATATCTGTTAAATTAATAAGGTAGAAATATAACCTGTTTATTCTGCTTAAGAACAAATTCAAAGCAATGTCTGTAATTAATTAGTAAACAAATGAATAAGTGTGATCAGAGCAAAGATGAAACAGGTCGATCAAACCTTGAGAATATTTCCAAGACAATACTTAAACAAAATCTGCTTATCGATATCGCCGGCGAAATCTTTAAAAAAATTCATACGTGGTAGGTCTGTTCCTTTGCATAAACTCTGGAAAAATAAGTCGTCAGTAGATGGTAGAGTATATTTGGGACAGTAAATGATTTAGCTTTCGAATGAAAGCCGCACAAGCAAAGAATGAAACCATGTAAATCCTAAAACAAACAAAGTATACTTTGACAATTCCGAACTTTCAAAGAGTTTAAGGTATGGCCTAAATTTTGCTACCCGTCATCGAAGGCCGGATTAACTTTGCCGTATGATTGGTGTAAAATTATCGGCTCTAGGATATTTATTTTTTAATTCATGGTTCCTTTTTAAACATACATTATGCAAGAGCTAAATCTGCCTATTGCAAGTCTTTATTTAGGCTTCAGATGTTATAGAAATTATTAATTAGACCTTTATTTATAGTCATTGAGCATGTTACTTCATAATCGAGAATATGTGGGTGGAGTTATCGTCTGTCAATCAAACGATCGCCAATTCTCATAGACGGTGCAGACACAATTGATGCCTATTTCTAGTCCAAACTTCCAACAGTGACAATTCCGTTCAGAACAAAGTAATGTGACTGAAATTTTCAACATTTTTTTTTCTATCATCTATTTTTGAATTATTGTAGCAAGAATGGCCAACTCTTTATAGAACTCTTAACTAATGTATCTTTAACCTTATAAAAAGGTTTTAGACCCTATTTTATGGCACCAAATTCGCCGACCATAAACGTTCACTCCCCCATTGGCGTGGATTTATGCAGGCAAATTCCATCCGTCATAAATACCATTAGTTTCTGGAAATTTTAATAAAAATTAAGCTAGAAATTATGAATTAAAGCTAATAAACACTATTTAAAATGGCACGACTAAGTGAAGGGCAAGAAAGTATCCATGGCCGTGACATAAGACCCTACTCATCGTAGCGTGGTAAATATTGTGGTTCGTTTAGAAATACCCACAGAACGTTTCCCAGTTTACAACCATATTAGTTAATACTGAAGCGACATGGTTGACAAAGCTTGTTAAAAACATGGATACGTGTAGATTATTCAAAACTTATTTTATTGTATTAAATCATTTAATTCTAACCCTTCTTACCACTCAAGGAAACCAAGTAATCTTAAACACAGGTATTATTTTCAAAATACACCGAGATAATTTTGTTTCGTTTAGAGATACTTGATTTATTTGTAGAAATTCGTTCTCTTGACTTTTATTTATTTATTTTTTAAGAAAAAGGTTTGTCCGGGCTAATGAAGACAGGCATACGCTGTGGGCTAGAAATATGTGGGAAATTTCGAACGGACGGGACAGCGCTGCTACTATTTACCCTTATTCCGAACTGTCAAGGGTTCTTTTACGTGTGCCTGTCCAACCTCGTGGGTTTTCTCCGGGTCCTCCGGTTTCCTCCCACTGCTAAAGACCCCTACACGCAAGCGAATTATTGAAATAAAATTGAACCATGTGATAGTCCCGAAATGACATAGTGTGTGTCGAGTGGACGTTAAACCCCATTTCTCTCTCTCTCTTTTACGTGCACGCCAATATATGCACGGAGCCTCGGTTTTTCGTCACATCGAAGCGACTAGACACTGTTGCTTGTCAGGCCCTACTGACAGTGGAAATGAGGAAGCCTTTTTCTTGCCCATAGCCAAGGGAGAAACCGGGACCGCTACGGTTCCTTGTTTATAATGGACGATCAACATGGTGTTGTCATAGAAAGTAAAACGTATAAAGGGAAACAACTCCAAATTCAGAACAAGTTTCTCTTCTTGTACTGAAGTAGTAGGTTATGCAGATTAATATTAACCATATATATATATAGTCTAATGAATTTAAGAAATGAAATGGGGTTTTCTCCGGGTCCTCCGGTTTCCTCCCACTGCTAAAGACCCCTACACGCAAGCGAATTATTGAAATAAAATTGAACCATGTGATAGTCCCGAAATGACATAGTGTGTGTCGAGTGGACGTTAAACCCCATTTCTCTCTCTCTCTTTTACGTGCACGCCAATATATGCACGGAGCCTCGGTTTTTCGTCACATCGAAGCGACTAGACACTGTTGCTTGTCAGGCCCTACTGACAGTGGAAATGAGGAAGCCTTTTTCTTGCCCATAGCCAAGGGAGAAACCGGGACCGCTACGGTTCCTTGTTTATAATGGACGATCAACATGGTGTTGTCATAGAAAGTAAAACGTATAAAGGGAAACAACTCCAAATTCAGAACAAGTTTCTCTTCTTGTACTGAAGTAGTAGGTTATGCAGATTAATATTAACCATATATATATATAGTCTAATGAATTTAAGAAATGAAATGGGGTTTAATGCCCTACTGTTCTGCTCCGGAGTCTGGCATGTGGGTCATCAGGTGCAGATGCAAGAGTGACACCCCATGTAGTACATTGCTTGTAGCTGCACTAGGGATGGCTTAGAATGTATAGTATTTTGCGCTTGTGCTGTCACAGGTTGCAGCCAGAAACACGACTAAAGGATTAAACTGAATATTGCCTGTGAGTCCCTCCCCCACCACCCCACCCCTGCCCTTTTCAGGGCCGGCCCATGTAGCCCGGGAGTTATAGAGTTATATGGGAGGTATAGATGATTATTTGAAATGGCGACCGTCTTGGACGCCATCTTGAATTTCTCAAAAGGCTCAAGGGTGACCGAGGTTCACCCGGAATATTCTGAAAGAGGACACAAATCAATCATGAAAAAACAACTTTGTATACAATTTCAAGGTTCACTCGAAATATTGGGTTACGCGACCGGACTGGATGAACTTTCTTGGTCAACACATGGATCGAAAAGTCTAGCGACGCATCCGAAGGTGAATGTCTTGAATTCTTTCTTGGAAAATTAATTAAGTAAAAATCCATTATTAAAAAAGTAATAAATTGCACTTTTGCTTAAAATCTGGTTGGTTGGTTTTCTTTTACTTTAAATTTCGATAAGGAATACCCGACATGCTGCTAATGAAAGAACTGTATAGCCTCAATTGTCAGTGCCGGATTTATCTACAGGATGTCCAGGCTAAATCCTATAGAACCTCAATATCTAGGGGGCCTCCAGCCAAGGTGCATAATATGACACTGTCATCTTAAACATCGGTCATCATCCTTGATTGTGTTTCATTTCATTACCCTCAATTCGTAAAAGTCGGGATTGGTGAAAAGGGGTCTCATAAATGGAGTAGCCTAGGGCCTCTCTTAATCGAAATCGGGCACTGTATATTTCACTGACAAGAAGCGTAGAAGTGGTAACCGCAATATACATCCACAATGCAAACCATAATAAATCAAAACATCTGATACTACGTCTTATTTTACGTATTTAACACATTTGTTTTAAACTTCTGTAATTAAAGATACATTCCCGCGTACAAACTGGGTGATTTGATGATATATTTGGCCTAAAAACATTTTCAAACTAATTAATTTATCATAAATTTACTTAAATTCCTTCTCAAAACATTGTAATTGTCAAGGAATACCCTTGCTATAAAAAATCGACCAAAAGAGGTCATGTTTGTGTCACGCGACTTACGGATGCGAACTCGGAGGAGAATTCATTGCATACACAAGACGATGTTGTCTTTTATCGCTGACTATTTATTGCAAATATCGAATCTTAATTAAAATCTCGGATTATCTACTGCCCGCGTCTTTTTCCGTGATTTTTATTTCAGAAAGTGTTGTACGTCTAACTCTTCATAAAGTTTATCAACATGTACATCAAACGCTCAATCTCCGCGTGCGACCTTTGACGTCACGCGTGCAGATATTCCTAATCGTCGGGCTGTCGATTAGGGGAACCCTGACATTTTTGTCCTGTATACGCCCCATGAGTGTTTTTCAGGGAATCCAGTATTTTTCTAGTAAGATAGGATATCTCTACTTTCCATATATACCAAAATTTCCATACTTTTATTGGAAATAACCACCCGATAAATACTTTTCTGGGAACCTATCTTTAAAACAGTACGCTGGTGACACAACTGACTCGAATGTTATCTTTCAAGCGGTTGATTTTTAAAATGCATGTTTTTGTGGGAATAGCTCAGTTTGGGATGAGTTTACCTATTCACTGAATTACCTGCCCAACCCTAACGCCGGACCTAGTCTCAATGCTTACCCTGACCCTAACCTACAATCTTGCCAACAATCACGTGCCCTAACCTTATTTACATCTCAACGGCCTTGACAAAAATTGAGCTGGGCTTAACAAATAGATTTAGCCCTGAAACACTTGAGTCGTCAAGTCAAGTGCACGATCTGTTAAAATCTCGCAAACAACGTGGAACGGGAAAGTAAACCCTTTGCAAATAAATTTCTGAAGGCGTTTAGAGGAAATGGTTTACCCCGAAGAAATTGAACAATATTATTGTATCTGGCGTAAATATTGAAACTTTGAATGTAATACATGTATATCGAGACGGGTTTGCGACTGACATAAACTATGAACCTTATAATGCATAATATGTATTATAAAGTCCATGGATAAACTTTGATAATGAAAAGGCCAGAGAAAATCTAGGATATAGAAGCTAGAATAGGGGATTATCTGGTATTAGTTCTTGCGGCTATAACCCGGGTATCATTTAATCTTGAGTATTTAGCACTAATTTTCTTTCACATTCAATTAATATCAAACCTTTGTTTAAAAATTCGTAAAAAAATTGTTTAAAATCACCAAAAATCATCTAATTGGTACTTGTGTCCAGTTTAAAGCTGATCTATTCAGTTTTAATAATGAGTGCCCAATTTACAAGCATTTAATTTCTCGGTCACTGTTAAAAAAATAAACAACATAATTTATTGATGTACACGTATATTGATTGATTAAGTAGTCAGTAAATTAAACACTTGTAAATTGGACTCTCGTTATCAGAATTAATCAGTCAGCTTTAAACTGAACACAAGTACAAATTAGATGATTTTGTTGGCCGAATGGTTAGCGAGTGCGCATTGTATCATAAAGTCAATCATTGAATCAACTGACGTGGTTTCAATTTCCAGGTTGTACGTGACAAAGGGTTTTCTCACGGTCTTCCGGTTTCCTCCTACGCGAAAGCGAATTATTGAAATAAAATTGAACCATATGTTAGTCTCGAAATGACCTAGTTTGTGTCGAGTGGACGCTAAACGCTAACCTAACGTGGAAAGCACAATAAGGGTGTATTAATTTCCACAATTTTGTCAGTTGGGGTTTATTCGCCACTTATTCGCCACTTGGTGATAAAATGTTTTTAATATTTGCCATTCGTTCGCCTCTTTGTTGGATATATACCAGAACCTTTAAACCACTAAATCTTCGATGTAAAGGGGTTATAATGGGCTTATATAGTTCACTTGAAACTATAGGGGATATTACATATTCAAGTTGTCCTAAGACAATAGGTTGCGAAAAGGGAGTTTCTCATAACGGGGCAAACAGAAATAACCTCTCTCCCAAGTAAGCTAGCTGCCTGGTCAATGGGTGGGGGGGTGCTGATCCATTGGTTTAAGGCGTGCGCTTTAGATCATGCGGCCTGGCATTGAGACGTGACATGATTTCCATCTCTAGCTTTTATGAGACAAGGGGTAGGATCATCTGCCCAACCTCGTGGGGATTTCACTGGGTCCTCCAGTTTCCTCGCCCAGCTAAAAAGATTACTCGCAAGCAAATTACTGAACAGAAATTGTACCATATGTTAGTCCCCATGTGACTTAGTTTGCGTGGAGTTGACGTTAATCTCTCTCCCCCCCCCCTCTCTCTCTCTCTCTCTCTCTCTCTCAAAACAAGAAACATAACTGGTAACAATCTTTGATATATAACACTGATTCAGTTATAATAAAGAATCTTTAAATATATATAGAATATTGTGAGAGTTCTAAACACAGACGCTAAAATCCTCTCGATAGATCTATAAAAGAGTAGGTGTTCAGGCTTATGGATTACAGGGTTATCACCAGAACATAAACTACAAAGATCATTATACTTTCCTTGTGGCATGACTCTTTTTGCAACACGTGGATGGACAGTATTATCGGTGTCACTTTGACGACGAGAAGGAAGTTTAATCGTATAAAAACAGGTAGATAGGTGTGAAGTTTTATTAAACAGTTGTTTCGGACAAGATTTAACAACCTTAATCTGTCTAAAGTTGGGCCAACATAATATGGCATTACCCTCCAATGAAATACGTGGGTGTAACATACCAATATCTTGTGAATATTTCTGATAATCAAAAATATCTTTAGATGATAATGCATCAATTACTGTGTAGGGTTTAGATGATGCCATCTGTAGCAATATAGTCGTGTCGACATTCTTTTTAAATTTATAGACAATGAATAGAGAAATAAGATGACTTTATATTTCATTAATTAATATATTTGGCAAATTAATAGTTTCACACATATTCACATATATATTATATATAGTGTGCACTTAAATCAACTTAGGATATAAATGACATATCGTTACATAAAAAGAGTTATTTAGCCAAAACATGTGTCAATAAAATACCACGAGATTACTTACACGTGAGTAGAATTATTCTAATTGCAACATTTGGCTTAATTTAACCAATCATATCAGAAATTGCACAGGTTCAGGGCCATGAACAGGCTTTCTGTGCGTGATAGGCATGAGTCTTATAAAAGAAATCATAGTAAACTTTTAAGATAGACTTCCATTAGATTCCAGAGAGGTTCCATCTGAGTTCCTAGACAGCCACGAGGCTGGCTAGGGTTGAGAAACGGGTTTAGCTTGTATTGTAATCTGTGCTTGTATACATGTATTCGGCTATGCTATATAAAATGTAGAAGCGAACTGTTGCATTGTTATTCCTGGCAAGACAAACGTCTTAAGAAAACTGTAGAAGTAAATACACAACGTGAAGCAGAAGTAAAGACAGCGAAAGACAAATTTTAGACGATCACAAGGCTACAGAAATATGTAGTAAGAAAAGATGCATGGGTCGTATGTAAGATGTGGCGACCGGTCTGCCACTACCCCACTCTCCACGTCAGACAGAAGGCCCACGGTGCTACACATCTTAATTAGTAGTGAAAGCTCAGTGGGAAAAAAAAATTCATTAACATTTCTCATGGCTCTCTCGATGACACTATGCACGGCTCCACCCTCTGACTGTCCATGGTTGGTTTCAAAATAATGTATTGTAACCTCTTGTAGACATTTTGGGGATTGGATTCAATTAAGCAGCATTCTACCAACTATGGAGTTTTTGTTCTGACCACCGCATCCATCACAGAACAAAGAAGCTTGTTCGTATCCCATCTTATCAGCTGAGTTGAGGTAAGCAGCCAAGAAGGAAGATATTTCGTTAGAGCCTCTACCTGCTATCGTTTCGTTCCATACATAACAATTTGCATCCATGGACTTGATGTCGCATATTGAGAAATTGTAACAGGACAGTCGCCGTTTATAAAAGATTTCACACCTGTTTGATCTTGGTAAATATGTTACCTGTTGTAAGTCAAACGACGCTACATGTCTTCTATTATTGTCTTCTTTCTTCAGATGGTTATAAATCATTCTTATGGTCGTCTTTTCTTTAATGTGATTTTCGTAATCTGATAATAAATTCTCTTTATATTGATCTGTTCCTTGTCTGTAGCCTTCACAGATACCACATAAATCTTTCTTTGGCGAGGAAAACTTTAATTCCAGTTTCTGAAGACAAGCCCAATAATATCGAAACGATACATAAGGAATATTTGGATGTTCTTTTGAATACATCTGATACATTTTTGATGCACCCAGTTCGCTTGATAAATACTGAAAATCGGTATTACTTCTGCAGTAGTGCGATTCCATTTTAGGAAATCTGTTAATATGGTTGATAACAAGATTGTGTTTTTGCGTATCCAGATATTTTGTTTTCGCTGGCCTTCCCCCTCTTCTTTCTGGTTCCATAACACCATTTGAGTCGCTGTACGTACTTGACGTCCTGCTACATTAACAGTGTTGAGGAACATAATGCGACATACACGTACCCGATCATTATTATCATCAAATGGCAGATAGCAATCAATTTTTTAGATTTTCGTCCTGATTCTAACTTTATTGTTATCTCTTTAGAGCTAACCTGTCGGGATATCCAATGTCGTTGATCTTTCAGATGGCCAAGGGAGTAGTATGTTTTATTTATTTCTACACACCTTTCATCCGAAATGAACTCGCATGCAAAGCCACTGGATCCACATAGCTGTGAGATACATCTGGGCTTAAACATGTTTCGTGCAACCACATGTCTTCCTGCATTCTGAGATACAAAACTCTCTCCGCGAAGTCTTGCTGTCTTGACTTCAGTTGCTTAATTTTTTTTATTTGTATTACCTATGTCTTGTACTTGAATTTCTCTTAGTGGTTGACGAGCTTCACCTTCTACGACAAAATTCTTCGGTTCAGCTGCGGAGTCTGATGATACTTCATAATCGGGATCTAGAAAACCCGCGTTTGTCCAATTTAATGCTCCATTCAAGGATTTGTCTTCTGTAAAATATGATTCAGAGTCTCAAACCTGGTCTGTTCAACCTTGAAATAGTTACTTAAATTTTTTCAGAAATCTGACGAGATGCATCCTACCACAAGATCAAAATAATATGAATATTACATGATTTTACGAGAATGTTGAATGTACAGTAGTAGTCTACCTCATGATGGCAGAGAACCAACTGAATCTGTTGAATTTGTAATAGATTGGGTTTGTCGGTGGTATTGAATTGGACTAAAACGTTAAAATATCGTGTCACCATTAGACCTTATTATTCCTGATTACATTCAAATTGACATCATTATCTCGAGCAGCGTCGCTGTTGTCTCATCTGACGCATCCAATTCTAGATTTGAGTATTTATTGGGGTTTTTTGGGGGGTTTCTGTTTAATGTTATTATAGTTTATAGCTCAGACTTGGCTTCATTCTATAGTCTGTTAATAATTTATCACTAAATGTCAACTAAGATTGTGATTTCCTTTGGGCATCAAGTGAAGTAGAACTTAAATACCCGGTATTCTATTATTGGAGTTCCTGTTTCTATTTTAATTGGTTAAGACCTCAAAAATAATATCCGCGTTTCGGTTGTTTGGCCAAAAAAGTTAATATCATTTGTAAGTAAGGATGGAACTTAAATAATTGAAATTACTCTTGTAATTACCTACACGTATATTTATGTTTTCAACAAGTTTAGTAGCCACTGGAAATGTTAAATACACGCTCTTGGCCCAGTAAATAAGGCGCTGGCTTACTAACCAGGAGGTACAGGGTTCGATCCCGGTGTTGGCCCAGAGAGTCCCATGGAATTTCCAGCGTGGCTTGCCTTTGTCAGTGGTGCAGGACGGAGAGCCTGACAGGGAACAGTTTCTAGTTCTTCGGATGGGACAAAAATCAGAATTCCTGTGTACACATTATTGTGCACGACCAAAGCGTGTCCGAGCAAAATTTCCCCTATAGCACACTGTATGGCCCAGCCCATGCAGAGAAGTAAGAAATTAAAACCCATTTCATTTCATTTATTAGAAACTAGCGTTTTAATCTAATTTTATATACTTGCAGTGTGTACTTTTGCGTTGCTTTTGGGGTTTGAGCTGAGTTGAACGTTCTTTGTATAGATCCTCAGTCTATCTTCTTATTTTGGCTTGATGATAGACAAGACCCATTTAATAAACGAACACCTAATAACCAGTATAATTTAATCGGTTCGGTGTTTTGTAGTACTGCATCACAACTGGCAGTGATTGAAAATACATCTGACCGATTGATCATTAACTCGATAATACACAAATAGCACCACAATACATGTACCTATTAACGTCCTTTCACTTATAATCAATGATAATTTTTGTTAAATGGAAGATATTATTGAATTTGTGTTGTCTTTTATATAAATTATTATTTAAGTACACATTTAATGATTTACATGCACGCAATGAATGGACTATGACTTGAATAATAAGGATACATTTATCTCTCCTGAGAAAACAGACTTCAGGCAAGAATTATTATCAACGGCTGAATATTATATTTCTAAATATGCCATGATTTAGAAAACCAATTGATGAATTCAATTTGGAATCTCGATTACTTCTTTTTAGTTATCTGCCAGAAGCAGAATCGTCAGCGATACTTCTGAGAGACATGCGCTTCTATAAATACCGAGGATACTTAAAATAGATTTTTAGTCCATATATAGTCCACAGTTTGCACGTGTAGTGGGGAAGTGTCTTTCTTTAAGTATAGGTCTGGGGTCTAGTAGTGTCACATAAACAATACGCTTCAGATTGTGTGTAGCTTACTAATCCTTTAAAGATACATTATGGGAGATTAGATAAAGAGCTGTCAGTTCTCACTATAATAGTTAAAAACTAGATAATGTAAAGTGAATTTGCTGAAAATTTCAGTCAAATTGATCCACTCTGAACCGAGATTTTAGCGATTGAATTTTCGGCCTAGCCTCGATCATCATTTCTAAAGTCGGTACCTAGGGGTATAAATATTAATACTCTTTGGTCGGTACGATTAAAAACTAGATAATGTAAAGTGAATTTGCTGAAAATTTCAGTCAAATTGATCCACTCTGAACCGAGATTTTAGCGATTGAATTTTCGGCCTGGCCTCGATCATCATTTCTAAAGTCGGTACCTAGGAGTATAAATATTAATACTCTTTGGTCGGTACGATAAAAAACATAGTCTCGATTATCCATTTCATGATTAAATCAAGAATGAAAGTGGAGCAGCAAATGGTATCCTAATCCAGTAAACATCGCAGGCTAGCATTGACATTTCAGGCCTAAAAAAGATCTGCAATAGGCAGATTTAGCTCTTGCATAATGTATGTTTACTCCAGACGCTTAAAGGATAGGTCCCCAACCTCCATTAGAAAGCGTCGTTTCAAATCAATTATTATGCATTACACAGTCGATTTCATTAGCTTACCAGTTGCTTGCCCTTTAACGTTTTCCCGATCCTTGTTAGCAGATAACACAAACTCAAAATAAATGTTACATATATTCAGCCTAGTCTTTTATTTTAATTTAAAACAAATAGATATAAATTTTAATGTTATTAAAGATATGCCGTTTAATTTTCTGTTCAAAACGTCTTGTGAGGGCAGGGTTCAAACTGAAATCCTACAACGATATTCCAATGCGAATATATCTAGGATATAAATAAATTTAGCGTCACGTCTTTGATCTATTAATATGAGTAATCTTTGAAGATTAAATATGGTTTATTATTGGTTGTGTGATATAGATATACTTGTCACATTGATTAAAATATATATATTGCTTTGAACTATAAATAAGTGTGATTTCTTTTCAACGCCTTTTTGTTTGCCCATGATCAAATGCATCCCAAAATGATAGAAAACTTCGTTTCGATTCGATGGTGAATTATTAAAGAGACATTACACATTACATCAAGGTATTGAGCTTATAAACACCTACACCAAGTTTGAACATTCTAGCTCAATTAGAAAGAGAGTTATTGTGTCCCAAAAAGTGTGACAGACAGACAGACAGACGGACGGACAGACGGACGAACCCATTATAATAGTCTTCTGCTTTCTTCGAATACAGACGTTATCGAATGAAAATAATGTAAATATTGGAAACAAGTGGTATGATTCGTTTTGTGGGGAGTATTTATGCAAATTACTAATTGTTGAAAAAAAAACCGAGCCTAAGCGAGAGCAGGTAAAATCGAGGCTTCAACGGGCATTGCATCGCTGTTCTTTTTTTTTATTGTAGTATTGTCTAGTTCGGTATGGTGTATGCATATATACGATTAGAAGGTCAGATTCCTGTGCACAGAGGCCGAACACTAAAGAGTTCCCTATTGTTCGGTTCGTGTTTCCAAACAATTTCGTCAGCCGGAATGCTCTCTCTGCTACAGACGCAACAAAACCCGATTCTCGCTCGCTCAAAATCTTGTAGGGAGATGACCATGGACATGTGGCTTACCAACCGGGCAAATGAAGATGGGTATACGTCATACAGTGTTCTATGCTTCCAGCTAGTCGAATTCAAACTGTCAAGGGTTATTTTAGGTGAACGGTTGGGCCTCGGTTTTTCATCCCGGGGGTAGTAACCTCAGACCGCGAAAACATGACACGGAGGAAGACAACCAATGACTTTCTGATTGACGTTAATGTTAACTCCTGTCTCTTTGCCTGGCTTTAGATTCTCCCCAAAAGTTTCGTTTGCCGAACTTTCTCTTCCACCGACCGGACAATATATTACATTCTCTTGCTTAAGAGCTTGTATGGGACTGACCATGGAAATTATAAGATACACAAATTAGAAGTAATATACTAGTAAACATTTGAACTCCGCAGTACTTTTCATCATATCCATGCTCTTAATTCCATTATCCTTCCGTTCCCAATCATGACTATTCACCAAAACCTGACAAAAAGTGTCAGTTCATACTTATACTTTCTTCTTCGATTATAGACTAAAACTGTAACAAAAACCGCCATGAGCAAAGGGGGGGGGGGGGAGACTGAGTTCAAGTGCGACTGTAGTACCGTGGACGTTCTCTTTTTTTGGGAGGTTAAATGGCGTTTCCTGGCTATTTCACGTCAGCATTTACATTCTCTAACGTAGCGAAAATTTTGATTGATTCACCATTTAAGGGGCATTATGGGTGATTAGATACAGAGTTGACAGTTAATAGTTAAAAAATAGATAACGTAAATAGAATATGCTGACAATTTCAGTCTAATTGCTCCACTCTGAACCGAGATATTAGCTTTTGAATTTATGCTAGCCTTGATCATTTACGTTTAATTATTTTTCAAAAACGTATTCCATTGCAGGTTAACGATGGCACCGAGAGTTAATTATGGTCTGGATAAGATAATTAATTAATGTCTAATTAATAATGTAGTACCAAAATCACAACAATACCTATTAACATTCTTACCCTTTTAGTCAATGCTAATTATTGTGAAATGGGTGATATTATTGACTTTGAGTTGACTTTATATAAATCATCATTTAAGTGCAATTTTAATGATTTACATGCGCGCAATAGTGAATAATAGAGGGGTAATTATCTCCCTTGAGCAAAAGGCATCAATTAAAGATACATTATGGGAGATTATATAAAGAGCTGGCAGTTCTAATTATAATAGTTAAAAACTACATAATATAATGGGAATTTGCTGAAAATTTCAGTCAAATTGATCATTTCTGAACCGAGAATTTAGAGATTGAATTTTAGGCCTAGCCTCGACCAACATTATTAAAGTCGGTGCGATAAAAAAACGTAGTCTCGTTTATCATTTTTTTTTTATTTAATCATCAATGAGCGTTGGGCAGCAGATCGGATTGTAATCCAGTACATATAGTAGGCTAGCGATGACATCAAGGGTTGATTATGGTCTGGATATAACAGGTCTAAAGAAAGACCGGCAATAGGCAGATTTAGCTCTTGCATAATGTATGTTTAAAGAAGTGTTAAAATACGGATGTGACGTCATTCTTTGATGTTGGCCAAAACCGTATACAGGGCTTTGATGTTGGCGTACCATTATTTCAAATAATGACACGGGCAATGTGCCAAGCGTACATTACTAGTTACTTCATTGATAAGCAAAAGCTGTTTCAATATATTACTTAATGTTTCGCTCTCGGGCGGGGTTGGGTGACCGAATGGTTAGCGTGTACGCGCGGTATCATAAGGTCTGTCATTAAGTCAGCTGGCGTGGATTCGATTTCCCGGCTGTACGTGACAAGGAGTACGGTCACCTCGTGGGTTTTCTCCGGGTCCTCTGGTTTCCTCCTACTGCTAAAGACCGCTACGCGCAAGCGAATTATTGAAATAAAACTGAACCATATGTTAGTCCCGAAAGATTGTGTCGAGTGGACGTTAAACCCTATTTCTCTCTCTCTCTCTGTCTCGCTCTCGGCCATTAAACCACACTTAATTATTGTACACGTACTTGGATAACGTATTCTAGGAATGCCATGATTCTGATCAACCAAATAAAAAAAAATTATTTGGAATATCGATGGCTTGTCTTTAATTATCTGCCAGAAACAGAATCTTCAGCAGTTCTTCTGAGAGAAATGGAATTCATTAATAACATAAACTATTTCCGCCTTGATGTCTCTGAATCTAATTGTGTTCAAATGAAGAAATAAATGATTGATTCTTTAACTACAGAATATATTGAATTACCTCGAAGGAAAAATTATTTTTATTATAATTAAAGAGACACTTCAATATTTTCATATCAGTTGTACCAGAAAACTTTATCCCAGTTATTCGAATGGGACGAAAATTCGAGGTCCCGTGTACATATTAGCGTGCACGTAAAAGAACCCTTGGCAGATGCAATAAGTCTTAGTATAGGCCGTAGCGTCGCTGTCTGAGCAAATGTCCCCCATAGCACATTGTATGGCGGATGTCCGTCCAGTCGGAGTAGAACAGTAGGACGTTAAACCCCATTTCATTCGCTTCATTTCTATATTCACTTGATTTTACAGTGCCTTTGTTTCCGTGTTTTTTGCAGCTTACAATGTTCGTGGTTTTGTCTTGTCCTGCATATCTATCTATTATTATATATATATTTGTGACTGTCGTTTGTCTGTCTGTCTGTCTGTTCGGGGTTGGCGGCTACACTAGGTCTGCCCCGAGTCTGAAATTTGGGGTATAGGGGTAGCTCGGACCGGGAAGTAACATAGGCCAGGTGACGTTAGTCTACCACTTCCGGTTTCGGAGTTATGACCCCCGAGCGAAGCCGGTCTGTTCGGGGTTGGCGGCTACACTAGGTCTGCCCCGAGTCTGAAATTTGGGGTATAGGGGTAGCCCGGACCGGGGAGTAGCATAGGCCAGGTGGCGTTAGTCTACCACTTCCGGTTTCGGAGTTATGACCCCCGAGCGAAGTCTGTCTGTTCGGGATTTGCGGCTACATCTGCCCCGAGTCTAAAATTTGGGGTATAGGGGAAGCTCGGACCGGGGAGTAACATAGGCCAGGTGGTGTTAGTCTACCACTTCCGGTTTCGGAGTTATGACCCCCGAGCGAAGCCGGTCTGTTCGGGGTTGGCGGCTACAAAAGGTCTGCCCCGACTCTGAATTTTGGGGTATAGTGGTAGCTCGGACCTGGGAGTAACATAGGCCAGGTGGCGTTAGTCTGCCACTTCCGGTATCGGAGTTATGACCCCTGAGCGAAGTCTGTCTGTTCGGCGTTGGCGGCTACACTAGGTCTGCCCCGAGTCTGAAATTTGGGGTATAGGGGTAGCTCGGACCGGGGAGTAATATAGACCAGGTGGCGTTAGTCTACCACTTCCGGTTTCGGAGTTATGACCCCCGAGCGAAGCCGGTCTGTTCGGGGTTGGCGGCTACACTAGGTCTGCCCCGAGTCTGAAATTTGGGGTATAGGGGTAGCTCGGACCGGGGAGTAACATAGGCCAGGTGGCGTTAGTCTACCACTTCCGGTTTCGGAGTTATGACCCCCGAGCGAAGCCGGGTATCCTGCTAGTACTATTATAAAATAATGGGTGTAAACTCCACTTTTAACATTACTTACCTTAACCAATGTTTTAATCAGGTTTGACAGTTAAGTAAGAGAAATAACAATCCTTATAAGACGAGATAACCAACCAATAATACACACTAAGACTCTCCTCTTCTCTTTCATGTTCAAAAATTCTATTTAAATAAAAGATACGTGGATGTAAACCTTATTAAATAAATTCCAATTAATTTTCTTTTCATCTTGTCTTTCGAGGGCAAATGTTTGAATTCCTAAGTGGAATCGTGTAACGATCTTGGATTACGAAAATATCTCTCAAAATAAATCTCCTGTCACGACTTCACCTTATCAAAGAAAGTGAGCTTCAAAGAAAGTGTCAAGCATGGTTTATTATTGTGTGATAGGGCGATACTTACCATTGGAAAACTTTAAGATAAATAGCATTGTTTTAAATAACTAAAATACAAAACAAAACCTTTGTTTTACACCCAAAGCTTTCATGCAAGAGGTGGAGAACAGGGTACATCGATAGGGATCGTGCTCTCATTGTCTCAAAAGCTCGCAAGAAATTCGTTAAAATCTGTAGCCGCTATCGCCTTAACGGAACGCTGAATTTCGACATTATTCGTCTTCTCGTGGCTACAATGCTTCACATACGTGTACAAAAGGTTTTCGGCAAGGGGTGGGGTGAGGGGCGGAGTAAATTCATTACGGGTCGATGTGAAACAATGAATAGGGTTCGTCATCTCATGAACCCAATGCTTCACAGCAAATCTGAAAAAGATCTGTTAAAACCTGTAACCTCTATCGTGCTCATTTATAAGGTTTCGTTTAAGACGACGTAACTATGGAACGAATGGGGATTATCAATAGCGCCCTCCTATGGCCCAAATGCCTCACATCATATTTGAAAATTAGCTATTAAAAAGCTATAACCTGTAGCAAAAGGGGTGGAGTGGGATAACTCTGCTAAGCAGCACATTTTAAGAGATTTACATGTTTAGGAATAAAGACCCTGGTAAAGGTATAAGTTACAAAACTCTTCACCTATCAGAATGTGGCACGTTAAACGCAATAGCAATGTATTATAGTATTTCCAAACAGTACATCCTCGGTATCCCCAGGGTCTGATTCCGTTTCACTCCACTAAACCCTTGATTTATCTATGGGGGAGACACGTATTCAAATTATCTGCCCTTAATGATTGTGCTATTTTCATCGACCATTTAAAAAAAATAGCGTTAATTACATAGAAACTGAAAGAAAAACATTTTTTCCTTTTGTGTGCATGTCACTTCTTTTATATTAAATTTCTTGCAAACTTTCTCATGATCGAGCGAACAAGCCGCCACGTGGACGTAAACAATGAGGCTAAGAATAGTTTGTAAACTGTTTTTGATTGGTTCGTAGAATCAAGCTACGATGAAGGGCAGATAATTCGAATACGCTAATATCCCAGGGATGAACCCAGGGTATAGTGGAGTACAATAGAATGAAGCCACTGGGGATACCGAGAATGAACAGTTTTCTCTGTAGTTTGGGAATAGCATCAACACTACAATTTATGTAAATTAGGCGTGTACTACGTGGTTGCAATATTTTCTGGATATGCGCCCAGCCTATAACTCCATTGCATGATAGTCATATTATATTGTAGATGAAAGATTGAACGCCTAAGGTCCACCATGTACAATTGCTAATCATTATCCATATTTCAAAGAATTTCGCCTTAGGTGAAAAATTAGACTATTTATAGCACGTCTTTCAGACCCAACCAGATCGGAAGATTATCACCGTGCTTGCCTATAACTATCTTATCGATCTGGTAAAATCATTTATCGTCTGACAAATTGGCACTTAATAAATATAGGTTTCAAACCCCAAGGGACCAAAAACCTAAATAAATCCAGCATGATTTAATAACTTCATAATGCTTTTCTGTTATGCCATATCATCGATTAGGTTGTACTCCAACCAGCTATATAGAATGTTCATTTACACATAGAGTGTATTTGTATTTCCAATTGATTCTATACTATAGTTTTTTTTTATTGTGAATCTTCCCGTTGTTCTTACTCATGCAAAAATACCCAACATGACGCCTTTGAGGCGTCGATAGATAAAGAGGGCACCGCAGGTACAAGTGGATGGCGAATGTAAGTTTTCTATAGTTGTATTAATATACACCTACGAAACATGTTCTAAACAGCAACATACCGTAATTTTGTTTGTTTAAATAGTGAATTCACAATCGATAAGTAGGTTTAAAGGACGGTTTTGGCTTCAACTAATTTCACTTTTATGATAGAAGAGGTTCTACACATTCCAAATATAATCAAATATCTGTGTTATGGTTGGTTCGAAACGGCTACGCCCAAGTTCCGAATGTGACGCAAGTGCAGGGGACCAGTTACTGGGGATTTTACAAAGATAATGGAAAGACTATTTTGAAACATTCAACAATATATTATGTTATTTATGTAGTTAGTTCATTGGGTTATATTATCTGATTTTATATATTATGTTTAAAATAAAATATTTACTATAATGCTGATGTCGCCAATGGACAAATAATGATACAAACGTATGTAGTGTAATGTACATGTCTAGGTCTATATAATGATTTAAAATATATTATACAAAATAAATTATCACAGATAGTTAATACACATTTATCACACAATAACACGAACATACACGGCTAAAATAATGCGTTAAACTTTACAATTCGATTACTTTTCTTTATGGTTGGAAGCAATCTTACAGGAAACGCTAAGGGGACATTGCCAATTTTAGGAAAATACATCATGTGTATTTAATTTCTCTGTAAATCTGGTTTTAAATTTTAAGTTATCAGTAAAAGAATTATATTTCGCATATGCGAATATTTTACGTCTGTGCAATATTGGCTATATTATTCCAGTTAAAAAGCACAAATAAAATACAAAAGAGTTAGTGAAGTTATCCAGACTGTAAACAGTAAGATCATCTTCACAGTTCCTGGTGGGAATGGCCTTAGGTGGGAATCAGGGAAATGCAATATAAACTTGGCATATATGGCTACATTAATAATGTAAAATATATATTTATACATACTAAATACATCCCAAATAGTAGTTTTAAAATATTAATGAAATATTTGTATGTAACAACTGGACATACATTCTCTTAATCTGATAATAATTCCATACAGAGAACTCTAAAGCATTATCTGGTGAATTTACCCCCCCCCCCCCCAATACTACACAAATTTACTTTATCTATCACAAAAGCGCATGGTATATTTGCGATATTGTCTTTGATATATTAAAGGACAATGTTGGTGTCAGTCATTACCACATATGTGATAGAACTGGTTAAACACGTCCCAAATATAATTTTAACACAGAGATCATTGCTACGATAGATGCGTAAAAGGTTTCAACATTCGGAAGTGACGAATGCAAAAGGAAAACACGAGTTATCCTTCTATATGACTGACTGAAGAACCAGTTCTATCACATATGTGATAATGACTGACACCAATATTGTCCTTTAAGAATGGATACCTATATCGCCAGGACATAATGCTTAGAATTGCATAATTTTCTTTGAGTGACACGCGGTGGAATTGTGAGTAAAAAGACACGTTGCATAATCCCAGCAAAACGAAAAGATTAGTCTGGCTTAGATTATTATTTTTCTGAACTCAATCGAATGCATAGGGTGGATAAGACCTTCAAATTGACACAATTTTAGTTAACATTGATAAATTTAAATATTTTTTACATTAATATGTTTTGAAACCAGGTCTAGAAATTATTTGCTTTCATTGTTCCTAGTCCGTCAATGATTGGAAGTCTTATAACATACATCCACACAGCAGCCATGTCTCAGCAGCAGTTTATGCGAAAGAAAAACTTGGATATCAGTCTGATTAAAATACAGATCTATATTTTGTTTCGTTTTTTTATACTTTCGATGGCCTACACTACACGAAGATCTTAGAAGTTGTACTTTAAGGTCGTGTCAGGGGTCGTACGAGCGGCATTTGATCCTATGACGTCAAACATTGATTAATCAATCAACGTTGACGTTTCTAGTAGTTTACCCACAGTTCTATGCATGGCATGCCAAGAAGTCACCGTAACAGACCGTTTTATTGGTTTATCCTTCACTTAACCAAAACGCCGGTAATATAACAACTCTTCCAGATCCCAGTGTAGTGAAGACAAGTAAAACGAAATTCTGAACTATAAAAAACGAAACGAAATAGGATTTGTGTTTTAATCAGATTGCTTGGATATTGCCCCCAGGTTTTTCAGAACATGTATTTCAACAGGGTTCGTTCCCTCCCAATCCCTTACACACAAGGGTTTCTGTAAAGGGGGGATAACTCCGGAAGATGAACATTGATAGGGTTCGTCTGCTAATTATCCCAATGCTTCAATACCAAATTTGAAAAATAATAAGTTAAAACATACAGCCCCGATCGTGTTCACAAGGATTTTTGAAAAGAGGGCATTGACTTTGAAACTAAGCGTCGCGGAATGCTGAATATCGATAGGATTCGCCATCTCATGATCCCACTTCATACCGAATCTTTAAAAACTATAGTCTCTATCGCATTCACAAGTCAATTACTGACGGCAGGGTGGTGACGAAATAATATACAGTAAAAATAGGTTAGATATCATTTTGACTACGACTATGACATGAGCTTTTTATAAACATGAAAACGTAACAATTCGCCTGAAAACAATGACATACATCAAATTCAATAACCCCAAACCTAATACTAAATCATCAACGATAAAATTCTCATTATTGGACATTCTAACATTTGTCATAACGCATAAAAATATAATAACATACAATAAAATATTATTATAGTACTAAAACTAGCTCGTGTTAAAATGTCAATACCGGTAGTAAAAAAGTCATTAATTCTTGCCATTTCATATTATATATGTTTTTATCATTATACATATCAAATTATTTATCATGCTATATTTGATTATTTTTTTTTTGCGTCTATATGCACTGTATATAACGAATCCTGTATCCTAAAGTTATATTCGAACTGCGATTGCCATCGATCGTGTTCTTCAGGCGACCTAGGGCAATCCTGGCCCAGTTGTGGGGGTTTTCTGCGATGTTAGTCCAGCCAGGGGCGTAAATGTGGGGGGGGGGGGGGGGGTACCGTACCCCCCAGGAAAAAAAATAGTCGGTCGCAAAATCAGTGCAGTCGGTCGCAAAATAAGAGCAGTCGCAAAATCAGTGCAGTCGGTCGCAAAATAAAACAGTCGGTGTCAAAATAAGTGCTGACTGCACACGTCACGCTACTCACGCAAAACTTTAGTATAAAATAACCTTGTCAACTTAATGTGTTTCACTCTTATTCTGTTGTGAGCATGTAGGTCTAAGAACAAAATTTCCCCCAGGGAGAAAAATTAGTCGGTTTCAAAATAAGTGCAGTCACTGCAGTCGGTCTCAAAATTATGCATCGCCGTCTTAATGAATTAATGAGGTAAACAAATAATGCCAGAATAGATCTCAAAGTCGGTCGCAAAATCAGTGCAGTCGGTCGTAAGATATGAGCAGTCGGTATCAAAATAAATGCTCACTGCACACGTCACTCTACTCACGCAAGACTTTAGTATAAAATAACCTTGTCGACTCATCATGTTTGAAAAAAATGTTTTTCAACCCATGGCAAAAAAATAGTCGGTCTCAAAAAAAAAGTGCTCACTGCAGTCGGTCTCAGACTAAATGAATTAATGGGGTGTTTTCTGACCATCAGAATTCTGCAAAATCTCTCCACAAAGTCCAGGGCATTTCAGAGACCAAGTAAGCGCCCCATTGAGGTAAAGTGCCCTCAGGCCCAGTCCCCAAAAATTAAAAGCCCAGTTGCATATCGGCGCTCAATTCCATTATGCCATCATTCTTCAACTCCTTCTCTGACCTTTACTATCTCATCACTATCATATTCACAGTTACAGTAGGCGTTTTTGTGAGTCGATTAGATTAGGTTTTGATTTGCTAGTACGATTTGGTATGATTTCGATTTGATTAGCTATGGTCCACAAATGTGAAATTTGATAATTACGATTTGGTAAGATGGCTGCCACCACGGACACCGATCAGAAAAAAAATTGTCTCTGCTAACATGACGAGGGGGGCGTGTGTTTCACGTGTAGTCCAAGTTACCTACAGATTACAGTGACACTGCTGGCACCCAGAGGGCCTAAAATTGCTTAGAGCCAGAGGTGATCTAACATTCTTGTGGACTATAAAGTTAACATTAAAGGAGCTAAATCGCTAACATTTGGGACCTAGAAATTGACAAAAGTGGGTCGCAATGCATATAATACTGTAATACGAATGTATATAAACTGATTTACATTCAATGGTTTCCGTTTTTACTCCAATTTCAAATCCGTTATGTTCGGCGAAATAAGCCAGCAGTCTCAAGCGAGTGCAAATTTCTAGCGTCTGGTTATTCCAGTTTACATACGCCGTTTGATTTGGTGCAATGTGTCTAGCCTCGTCCCTCGAGTCTCTTGATACAACTAGGGCTGAAGCGCATTATGGTACACGATTCGTGTACCAATGGTAAAATGTTTATTTTGTCTTAAATATTGGATATCAAAAGCCCATCTTTTCCCGTTAAGATCACAACATGAATGTTGATATAATTTGACAAATAAATCGTGTTTTCAATGTTGAAGATTTGGGATGATATTGAGTTAGAGACTTAGCTACTTTAAACACATCAAATGCGTTTTAAAAAAACATTTTTTATGGAGAAAAACAACAATAAGCATTAAAAATTACTTATGATGTCGAACATTCCGCCATTTTGAAAACGTCAAATCTAATCGCCTAAACACCTCCTGGGACGATTAGGTCGATTTGCCTAATCAGTTGAGTTAAATCGTCTCACAAATGTAACGATTAGCATAATCAACTTGGTTCACAAATGCGTATAATAGCTAATCGGTCTAATCTAATCGGTTCACAAAAACGCCTAGTGAATCGCCCAGTTAGTAGTACCACTAGTGAGTGAGTCGTGGGTCAAAAGACTGTAGAATTGTTAGTTCTACTCTCACAAAACAGGCGACATTGACAGATAGGCCTCAAGATTCTGTCCCATTTCTTATCCTCTCGTTAACGAGAATTTGGATCCATTTGCCATGACATTGACTAAAATTGTCAGGCCCAGTCCCAAAAATCAAAAGCTCGGTTAAACATCTCAAATTTTTTCGCGCCTGCGGCGTTCGATTCCATTATAACATCATTCTTCCACTCCTCTGTTGTCTTATACTGTCTCGGCACTATCATATTCACGGTGATACTGAACTGCCTAGTTATGTTAGTAAGACCACTGGCACTGGTGTGTGGGTCGTGGGGCGTCAGACTATACAAAAGTTCTGTCAACTCTTGCAAAACAGGCGGAATTGACAGGGGCAATCTCGAGAATTTGTCTAATTGACTCACATTTCTGGCCCCCTCGTCCACAAGAATTTCTCCCAGCAATGACCTCAAATGCCAAGATATTGGCTCAATTTTTCAAAATTTTCTCAGGTTGCTCAGTGTTATAGGCACAATCATATATGACATAAACTTTATGTCAACTTAAATAAAACTGCTTTCCAGCGAGACAACGATCGGCAAACAACTATATAATTATACAATACCATCTATGTTCTACCGGGACGCTTAATGTTACAGCCAGTATTTTGCTGACATTCATTGTGGGGTGGGATTGTGGCTGAGGTGGCGCCCTAGATTTGGACCCCACCACCCACCCCTATCTAGATCTACAAAACTCGCACCTGTGGTGCTCGGTTCCTGATTGCGTCACTCGTACTAGGGGTATGGGCATCAGTCGGTCGCATTTTCGCTAAACACCCCCCCAAACAAAATCGTTATGTACGCCCCTGAGTCCAGCAGTCACGGATGGTCTGTGACGTGTATCGCACTGATAGTACCCCTTTCGAAATTGCCGTACGATCACCCAAGATTACCTACGTGATTATAAGAATTTTTATATCTTACTAACAGTATCAAAATAGATTCAATCATCCGCAACCGAAATACAAATAGTTTTGTTTTCAACTACATAATACGTACTTTGTATAAGTGAATGAAATTAAATGAAATCGGGTTCAGTGTCCCACTGCTCTGCACCTACCAGCCAAACCAGCACTGCCACCCCCCCCCCCCCCCCCCCCGAGTTACTTAACCATGTAGTCATATCCAAGGTTAACTGTTGACAGCAAATCAAAATAGACCAACGTCGGGTTTAAGTTCTGTCAAACTTTTTGGGCACATTCACTGCCAAACGGCCAATATATACAAAAATGCAATTAGTTTCCTATGAACAATCACTATGACAAGCCAGTATTCTGAACACTACAGTTAACAATACATTTCTTGTCAATGAAACCAAACACATATTACTAAACAGATAACAAAATATTAACACTACCTTAAATTACTATGAAATATCAGTATCGTCCATTATTTCAGAACAGTGTGACATGGTCAAATGAGTATTATCTAATCAATGTTGATTGGTTGTTCTGTGGGACTGGTAGGATCAACAAGGGGAGGTAATGATGTACGTCTAATCTTTTTGCCTTTAAACATGGCTGCACGTTGACACTCCGACACTAACTGAACCCTTTCGTATCTGTTCGAATCTTTGTCAGTAACTGTTTCATCAGATCGACTCCGTGGAGGCCCGACTTCTGATATTCGAAAGGTTTTGTGTTTAGGTATCTTTTCAGTAACTTCGTCACTAAGTAAATTCACACTAGGTAGTGATTTCGTGGGCGAATCGTATGTGAGTCCCATAGGATTAAAAGTTGGGTTTTCTTCGTTCTCATTGGTCACTTGAACTACTGACGAGACTGCGTGTAATTCTGTTTCCGCTGAATCAAATCCAGGGTTTTCATTGGTTTCTTTAATGTCTGGAAGCTTATGAATGCCATTGGCATTAGTTATGTGCATGTCTATTGATTCTGTGGGTGAATCCGAATTTTGGCCGCCAGCATCAACCGTGACTGTACGACTCGCGTTCCGCTTTTCCTCGTTTCGTTTTCGAGTATTACGAACCAATCTAAAGAAAGACAATATTGAACGGAAGCTAAATTTGGCTGGTTCATTCGAGGCTTGTTCATTCCCGGTTAATGGGTAGCCCCTATCTAAATTTGCATGTAATGGTTCTATCCGGGTCATCATCTCCATCCGCTCTCTGCGTTCACGACACACTTTCTTGCGTTTCCGATAACGATAAAAATCTACGGGAATACAGATCAGAAATAGGAGAATAATGCCACCAACAATCAGAAGTACCATGTAACCCTTCGGTAGGAGGCCTGCAAAATTTAAAACATAGTTATGTCACATATCCGAAACAATATAATATTACCTTTATCGGTTTGATTTTGAATTGCTTTATAAGTGAGTTATGCCTAAAAAATAATAATCGGGGATTGAAAAATAGGGCTCAATATTTTTAACAAATGTTATCGATTGAGCAACTTAGCTTCTTTTCTCTTTTTAACTATTTCAATAAACTGCCAAAAAATGGCCTGTAATTTTATAATTTGGTTTATTGCACAGCCGCGGGAAGAGAACAGGAAGAAACTGTTAAGTAAGTCATTAATGTCATGACTTCTAGAAAATAACTTTGAAGTCTGGAGGGCTGACATTACATTATTTAAAAACATTTCTAGGCAATCGGTGACTGAAGGCTATATAAAAACGTGAAATTCAAGAGGCCTTTAATGGCTGAACTTTGCATATGTCGCATTTTTGCGGAATGAACTCAAATTGATTGATTTTTGAAGAGTCATTTAAACGTGGGATATACATATTCTTAAAAACACAATGTGTCAAGAAGTGCAGATCTGTCTTTATAAATTTATAATAACTTTTTAGACTGAGGTCCGCACTTACCTTCTGCAGTACATGAAGGCGGAAAACCCGTCCATGTTCCATTAACACAGGTCCGCACCAAATCACCCGCATTTAGTTCATAATCACCTGAACAACGATATACAACTGAAGTATTGGTGGCATACGCCATACGGGCCTTGGGAAGGTCATATGGGAGTTCCTGGCATCCACCTCCTGGAAAGAAAGAAATTATTAATTATACTGACACAGGCGCATGAACATATAAGAGACATTGAATTCAGACAAGTACATCCATAGCACCACTAACAATAAAACACCATCATTTGTTTTTCATTTGAGCCATTTTCCCTTGTTAGCTATGTGAATTCCTCAAACAAAAAGTGGTATCATGATTGTGTTCTAGAAAGAGTAAGCACATCTTAACCAGTCCTGGTGTATTTTAGAGGCTGAATAAGATAATCTCTTGACCAATCCAGCACAGAGATGCTCTCACGGGTACCATCCCTTATTCAACAGCATAATCTCGATTTATACATACATAATTTATGTAGTATCATAGTAGTTTAAAACAGAGGGGACACGTATAAGGTGTACATCGAACTTATATTCCTTCAAATATCGTATTGACATTATTCATTTCAAACTCAAGAACGATTTTCGAAGTACTATATACCACCCAATACTGAATCAATGCTTTCACACACCATCACATACTACCTCATTACAGTGATAAACTCTGGAATTTAGGAAAAAAATTCTCAGAAGCTTTAGTTATCGGGGACTATCTGGAACAGCAAACCAAAAACTAATGGATCATTAATTTTTTTTGCAAAATGGTGTGTTTTTGGCTCTTTACTATTGGAGATACCTGGTTCTGATTACCTCTTGTTTCATTTATGACGAGTAAGCTAGGATGTTGACCTATGTCGGGTTCGCGTAGGGACATATGGTTTACTTTTTTAAAAGGGCAAATCACTTAATCGCCATCTAGTGGTTGAATTGAAGAAACTTGGAGTTATGCATATTTAAATGCTAATTCTACACATGTATTGATTTACATATTATGTAAACAATGACTACTGAAGAAAGTGTACTCAACCTAAATATTGCAATATACAATCTCTAGTACGAGACCTTATCAACCCCGTAAAATTATGTCATTCAGAAAATGTCATAAGAAATGGTGAAAATCGTTACGACTCTGATCATATCAATCTCCATGAATAGAAAATTTATTCAAAGTCAGCATGGGAGTCATTTTAAAAGATAACGACAACTGACTTTGATGAATATAGTTCGTGACGAGACTGCCAACAGGTCACATGTTAGTCTGAAATTCCGGAAATTACACACGACACACCGAAATAATGATCATAGATTGAATATTTCTATGAACACGACACCTCATGGAAAGTAAAAGCTTCAAATTAAGATGGATGGTATTATCATGACTGTTCGAAAGGGAATGAAAAATCTTAAAGGGGAACCGGGACTGATCAGTGGACAAATTGTCTACTTTGTTGACAACTTGGGGCGTATTTGATTGATCAGTATACTAATCTAGATTTCTTTATTTACATCTAAAATATTCGTTTCATATAATTGGTATAAAATAAAATTAGCTAAATTAAAGACAAATCTGGGAATTTAATTCGATCAAAGACACCCGTTGTTAAATGGAGTCAACCAAACTATAAAGGGTCCACTCCATTTCAAAATTCAATCATTGTTCGAGGATCCCAGAAAGAAATTCCTTCTTGTACTTAAGTGACTAGGTCATCGTTCATTAGCATTTCAAGATGTTTAACTGGCAACCTGTGTATAAATGGACAATAGATGCACTACCGTACAATCGTCAATTCTAAAGATGAGTTAAGACAATGTCTTAAATCTAACTAAATCACAAATAAATGGATAGATTTGTAGAGCTGAAATTTGTACTCCAAAGAAATAGAGTAGTAGCGATTGAACACGTTGAACATACCGATAAAACAGTAGACGGCTGGTTTTAAAGATGAAACGTAAAACTCTTTCTCGATCAATTAGTCTCCTTTGATCTCAAAACAAATGGCAGGGTTTCTGACCTTTGAAGTATTAAGGATACATTTTTTAAATTTTTTACAAAAGTAAATATTATTCATAATGTATACTGTTTACACCTAGTCATTCTTAAATATATTTTTATGCGTATAGCATAGTTTCGACTAGAAATAAATTCACTTTTTTACAATTACTTTTCCGTTTCGTTTATATACGCCCACTCTGAAACATGGTTGTATATTTGTGTAACCCCGTCTCGGTCGGTCGTCCACAACTGGACGAAGGGATAAAAGTATCATCCGAATGACTTGTAATTTATATATTGTGTTTAGGTTCATGAGATAAAGATTTACAATAATTACTGTCGACACTATTGCCCTTTATCAGTTTTGAAACGTTGTGTGTGTGGGTGTGTGTGTGTGTGTGTGTTCTAAAGATTAAAGTGATTATTCAATCCACTTGAAATCTATACACAATGTTTGTTCATGAGACGAAGAATATTGATTTTCAAGATTTCCGATAACTTGAACAGATAAAATTATCATGCAATTACCGGTACATGTTTTATATAATAAATGTTAGTACAAGGCAGAAGTGAAAGCCAATCCAATTTTAATTATTTCTGATAATAACACCATGGATTGTCACTCTTGGTCAGTATTTATGGTCTTGTAAATGTCCCCATGATTGCTTACAAAAGAATGCATATGCGATAACTTTCGTGGACCCTCAGGTGGTTGAGAGACTAGGGACGTACATGTATGTTATATAGGGACGAATTTTTCATAAGGACGTATGTTTCATTGTCTGGCAACCAATATTTACTCTACATTGTAATATTCCAGTAATTCCCTCACAAAATCACCATTGTCATTTGGTTTGAATCTATTAAAACTTTCTTTTTTTTTAAATCAAATTATATTGTAACGATCGACGGATGGCGTAACGTTTGTCATGGTGATAAACGACAATATGAAATAAAACACGAACAGGTCAAATTCATCGTTTTCGTATCACTGATAACAGTTATTAAGATTCTTGTCAATCAACGATGCGATATTACATGTCCATATTTCATATAGTTTTACAAATCCGTAACCATAAAACATTCACTGCTTCCAAACAAACGTCACCAAATAAGATATCTTACGGCAACTCAGCGGCAAACGACTTCGCCGAGGCAGATAATTGATGACGCACTCGTATTTTCAAAATCTTAATTTCCCAAATAACTGAGCTTGGTGTGAGTTAATTTTGTCCGAAAGTGAAATTATTATATCAAAGAAAGTGATTTAATAAGATCGGATGACACTGTTGCAAAAAGTCGATTAATTTTTATACGCCCACATTGAAACGAAGAAGCCTATTGAATTTCCGTTTATTACGTCTAGAGTTATGGCTCTTGATTCACTATATTGAACCTTGTGAAAGCTCTAACTCAAAAACTTATCATCCGATCTTTCTGAAATTTATTTGCATTATTTAAATTAGTGAAACCAAAAAAATCCTATTGAATTTCAGCAATTTATGTTTACTACATCTAGAGTTATGGCCCTTGTTTCACTTTATTGAACCTTGTGAACGCTGTTAATGCCAAAGGTTATCACCCAATCTTTGTGAAATTTATATGCATGATTTAAATTAGTGAAACGAAGAAGCCTATGGAATTTCAGCAATTTCCGTCTATTACGCCTAGAGTTATGGCCCTTGTTTCACTTTATTGAACCTTGTGAACGCTCTAACTTCAAAAGGTATTATCCGATCTTTCTGAAATTTTTATGCATTATTTAGATTAGTGATTACTTCTAGAGTTATGGCCCTTGTTTCACTTTGTTAAACCTTGTTAATGCTCGATTGGTGAAAGTTATCATCTGATATGTATATGCATCATTTAAATTTGTGAAACAGTGGTCTATTGAATTTCAGCAATTTCCGTCAATAATTTCTAGAGTTATGGCGATTGTAAACCTTGTGAACGTTTGAATGACAAAAGTGATCATGTGATCTGTATGAAATTTCTATGCATTCTTTAAATTAGTAAAACGAAAAAGCCTGTCAAATTTCAACAATTTCTGTAGATTACTTCCAGAGTTGAGACCCTTGTATCAATTTATAGAACCTTGTAAACCCTCAAACGACAAAAGTTATAATCTGATCTGTATGAAACTGTCTTGTAAAGGTCCCCAATTACCTTCAAAGGAATAAATATGCGACAACCCTTGTCGATCGCTCGGACGATTTAGCTGCTGTGGGCGTATGTTTCGCTGCCTGGCAACCTATCTTTCTTGAAGATGTAAGTCATAATATATATGCCCAGCAGGATACGCCCACATTTTGCAAGAGATGGACTGAGAACAAACTAAAAACAAACGCGATTTTTTTGTACAATCTGGGGCAATAATCCAGAAAGTTATGGCCTGAAATGTGCAAATATCAAAAGGGATTGAGATCTTTGTGATATAAAGATATGTTTTAAGTTTCATCAAAATCGGATATAAATTTTGACCTCTACACACTTCTACACAATTTATGTACAAAGGGCGGCCATTTTGTCGGGCAGTTTCATTTCGATTTTCCCGAAATACGAATTTAACCTTCATTATTGTGGAATAGTGATGTATTTAAAAGGTTTTTAAAATCGGAAAATATTCTGACCTCTACAGGGAGCATAAGCTAAAAAAAGTGATTTTTTTGTTCAATCAAGGGCCATAATTCAGGAAGTTACATCCGATATGAGCGAATATCGAAAGGAACCAATATTTTGGGATATAAACATGTATTTCGAGTTTCATTGAAATCGGATCAAAATTGTGGCCAATAGAGGTTCCACAACTTTGATATACCAGATGTTTACAATATTTGCGTACGAGGGGCGGCCATTTTGTCCGGCAGTTTTTGTCCAATTTTCATGAAATTCAAACTCAGACAAAATTACGGTGTAACGGTGATATATTTGAACGGTTTTTTTTTAAATCGGATAATAATTATGACCTCTAAAGGGGCCACAAGCTAAAAACGCGATTTTTCGTACAACCAGGGGCCTAATTCAGGAAGTTACAATTCGATATGTACGAAAATAGAAAAGAACCAAGATATTTGGGTTATAAACTTGCATTTCAAGTTTCATCAAAATCAGATGAAAATTGTGACCTTCAGAGGGTCCACAACCCTAATACACAATATTTTGACATTATTTGCGAACGAGCAAATCGGATAAAAATTGTGACCTCTACAGTGTTCACAAGCTAAAAACATGATTTTTCGTACAATCAGGGGCCATAATCCATGAAGTAACAGTCCGATACATGCCAATATCAAAAGGATCCGAGATCTTACTCTTAGGGTTATTAACCTATATTTCAAGTTTCATTGAAATCGGATAAAAATTGTGACCTGTAGAGTGTTCACAAACAATTGTGGACGGACGGACGGACGGGGGCGACGAAAATATACGTCCACATGAAAATGTGGTATCTTCATTTAGATAATTTGCTAGCGAGTTGGGGTGTTTAGCAGTCGAAGGACCCGGAGAAAGCCCACAAGGTTAGGCAGGTGACCCATGTTATGTACCAGCTTGGGATCAAAGCCACAATATCTGGCTAAATATCCAGCATTAAAATCTAAAGCGCACGCGTTATACAGCGCGGTCACCCAACATCCAATCTTGATCGAAGGCGTGTTATAATAATGTTTCGGATTATGGCTCTGTATTCGAGAATACACGCTACTTTAAAACCACCACAGAATTATACACCGTAGAGTACATTTGATGAAAGCTTCCTAATAAGATTTAAGTGTCTAGGTTCCAACCCAAGGGGCACATGGTTCTGAAATTAATTTCAAAGTTCAAGAACGTTCTAACATATTGGAGTTTTAAAAGGACATTATCGATCTGATAACACTACTATACTTTGCAATGGCGGGCTATGGATTAATATCTGAATGTCTTGTTCAAAAATAATAGATTAATGAATTTCCGCCATACAACATTTAAACTCATCACATGGTTACATTTCACATCTAGTTAATTAATTAAAATATTCAATATTGCTATATAGTTTGCCCAAGCGTTATATTCTTCGAACGTATTATAAAAAGAGAAATGCCGGGGATAATTCATTTGTTTCATGTGGCCAACGCCCAACACATATTTTCACAATGGAGAGCTAACTGTCCTCTTTAAAGTTTTATACTTTGTACATTGCTTTGATTCTGTCTAAAGTGCAATCTACAGCTAGAGCTAATCATCCGATTAAATGTCAGTGACCAAGGATGGGGGAAACATGTGAAATTACGATATCATCGCCCTTGTAATACTAGGGCTGGCTGAAAAGTTCTAAGCCTATCTGTGAAAGACCTATACAAAGTCGATGGTTTCCATTTATTTTTCTACTCAGTCCACTTCGAGGTGTACACACTTTTTGCCAAGAACGTTCTAAGGCCTGGATGCCGACCAGGAAGAAATTTTCTTCACCCACCCTAAAAATGTCATTCACAGCTGCCATGACGTCATCGTTACAACGAAAATGACGACCGACTAGTTCATTTTCCTTTTTTAAAACATGCCTCATCCATGGTTACAAATCTAGCCAAAAAATGATCAGGATCTGCTTCAAAACGGCGCAGATTGTCATGGGGTGTCAAGAATCTGACACGTTTCTAATCTGCTCTGGTACCCATCTTGCAGAAAATTTTGTCATTCCTAACCCGTTGGCGATTATGTTCTGAACCCTGTCATGAGAGATACCTACAACATTGGCAGTATGTCGATTAATCAGTCAATCGTCGATCAGCCATCACCATGTCATACACCCGGGTAATGTTTTCTTCAATGGTTGCTGTAGATGGCACGCTTAAATTCCACAGCCCACTTCTTTACTGTGCAAAAGGATTGTGAAACATCCCCTAAAGTCAAAGTGGAGACCATGTCGGCAAGTATCTGTGTTGGGGTTAGTCCTTTCAGTTGCAGGTTCTTGGTGACTGCCCTATAGCCGGCGGTTTTGTCCATTTCTGGTGATTTCAATGGGTAGGGTTCGCAAGATGGTCTGGTACGAAGACTATAATAACACCACAGTTCCAGTTCTTATGTCTATGATTCATTCAATGATTGTACTTGTTGGTAGCAAAAATTTGTTTCAGCCCAACTGATCTAGTCTAACCTTTTCAGGCTTAGAACTTTTCAGTCAACCCTCGTACCTGGAACACCGCTCGTCTGTCCCCTTTTGTTTCCGGTGAAGAACCCCACAACTATTCACAAACTTGCTGCCGTTTGCCGTTTAAGCTTTTTGATATTTTTATGTTTTGAGTTTTCTGCATAAAATTAGATGTAGTACATGCTAGACCTCAATAACTTTTCGGCATTTCTTTGCAAAACATTATATACACAACAACCCTGTACTGAAGTGGCCCCGTTTGCTATTTTGAAATGCTTATACCTTCTTAAAGTGACACCTCCTTGTTACAAACTTGTACCAACACCCATAAGGGTAGACATATTTTATTCCAACACAGAATATTGGCCCCTGGATACAAAAGTTCAAAATAAGATATATAACTAACAATACAATTTGTCACTGCAAGTGCCCCTTTAAGTCGTAAACGAAAACTTATAATTACACCACTTCCTTGTCCAATCCCGGTAACAGCTACAGATCAAACGATAAAATTTGATGACAGTTATAATCCCTCAGTTGATACTCTGATTGGGGTAATATAATAGTCGAGTATGGATCCTCACTTGAATCAAGTATGACGAAACCACTGGACTGTTGATGTTGACAGGGCCATCTCTTTAAAGTACGGGGAAAAGTGGGCTTCCCATTGGTAAATAATGAGACTGTTCATCTCTCCATGCGGTGCAAGATTTGGTTATATCTATGATCTCATTGACGCCAAAGTTGGTATCTAATGTACTTTCTAAGTATCTGGTTAATTTTTGGGATCCGGGAAATATGACACTTTCTGACGACCCTTGTTACAGCAAATCTGAATCTATAATTATGTGTGGAGTAGAATACGTAAATCTATCTCTTTAGAATAACATTTTGATTGAGACTATACTGGTGTCACATCGAGCGGAGTTGACTTACGATGCTATACACGTTTATATCTCTATATAACACTATAAATATTCACTTATTATTCTGTTTCCACGAAATGTGTAAATTGGATACTTTTATTTGGAGGGTGATGTAGCTGATGAAAATGAAGGTTATATTCGGGTCCAGATATGCGCTACAATCACCATGGACAATGCAGTATTGTCGTTTTAATTGCCAAATAGCAGCACGTGCTCGCTCTATCTGAAACTAATACAAGGGTGATCACAGTTTCCACCGATTTCACATTCATATATATCCAGTAAACGAATTTTCACATCGCCATTCACGCCCATTCTCAGACTATCTACAGATCGACTTTAAAGCTTGGCTTCAAGTTCGTAAACGAAACGCAATATACATTTAAATGTTAATAATTGAGCTGACTAGGGTAATTTAAGACGAGTTACTTTGCGAGCAAATAAATTTCATGCGATTGCTGGGAGTCATGGATTAAAGATAAATATTGTTTTCGTCAACAGAAGGAATTTCCTTTTAAAGGAGCTAAGTCGCTAATATTTTGGACCTAGAAATTGACCCAAATGGGTCGCAACGCATATAATAATGTAATCCGATTGTATATAAACTGATTTACATTCAATTGTTTCCGTTTTGACTCTAATTTCAAATCAGTTATGTCCAGCGAAATACGGCATTAGTCTCAACCGAATAGCAAAATGTTTATTTTGTCTTAAATATTGGACATCAGAAGCCTACCTTTTCCTGGTAAGATCACAACATCAATGTTGATTTGAATTGGCAAATAATTCGTATTTTCAACGTGTAAGACTTTGAATGATAATGAGTTAGAGACTTAGCTACTTTAAGTTCTCTTACCTAATCATTCAATTATTTTGTTTTTATGTAAACCGCTCAATTAATTTTAACTAGAATAATCCAGAGGCGTTGCGTGGATCACAGATAAATCGTATCTAGGCTCATTGCTAAACCGTGATTAGTGAAATTATGATATAAACTATCTCTTTTGATGACCATTCTATATCCTTTTATTCAGATATAATTAGACGATATTCCCACACGGCTATAACCATAATTACTCCGCCATAAAACAGGCTTTAGTAATCTGTTTAAGTTGGCTATCATATCATACCAGTTGATCCTCAGAATTCCCTCTTTCAATAATAAGCTTTATGGAAACAATAAATCCAGATTGTCGGTTGCTCGAGGGTGAAATATGAAGTAACTCAAGGCTTAGTGACAGTATTGTCTTAATCAAATTTCCAAAGACAGAAATATCGCCATTTTTGTTTGAGTGATTTGTCTGGAAACTGCTTAACGATAGATAAACCACATAAGAAACACATAAATTACTGATTATTCGATTGTCTGTCATTAAGTACCGCCAATCTTAAAGGACAATATTGGTGCCAGTCATTATCACATATGTGTTAGAGCTGGTCAAACACATTCCAAATATACTTTTAACACAGAGATCATTGCTACGATAGCTGAGTAATACATGTTTCCCGAATCGGAAGTGACGAACGCCAAAGGAAAACACGAGTCGCCGCTCTATATAACTGACTGAAGCGACGAGTGATAACAGATACACGGCCGAATTTCTGCTCACTAATAATTCCTTCGAAGACCAAAAGTTGTTGTGTGAGATTGTGAGAGGATATCTGACAATTCATAAAAAGAATTGACTGCCACAGAGAACACGAAAGAAAAACAGAAAAAGGCCGTGCATTACCATGTTTTTATAAGGTATAGAATGAATATAAACAAGGGAATGTATGGACTATTTCTATTTTTCTCGTGTTCTCTTATCTAATGACATTCAATTGTCAGATTAAATTGTCAGATATCCTCTTACAGTCCCATATAACAACTTTTGGTCTTCGAAGGAATTATTAGTGAGCCGAAATTCGGCCGTGTATGTTATCAGTCGTCGCTTCAGTCAGTTATATAGACGGTGACTCATGTTTTCCTTTGGCGTTCGTCACTTCCGATTCGGGAAACCTGTATTACTCAGCTATTGTAGCAATGATCTCTGTGTTAAAAGTATATTTGGAATGTGTTTAACCAGCTCTATCACATATGTGATGATGACTGGCACCAATATTGTCCTTTAACAGACTTTCAAAATCTCAAAAACAAAATGGAAAGATAGGCTGCCAGGCAACGAAACATACTTCCACAGCAGCTAAGTCGTCCAAGCAGTCAACAAGAGTTGTCGCATATATTTTTTCTATTGTCGGTAATGAAACATTTATAATCAACTAAAATCTGATGAAGAGTAACAACTATAACTAATTATCCGAAAATCATTAGAAATTGTTTGGTTTTTAGTTCTGCCTCATGCTAACATTTAGTATACGAAACATTTAATATCATGGATTTAGCTGTTCAAGTTATCAAAATTCATTGAAAATCAATATACTTGTTCATCTCAAGACCTTAAACACTGTTTATTTAATTTAAAGTCAATAGGCTTCTTCGTCTCATGACCTTAAACGCTGTGTATAAATTTCAAGTCAATCGGATATTAACTTTAGCCTCTAGATCGTCCACAAGATTTTTCAAAGTGATCAAGAGCCATAACTTTGGCAGTAATTATCGGGAATCGCTGAAAAGCAATATGCTTCTACGTCTCATGACCGTATGCACTGTATAAATTTAAAACCAATCAGATATTAACTTTTGCCTCTAGAGCGCCCACAAAAATTTTAAAAGTGATCAAGGGCCATATCTCTGGCAATAATTATCATACCCTTAAATACTGTGTATAAATCTAAAGTCAATCGGATGTTCACGACAATATACGGCCACATTTCAATGTGGGCGTATAAAAATTATTGTAATAATATGAGCACTTAGAAACAACCACTGCGATTGTAAATTATTATATGTAACAAGTTATCAAAAGATGGGTTGCCAGGTAATGAAACATACCGCAGCTAAGTCATTCGGGCTGTCAACAAGGGTTGTCGCATATCTTTTCTGTTGTCAGTAATGAAAATATTTACAACACACTAAATCTGATTAAAAGTAACAGCTCATTAAGTAATTATCAGAATGTATAAATTCATATAAACTTTAGCCTCTAGATTTCACCCACAAGATTTCTCAAGTAATCAAGGGTCATAACTCTGGCTGCAAGTATAGGGAGATGGTTGAAAATCAATAGGATCCATCGTCTCATAACCTTAAATACTGTTTATAGTCAATAGGATATTAACTTTAGCCTCTAGAGTGGCCACATTGTTTTTCAAAGTAACCAAGGGCCATAACTCTGGCAATCATTATCGAAATTGATAGGTTTCTTCGTCTCTCGGCCTTTAACATTGTGTATAAATTTAAAGTCAATCAGATATGAAATTTAGCCTCTCCAGCGTCCACAAGACTTTTCAAAGTGATCATGGGCCATAACTCTGGCAGTAACTATCGGAAATTGTTGAAAATCAATAGATTTCTTCGTCTCATGACCTTAAACACTGTACACAGTTAAAGTCATTCGGATATTAACTTTAGCCTCTGAAATGAAATGAAATGAAATGAAATGGGGTTTAACGTCCTACTGTTTTGCTCCGAACTGGGCTAATGAAGACGGGCATACGCCATACAGTGTGCTATGAGGGAAATTTTGCCCGGACAGCGGCACTACGGCCTACTCTTATATCGAATTCCAACTGTCAGGGGATCTTTTACGTGCACGCCAATGTGTACACGGGACCTCGGTTTTTCGTCCCATCCGAACGACTAGACAGCTGTCCTTGTCAGCCCCTCCGTCCTGCATCACTGACAAGGGAGAACCACGCCGGAAAATCTGGATGAACTTTCTCGGCCAATGCAGGGATCGAACACCCGACCTTCAGGCTAGCGAGCCAGTGCCTTACCCACTTAGCCACCGTGATCCCCAACTTTAGCCTCTAGAGCGCCAACAATTGCTTTTCGACGAAAGACCTGTGGGCGGACGGACGGGTGTGACGGCAAATTCAATGTGGGCGTATAAAAATGGACAGCAACAACTAGTGGCCAAGCCTTCTTAGCATGTCTAAACATTAAAAACATGACCTATTCCTAGCTTATGGAGCAAAGCGTTCATGTCGACGTCGGTAGATATGGTGACGTCTATCAGGAAAACTGAGGTTGAATCGGGATTCATCCGAGAAGATGACATTTCGCCATGATGTGTTGTGCCGATACCCCTGATTTGCGGCCCATTGCTGTCTGGCAAGTCGATGACGATGCAAAAGGATTTGACCTTGGTAAGGTCGACGGCAGCGTAACCCAAGAGCAGCCAGGCGCCTTCGGACTGTTTGAGGGCTGATCTGACGTTGTCGTATTCCAACAGTTCCCCTGGCAGTAGCAGTAGCTGACTGGAATCCGTTGCGCAGATGCTGTAGTCGGATGCGGCGATCTTGAGAAGCCGTTGTTACAGGTGGCTCTCCAGGTTGGGGTCGATCGGCAACTCTTCCAGTGGTGTGGAAGCGTTGTCTGAGGCGAGCAATGGTCGATGGGTGGACATTAGAATATGACTGGTTAAACTTTTTTTCTGGCTAAACCTATTTGTGAAAGAGGTTAAACTATAACAAAATAAAAACGAAACCTAATCGGCAAACAAACCGAATGTAAATATTGTTCGGGAAACTTCCACTACACTAATTGGAAATAATGTTAAATCTTAGTTCGATTCTTTTGATAGATTCGCCTAATACATTGTAAAAATTATCCAGTTTTTATGTCGCCGAATTTCGTATAGTTTATATGTATGTCTTTTTTCTGTTAATCGATGTTTTTGTTGGAGAAAGTGTGTTAAAAGGTTCAAATTACGTGTTTATCTATTTCTATGGAATATTCAGTATTAAATAGGAAATTTCCGAGAAATTTAGCGATAAAATGTTATATTCCATATTATAATGGACTTAGAGATGCCATTTTACGGGATAAAAGGTAGAATGACCAGGAATTTACCGATTATTTCTGCTTGCACATGCACAGTTCACTCAAAGAATCTTACATTTTGAATTGATTACAAGATGTTACAATGTAAGGTTTGATTTTGTGTTTTTGACAATCTCATGATCTGTCCCCATCGACGAAATAGGCCCCACTGATAAGTAGTGGAGATAGCTGTGGTGAACCCGATTTGAACTCTTTATTCCATAGAAACGATAAAGTAATCGTATACATATATAATTATTTCCGAATAATTATCATGTTATAGGATTTGTTTCAATTTATTAACTATAATATGAAGGATCACATTTTGTAAATTATGGTATATCACATGTCACGTGTATCTCATTTTCATTATTTTAAGATCTATAAAGTGTATTGTTATTCATCTGATTCGTTTTGTTTTTTTATAGTTCAAAATTTCATTTTACTTGTCTTCACAACACTAGGACCTGAGAGAATTGTTATATAACACGCGTTCTGGCTGAAGTGAGGGATTAACCAATGAAACGGCCTGTTACGGCGAGTTCTTGGCGTGCGATGCACGGAACTGTGGGTAAACCACTAGAAATGTCAACGCGGATTGATTACTCAATGCCTGGCGTCATAGGGTCAAAAGCCGCTGCTGCGACCCCTGACCCGACCTTTGAGTACAACTTTTCAGATCTTCATGTAGTGTAGGCCATCAAAAGTATAAAAAACGAAACCAAATAGGATCTGTGTTTTAATCAGATTGGATATCCCATAGTATTCTTATGTTAAAGAGGAAAGGGGTTGCGCATTAAATCAATGGTAGCCCCCTTTTGGCACGCTACATGATTTATGGATTATGTTTTAAAAATGGGGAAAATATTCTGGAAACACCAGGATTTTTTTTCTCTATTTGAAAATTGAATTAATGCTTTTTGACGGAATTTATGTAAATTACAGGAAATTCCATTTCCAAAGTATAAAAGAGATAAAAAATTTCATAAAAATTGGAGGTAATTAACTCTTTTCAGTGCCGTAGCGTGACCGAGGGCCTACCATTGACTTAATACGCAACCTCTTTCCGCTAACATAAGAATATGGAATATCCTAATCGGTAGACGAGAGCAAGGTAACACAAACCGCTACTCGTCAATGATTGGACCGGTTAGAAGCCTATAGATGTAAGCTTGCGGTGCTATCAATTTGCAGGCACGTGAACTCTGTTATAGGGGGAAAACCAGCCAATCGGTTATACTATCAGGATTTAAGCGTCCTTGATTACGAGATAATACAACCTACAGGTTCGTTCTTCCTGGAAATGAAATGAAATGGGGTTTAACGTCCTAGCCTACTGTTCTGTTCCTATACTGGGCTAATGAAGACGGGCATACGCCATACAGTGTGCAATGAGGGAAATTTTGCCCGGACAGCGGCACTATCGCCTACTCTTATATCGAATTCCAACTGCCAGGGTATCTTTTACGTGCATTCCAATATATGCACGGGACCTCGGTTTTTTGTCTCATCCGAAGGACTAGACAGCTTTCCATGTCAGGCCCTCCGTTCTGCACCACTGACAAGGGGAAACCACGTCGGAAAATCTCGATGAACTTTCTTGGCCAATGCAGGGATCGAACACCCGACGTCCAGGCTAGCGAGCCAGCGTCTTAGCCAACTAGCCACCGTGGCTCCCCGTTCTTCCTGGAGTTTTAAGTCCACTTCCACCAAGGGTGAAGAATTCACAAATATAAGCTTGATCCAGCTTTTTTGGTAAAACACAATGTCTTTGTAGGGAAGCGCCCAAGGTGAAATTTATTCAAGGGAGAAGCCCCGGGTGTTAGAAATAAAAGAATGGCGAGCGTGCGCAGTCTGGCCCGCTTTGCCATAAATACTACGATCTTAGATAAGAACCAGCGGCTGCCAGGCAGGATACGCCCACATTTTGCAAGAGATGGATAGAGAACAAGCTAAAAACAAACGTGATTTTTTTGTACAATCAGGGGCAATAACCCAGAAGGTTATGGCCTGAAATGTGCAAATATCAAAAGGGACAGAGATCTTTGGGATATAAAGATGTGTTTTCAGTTTCATCAAAATCGGATAAAAATTGTGACCTCTAGAGGGTCCACCTTGATTTACCATGCCAGATGTTTACACTATTTGAGCACTAGGGGCGGCCATTTTGTCCAGGAGTTATGGCCCGATTTTCACGAAATTCAAATTCAACGAACATTACGGTTTAACGGTGATATATTCGAACGATTTTTTTAAATCGAATAATAATTATGACCTCTAGAGGGACCACAAACTAAAACGCAATTTTTCGTACAATCAGGGGCCATAATTCGGGAAATTATGATTCGATATGTACGAAAATAGAAAGGAACCAAGATATTTGGGTTATAAACATGCATTTCAAGTTTCATCAAAATCATATGAAAATTGTGACCCTCAGAGGGTCCACAACTCTGTAACGCTATTTGCAAACGAGGGGCGGCCATTTTGTCCGTCAGTTTCGGTCCAATTTTTACGAAATTCGAACACAACCATCCTTAAGGTGTAACGGTTATATATTCAAGCGGTTTTTTAATTGGATAAAAATTATAACCTCTATGGGGTCCACAAGCTAAAAACGCGATTTTTCGTACAATCAAGGGCCATAATTCAGGAATATCGAAAGGAACCGAGATTTTTGGGTTATAAACATGCATTTCAAGTTTCATCAAAATCAGATGAAAATTGTGACCTCCAGAGGGTCCATAATCCTGATATACAATATTTTGACACTATTTGCGAACGAGGGATGGCCATTTTGTCCGTCAGTTTCAGTCCGATTTTTACGAAATACGAACTCAACCATCCTCAGGGTGTTCCGGTGATATATTGTAGCGTTTTTTTAAATCTGATAAAAAAAAATTGTGACCTCTATGGGGTCCACAAGCTAAAAAACGCGATATTTCGTACAATTAGGGGCCATAATTCAGGAAGTTATGGTCTGATATGCGCAAATATCGACAGGTACCGAGACCTGTGGGTTATAAACAAACATTTCAAGTTTAAACCAAATCGGATAAAAATGTGACCTCTACAGTGTTCACAAGCTAAAAACGTGATTTTTCGAACAATCAAGGGTCATAATCAATGAAGTTACAGTCCGATACATGTCAATATCGAAAGGAATTGAGATCTTAGGGTGATAAACCTATATTTCAAGTTTCATTGAAATGGGATAAAAATTGTGACCTGTACAGTGTTCACAAACAATAGTGGACGGACGGACAGGGGTGAAGACAATATACGTTCACATGAAAATGTGGGCGTATAAAAATATGGACCGTTAAAACATAATTTTATACATTTATGAAAATACTTACTTATTATATGATGAATAACAATACACTTTATAGATCTTATAAATAATGGAAATTAAAGACATACATGACAGGTAATATACCAAACTTTACAAATATGATTCTTCATATTATGGTTAATAAATTGAAATGAATACTGTAACATGCTAATTATTAGGAATGATTATAAATGTATACGATTACTTATCGATGTATTTGCAAACAGAAATAATTCGTAAATTTCTGATCATTCCACCGTTTATTCCGTATAATAACAGCATTAAGTCCAGTATAGAATGGAATAAAACATTTTATACCGAAATTTCACAGAAATTTCCTGTTTAATACTAAATATTCCAAATGCATGCATAAAACAAGTAATTTGAAGAAATAATTCACACTTTTAACACATTTTCTTAAAAAAAAATAACAGAAATAAAAATGGATCAATTTTACAGTGTAGTTTCTAAAATACCCTTTAATCAAATTCATTGTGTAATCTAATTTTTAACCAACGGCATGAATTTTATGGCGATACAATTAAGTTATGGTACATTGTATTGATTTCCAATTGCTAGCTTCTAACTGAATCCACACATACTTGTATCGTATTACTTTACATCACTGATTAAAAAAAACCCAATCGAATGCAAGTATGACATACGCGACATGTCAAAGCTTTATTAAAAACGAATTCGGATTATGTAAAAGCCCAAAAATAGACTTTCTAACTCAAGTATTCTTCTGTGGTGTTTAATAGGCCGCATAAATCTGATATATATATAACTAGAATCATTCAGCCCACTGATATTACTGCACCGTTCCAGATGAAGAGTGGATCCGGGCAGTCTTTGGTGTTGTGCTGTTCCCTTATTTCGTTGAGTGGTCGAATGATTTACGCGTGCGCTTTAACTCATAATATCTGTTATTGAGTCAAGTGACGTGATTTCGAATTCCTGCTTGTACGTGACAAGGAGTAGGGTCGGCTATCCAACCACGTGGGTTTTCCCTGGATTCTACACTGTGCTCTACGCGCAATCGAATTATTGGAATAAAATTGAACCATGTTTGTCCCGAAATGACATACTTTGTGTCAAGAGGACGTTAAACCCCATACAAGTTAATTTACAATACATCCCCATTATCTAATATGGGCTGAAGATGATCCCTTATTTGTCAATGATATACACTGTTAAAATTACTATACATTGTAGGTATTTTTACCCTTTTTTAACTGGCAGAAATATTGCCATCGTTATAACTGTATTTTAACATTGCATGTTATTTCACAGTTTGTAATGTATCTTTACCTCTAGCTATTATATATCCATGGTAAAATTACATATCTATAAATGGAGTACATGTAAAATTATCATGATGTTAATTTACATAAATTTGTACAAAAACATTTAGTACAAAAGAATATTGTGTATTTTGACAGAGTTTATGTATTAATACCTCATAACTATTGTATAATTATATATTATGTAATTTGCCAAGGTAACATTACTAAAAGGAATGTGTTTGTCCCCTATCCTGGCGAACACAGAAAGTTTTGCGGAACTTTCAGCCGAGCACGTAACACAACATTCCATAATGTGAAGAAATTGTATGAGTTAGTTGTATTTTACGTCCGCTTCCACCGAGGTGATATCGCAGACAATAAAGAAATTGTTGTTGGTTGGTTGTATTTTACGTCCGCTTCCACCGAGGTGATATCGCAGACAATATAAAGAAATTAAATAAAATGGGGTTTAATGTGCTACTGTTCTGCTCCTTACAATGGAAGAGTAGGTGGCATGACACCGTCCTAGCAAAATGCCCCAAACAACTCAATGTATGGCATATGCATGTCTTTATTAGCCAGTTCGGTGCATTCAGATTTTGAATAACCTATTTCTCTAAAACGGACTAAAGTGACTGACAGAACAGTCAATATTTTGCACAAAATTCGGTATGTGGTCAAAGGGGGGAATAACCGATGTGACCACTATTTGACAGTAAATTTACAATTTTCTGTAAAAAAATAATAAGTCTCGACCAATCAAATTGCTTATCGCTCTGCTTATGCTCATTATCGAACTTATTGTGTTCCAAAATTTCGACCAATTAAATTTCTGCTTACCCTGAGCAGAAAATGCTCATTATCGAACTTAGTCAAGGTATTATATGCGATAAAACTATTCAACAAACTAAAGTTATCGTGTCCCAAAGCATCAACCAATCAAATTGCTTATCTTTGCTTACCCTAAGCAAAAAATTATCATCTTCGAACTCCATCAAGCCATTCACGTAATAAACACCTACGCCAAGTGTGAACATTCTAGGTCAATTGAATTAGAATGAGAGTTATTGTGTTCCAAAGTCTCTGCCAATCAAATTGCTTATCGCTGAGCAGAAAATGCTCATTATCGAACTTAGTCAAGGTATTGGTGTAATGAAACCATACACCAAGTATCATCACTCTCACTTAAATAGAACTAAAGTTATCATGTCCCAAAGTTATCGAACCTAGTCAAGGTATTGATGTAATAAAACTATACACCAAGTTTCATCACTCTCACTTAATTAGAACAAAATTGATCGTGCCCCAAAGCATCAACCAATCAAATTGCTTATCTCTGCTTACCCTAAGCAGAAAATGCTCATCTTGGAACTCCACCTAATAAACACCTACTACACCATGTTTCAACATTCTAGTTCAATTAGAAGAGGAGTTATAGCGGGAGACAATAAGGTATGTTCATAATCATATACGCCAGAACGATATTTTTCATCTACGAATGATCTAGGTAAATTGTTTTCACTGAATATCGTTACCAATATGCAATAGCTGGTGTGTGACAGTTACAGTAATAACCATCCGTGTAAAACGTCCTTACATTGTCCTCTTCTCGTATCCGATATATAATTGAAGCAACTAACTATTTATCTAAGACCCTTGCCTGACAGCCATATTTCATTTGACTTCACTGCACCATTTAGTAGATTATTGTCATTATCATTATCGTAAGTGTTTATCCGGATAATACGGAAACAAGTGACATTTGACCGTCAAATATCTAATCAGTTGCTATAATTGATTTGTTTTAATATATAGTCTGTAAGGTTGCTTTAAGAGACATTCTACTTATATTATTCTCTTCAATTGAATCAAAAGTGAGATGGAATTAACTACCGGAATACGCAATACATTCCACATAATCCATAACTTAAAACCCTACACAATCCATAAGTTTTTAGATTAAAAGAGAAACCCAAACAGTCCTTAATTTGTTAATGCAAGAGAAACCCAAACAATCCTTAATTTGTTAATGCAAGAGAAACCATGCAATCCTTACCTTTAAAAAAATAAATACCCCTCCCCACCCGAAACAATCCATACATACCTTTTTATAATATCACAGAAACCCAACCAATCCTTATCATTTTAATACTAGAGAAATCCAGAAAATATTTACCTTTTTAATACAAGAGAAACCTTAACACACCTTACCTTTTATGATACCACAGAAAATCAAACCTTAACTTTTTACGAGATCTCTAAACAATCCTCACCGTTTTAATTCAAGAAAAACCGAAGCAATCTTTTTTAAAATAAGAAAAACCAAACAATCCTTACCTTTTTAAAATAAAAAAGAAACCCAAACAATCCTTACCTTTTTAACACAAGGGATACCCAAGCAATCTTTATCTTTTTAATAGAAGAGAATCCCCAAGTAATGCTTGCCTTTTTTAAAAATAAGCAACTCAAGCAACCCTTACCTATTTAAGACAAGAGACACCCAAATAATCCTTACTTTTTTAATAAAAGAAAAACCCAAACAATCATTACCAGAAGACAAAAGAAACACCAATTCAAATGTGTCATGGTCTCCTGGAAAACCATAGTGAATAGAGTGTGCATTCTTTTTACTGAAATTGATCTGTTGAAATAAACACACTTCTTTGAACAAACGAAAAATACTTCCACTGAAGAAAATTATTTCCTGAAGATTTATATAACCGACTATGCTATTGCCGAAAAAAAATGCCCAGCATTAGACCCCTGTCAGCTAAATGTCTCCTTATATGGTAATCTCCTGTAACCATCTGTCCTGATAATGTGATAAAAGCTGTTATTGACTAGCTACGGAAGTATTGCAATGCTTCAGTCGGATGTTATACCTAGCGCGAAATGTCACACGAACACTGTAGAAAGCTTCTGTTTTTTAGATATAATTTTAATGCCAACGTTATAAGGTCACTGGTAAAATAAATTGTATTTCTAACAGCTTCACCATGACATTGTAAATTTATAGAATATAGACTAACATATATAAACTGGTGTTGTCCGGCAAAAAAAATCATCAGCATGAATTTGGTTAAGGGACAAAACCCCACCACAGTGTGTTATTTTAGGAACAGTGTAGCAATTTGGGTCCAAAAGTGGTCAAGGTCAATAACGGAAATCGTTGATATAAGATTAAGCTTCTTCATCTTTTAAATTTCCAATCAATCGGGGTTAACATGAGTTTCTCGAGAGTTCGCAGGGAATTGCAGATAGTGGATGGACTTAATGGCATTGCTGAAGACAATATATATTTAAATGTGAGCACAATAAAATATGTTTTAAAGGAATCTGCCTGCATTTTGGGTGCTTGGAGTATTATGGGGGTCCTTCATAACCACTCTTGTATTCTTCAATAGTTTCTTTTTTTCAAATTAATTAACCATCAGATTTTGATTAAAATTTCAGTATTCAATTGTCTCACATTTCAAAGTCACTGGTTTAAATTTATAAAAATGTCTATGCCTTAGTTATAGGGGATGAAAATCAGCTAAATGTTATATAAATTTACAGTACAACACCACTAAACTTCCCTGTTCTGTGTAATAACGGTCCCGCCACTGCAATCGCCGCGATAATCACGTTACTCAGTATAATTAAACAATAATCTTCCTTAAATGACTTACGTACAGTGTCGGATTTACCTATATGCTTGAAAGGCTGAAACATTAGATCCAGTGGCGGCGCTAGGGGGGGGGGGCAAATATCTGGTCTGCGATCTGTTTGCCCCCCCCTCCAATAATTTTAGGAAATAAAAAAAAGTATTTGTGATACGTTTCGGTAATCAATACCTTCTACGGTGAATAGATCCCACATCCCCACTCAGTCATAAACTTTCATGTTGTAGAGCATTTCCGACAGTCTATTTTTCAAAATTTTCTTGGCGAGGTCCCCAATGGACTCGCTACTTTGGTGCTCGCAAGGGGAATTCGTTGAGGTTCGCAAGTCCGTTTGTTTGACATTTTGTTCTCTAGTCGGATAAACTAGTGATCAGGCGACGGACGGTATCTGGTCAGACCTATTTATCTCGACGATCGGTGACTGACAGAATACTGTAAGACAGCATTTCCGGCAGTCTATTTTTCAAAATTTTCTGGGGGAGGACTCCCTACTTTGACGCTCTTGAGTGGGCTTCGTCGTGATTCGCAAGTCCGTTCGTTTGACACTTTACCTCATGGATCAGCGCCTGAAATACTGCCAGGCTGCATTTCCGGCAACCTGTTTTTCAAAATTTTCTGGGGGAGGCCCCTACCCCTAGTTGAAGCTCGTGCCTTTGCCCCCTTAACCTTGGACTTTGCCCCGGCTTTGCCCCTCCAATCACCGACGGCTGGCGCCGCCACTGATTAGATCTCGGCCAAGGTGTATAATATTTTTGACCAAGTCTTTCTTACTGGCACTGTAGTCTTAAACACTCGTTATCATCCCGTTTACACAATGAGTTTAAAGTAGCTAAGTCTCTAACTCAATATCATCCAAAATCTTCAACATTGAAAACACAAATTATTTGTCAATTTAAATCAACATTGATGCTGTGATCTTACCGGAAAAAGATGGGCTTCAGATATCCAATATTTAAGACAAAATAAACATTTTGCCATTGGTACACGAATCGTGTACCATAATGCGTTTCAGCCCCAGTTCTAGCAAGAGACTCGAGGAACGAGGCTAGACATATTGCACCAAACCAAACGGCGTATGTAGACTGGAATAACCAGGCGCTAGAAATTTGCATTCGATTGAGACTGCGGGCTTATTTCGCGGAACATAACTGATTTGAAATTAGAGTAAAAACGGAAACCATTGAATGTATATCAGTTTATATACATTCATATTACAGTATTATATGAGTTGCGACCCACTTGTGTCAATTTCTAGGTCCCAAATGTTAGCGATTTAGCTCCTTTAAAACCCATTTTAGTTTCCCTCTAGACTAAATGGTAAACTCTTTACTGTGCCATTTAACCAATAATATATGTAAACCATTTATTGTATCTTCACTAGAACCAATGTTTATTAGATCCCAGCTAATTACGTAGATATGACATATGTATCCAGAATTACCTCGGTTAATACCTTTTCATATACTCTTCAAAAAAAAGTAGGGAATATTCAGAAACAATACAAAACTGCGGAAATGCACTGCTGTTTTTATTAGAGGTAACCAGTGCATGTTAATAACAGGCCAATTGTCTACACATGAACATAAACATAAACAGTTCATATGGGCGGCTTATCTGTCGGCCCTATTTCACTCGCAAAGAGATACACCGTCAAATGTGAAAATGGACGTTTTTGATTTTTGTTTTAATAATGAGTAATTGCTCCACCAATCCTCAGACATTCAGCATTTCGTCGTGGCATGCTTCTAATCAACCGTCCAATTTACGATTTGGGGCAATCGGACCCACTCTTCTTGCAGTGTCACGGCCAATTCTTGCAGTGTTGTCGGTTGACGTCGACGAACACGTCTCCCGATCAAATTAAACGTAACACACTAAAGCTAAACAGTAAATCTTATGCCAGAACCGATAGGAAAGCAAACATGCATAGGATAAACCAGCAGTTTTCATCAACCCTTCATTGATGTGTCAAATTTGACAATGAACCTCTCCCACGTGTATGGTGCTATTGCGTGTCGCACATGCAGCTCAGTGGTTCTGTTGGGGCGATAAGTTCTTCGTCTGTGAACATACTCTCAAAGCATGTCAAGTGTCCATGACTATTTATCATATCACAACCTGCATAGGTATTTGCATTTCAATATCCCCTACTTTTTTTTAAGAGTACATGTAAATCACATTGATGTAATGGAAGTGTATTGCTATAGATCTGGTCAAAGTGTCATCGTAGAATTTGGTGATCTTGACATAAGTTTTACAATTGATATCAGGCTACAGTATATGTCCACGACCTAGGCATTTGGTTTTAGAATATCACCTCCTTCAAAGGTTATAAATTTGAGTTAGAGGAGGTTGCAGTGGGTCTGAGACTTATCGGGAAATCGCTCTTAGGGAACGAACTTTGAATAATGATTAGCACGTGCGCGCTGTATCGTAAGGTCTGCCATTGAGTCAACTGGCGTGGTTTCGATTCCCCGGTTGTACATGACAAGGAGTAGGGTCCACAACCTTGGTATTACATACCTTTACAATATTTGCGTACAAAGAGCGGCCATTTTGTCAGGCAATTTCGGTCCGATTTTCACGAAATTCGAACTCACTGTCATTAGGGTGTAACGATAATATATTTAAACGTTCTTTTAAAATCGGATAACAATTGTGACCTCTAGAGGATCAACAAGCTAAAAACGTGATTTTTTCGTACTAAGATCTTTGGGTTATGAAAGTTTCATCAAAACCGGCTAAAAATTGTGACCTCTAGAGTGTTCACAACCTTGGTATTACATATTATTTGCGTACAAGGAGCGGCCATTTTATCAGTCAGTTTCGGTCTGATTTTCAAGAAATTCAAACCCAGTTGTCATTAGGGTGTAATGGTGACATATTTAAACATTTTTTAAAATCGGATAAAAATTGTTTTCGTACAATCAGGGGCCATAATACAGAAAATTAAGGTCCGATGTGCGCGAATATCTAAGGTAACCAAGATCTTTGGGATATAAACACACATTTTAAGTTTCATCAAAATTGTGATCTCTAGAGGATCCACAACCTTGATATTACCATGCACCTTATTTGCGTACAAGGAGCGGCCATTCTGTCAGTCAGTTTCGGTCTGATTTTCACGAAATTCGAACTCAATCATCATTAGGGTGTAACGGTGATATTTTTTGAACTGTTAATTAAATCGGATAAAAATTTTGAGCTCTAGAGGGACCACAAGCTAAAACAGCGTTTTTTCGTACAATCAGGGTCCGATATGCGGGAATATCGAAAGGAACCGAAATCATCCGGTTATAAACATACATTTCCAGTTTAATCTAAATCGGATAAAAAATTTCACGTCTAGAGTGTCCACATGCCAAAAAGATGAGTTTTCATACAATCAGGGGCCATAATTCGATACATGCCAATATCGACAGGAACCGAGATCATTTGAAGATAAACCTATATTTCAAGCTTCGTCAAAATCGGGTAAAAATTGTGACCTGTAGAGTGTCCACAAACAAATTGTAGACGGACAGGGGCGACGACAATAAATCCACATGTTGCCTTTCAATTTAAATTTATAACGCTTCTCTTCTTCTCTCTAAAATGCAATGCGTTGACTTGCCTTCGCTCCGATAGTTGGGATTAGTGGGTTTAAGATTCCCAGGCTGTATTCTCTGATAATAAAGTGTTCAGATTTAAGATATATTATTTGAATTTGCTTGCAACTAAACGGATGATGATTCATTAACCTATCTGAACGAGAACTCAACAGAGCACAACTAACTGCTAATATAATATACTCTTCAAAAAAAGAAACGCATAGTGACATTTCGTCGTCGGTATACCCTCGCTCTACCATCGCCTCATTGCAACTGGAACCGCGACTTTTCGCTGAACCAAACTGTTCTTCAGCGTTGCTGTGGCCATACCCCATGTATCTGAACCCACTGAAGTCAGATTTACGATGTCGGCTTATTTCAAAACAACAGCTCTAACGGGACGTCTGGCTCGTAATACGGTTTCACTTAGGCGCTCTATGGACTGTCTGGTCTGAGACAGGAATTGCTGCTGCAGAAGAGGACACTGTTGCGAACCGTTTCCACAAATAACGTAACCAGATGGCCTGGGCTTGGGCGGTCACATGTTGAACTTTGCTGTCGGTACCTATCCCAAAGGCGAGAAATGGTACACTGGGAAACATTCAGCAGTCTGGCTACATCTGACTGGTATTCACCTGCTTGTAACCGATCGATAGCGTTGGTCTTCATTCAGATGTGGCATCACTAGGCTCCTTGAGTGTTTACATGTGTAACTGATTTTGAAACCGAGAACCCCGGGATTTTTAAGGCCTTAAATTTGGGTTTCATGCGAAAAGCTTGCAAAGTTGTTAAACTCGTGTGTCTTGGTACAATCAAGCGAAAACAAATTTCGGCAAAAAGTATGACCAGTCACAATTAGTGACCCTACATTTAAATTCAATAATGAAGATCTTTTATCCTTATATAATGACATTAAAAACAAGTAAGATGTATGGAAACGATAACCCCGCCCACATAAAACCAGCGGCTGCCAGGCAGGATACGCCCACATTTTGCAAGAGATAGATAGAGAACAAGCTAAAAACAAACAAGATTTTTTGTACAATCAGGGGCAATAATCCAGACAGTTATTGTCTGAAATACGTAAATATCAAAAGGGATATAAAGATATGTTTTAAGTTTCATCAAAATCGGATAAAAATTGTGACCTCTAGAGGGTCCACAACCTTCGTAGCATACTTTTACACAAGAGCGGCCATTTTGTCTTGCAGTTTCATTTCGATTTTCCCGAAATTGGAATTTAAACGTCATTAGGGTGGAATGGTGATATATTTAAACGGTTTTTAAAATCGGAAAAAAAATTGTGACCTCTTAGAGAATCCGCAAGCTAAAAATGCGATTTTTCGAACAATCAGGAGCCATAATCTAGGAAGTTACGTTCGGATATACGCGATTATCAAAAGGAACCAAGATCTTAGTCTGTAATGGTGATATATATTTTTTTAAAAATTGTGACCTCTACATGGACCGCAAGCTAAAAACGTGATTTTTTTTTGCATTCAAGGGCCATAATTCAGGAAGATACACTCCGATACCCGCGAATATCGAAAGGAACCACGATCGTTGGGTTATAAACATGTAGTATTTCAACTTTCATCAAAATCGGATCAAAATTGTGACCTCTAGAGGGTCCACAACCTTGATATACCAGATCCTATACACTATTTGCGTACGAGGGGCAGCCATTTTGTCCGGCAGTTTTGGCACAAGTTTCACGATGAAACGGTGGTATATTCGAACGTTTTTTTTTAAATGGGATAATAATTGTGACATCTAGAGGGACCTCAAGCTAAAAACGCGATTGTTCGTACAATCAGGGGTCATAATTCAGGAATTTACAATCCGATATGCGCGAATATCGAAAGGAACTGAGATCCTTGGGTTATAAACGTACATTTCAAGTTTCAACGTAATCGGATAAAAATTGTGACGGACGGGCGGAGAGAGAGAGAGAGAGAGAGAGAGAGAGAGAGATGGGGTTTAACGTCCACTCGACACAAACTAGGTCATTTCGGGACTAACATATGGTTTTAATTTTATTTACATAATTCGCTTGCGCGTAGGGGTATTTAGCAGTGGGGGGAAACCGGAGGACCCGGAGAAAACCCATGAGGTTGGACAGGCGACCCTATTCCTTGTCTCGTACAACCGGGGATTCGAACGGACGAACAGGGGCGACGGCATAATACGTCTACGTGAAAATGTGGGCGTATAAAAATTATGAAAAATGGGCTGTGCTTTTCATTTTTTTTTTTTTTTTTTGAAGAGTATATAATCTAGAATTCTATTAATAGATTTGATTTAAAAATGTTTTACTGTGGCTGGGCCCATTTATTACAGCACATCCATTTTATCTTAAATTATTGAAATTATTTTTAATGTCTAGATAAAGGGCTTGCCCAAAAGTCATCTGAAAAGAAAGAGGCACAATGCTTCCAAATATATTTGTTGAATTGGATGCTTTATAATCAGGGATGCTATATTCTCACGTAAGTGCTATGAAGTAAGTTCTAGGTCAACAAAATATACCGAGATTATAGATTCAGATAATTTTTCCCACACCCAAATTAATCAACACAACTCCTACAATAATAAAATCTCAGGAGCAGGCCAGACAAAATCAGTCTATAAATTGAAATAATATAATAACCCAATAAAGGAACGACACAATCCTATTCATTTCAGAGATCTAATTATCTCTTCACACACAGCTCTGTTTCCTAAGACATGCTTTAAAAATACATAATGAATCGGACCAATTCCTTACATCAAAAACCCAAATGAAATCAGTCGTGCATTTTAATACATAAATAAAAACACTTCAACTGCTTTTTATTATGCAATAATATGTCAGGCGTACTGGTTTTACTGACACCCATGTTGGCTTTGAACAAAATTATTCAATTGGCAGTCTTGCAGGAGATGCAACACTGTCGTAATGATGCCATTTGACACATATCTGTATCGGAGCTAAAATTTATTGGTATTTTCTAAATCATCTCTTGGAAAGCATTGAAACGGCGCTGACCGGCAGCTACGATTGTCGGCTAGCAATAAAACACGCCACAAAATCTGTAACAAACTAAAGACTGTCCTAAAATGATCAACAGTGTAAACAATATAATTAGAAATCGTTAAACAAAAGTAATATAACTAGATGTCATCATTGTCGACATACGATAGGTTAATCTGGATAGTGGACAGACTCTAAAGCCATGGTCAAATCATCAAAGATTCACAAAGGTCTAGTGATATTGGGGATTAATGGAGTGTAAACGAAGGAAGTAATTACCAGCAGACCACCATTGATTTCCCCATTGACTTTCAAGCTAATTCTTGTCTAGTTGCTAGACTCCAGCTTCTCCCTAAAGTTTCGTTGGCCACGTCCTGCGCCAAAGATTGTGTAAAGAAAAACTGTAAATAGCATGAATTACATCCGTGTGCATCAGGACATGGAAAATTGGTGGTTTGCCTCTTCAATAGGCGTTTTGTTTTGAATAAATTGAAACAACCTATCATAATTCCAAAATTAGTGTATGTCATGAAAAGATGATATCATTATAATCTTATGGATCAGATACAAGTAAAAAAACAAATACTAGCAAAAAGTACATTGGTTTGATCTAGGACAGCACACTTACTAAAGCCTTCCCTTTGTTTACAAATATATTACCATTTTTATACGTCCACATTCATAATGTGCATAATGTGGATGTATTATGCCGTCGCCCCTGTGTGTGCATGTTTGTGTGTCGCCTACAGGGCACAATTCTTAATGAATTGTCTTGAAACTTTGTATACTTACTCCTTATACCCTAAGGATGATCCCTATTGTTTTTGGTGAATGCCGTCAGGACGCATTTCTTAACGGGTCATCTTAAAACTTTGCATACTTATTCCTTATACCTTAGGATCACCCCTATTGTTTTGGTGCATGCCAAACCCCAGGGGCAGAGTCACGCCCATTTTCTCTTTGTGTGTCTGTGTGTTGCCTACAGGATGCAATTCTAAATGTATCGTCTTGAAAACATTTCATACTTATTTCTTATATCCTAAAGATGACCTCTATTATTTTTGGTGCATACCCGACCCCCTGGGACAGTTCCACGTCCAATATTTGTGCCTACAGGCTGCAATGCTTAACAGATCCTTTTGAAACTGCGCATGCCTATTTCTTATAGACTAAAGATGACTCCTATTGTTCTTGGTTAATGCCCGACCCCAAGGCACTCAGCCACGCCCATTTTTCTTTGTGTGTTGTCTACAGGCCACACTTTTTAATGGATCGTCTTGGAATTTGATATATGTACGGCAACTAATGATTTAGGTGCATGTCTCCATTACTAGGGGCAGAGCCCCACCCAATTTTTATGTTTATGGTATACTGATCGGAATTCTGAATGGATCATCTTCAATCATCTTTCTATCATCTCACCAAAATAAGCAGAATCAAGAAATACCTCACTCCAGATACAGCAGAACCACTCGTCCACACTTTCATTACAAATAAATTAGATTATCAAAACGGACTTATTTATAACCTTCCTAAATATCAGATCGAGAAATTACAAAGAGTTCAAAATTCTGCAGCGCGCCTTCTTACAGGAACGAAAAAATCAGAACACATCACCCCGAAATTATTTGAATTACATTAGCTTCCAGTAATCCAGAGAATCAAAATTCAAAATCCTACTGACAACCTATAAAACCCTAAACGGAACTGCACCTCAATACCTTTGTGACTTAATAACTCCACATAAACCAACCAGAACCCGTAACGCATCAGAGAAGTCAAGGCTCCATCAGCCTGCAACCAATCTTGCAATGGCAAAAAAAAATCATGTTGGTATTCGGCGCCGTTCTTTTGGAATTCGCTACCCCAAAGCATTAGACGATCAAGTTTAATAATGATTTTCAAAAAATAATTAAAAACATTATTCAATGAAACTTTCCCTTACCAGAACTGAAACCTTTTGTGAAAGCGCAATAAAGATCTTTAACAGAGTGTGTTTGCGCTATATAAATTCAGTGTTTATTATTATTATTATTAAATTTGGCATATGCATTTCTTATAGCCTTAGGGCGGCAGCCATTGATTAAGTGCATGTTCCGACCCCAGGGACAGAGCCGCGCCCAATTTTTGTGTTTAGTGTCTGAAGGCCACAATTCTGAATGGATTCTCTTGGAATTTAGTTTGCTTATAAAAATACCTTATTTTGGTGCATGATCCACCCCCCCCCCCTTCGGAAGTGCCACACCCACATTTTGTTAATATTTTGTCTACTGGTTGCAATTATTAACATAATTGGATCCAATTCAGCTTGATCTATCATAGGGTTGTACCTATTTATATTGGTCCGTGCCCAGCCCCCAGGGGTAGGGCCACGCCCAATTTTTTGTGTTTTTGTCTGTCTAATGGATGGAATTCTGAAGGGATCATCTTGGAACTTGGTATATTTATTCCTTATACCGTAAGGATAGCAACTATTTATTTTGGTGCATGTCCTGATCCCAAGGGGTGTGGTAACCTTTTGTTTATTTTTGTCTGTAAATACTCTACATGTTGCAATTATTAAGAGATTTTGTTCAAATTCAGCATATCAATCATTTCAATAACAGGGTTGTACCTATTTATATTGTTCCATATCCAACCCCCAGGGGCAGAGCCACGCCAAATTTGTGTGTTTATCGTCTACGGGCTGCTATTCTGAATGGATCATCTTGAAACTTGACATATTTATTCCTTATACCGTACAGACAGCAACTATTTATTTTGGTGCATGCCCCGACCCCCTGGGGCGGTAGTCACATCCACTTTTTTGTTAGTATTTGATCTGTAAATTTGGAAAAACAAACCCAACGCCTAGTCTTCTTTGCGTCATGTCATATTATAGTCATTGAAGCCAATTCATATTTCATGTTCTTCTTTTTAAAAAGTACCATGTGGACGTATATTTCAGCGGTAGCGATGCTCTTGTTTCATAAGTTATCAGACATTCGCCTATGGTGTTATAAGCTGGTGATAATCAGAACGTTATTGACGAGAATAACAAAATAGCAAAAAGTTCTATTAGAAACACATTATTTAAATGTGCTTCCAAAAGTTGAATCGATCCATCCTTATTCTTTGGAGATAACATACTTCGTCAACATGAACAGCTCTTACATTACATAAAGCGGTGGCCTTATTAACAGATTTTAATAAGGACAAAAGTGGTGGGAAGGTGTGTATTCCGGATTTACGAGCACAGCTGCCTCTTTGGATATCAGAACCGTCAGCAGGGCAAGAACCGCTTATAAGATACTATCCGTTACGTTCCATAACCCTGTCTTTAAACATCAATACCCGTGAATATATTTAAAACTCACCTTCTTTAAATACATTTAAATATGGTAAAATCCAATTTAGGATTCTTATGTGGCATGTTTATTCTCGCGATTTTTCGTACAATCAGGGGCCATAAATCAGGAAGATCTGATATGCGCAAATATCGAAAGAAACCAAGATCTTTGGGTTATAAACATGCATCAAAATCAGATGAAAATTGTGACCCCTAGAGTCTCTACAAGCTCAAACGTGATTTTTCGTACAATCAGGGGCCATAATCCATGAAGTTTCGATCCGATACGTCATGCCAATATCGAAAGGAACCGATATCTTTTGGAGATAACACTATATTTCAAGTTTCATCAAAATCGGATAAGAATTGTGACCCGTAGAGTGTCCACACACAAATTGTGGACTGACAGATAGACGTCCGGACCGACAGGGGCGACGACAATGTACGTCCACGTGAAATTATCAAATACAACTTTGGAACTTTATTCGAGATTCATAAATTGAGAAACATTTTTCTAATTAGCCGAAATAATTAAGGGTGAATTTTTTAGTTACAAATAGGAAAAGAATGTCACTACCGGGACCTTAGCGGAATAACTGTTCTATTGACAAATTTCAAATACATATTCTGGAGATCTATACACCCAATGAACATTGATTATTTAGGTTTATCTTATTTACCCCCCCCCCCACACACACACACCCACACACCCACACACGCACTTTAAATCGAGGCGTGAATATAATTATGTTCTTAAGCTTTGGAAGGTTTTCAAGATACATTTTTTTCAATATTATATCAGGCACTACGGCCTACTCTTATGTCGAATTCCAATGTCAAGGGATCTTTAACGTGCACGCCAATGTGTACACGAGGCTTCGGTTTTTCGTCCCATCCGAACGACTAAACAGCTGTCCTTGTCAGGCCCTACGTCCTGCATCACTGACGAGGGAGAACCACGCCGGAAAATCTGGATGAACCTTCTCGGCTAATGCAAGGATCGAACACCCGACCTCCGGGCTAGCGAGCCAGTGTCTTACCCACTTAACCACCGTGATCCCCCCCCCTCCCTCAAGCCTTATAAACAAAAAAATAATTGAAGGAATCAGCAAGTTCCTTAGGGTTGTTAAATGGTGGTTAAATGTATGGATCTTACGTGGATTTCGGTTGCTCTGGTCCAGTTTTAAAAGACAGTATTACCTCTTTGCCTTACGTAGAACTTTGTTTAAATGATCTCTCTTAGCACGGTACATCTGCCTGTTAATTTCAAGGTGTGACTTTGACCAGGGTCTTTCTGCCTGACGTCGCGTTTGTTTTGCATCACGCATACTGGCATCGTAACAATGTGTATCTGGCCTCACTGTCACTGTTTTGTTAGAGATAAATGCATATTATTTGTCCAGCAAGGTAGAATTGTATTGTAGAGAGCAGTAAGATCGTTTACTGATTGAGGTGGGTCATAAACCAGATTGGAGTTAAACAACCCCTTCCTGAAATGATTATCATTAATTCCTTTTAAGTTTCTACGCAGAATATTTCGTTATTCGTTTTCAGGCTTAAGGAAGTTACAACCTACAATCAAGTGATGATCAGAAACCCGTTTATCTTCAACAGATAGACTGACAGCGGCACTACAGCCTACACTTATTTCGAATTCCAACTGTCAAAGGTTCTTTTACGCGTACACGGGACCACAGATTTCCGAACCACGCGAACGACTAGACTTTGTTCCTTGCCAGACCCTCCGTCCTCCACCACTAACAAAAGAAAACCACGCCGGAAAATCCAGGGGATCATTCCCTGGCAACACCAGGAACAAACCCGAGAGTTCCTGGTTTGCTAGCCAGTGCCTTATTAAACCTCAGAGGATGGAATAACCTCAAACACATATAGCCCAACCCTGGGGCCTGCTGTTTGGCTTCCACTGAGCAACAATATACAAGTTAAAAGTTCCAACCCCAGTCGCAATCCTTGCCCCAAAATGCCCCCATTGCTCCCAATTTGTTATCATTTCTTTAGATTAATAGTTGGTAGGATACCACAAATTTTGGGCAAACGAGCAATTCATCATCAATTTCTGGCAAGTACTTTCATCGTGTTAAAACGAATCGTCAGGCCATTTTATTGTGTTACTAGGCTACCACAATAGCGTTACGTCATAACAGAGGAAAATGGCAAATTTAAATATAAATTATAAAATCTAAAACGAAATAACATTTAAACATGAAAATTAATCATTAATTAATGTTATAATAATCACCCCTTGGCATTCAAGCTTGGATTATACTGGATTATAAAATTGCTCTCTTCTGTTTCCAAGAGATCATTATCGATAAATTTGAGCTTATATAAAAGGAATTTACCTTTACCGCAAATATCTAAATGTTCGCTAACCGGTTAAGCTCTATTTCTTGCGAGTTTTATATTTGAGCAGTGTTGGTTAATGCGTAAATTCAATTGGTCAATGGTTTTACCTATGTACTTGCCACTACAACCTTTACAAATTAACAGGTAAATCACATACATGTATTTGGATTTACAATCAATATTTTGTTTCACATAGAATTTTACATCTTTAGTAATTTGAACGAATGTTCCTTCTAAAATTTCGGAACAGGTCATACAACGTAGGTCCCCGCACTTGGATAGACGCGGTACCGAAATGTCAGAATCAAATTTTGAAAATGTTAATATTCTTCTGAGATTTGGAGGTTGTTTCTTTCTAGCTATTTACAAATTTAGTATTATTTAGAATGTATTTCATTGTATAACTGTCGTTCTTCAAATCATCCAAACGCCCCCTTACAATGGACAGCTCCCTTTCTTGAGATGGATTATATTATTGGGATCATCGTCGTTGATTTTCGGTGTTCTGGGATCACCAATATTTAGTTTAGAGGCGTTTTCTATCCCGTTATTTATCAAGTGTAAAGGATAATGTTGTTTTCGAAGGAATCCCCGTAATTCTTCCAGGCGTTTTAATTTGTCTTCTTCCGAGGAAACTTTTGTACATATCCGCCATGCAAGATTATAAGGGATATTCCTTTTTGTATGTGCTGGATGACATGAACGAAAATCGAAATATTGATGTGTATCAGTGGTTTTATAAAAAAAAAAGTTATTATTTCGCCGGTGGATGAAAGCTTCACTGTCACAACTAGAAATTTAAGACGAATTGTGCTCCTTTGGGTCGAATGATTTAAAACAATATTGCGGTGTGTATTAACTATAGTATTTAATATGTGATTATGATTGCTTTCAACATCAATAACGAACAAAAAAACAGCGACTGCCAGGCAGGACGCCCACATTTTGCAAGAGATGGATAGAGAACAAGCTAAAAACAAACGGGATGTTTTGTACAATCAGGGTCAATAATCCAGAAAGTTATGGTTTGAAATGCGCAAATCCGACCAAAACTGCTGGACAAAATGGCGGCCGCTCGTACGCAAATAGTGTACAACATCTGGTATATCAAGTTTGAGGACCCTGTAGTGGTTATAATTTTGGTCCGATTTTGATGAAACTTGAAATACATGTTTATAGTTTAAACATATTTTATTGACAAATATCAAAAGGATTGAGCACAAGTTTCAAAAACTTAGAAAAGCCATTTCCATACATACAAATAATAGACACAATTTAATACAAACAAGATGTTATCCACCCAAAAAGCGATTGCTAAAATTATATACTAAGATGTAACTAATATCATTAACTTTTATTTAAATCGTTTTGAAAGTTTGATATATTTGTGAACTTCAAGGAAAAGGTTTGTATTTATCTCAGTTGACAATTCTGAATTGCCGCACAATAGGATATCTATATTTATCACAGAATAATTTGACAATGTATTTAATAGCTCGGCACGAATTACATCATATAAGTGACATTGCTGAAAATAGTGTTCAGCATTTTCTATAATTTGCCACAAGAACATGTGGGATCATTCACAACGTTTATTTCATACAAATCATTTTGCAACGAACTACACCCATGCCGTATTCTAGTGTGAATAATATTTTCATGTCTATTACCTTTACTGTAGTAGATTGGCGCTTTATGTATTAAGGATCTTAATTTTTGTTTGTATAGATATTTGAATGATTTAAAGTTGGCTGATTGCTTTATGGGGTCCTCTAATAATTCCCAATCTCGAATTGTTGTGGGGAAGTACGAAGTTTGGTGTAATGTTGTTCTACAATAAGGATTTCTATATTCGCTAATGTTTCTTAAATTGTATTGTTGTGGTGTTTGTTGATAATATTCTAGAATGTCATATAAATATGCTTGGTTTCTCTGATTTTTAATTTGAAAAAATGTAGTTATTCGCTTTTCTGTACGTCTGTCTGACAATTTATTCCATCCGGTTTCAAAATAAAGTGCTTCACGAGAACAAGTTTTAGTTAGTCCAGTGACAATCCTGGCAGCTTCTAGCTGTACCTTTTCAAGTTTTTGTTTCGTTTGGATTAAAGTTTATAAGCCAATTTATTTTTCGCCCAAATGTTGAGATTTGTCAGATCGTAGTTAACGGACTGTTCTATCTCTGCAACTGTTTGTTACACCCAAGTGCCGTATCGTCTGCAAATAATCTAGCCACATTATGAAGTACATCTTGTACATCATTGATGTAAGTCAAAAACAAAAAGGGCCCAAAACTGATCCCTGGGGAACTCCTGATTGAAGAGTAATTTCTGATGACACAGAGCCATTTACGAATACCCGTTGAGTTCTGTCTTGGACATAACTAGACAACCACGTAATTAGCATGCCTAAAACCCCATACTGACTTAATTTGTGTATCAAACCAGGTAAAAATACGCGGTCAAACGCTTTAGATATATCGCAAAAAACATAGCAGGAATATAGTTGCTTATCTATTGCAGATGAGATATCATGATACACTTCTAAAAGTTGATGAAAAGTAGAGTAGTTCGGTCGAAATCCTGATTGGTATTTGTACAAGAGATTGTTTTCATGAAAGTAGTTAAACAGGTGTTTGAAAACTACCTTTTCTAATAATTTACTCAAAGTACTTAATAGGCTTATAGGTCGGTAGTTTGAGACTAGAGAGCTGTCTCCTTTTTTATAGAAAGGTAGGACATTTGCTTTTTTCCAAATTGTTGGAAAAACGTCTGATTCTAGTGATTTATTAAAGATATATTTTAATGGTACACATATTGAGGTTTTGGTATATTTTAGTAACTTGTTACTAATATTATCAAATCCATTGTCTTTTTTCAATTCCAGTGTACTTATAAGATCTGCGATTTCCTTTTCTTCGACTAAAGGAATATCAAGTAGACAATTTGTTCGCTTATTGAATTTTGGTAATTCACCTTGCTGAGTGTTATCTGAAATTGATCCGAAATAGTTGTTTAGTAATTCAGCTTTATCAAAATTTGAATAAGCAATTCTTACATTGGGGTCTAAAAGTGGAGGAATATCATTTGATACATTTTGGCCTAATACTTTCCTTAGATTATTCCAGTAATTCTGGCTATTTGTATCGTTAGAATTCAAAGAATTTGTGATTTCTTCTTTGTATTTTGTTTTTAACGCTTTTTTATAATTATTTACTTTATTTCTTTGAACTTTGTATTTTCTTAAATCGCACTCATGGTGTGTTTTCAAAGCTTTTTTGTGTAACCTGTTTCTGATTCTTATCGCTCTACGTATTTCTGTATCGAACCATGGTTTGTCAGTTAGTCTTATAATTATTGATTTCTTTGGTATGTACAATGTAATATAGCTATTTAGAATTTCATAAAATTTTGAACATATAAGGTTAATATCAGAATTCGCAAAGGTACTCTCCCAATCGTGTTCTTTGATAAGAGTATTTAACCTATTATAATTACCATCCTTATATACTAATATCTCCCGTTTAAAATTCCTGGGAGTTGACACTGGAAAATCTAATAATGCATAAACACCCATATGATCGGATATGTCAGCAGTGACATTAATCGTTAAACTGGAACTAATCTGAATTTCATCATTTACTAAAATTACATCTAATAAGGTTGATGACGTCAGAGTAACGCGTGTAGGTTCATCAATAACATTTCTGAGATTATTTAAAGATAAAACATCCCGTAGCTTGCAGCGTGGTGCTAGCAAGTCATCATTTAGATCACCTAAAATTACAACCTTAAGCGTGGTTTGATAGGCTAGTTCAATGGATCTTTCGAACAATGACCAGAATTCAATTGTGCTGTTTGGCGGGCGGTAAAATAGAGCAACAAGTAATACGGTGTTTGGAAATTTGCATTCTACCCAAATACTCTCTATACCGTTTGCAGTAAATGGTTTTATTAACATATAATAATAATCCGCCACCATGCGACGTCTGATCCTTCCGGTATGGAGAATGGTAACCGTCCCATTGTAGAGATGAATCTAACACATAGTTATCCATATGAGTCTCAGTGAAACTACAAATATGGTAATCATTGACATCGTCTCATTGTTTCATGTTTGTGTCTTATACTACGTGCATTTAAGTGATAGACCGATAGGTTTTCATTTGAATCGTGATTTGAAGGTCCAGGATTTTTATGAATGAACGTCTCCTGATCTTAGAACTAATAAGGCTAAAACAGTACTTAACAGACATAAATTATCAAGTTCACATAAAACTATTAGAGATATTATTCGACATTGCGATTTCTCAGATGCCTCGTGCTTTACTGTGTAGTAAATGTCAATTATTACAATGGCGATGAAAATATAATGAGTGTTGCACTTGCGCCAGTATTACACGGGGGGACTGAGAAATCATCAAACAGTTAGATCTTAAATATTTAGTGGTTAGTTTTGGTGGATATAGAGACATGAGAACATCATGTAAATAAATAGTAAACAAATAAAACATATATACAGACAGAAAATACATATATATAAGTAAGTAAGAATATACATAAGAAATTTACATAACTAAGGACAATATTATCCTCGCATGAAGATACAACGGTGTCACCACATGGGTCAGGACCATCATGATAGTCAATGTAGACTAATAATGCTCGAACAGGATAATTAAGATCATATTAACCTGCCATATGGATGACGGATTAGCAACATTAAATAGGCGGTGTTTGTTTGTAGCTGTTATATATGCTCGATTTGGATTTGCGTGCTTTAATTTCACAAAATTATTCAGGTGTAACTGAAGGTTAAATTTCGTACTATTTCAAATAACTCCAGGAAATAGTGAAATTTTTCACGGTTTGTATTTGCACAGGTAATATGGTAAATATAGGTATATAATCAACATGACAAAGTAGTCATTTCCTATCAAGTTAACTTTCATCACGTATTCAAGTAACCATTACTGTAAAACTGATGAATTTATACAGGTAATACTGTAGGTCTACAGAGTAAATAGCGTTTGGTGAATAGGTTTTCGACTTGACTTAGGTGAAAGTGGCGGAAGAGGGAGGGAATCTCCTGTCACAGGGGCTATCGAAGATCATCATCAGGCCACAATCCAATGCACATAGATTTTAGAAGTATGCCTCGAATATGTTTGGGATGGAAGATTTGTGTTTTCAAATCAATTAGTTGATGGTCGAAATAACACGAAAGATGATAGCGCCCTCAGGAGATACTCCACATTCAAGAAAAAATTTTTTCTCGCATAAGTATTGAATTTGAATAGATAATATGGTAAGTATACAAGCAAGATGGTAATTTATCATTACATTTTTCCGTTAAGTTTCACCACATGGCCAAGTAGATAATCTTACAAAACTAACTAATTGACATAGGTAATATTATGGTAGGTATACAGGGTAAATAGTGATTTCATATTTCATCATAATGTACGTACATATTATGTACGTAGGCTTTTCTACTAAGGTAATTTAAATTTATAATAGCTGACCAACTGATAATGGAAATATGGCAGGCATACAAGAGACAACATACAGTTAAGGTAGTCATTTCATTGTACAATTTACTTTATGGAACATATTTAACTAACCCTTTCTATAAAAATGATCAATGATATAGGTTACGTGGTAGGTATACAGAGTAAGTTGTTAATTCAAATTTAAGTTAATCTTTCTATTAGAATGATCTATTGTTATAAGTAATATGGTTGGTATACAAGGTAACTCGTTCATTAATATTATATTTTATCATACATTTAAGGAAAACTTTCTATAAAAATGATCAACTGATATAGGTAAAGTGTGTGTGTGTGTGGGGTGGGGGGGGCTACTAAGTTGCTAGTTCATATCGTACTGATATAGGTAAAGTGTGCGTGTGTGGGGGGGGGGGGGTACTAAGTTGTTAGTTCATATCGTATTTTACCAGATATAGGTAAAGTGTGTGTGTGTGGGGGGGGGGGGTAAAAAAATTTAAAAAAAAAAAATTATTATCAACTGATATATACTATTCAAATAAAGTAGGGGATATTTGATTTTTAAGTGTTATTAAAGTCACCTAATGAAACTGACGAAGAAACAAATGACAAAATGAAATGAAGTTCACATTCATCGATTTATTCCAAATGATCGTTAGACTAAGTAAGGCACAGACTGACCATTATAAGGGTAAAATGATACCCGGGGTCAAAAAGCAAAGTTACCACAGCATCACAACCAAGTCAGTAACGGGTAAATCCTCCTCCGTTTGCCAAACAAGCATTGATCCGACGTGGCATACTCCTAATGAGACGTCTAAGGTCATTTTGGTCCAGATTGTCCCATTCCTGTTGCAACGCAGCAGCAAGTTCTTGGACATTGGCAGGACGTTGTTGACGTTGACGTAACCTCTGTCCAAGCATGTCCCAGACATGCTCGATGGGGGAGAGGTCGGGACTCAGTGCTGGCCAAGGTAATGTGGTGATGTTCTGTTGTTGGAGGTAAACTGTAACGATCCTGGCCCTGTGACATCTTGCGTTGTCATCCTGGAAGATGAAACGGCGGCCATGACGTCGTGCGAACGGCACAACATGGACTGCCAAGATGTTGTCCCGGTAGTACTGGCCTGTAACACGCCCTGCAACAACATGTAAAGCCGTTCTTCCAGCAACAGTGATGCCTCCCCACACCATAACAGAACCACCCCCAAATCGATCATGTCTGATGACGTTAACGTCTTGGAAGCGCTCGTTTCGACGACGCCACACCCTCCTACGTCTGTCCAAAAAATCAACAGTGAACCTTGACTCATCTGAAAACATCACATTGCTCCAGCGTCGATTATCCCAGTGTTGACGATCCCTACACCAACGACGTCTTGCCTGAATGTGATGAACTCTCAAACAAGGGATCACGCGAGGACGTCGGGCGCGAAGGTGACCCCTTTGCAGTCGATTCCGAATCGTCTGGCCACTCACTCTCACACCAGTGTCTGTTTGAAGACGAGCGCTGATCTGATTTGCTGTGATGACACGATTTCTCAAGGCCAAGGTACGGATAAATCGATCCTGGGCTTGAGTTGTCGCCCTTGGTCGACCTGAGCGTGGTCTGTCCTGTACAGATTGTGTATCACGGTATCTGGACCATAGCCTGCTTATGACAGACTGAGAAACATTCATCGTCCGCGCCACAACCGCCTGTGTTGTGCCGATCTGTAGCATGCCAAGGGCACGTAACCTTTCATTTTGGGTAAGCGGACGCATATCAAAATTTGTTTTCTGGTCACTAAAACAATTAAACTGATGTTTCCACCCTGGAATTCAATGCCACAATGACTGTAACATTCAAAGTCAGAGTCGTGCAAATCTTGGGTTGGACCCCCATGATGATCCCAAGCATCACCTGCATTCCATGCGGTAGCTATTGGTGCGTTTGGGCGTCACATGTAACTGGAAATGTTTCTTCTGTTAGGTTCTATAGTGACTTTTTTCGTAGTCATTTGCATATTTTAGTATTATGCCCCCAAAATCAAATATCCCCTACTTTTTTTGAATAGTATAGGTAAAGTGTGTGTGTGTGGGGGGGGGGGGGAGGTGGAAGGTACTAAGTTGTTAGTTCATATCGTATTTTACCAGATATTCCAGCAAATCATTTAAAAAAAAAAAATTGTCAACTGATATAGGTAAAGTGTGTGTTGTGTTATTAGGGGGGGGGGGGGTTACATGTATAATAGGTAAGTTGTTAATTCAAATTATATGTCACCATATATTCCAACAAAGGTTATCTATAAAAATGATCACCTGATATAGGTAAAGTGGTGTGAGTAGGGTGGGGACATGTAGTATACAGGGTAATTTGTTAAATCATATTTTATTTCGCCATATATTCTATCTTGGTATAATTATGTCAATGTATGTATCCTTTTTTTGTTTCATGTATCTTTCTATTATGTTTATTTGTATATGCACATAACCTTGTAAGGTTGTTTTATGCAATAAAGTTTCTTTCTGTCTTTCTTATAAAAAATGATCAACTGATATAGGTAAAGTGGTGTGTGTGTGTGTGTGGGGGGGGGGGGGGTACATGTATACAGGGTAAGTTGTTAATTTATCTTTTATTTCACCATATATTCCAGCAAAGGTTTTATATAAAAAATGATCAATTGATATAGGTAATGTGATAGGTATACAAGGTGAGTTGTTTATTTATATACAAGTTGTCCTTTCACCATATGTGCAAGTTAATCTTGCCATAATATGAACAATTGATGTAGGTTAAGTAGTAAGTTTAAGTCGTTTATGTATAATTAAGCTAACTGATAACCATATATTCAATTAAAAAATGAGCATTTAATATAAGTAGTACTAGAATGTAAGGGTAAAGACAAGGTATTCAGGATAATTTTCACCATTCAAACAAACTTTTCAACAGAAATGATTAATTGTTAAAGGTTTAGTATTGTTACCTATCATTAATTCAAGACACACAAAATTTAAGGTAACAACAAGACTCGTGTCATTTAAATGCTGGGTTGATTGGGGTTGGGTTTTTATTTCTAAAGTAATGTGTTGATTTCCAGGTTTACTATTACACGTGCGGATAACCGTTTTTACAAAGCTTGTGAATACTGTTTATAACCCAATGATCTTGTTTGTTGTTGATATTGGCGTATATCGGATCGTACGTTCCTGAATTATGACCCCTGGTTGTAAGGAAAATCGCGTTTTTAGCTTGTGGTCCCTCTAGAGGTCACAATTATTATCCGATTTCAAAAAACGTTCGAATATATCACCGTTTGACCGTGATGTTTGTTGAGTTCGAATTTCGTGAAAATTGGGACAAAACTGTCAGACAAAATGGCCGCCCCTCGTACGCAAATAGTGTATATGATCTGGTATATCAAGGTTGTGGACCCTCTGGAGGTCACAATTTTTATCCGATTTTGATGAACGTTGCAATTCATATTGATAACCCAAAGATCGTGGTTCCTTTCGATATTCGCGCGTATCGGATTGTATCTTTCTGAATTATGGCCTTTGAATGTACAAAAAATCAGATTTTTAGCTTGCGGTAGATGTAGAGGTCACAATTTTTATCTGATTTTAAAAAAAAAACTTGGGAATATATCACCATTACACACTAAGATCTTGGTTCCTTTTGATAATCACGTATATCCGAACGTAACTTCCTGGATTATGGCTCTTGATTGTTCGAAAAATTGATATACCATATTTTTACGCTATTTTGCCTTTCAGTTTTGGTCCGATTATTACGAAATTCGAACTCAACCATCCTTAGAGTGTAACGGTGATATATTCAAACGTTTTGTTTTAAAATCGGATACAAATTATGACCGCTATAGCGTCCAATATGCGCGAATATCGAAAGGAACCGAGATCTTTGGGTTATAAACTTACATTTCAAGTTTCAACAAAATCGGATAAAAATTGTTACCTCTAGATGGTCCACAACCTTAATATACCATATTTTTACGCTATTTGAGTACGAGGGGCGGCCATTTTGTCTGTCAGTTTTGGGCCGATTTTCAATTTTCACGAAATTCGTACTCAACCATCCTTAGGGTGTAACGGTGATATATTGAAACGTTTTTTTTTTTTTTTTTTAAATCAGACAAATATTATGACCTCTATAGGGTCCACAAGCTAAAAACGCGATTTTTCGTACAATCAGGGGCCATAATTCAGGAAGTCACGGGTCGATATGCGCGAATATCGAAAGGAACCCAGATCTTTGAGTTATAAACTTACATGTCAATTTTCAACAAAATCGGATGAAAATTGTGACCTCTATAGGGTGCACTAGCTAAAAACGCGATTTTTCGTACAATCAGGGGCCATAATCCATGAAGTGTTACGGTCCTACACATGCCAATATCGAAAGGATCCGAGATCTTAAGGAGATAAACCTATATTTCAAGTTTCGTTGAAATCGGATAAAAATTGTGACCTGTAGAGTGCCCACAAACAATTGTGGGCGGGCGGACAGGGGTGACGACAATATACGTCCATATGAAAGTGTGGGCGTATAAAAACAACATTAAGGAATCATCCATTTTCTGGTTTGAGCTTCAAATCAAGTTGTCTCTAGAAATGAATGTTAAAGGTGCGGTATGTAAGGGAGAAACCATTTTAATAACTTAACATGTCTTTTCTCCACACGGCTAACACGTACATCCTATAATTTGGTGCACTCTGGCTAATATGAAGTCGGGAGTTGGGAGTCGGAACTCCCTACTAATAAAAGTTACCTTCCTTTTAACCCAGTGGGTTTTCTCCCTGCCATATGGGGATTGTAAGGCTATTTGGGTAAATATGGTGTCTTTCATTTCTTTTTGTTTTCCAGTAAATAAGATTTTTTCATTAATGCTGATTTAGCCTTTACTATTCTTTCTTAAATATTTATCTAAGTAAAATGGTATAACATCGATACATTGCCCATTAGTACGCAACTAAAACTAAAAAGTAAACAGTGCTTCATAGTCCATATCATATTAGGTAACCTGAAATCAAAGCAAGGCATGCCATCTCATTATTATTTCATCCCAATGTTGCATTAGACGAGAGAAAACCATTAGAATTGCCAATAATTGAAAATGTCTATTGCACAACAATTCTAATTGTAAACCTTTTTATATTTCAAACATACCTGAGAGATTCGAGGATGAAATAAATATCGAAGAACAAAATTCAATAATAGATATTTTAAAGGCTTACCTTCCAGAGGAACGATTTCTACATACATCGCAGAGCTGTGGTATTAATCCACATTAACCAAATATCCCTATAATCATAACAGCTGCTGGTCGTAAACCAAACAATATTGTCAATACGTCGTTCGCTTAACAAACTATCACTAAAATGCCACAAAATAATTGGAAAAATAAAAATAGCTATTGTCGGTTGTCACGGCGACTTGCATGAAAAATTGCTAATCAAGAGCGATGCTTACCAGTTTATCATCAAGGATAGTTTTCATTATTAGGACTGTCTAGGTTTATAACTGTTTTCATTTTCTAAAACAGCCATCGAAGATTTGAATCTATCATAATATTCCAAACTTGAAAGGTCAGATTAATGTCAAACTATGTATAAAAAATAACAACCAATGTATGTTTATGTAAACTGTTTTCGACGATCTTTTCTAACCTTTTCCTTATCACAGTCTGGTTCATTTAAAATGCAATTAGTGAGACCTCGTGTGGGTATGTAATATGTTTTAATGAAATATTGAAAAGACCGGCATGCAATGAGCGTATCGATGTGATGATTAGATGTTTTATTTTATATAGAGAACCAGTCGTGTCCTAATTAATAGATATCATTTGAAGGTCGTCTATTAATTAACCTGGTCACAGGATGTTGAGTACGTTTTTATTACGTAATAATATCTCTGGGTATTGTTAATGAGATTTTCGATCCAGAATCCATATTTACCATATTATACAGAAGCAGTCCACACGAATTACTGCTTCACACACATAATGAAATACATCAGTACTTATCACAATACAACGAATCTATTTGTATTTTGTGTTATCTTACACAATAACATAACTAGGTGTTTTAGAACCAAGACCAAACATTCTATGTGTATATTACAATAAAATAAATCCTTCTTTTACGAAATCACAACCCAAGTACAAAATATCGTCTTCTGATACTAGTGTCCCGTGTCTCCTATAAATGAATGGGTTTAATGAAGACGGGTGTCTCGTATTACGAGTAGAACAATACACCAGTGAATATGTGTAATATGTGTAAATATGTAATGGCATATTGCAGTCGAGTAGGTCAATAATTTATGTTAATGAAATGGGGTTTAACTTTTTACTTTTCTGCACTGACTGAGCGAACGAAGACGGACATACGCCAGTGTGCAATGGGGGACATTTTGCCCGTATAGCTGTGCTATGGCTTACTCTTATTTAGAATTCCAACTGCAAGGGTTATTTTACGTGCACGCCAGTGTGTACACTTGGCCTCGGCTTTTCGTCCCACTCGAATGACTAGACGCTGACCTTGCCAGGCCCTCCGTCCTGCACCCACTGACAATGGGAAACACGCTGGAAAAATCCGGAGAACTTTCTCGACCCACATCGGGATCGAACCTCCTGGTAAGTGAGTGAATGCCTTAATCAATGAACCACCGTGGCTTCCAATTTCTGTAAAAATAAACTAACAGATGATTGGTAAGTGATATTTGTATATTGTAAAAGTTGAAATGTTGGAGATTAAATTATACCATTACATAATCTTCATATGGGATGTACTGTGTTTGTTCTGTGTGGTAATGGGAGCTGTGCGACCGTGGAGGCCAGGGCCCGGTTCCTAGAAAATTCTTAAAGTAAGCACAAAGTCATGTTTCACGTTTGCTTACGTAAGAAACATTATAAAATACCGTCTCTAGAAAATTCCCAAGACCATTCTTACGTAAGCACAAGTCAAGTATGAGTCTAAGCACAACATTGTGACTGGTAAACTGAGAATACGATGCTCTCTAACGTCATAAAAACAATTTTGGTATGCGAATTACGTCATAAATTGGTCGGCTGCTTCCCGGCAAATGGTCGATTTAGATGCATTTACATGACCCCTATATATAAAATGTGCCACAAGTTAAAAAAAAAAACAACCACAAGCGCATGCAAACAGACTGAATAATTGTGAGAGTGCCTGATCTTAAAGTAGCCCGTGTTTGTGTTGTTTACTAATTGACAAATAAATAAAATGGTTTCAGGGCAGAAACGAAATTTTCTATATTCTTCTCGAGAATAATTATGTTTCTAAAGGATTTGCTGTCTTTTAATTGTCTTTTTGGTATCAAAAGATGTAGGAAATGCCGTCGAATAACTCTACGGTCAGCCATCTTGATTGAAATGACGGGATTAAGGTTGGTAAGCATTTGCTTGGGACTTGTGCTTAGATTGATAATGTTTAAGAACGAAGTTGTGCTTAAGTTTTTTCTTGGAACACATAATAATACTTGTGCTTACACTGAAGCCTACTTAAAATCTAAGCACAAGAATGTTCTTAAGAATTTTCTGGGAACACAAAATAAGATAAGTTTACTTAAATGCAAAGTCTACTTAAAATCTAAGCACAAGAACGTGTTTAAGAATCGGGCCCAGATGAATGCATCTACACACATGGTGATAAACACCTTTTTGTTATCTTAACACCTTGCCTGAAACATACATGTAAAGATAATTAGGCGCCAGTTGGTACGGAAAATGGTTCTCTTTTAGTTGTATGTTTGTGTCGTGCGGTATAATTGCTTTATAAAAATCATTGAATCTTTTTTTTCATAAATATAAAACACGCAATATATCCATTCCATAACTTTTAAAGATGCCTTCCCGTTTACAAACTGTGTAATTTGATCATATATTAATTAGACTAAAAACATATTCAAACAATTGAATATCTATAAAACGTTTGCTTCAAATCCCTTTCAAAACATTCTAATCCGAAGAAAAACTATTCCTCGCCGCGAGCATCTATTTGCATCACCCTTGTTTATCACGGGGGGGGGGGGGGCATTTTATTTGCCAACACGGATTATTCCTGTGCTATAAAGCACCGAGAGTAGTAGTTGAATTTGTTGAGAATTAGTCTGAAAATGGGCGCACATGTATCAATTATGCAAACAGGGTTTTTTTCAAATTCAATAAACACTTAGTTTATGACTTTACCGATGTGTGCTCTAACAGATTTCAGATATGGAACGCTGTGTTACAGTTAACATTAAAGATAGCTTGCCAGGCAACGAAACATACGCCCACAGCAGCTAAATCGTCCGTGTGGTCGACAAGGGTTTTCGCATATTTATTCTTCAGTAGATAATTGGGGGCATTTACTAGACAATTTCATACAGATCAGATTATAATTAGGGATTCACAAGGTTCTACAAACTGAAACAAGGGCCTTAACTCTGGAAATAATTTACAGAAATTGTTGAAATTTGGCAGTTTTACTGATTTAAATAATGCATACAAATTTCATACAGATTGGAGGATAACTTTGTTGAACAAGAGCCATAAATCTAGAAGTAATTGACGGAAATTGCTGAAATTAAATAGACTTCTTCGTTTCACTACTCTAAATGATGCATATAAATTTCATACAGATCGAATAAAGTGAAACAAGCGCCATAACTCTAGACGTAATTAACGGAAATTGCTAAAATCCAATGGGATTCGTCCTTTTACTAAACGATACAAATAAATTTCATACAGATCAGATGTAACTTTTGGCGTTGGAGTGTTCACAAGGGCCATAATTCTAGACGTAACAAACGGAAATTGCTGAAATTCAATAGGCGTCTTCGGTTCACTAATTTAATGCATATAAATTTTACAAAGATCGGATAAAAACTTTTGGTGTTAGAAGGTTTACAAGGTTGAACAAAGTGAAACAAGGGCTATAACTCTATACGGAAATTGCTGAAATTCAATAAGATTCTTCTCTTTACTAATTTAAATGACGCATATAAATTTCATACAGATCGGCAGATAACTTTTGATTTTGGAGCTTTCACAAGGTGCAACAAAGTGAAACCAGGAACATATTTTAATTGAAATTGATAATAGAAAATGGACATTTTTGACATGGTGGGCCCTTCTATTCTTTTACGTAGACTTCATTTTAAATTCGGTATTTGTGGCTCTGCATTAATTTTTAATTTTATTAAATTTATCTGCTGCTTTCGACACGGTGGACCCTTCTATTCTTTTACGTAGACTTAATTTTAAATTCGGTATTTGTGGCTCTGCATTAACATTAAATCTTTTAGAAAGCTATCTTGTGGGTAGAAAACAGTGCATTTAGTTAATTGTAAATCGTCGTCTGAATATGTTTTATCATCTGTGGTTCCTCCATGGTTTTATTTTACAATTGCTTTGTGTACATGTACATGTTCCAATATTTTGTTGGCATTGTATTGCAATATTGTTACAGGGGATTAGAGAAATGTTATTCTTGCCCATGTTTAACCCTTATTACCTACTATTGCAATTTTGACAATTCAGCTTGTTACACATTAACCCCTTAGTGTTCCAGTCCTGTGCATTTGTATTAATGTTGTTCACTTCCTTGGTTGAGAACAAATGGCCACATTAATCAGCCCAGTGACTTGTGTATGGCCCAAAAAATCAATGTTAAATTAGTTGTCTTCGTAACCGTATATAGTCCCTGCTTAACTATTGATGCTGTTTTTTATGGGTTAATATGTTAATCATATTACATTGTGCTCTGTCTAAGTTGCATTGGGGGGGGGGGGTGGATGACCGAATGGTTAGCACGTGTGCGCTGTATCAAAAGGCCTGTTATTGAGTCAACTGGCGTGGTTTCGAATCTCCGGTTGTACTTGACAAGGAGTAGGGTCGCCTGTCCAACCTCGTGGGTTTTCCCCGGGTCCTCCGGTTTCCTCCCACTGCTAAAGACCCCTACGCGCAAGCGAATTATTGAAATAAAATTAACCCATATATTAGTCCCGAAATGACCTAGTTTGTGTCGAGTGGACGTTACCCCCCCCCCCTCTCTCTCTCTTTCTCTCTCTCTCTCTCTCTCTCTCTCTCTCGGTTGCATCATTTATGTTGTGTATTTACTATTGTATTTAGAACGTTTACAGTTATGTTGTCTTGTTTTTTACTTCAAATTCATCATATTTACATCTTGTGTTTTTATTTATAGGGGTGACTTCTTAAGCCTGTCAACCCGACCAGAATCCGTCGTTATTAGTTAATCCGCACCTCACACATCATCCCCTAGTGTTAGAGCTGAGGTCCCCGGGTTACATGGGGGCTTGTTCCTGGATCATTGGTCGTTGACAACATATCCACGATGGCGACAGCCTGGACTGAGCAAGACCCCGTAAGAACAAGCGAATCAGAAGATGAAGACAACGCCCGAGGTAGAAACGTCAACATAATCTATAACAACTACTACCGCAACCACTAATGTAAATACTACTGTCAGAATTCCAATCAACTCGGACAGTGTAACAGTACAGGTTGAACATTTATTCCGCGAATCTAACGTGAGAATTAAGCCGTTCTCAGGTCTCAAGACAACTGCATTCCCTGAATGGGCACAACAAGCTGAATTAATTCTTGAGGATACGTCATTACCAGAGAAACTCTTGCAAAGTCTTGTTTGCCCCTGCATATGTCCTAATAAAGACACTCGGAAATATCTCGTCTCAAGAAATCTTTGACGAATGTACAGATTATATGGGTCTGCCTCAAATGATGTTCAGTTGCTGCAAGAATTTTTCAGCGTAAGAAAAGAAGTGACTGAAACAGCTTCACAGTATCTTCAGAGACTTTGCGTTAAGATAGGTCAAGTTAAGAAACGTGGTGGTCTGCAGGAGGATCAAAGTGAAACCATCTTTAATCACTTTATTTCATCTTGTGAGTGTGACATTCTCAAGCAGTGTTTACTCTTTAATCAAATTACCTACATACAAATGAAATGAAATGAAATGGGGTTTAACGTCCTACTGTTCTGCTTCTATACTGGGCTAATGAAGACGGGCATACGCCATACAGTGTGTTTTGAGGGAAATTTTGCCCGGGCAGCACCTACATACAAAACCAGAAGGGAAAAACTCAAATCACAGTCACAAATAGCAACTCTGAGTCATAGATCAGACATCACCCAAATTTTTGAAGGAATACGGAGCATGCAAGCCCAAATTAACTTCTTGACAGAGTGTAGAGCACAGAGAAGAGACACTACAAGTAAATTTAAACCTAAAACACAAACTGGTAGTAGATTCAGTTATTATTGTGGTGAGAATGATCACTTAAAAAATAACTGTAACAACACAGAAAATCCAAACCTTGTTTTTAAGAAACTTAATGAACGGCCTCGCTAGAAGGCCATAGCGAAACCCTTCCAGGAAATTTAATATGGCCTGCCTGTGAATCTTTTAGTTTGATATATGGATTAAAAGCTCGTTCTTTATTGGACAGTGGCTCACAAGTTACTACAATAACTAGACAATATTGCCGTAAGCATCTACCTGGTTTTGTAATACATTCAATTATGGATGGAACTTTCTGTGTTGAGCGTGCTGAAGGTCGGAAGGTACCTTATGATGATTTTATTGAGATAGAATTTGGATTCCCAGATGCTATCTCTGGTGTATGCGATTCAGTTAGAACTCGTGTCCTTGTGTGTCCTGAAACACCCTACACGAAAAATACTCCTGTAATAATTGGTACAAATACTTTTCGGATGATTGATGATGTTGATAAAGAGAGGCTGAGCCAACGTTTTTTGAACAGTTTAACTATGTTGCCTAATTTTCGTGGAAAATCTAATCCTAACAGTGATGGAAAATTTAGAAATTTTATAATTAAAAACAAATCAAATATTCGAATCCCTAAAGGACAATTTTGTTAGCTTAAAGGATCTTGTCCGTCTAAATATTCTTCGTCACAGGACTAATCAGAATGTAAAAATCATAAACATAAAAATCATAAGTTCTCGTTCAGATGTCAAACCTGTCCTATATTCATCTGAAATTGTCTCATCATTAGACAGCATTAGAGATAATGTTCTTAATTTTGTCCAGCAAACACAGAATCTTTTGACGCAAATAGTATGAAAGATCCACAGCCTTCAGAATTACAATTTGACTGATGTCTTTTGCAAACATGAATATGATGTTGGGAGGACATATGTTGTTGAACATGAAATAAAATTCACACCTGGACCGGTAATCAAGGATGATGCTCGGAAACATATCCAATCGTTATTGGATGCCAATGTTATTTCACCTTCAAATAGCCCATATACCAGTCCAATAGTATTAGTCCGAAAACGTAATTCAAAACTGAGATTGTGCGTAGATTATCGCAAAGATGCGTATCGAATTCCTAACATTTCGGATATCTTTTCGGCTCTTCATGCTTTGTGACAATGGACTTAAAGATGAGTTTTCATCAGATCCCTATGACTGAATACTCAAAAGACATAACTGCATTCGTTTGCCCTTTCGGACTTTTCAACTTCGAAAGAATGAGTCATGGTTTAACCAATAGTCCATTAACATTCCAGAGGTTAAAATGAAATGAAATGGGGTTTAACGTCCTACAGTTTTGCTCCTAAACTGGGCTAATGAACCAGAGGTTAATGGAGAACTTTTGGTTTATCTCGATGATATTATCTTACACGGTCGAGACATTGCAACTGTTGAGAAGACACTTTTCAAAACCATTGATGACTGCGATCATGTGGACTCAAATTAGACCCTCCAAAATGTACTTTCTTCCAAAAATCGGTGGGTAAGTGGGTAAGACGCTGGCTCGTTAGCCTGGAGGTCGGGAGTTCGTTCCCTGCATTGGCAGAGAAAGTTCATCCAGATTTCTCGGCGTGGTTCACCCGTGTCAGTGATGCAGGACGGAGGGCCTGACAAGGATAGCTGTCTAGTAGTTCGGATGGGGCAAAAACCCGAGGTCCCGTGTACGAATTGGCGTACACGTATAAGATCCCTTGAGAGTTGGAATTCGATAATAGCGCACTGTATGGCGTATGCCCGTCTTCGTTAGCCCAGTTCAGAACAGTAGGACGTTAAACCCCATTTGATTTCATTTCCAAAAATCTGTGAAATATAGGTCATATTGTCTCCGAGAAGGAATCACCCCAGATCCCGATATGATTTCAGCTTTAACAACATAGCCTTCCTTATCCAAAGACTTCAAGAGACTTAAAAGCTTTCTTAGGTTTTACTGGTTATTTTCGTCAGTTTATGGATAATTAATCTCGAATAGCGAAGCCGCTGAACAAACTGACTAGTGGATATTTAACCCCTAAAACTTTACGAACACTAAAAGCTCGCCATCTCTTAAAAGGCCGCACTGTGTTATGTGTGAACTCGTCTACTGAAGCAAAATGGGACTCTTAATTGTCAATTCGCCTTCGACGAACTCATCAAGAAACTCACAACAGCTCCTGTGTCAGGATTTGCAGATTTGTCTTCTCCCTTTTGGCTGCATATTGACGCAAGCAACATAGGCCTTGTATCAATATCATACGTGTAATAGCATTATAACAGAACGCCTTTATCCATGTTAGGCACCCTCTTCATCATAGTCAAAAACTTGAGTGGAGGAAATATGTCAAACCGCTTACTCATGCCTACAATTACCCATTGACATTACATTTGGCACCGACACTGGAATGTGTCAATCAAGTAAATCTGTGAGTAAATATGTGTCAGATTTAAACGACAGATTAAAGTCCGCTTATCAGACTGCCCTAAACCATACTCTTATCGTGTGAGAAAATCAAAAAAACTTTATATAAGAAAGCTTTTGTAGTAAAACTGGAGATTGGTGATCGCGTTTGCAACCTTAGTATTCGTGGAAAACATAAACTAGCCGATAAATGGGAACCAGGCGTCTATGTTATTCAGTCTAAGTCATCAGATGTTCCAGTTTATACTGTACATAATGAAAATAACACTGGTAAGGATAGAATATTACATCGCAATTTACTACTTCCGTGTGGTGAGCTTTAACTGGGTGTTCAACCTGTGAAACTGCAAAAGCCTCATAAAATCAAAACACGCTCAAGTACTCAGGTAAAAACTGACAGTGACACTTCTGAGTTAGAATTGGAGTCTGATTACCAGGTTCTAGACATAGAATTTGGTAATGCACCAAATATTGGGATAAAGTTACCCGATAAATCCGAGCCAATTGATAGTAACCTCTCAGCAGAGTTTCCTGAATTCGTGACAAAATCACACCTATCTTTTAGTGATCAAAATGACAACATTTCCCAAAATGATTAAATAAACAGAACAGATAATGAGGAATTGGGTAATGATATCGATATTAAAGATACATTATTGGAGATTCGATAATGAGTTGGCAGTTCTCGCTATAATAGTTAAAAACTAGATAATATAAAGGCAAATTGCTGAAAATTTCATTGAAAATTGATCCACTATGAACCAAGAACTAAGTGATTGAAATTTCCGCCGAGCCTTGATCATCATTACTAAAGTCAGTAAGATAAACAGCATAGTCTCGATTATCCATTTAATCGTTAATCGTGACAGAAAGTTATGCAGTAAATCGGCTCATAATCCACTAAAGATCACAGGCTAGTGATGCCATCTAGAGTTGATTATGGTCTGGATCACGTTGCCGAAGCAACGACTGCGAGTTTCCCAACATCTGGCCGTTGCTTGTTTACTTCACAATTCCCGAACTTATAGCTATGTTATCTACAGACACGTGAGCAGTAGCGTCCAATCAGAGGTTGTAACATCGTGACCTCCACGGAAACCTTGACGTTGAATAAACCTTGAACTTTGCAACCCGATTATCACAGGTAGACATTTTAGCTTGAAAGCGCGAGACTTGGTATTCGCGACGATCGAGGAATCTGATAGGCTCACAAGATGGGCTTGTACCCAATCGAAATTAGTGCCGCAATATGCAAGGTATTACGTGAAGGCCTTGTTAAGATGTACGTAGTTGGAGCGAGATCAAGCCTTCTATTGAAGATGATCTGGATAGCTTAATTAATGTCTAATTAATAATTTAGATAACATTTCAGGCCTAAAGAAATACCTACAATAGACAGATTTAGCTGTTGCATAATGTATGTTTAATAATGTAAATGAATCTACAGTGTTGTTTTAGATTTCGAAATTTTGGGTGATGGTAAAGAAGTGGACGATTCCATTCAGGAAGTAACTTCAAATTCTTCAGACACCAATAATACGTATTCAACAGATGATATGGATTTAAATCTTGCACGTAAGAAATCCTCGCGTACCCGGAATGCACCCACTCTCCTTACATTTCATTATCTTGGAGAACCTTCGTATCCAGTAATGGATCATCGCACAGTGAATGATGTGCCAACTGCAACATCCAGTACTACGGCAAATATGTTTATGTGTCAGTATTTACAAGTGGTAATTCACAACGTAAAAGTGAAATAGTTGTGGTTTAGAAATCAGTATCTTTATCTAAAATATATATTTATGTGCTCCAAGTGTTCATAATAAGAAAGATAGGTTGCCGGGCAACGAAACATACGCCCACAGCAGCTAAATCGTTTTACTCATTTAAATAATGCATATAAATATCATGCAGATCGAATGATAACTTTTGTTGTTACAGCATTCACACGGTTCACCAAAGTGAAACAAGGGCCATAACTCTAGACATAATTAACGGAAATTGATGAAATGCAATAGACTTCTTCGTTTCGCTAATTTAAAGGTTGCTTATCAGTTTCATACAGATCGGATGATAATTTTAGTCGTTAGAGCGTTCACAAGGTGCAATAAAGTGAAACAAGGGCCATAACGCAAGAATAAATTTACGGAAATTATTGAAATTAAATAGGATTCTTCATCTCACCAATATAAACAACATATATCAATTTCAAAACAATCAGATGATAAATGTAGTCTGTAGAATGCACAAGAAATTGTGGACGATGGACGAACGGACCGACGGACGGCTGGGGGCGACGACAAAATACGACCACATTTCCATGTGGGCGTATAAAAATATGTTACGTCTAGATAAATGTGCTTATAAAGAATATCCAGTGTGTTCCCTATAATATTCCCTCTAGAATTCTGTATTATTGGAACAATCCTGGACAGCCCAAAATTGGATACTTTGGAAAACTCTTTGTTTATTTTTGCTCTTAGTGTTTATATTCATATTTGTAATGTGGTAATATTTCTGCTATATACAAAAATTCAGAGGTCTACTAGGTTTAATTCTATGCTTGCACTTATTACAAAATCCATTGCCGGAATTTAGACAAACTAGGTCAAGTCCATGTCCAAAGATTGGATTGTGCCCAAATTGCATCCTTGGAATCTAGGTCGCCATTCCGCAGTATTACTTGGACGTTCTGTCTTCGGACAGCTTGTTATTAAACTTCAGATCCATCATATTTACATCTTCTTGTGTTTATATTTATAAGTGTGGCTCCTTAAACATACATTATGCAAGAGCTAAATCTGCCTATTGCAGGTCTTTCTTTAGGCCTGAAATGTTATCTAAATTATTTATTAATTAACTTATCCAGACCATAATCAACTCTCGATGTCATCGCTAGCCTGCGATATTTGCTGGATTAGGATCCTATCTGCTGCCCAATGCTCATTCATGATTAAATCAAGAAATGGATAATCGAGATGATGTATTTTATCTTACCGACTTTAGTATTGATGATCGAGGCTAGGCCCAAAATTCAATCGCAAAATTCTCGGTTCAGGGTGGATCAATTTGACTGAAATTTTCAGTAAATTACCTTTACTTGATCTAGATTTTAACTATTATATTGAGAACTGTCAGCTCTTTATCTAATCTCCCATAATGTATCTTTTAGATAGCAAACCTCATCTCTCAACCCTCCATATTTCGAGATAAGATATAGTCCTATATAGTTCCACGTAGCAAAGCCCACCGCAAATCCCATCGGCCATCAGTAAGCAGAATTGACAATATTTTTCATCAAAACAACGATTGATTATTGTTATTTATAACATTTCTGTCACATCCAACTACAATTAAGCTAAAAATCCTAACTAACACGGGTACAAATCTTTTTAAATCGAAGCGATAATAGATTGCTTTCTCCGACATTTTAAATTTACGTCTTTAACACATAAAGGCGAGGCCTCGTGCGCAATAGCCAATTAAAGTTCTAACCTGATCAGAGTTGCGCCGGAGTAATACGCCCTACGGTGTAATTATGAATGTCCGTATCAATTTTGATAAAAACAACGCTTGATTTACTTTATTGTCAATATTTGCTGATAAATGACTGTTGCTTCAGTAGATTGGGCTGTGTATGTGTAATAAGTAATAATAGTATAAAATTCACTTATTTTTAAGTTGGTACATGCATTAATAAAGAAATTAAGTTTGCCAGGTGAAACTAAAGGCGCCCAATCGTAGCTAAAAACAAGCACATCAGTATATCTCAACGTTTTAAGCTACGTCCTCGTAGCTATGTATCTTTAAGCCTGTCCATTCGAATCCGTCGTTATTAGTTCACCCGCCTCTCACACATCATTCATCCCCCTAGTGTTAGAGATGAGGGCCCCGGGTTACATAAGCAACATATACATTCACAAATGAACCACCAACAACCGCAAAAAGCTGACACCCCAATGTTTTGTAGCATGAATTCACGTCAACGTTTCAACCGGGGCAAACCGGAAAATATATTCTGTGTTATCAAGCTATGAATAAATATAAAGATAATTAATTATTTTTAGCACTAATAATATTTACTCGTGTAAAGAATATTTCCAATCTAACAAAATAATAATACACGACTATAACAAATACAAATCAACGTACAAGTTTCAATAAAATATGCAAATAGTACAAGTTTCAATAAGAAACGATAACACTACATGTCTGTCTCTGTCATCAACTGTTTGTTGTAGTTGAAAAGTAGTTCTTCGAAGGCGGTACGAATAACATGAGTTGACCGTAGTATACATTGGTAACATCTTTTTTAGCACCGATTATCATATGTATACGTGTGTGCAACAACACGAGCAAACGTCTAATGACTATGGGAACACTTATAATAAGTTCGTGCATGTGTAGGATATATTATATAATAACACAGGAAGAACTTTATATGATCAGTATACCCATATTACAATGGTTAACATTCAGTACACTTTTGTCCATTTTTAAAAACCGTTCTTGGTACAAAGCACGGAAAACTACACCCGGTACGTGTATACAATGACGGCGAATTTGCTGCTATCACTTGATTTCTGTAAATGTCACTTTCTAATTGTTGAAGATAGTCTTTAGTCTGATTAATCTAGTCTTTATTCAATATCCTTGGTTATCAGGGTCACGTTTGTATCTTGTATCTGTGCCATTCGCGATTCCATCTTATTACAGAGTAGAGTAAAATGTATATAAGATTCTGTAAAGGAAGTCGCCATCTTAACTTAGAATTACTATAGGGTATAGAATAATGATTTTTAAACTGCGTTCACATACTTTATATGTAAAATATTATTTAACACGAATAACTCATGCCACCCAATAAAGAGAATTAACCTAATACAACGATGACAAGACGTGATTATCCTGATAACTTAATTAGCTGGATTGGACTTGAATGCTAATAAATGCAATCAGTATGCCTCATCCCAATTAAAACCCTTCTTCAAGTGAAAACTTAATATGACATTTATATTATGTTAAAACAGTTAGTGATACAAATGGACGGGATCTGAAAATGTAATGGTTAAGAAAATGACACAGGTTCCATTCTGAAGACAAAGTTCACAATACAATTTTCACTGCCAGTACCCCTTTAAATTGGACAACCGTGTACATTATCATGCAAACAAAACTTAAATTTGTGTCTCTTTCTTGCCCAGTCGTGGTAACCGTTACAACAAAAAGACTCATAAACATTGGGGACAGCTATTATTAATGTATGCCTTCTTATATAAATTATCATTGAGATAATAATTAACACGACAAGCCCATAATCAACTCACTAGAACATCGGATGGCAGAGATATTAAAAAACTTTATATAAGAAAGCTTTTGCAGTAAAACTGGAGATTGGTGATCGAGTATTAAGTTCGCAACGTTAGTATTCGTGGAAAACATAAACTGGCCGATAAATGGGAACCAGACGTCTAAGTCATCAGATGTTCCAGTTTATACTGTACGTAATGAAAATAACACTGGTAAGGATAGAACATTACATCGCAATTTACTACTTCCATTCGGGCGTATAAAAATATATTATGTGTAGATAAATGTGCTTATAAAGAATATCCAGTGTGTTCCCTATAATATTCCCTCTAGAATTCTGGATGACCCAAAATCAAATACTTTGGAAAACTCTTTGTTTATTTTTGCTCTTAGTGTTTATATGTTCCTTTATTGTTAGCTTTAATGTAGGCCTAGTCTTTAATTGTGTTAAATTGTTTTCTTCTAGGAGAGGTGTGTGTAGCCATCCTCATGTTTGTACATATAATATGGTTTATTTGTAATATGTAATATTCAAATTTCTACTAGGTTTAATTCTATGCTTGCACTTATTACAAAATCCATTGCCAGAATTGACAAACTAGGTCAAGTCCATGTCCAAAGTTTGGATTCTGCCCAAATTGCATCTTGGGAATCTAGGTCGCCATTCCGCAGTATTACTTGGACGTTCTGTCTTCGGACAGCTTGTTATTAAACTACAAATTCATATTTACATCTTCTTGTGTTTATATTTATAAGTGTGGCTCCTTAAACATACATTATGCAAGAACGAAATCTGCCTATTGCAGGTCTTTCTTTAACTTAATTAACTTATCCAGACCATAATCAACTGTCGATGTCATTGCTAGCCTGTGATATTTACTGGATTAGGATCCGATCTGCTGCCCAATGCTCATTCATGATTAAATCAAGAAATGGATAATCGAGACTATGTGTTTTATCTTACCGACTTTAGTAATGATGATCGAGGCTAGGCCCAAAATTCAATCGCAAAATTACGTGACAAGGAGTAGGGTCGCCTGTCCAACCTCGTGGGTTTTCTCTGGGTCCTCCGGTTTCCTCCCACTGCTAAAGAGCCCTACGCGCAAGCGAATTATTGAAATAAAAATTTAAAAACTATATGTTAGTCCCGAAATGACCTAGTTTGTGTCGAGTGGACGTTAAACCCCCATTTCTATCTCTCAATCGCAAAATTCTCGGTTCAGAGTGGATCAATTTGACTGAAATTTTCAGCAAATTACCTTTACATTATTTAGTTTTTAACTATTATAGTGAGAACTGCCAGCTCTTTATCTAATCTCCCATAATGTATCTTTTAGATAGCAAACCTCATCTGTCAACCCTTTGTGTTTCGAGATAAGATTTTTAAGTTGTGTACATGCATTAATAAAGAAATTAAGTTTGCCAGGTGAAACTAAAGGCGCCCAATCGTATACCTCAACGTTTTTAGCTACGTTCTCGTAGCTATGTACTGAGCGCCATGGAAAACGCATCACTTTTGTTTCCCAAATATTTTATTACTAGGTGGTTTTTGTATGTATAATATTATGCAATATTATGAACTATTGTTTCACACAATGCTCCCAAACGCAAAAAATATCGGCCCGTGTGCAAACAAACAAAAATTGTACGAGATGCACATGAAAAACCCAATATTCACGTGCAGCATTGTGTGTGGGCCCTTTAAAAGCATGTTTTCGACTTAATGTGCAGTACATGAACTGTGAAACGTCAATCTGTCGTAATTTGTTGTTGGACGTGTGAAGGAATCGAGCTAGAGATGTCGAGACTTACTGAAAATCAACGGAATGAAGCCATGGGAATGTCCAGGGCTGGCATGTCTACACGTGCTATTGCCAGACACTTCAATTGTCATCAGTCCACTATTGTAAGGTTGGTGGAACGTGTTCGAGTTACTGGATCAACACGTGACCGTCAACGTCCTGGTCCAAAACGCGTTACATCCCAGACTCAAGACCGCTACATCCGGGTCACTCATCTGCGTGACAGATTCCGCCCAGCGACTCGAACAGGTGCAGCAATCGTCGGAAGACAAGGACCAGTGAGTGCCAACACCGTAAGACGTCGTCTAAGAGAAGTAGGACTCCGTGCACGACGACCTTATGTTGGAGCTGTCCTCAGGGATCATCACCGTCAGCGGCGTTTGATATGGGCTCAACGACACCAGACATGGAGAAGAGTAGACTGGCAAAGTGATGAGAGTCGCTTTCATCTTTATCACGCTGATGGCCGTCAACGTGTGTGGAGACGTCTTGGGGAACGTCTTGCAGACTGCTGCGTCTTCGAAACGAATCGATGGGGTGGGGGAAGTTTAATGGTGTGGGGAAGCTTCACATTTCATCACCGGACCGCCCTCCACATTTGCAGGGGTCGCGTTTATGCTGTAGCCTACCGTGATGATGTCTTGCAACCAGTTGTTGTTCCGATGTTTCGAGCGCACCCACAACTTCAGCACTTCCAACAGGATAATGCACGTCCGCATACCGCCCGTTTTAGTATGGACTACCTGGCTGCTAACAACATCAATATCATGGACTGGCCAGCCATGTCTCCGGACATGGCACCGATAGAACATGTCTGGGATGAGATTGGACGCCGTCTGTATCGGAGACCACAGATGCACACCATTGCTGCTTTAGAAGCTGCTCTTGTCCAAGAATGGAACAATTTGCCCCAGGCCTTCTTTGAAACATTGGTAAATTCCATGCGACGTCGCTGCACAGCGTGCGTAAGAGCCAGTGGAGGACACACGCGCTACTGACATCTGTGTCGTACTTTTGGTTTTGACCCCTCTGACTTTGTACCGTTGATTACAGATTAAACATCCATAAGTGTACAAATGTGTTGTTATTGATGTGTTCCCATTTGAATATTGTTCACAATAAGAAGCAAAATAAATAAGATATATTTACAGGATCATTTTGTTATACGAAAAACTAAGTGATGCGTTTTCCATGGCGCTCAGTATATATTCTGTGTTATCAAGCTATGAATAAATATAGAGATAAATAATTATTTTTAGCACTAATAATATTTACTCGTATAAGAAATATTTCCAATCTAACAAAATAATAATACACGACTATAACAAATACAAATCAACGTACAAGTTTCAATAAAATATGCAAATAGTACAAGTTTCAATAACAAACGATAACACTACATGTCTGTCTATGTCATCAACTGTTTGTTGTAGTTGAAAAGTAGTTCTTCGAAGGCCGTACGAATAACATGAGTTGACCGTAGTATACATTGGTAACATCTTTTATCATATGTATACGTGTGTGCAACAACACGAGCAAACGTCCAATGACTATGGGAACACTTATAATAAGTTCGTGCATGTGTAGGATATATTATATAATAACACAGGAAGAACTTTATATGATCAGTATACCCATATTACAATGGTTAACATTCAGTACACTTTTGTCCATTTTTAAAAACCGTTCTTGGTACAAAGCACGGAAAACTACACCCGGTACGTGTATACAATGACGGCGAATTTGCTGCTATCACTTGATTTCTGTAAATGTCACTTTCTAATTGTTGAAGATAGTCTTTAGTCTGGTTAATCTAGTCTTTAATTCAATATCCTTGGTTATCAGGGTCACGTTTGTATCTTGTATCTGTGCCATTCGCGATTCCATCTTATTACAGAGTAGAGTAAAATGTATATAAGATTCTGTAAAGGAAGTCGCCATCTTAACTTAGAATTACTACAGGGTATAGAATAATGATTTTTAAACTGCGTTCACATACTTTATATGTAAAATATTATTTAACACGAATAACTCATGCCACCCAATAAAGAGAATTAACCTAATACAATGATGACAAGACGTGATTATCCTGATAACTTAATTAGCTGGATTGGACTTGAATGCTAATAAATGCAATCAGTATGCCTCATCCCAATTAAAACCCTTCTTCAAGTGAAAACTTAATATGACATTTATATTATGTTAAAACAGTTAGTGATACAAATGGACGGGATCTGAAAATGTAATGTTTAAGAAAATGACACAGGTTCCATTCTGAAGACAAAGTTCACAATACAATTTTTCACTGCCAGTACCCCTTTAAATTGGACAACCGTGTACATTATCATGCAAACAAAACTTATATGTGTCTCTTTCTTGCCCAGTCGTGGTAACCGTTACAACAAAAAGACTCATAAACATTGGGGACAGCTATTATTAATGTATGCCTTCTTATATAAATTATCATTTAGACAATAATTAACACGGCAAGCCCATAATCAACTCACTAGAACATCGGATGGCAGAGATCTTAAGTGGATTAGAACATGTCTGTCACATTTTCGTTAAAATGGATAATACGTTACTTTCGTAGCAATGGTACTTTGGCAATCTAAACTATTTACAATCTAAACATTCACAACATCGCTAAGAATAAAGTTATAGTAACTTGGCTGAAATCTTCAATATATTCATTTTTCATTAGCTATGTGTGAATCATTATAACAAGAACGTTCAGCTCTTTATCTAAATCTTACATAATTCATCTTTAATTTAATGGTTCTGACATAGTGGCCCTTGATAAGTGTCGATTTACTGGATTTCAGAATCCATACCCTTTCCAAACTGATATGTTAGGTTATAAAAAGCCACAAACATGATTTTATAAAGTATTAAAATGTACGGATGTTTATTGTTATTGGTGTCAGAAGTTAATGGAAGATTTAAAGTTATTTAAACCTATTTGGATTATAGATGCATTATTTAAGAGCTTAATCTGCCTATTACAGTTCCTTTTTCTGACTTCAAATGTTACATAAATTATTATTTAGACATTTATCCAACTCTTTAGGCCATCGGATGACTTAGATATTTTATGGATTAGAACACTCTCGCCATTTACAATTTAACGATAAAATGGATAAGCGAGATTTTCTTTATTATGATAGCAATGGCACTTGAAAATAGAGACTATCTTATTATAACTTCAAACACTTTTAACACTCGTTATCTATTTTTGAACTATTATAGCAAGAACTGTCAACTCTTCATAAAATAATATTAATGACAATGACCCATCACCAATTTTTGAATTCTAAAGACAGATAATGATGACAGTTAATGTTAACCGGGTCAAGAGAATTTACAGTATAAGACACAATGACCAAACTTGTAAAATACATGTATGTACTGCATATAAATTGAAAGATAACGAAAAACAAATTTTAATGAACCTGAAATTGACGTCAAAATAAAGATTTTATTTTCGGAAGAGAGAGAATACAATAATTTACGGAAATTGGTATTTCAAAAGTCAAGCGCCCCTAAAGATATTCTAGATCTCTTCAATTTAACTGTCGACAACAGACTGTCTGTGTCTATGGAGACCATTCGTTCATTCGTTCCTGGAATTTTACGTCCACTTCCACCAAGGGCGGGGACTGCAGTGGCTTTTCTACGGCATGGCAGGCAGGTATGGCGCGCGCCATGGGCGCCACTTTATGGGAGCGCCACTGACAGATACTGGCAGTAATCCTGGCTAAATCTATTTGTTAAGGCCAGCTCAATTTTCGTAAAGGTCGCTGAAATGTAAATAAGGTTAGGGCACGTGATTGTTGGCGAGACTGTAGGTTAGGTTTAAGAATTTGGAGCTAGGTCCAGGGTTAGTGTTAGTCCTGTTTACATCTCGTGACCTTTGACCAAACTTGAAGTTGGCCTTATCAAGTAGATCTAACCCCGATATCCTGCGTAATCTAGGGAAGTAGTCTAGACTTTCCTGTGGAATTTAAAAAATAAAAGTGTAATTTCTTTATTTCAGGGCATTGTATTAGAAGGTCGCGAAACTCAGTAAAAGCAAGGAGCAGAGCCCTATTTACCTATGGGCTTGACATCATCATCGGCTTGGTCAATTGTGTTAATAAACAATCTTCCATCTTCCTCTAGTCGTGGGGACCTCATAATAAGTGGAATAACCTATGGCCTCTCTTCATCTAAATCCGACACTACAAGAAAGGTACAATATTGTAATTTTTATGTCGTGCTATAATTTGTTTGTTAAAAGTTTAACTAAATTGTTTTTATGTTTTGTAATTGATTTTAATGTAAATTCATCTAAAGAACTTGTGTGTCAGATGTTTAGACAGGGGCGAATTCCAGTGCTTGTCGGGGTAGCTATTTTCCGCAGACGCACAATACAATTACTTCACAACCTCATTTCAGAAATAAGACACTAAACCATTTTTATTGCAGGTCTATAACCTTTCTACAATCTCACTGTGAAATGAACAATGTCTGAATAATGACATGAATGGTTGTTGTGAAGTTACAGAGAGTCCCTCTTGTTTAAAGAGTATTTTCAATGGGACATAACTTGACATCTGAGTTTTCCCATGCTTATGGAAACATCTTAGATAATAACCAAACCCCCGATTACTCTATGCAGTCGGTTCAACAGTGGTATGTACTCATATCAGCAAAGCGGGGTGTAACACATACTATTTAGATCATAAGGTCTGTCATTGGGTGACATGGTTTCAATCCCAAGCTTGAACGTGAAAAGTATTGGGGTCACCTGCTTGACCTCGTGGGTTTCCTCTCACTGATAAAGACCCCCCTCTCTCTCCCTGTCGCTCGCTCTCTCACAGTAAATCCAACTAGCGAGCTATTGGTGTTTCAATAGTGAATCAGTGAAACCTGTGGCCCGGACGTGAGGAACCGGCCTTGCGGAATATCTCAAATCTGTACATTTTCCTGGTAAACCAGTTTGAAACATTCATATTAACGACCACGTATGTATAGAACACGTCACTCCCACCGCCGATGGTGCTAAATATCCATACATTAATACTTACAACAATTATTCAGCGCTTTTGCGTTTTCCTAGTGGAAATTGCTTAATCAAGGTGAAATCAAAAGGATATATAACGGAGTCTGAACTGTTGGTTTCCAAGACGAAACACAAAACTATTTCTCAGTCCATTAGTCTCTTTTTATCCAGATATAGACACCTGAAGATTTCTTACTGAGTCTGATTCAACTTTGAGACGAACAGAAAAATAATTCATCAGCTGACAAGGAATTTAAATATAAATGGGGACATGGTCCAACATTCTGCCAAACTGTCACAAATATTTCTGTGAACGATATTTTAATGCCAATAATGTGTAATGATGGGGTATCAGGGGCGGATCCAGGAATTTTTGCAGGAGGGGGTTTGCCAGGTTCCCGAGACAATGTATCTCCCCCCCCCCTCCCGCATGGTCTCTGTCGTCATTTTGGCGTATATAAATACACATTGAGCTTTTTAAACAGAGAAATTCAACACCTAGTTTGACGTCAATTTTTATTATGAATTAATACAATGACATTGTGATTCAATTTCATGGATGCAAAGCATTAATTGTGATATCACATAATGTCTATATCATTATCTCGTGCTTTGAGTGCCCATCCTATGATTCCTGTCCCACATCTGACGATAAAGGATAAAGCACACGGCCCTAGAAACTTTTCTCATAAAAAGTGTTGATTTACAAAAAAATTTATGTAGCTGAGCAGGGACCCGCCACCCCCTGGATCCGCCCCTGGGTATGACCTTCTTGGCATATTTTCTCTTCTAGCAAGGTAGTGCGTCAATATGTTGCACTCTTGAGTAATCTCCCCAAAAAATCATTCAAAGTGGCAAAATGATGGTCTTTTTCTTGTATCCTTTCAACTTGGATAAATCGTGGATTATGGGAGGGCACACCCGCTCCAGCCATTAGAACGTGTCGATGGGAACGGCGTTCCATTAGCAAAGTAGGTGTGCTGGAGTGATTCAGAATGCTCTGTCTGGTGCTCAACCGACCATCGTCATTGATCAGAATCCCTCAATCGATAATGTTAATCCCATGTTAAAGCAGAAGTCCCAGTTTTCATTGGCCTTCCGATATAGTTCGTTGTATGCGGATCAAACGCCGTAATGTGAAGAAGTAGTCTAATTACCACGTCTGAAAGATTCAGCTAAAGAAATTGATCGGCAAAACAAATTATAACGATTACTTAACTCTTCACAATACTAATACTTTATAATTTATTAAACTATAGATCCAAAATCAAACTGGCCAGTGAAACAGTTGATCCGTGGCGCACTTACAGAACTATAAATAATAAAATAGAGCTATAAATACATGCATGATAAAACAGAGCTATATAAATACATAAATGAATCAATAAAATGTAAATTGAACAGTGATGATAAACGTAAATATAAATGAAATTTAAACGGTTAAACATATTAACATGAATCACTGATATAATCAGTTTAAAGTTAGATGCACTAAGGCCTATTTGTGGAGCGGTTAGAGGTACAAGCCATGCAAAACTCTATAAAGAAACAGGATTGTTTACAAAAAAAAATATAACCAGTTTTTTTTCCAAATACTATTCTTGGACTCAATTTTGATGGAACAATCGTTCCAAAAGAATCTATTGAGAAAGTACGTTAACCAAATAAAAATTTTACAATTTTTGATATTCAGTACATGTAGGTTAAATGTTTGTCTTGGGGAAAGAAGACGAAGAGTTCATATGTTGGCAGATCATTGGCATCTATCAATATTATAAGTTATAGGCTATGGAAACATGAAATATGATATTGCATATTCAATAAGAAGTCCAACAATACGTCAAGGTTCGGCACAGAAGATGATTTTCATAGAACTTAGAACCAAAGTTAATATTTATGGCACTTTGGGTTCAGAAATACGAATTACCTCGGTTGTATCACCATTCGACAGTTTTTGTTTACTAGTTTAGTCATATTGTGCTCCTCGTTAGAACCATTTAGGGCCACGTAGAGCTGTGTCAAGTCGATTTGGTTGATTTCATATCGCCCAGAGTTGGAGAATAGAGATCTAAGAACCGAAATTGCGGTACACGTGTCTGTGGATCAAATTTGCGGACAAAGATAATAACCATCTGTTTCTGACATTCCAGATATTAGGAGAATAAGGATAGAGTAAAACCATCAATGAGATACGATACCGTATACCAACAATCGCCTCATTCGATGTCGTTTGTAAACTTTGCCAAGGGATATCTTAAAACACAGCAAAAACTCGCAAAATTCTACTTCCTACTGTAACATCAACAGGTGACTGTATAACTCAGACGCGTGCTAAGTCCCCCCCCCCCACTCTTATTTTTTTTTTTGGGGGGGGGGGGAGGGGACTTAGCACGCGTCTGAGTTATACAGTCACCCGTTGATGGCTATAGCCAATCGAACGTTAGTATTGTCTGGGACTAGAATAAAGAGTTCTTAGAGCCTTCCATGGACATTTTGCTACCCAGTTGCCAAATCCACAAGAAAACTGGACATCAGTATTTCATTGAAATGTATGACGCAGCTTCAGATAGTATCACAGGATTAAAATAACATCAGGTTTTAACCAGTTTATTAGTCGAGATTTCTCCTTCATTATGTTAGAAAACTTATTAGACTGCCTTCTTAAAAGAGAAATTTTCTTTGTAATGAGTTCTTAATTAATAGACAGAGAAGAGGACGGGTGTTTATTACAGACATGAATACAGAATAAATGAATTAGATTGAAAGACAGATAGCGATGGATAACATCATTCATTATGACTAAATCTAATCCATAATTATAATGTCTTTGTATGACGTAAGTAAAGACTGTGGGGTTTCTTTTGTAATGTTGGCCGTCTACATTAGCCAGTTGGGTGTGGAAAAATAGGACATTGATTAAACCTCGTTTCAGTTCTGTGAAATTCCACATTTAATTACTAAAGATGCATTATGCAAAGTTTATATAAAGGCCTGAACGTTATTAATATAATAGTTTAAACATGGATAAAGAGAAATGAATATATTGAAAATTTTATTCAATTTACTTTATTCTCTGCGAAGTTATGGGTGGTTGAAGGTTTGACTAGATAGTCTCGATTGCCAAGTACCATTACTGTGACAATAAAAAAAAAGTTTCGATAATCCATTTTATTAAATGGCGAGAGTGTTCTAACCCATTTAATATCACGGCAATCTGGTGGTCTAGAGTCATGATTATGGGCTTGCCATGTAAATAACTAATTAATAATTTACATAACATTTGAAGCCCACCACCCTCTACAAATAAAATAACTAGAATAGGCAGATTTAGCTCTTGTTCACATCTTTAATATTGATAAAACATTTAAATAGACACGCGCTTAGTGTAAGATATTACAACCAAAGGCAGGGTTAAATAGTTTACACCCACGGATTTTATAGTTTATAGATTATAAATCTGGGTAAAACTAGGAGTTATGTAATATTACGGGTGTTATAGGTTATAGATTATAAATCTGGGTGAAACTGGGAGTTTTGTAATATTACGGGTGTTATAGTTTATAGATTATAAATCTGGGTGAAACTGGGAGTTATGTAATATTACGGGTGTTATAGTTTATAGATTATAATTCTGGGTGAAACTGGGAGTTATGTAATAGTTACACTTTAAAGTAAGATTATTTTTTTAATTATGACATCAGTGTTGTTCTATGGCTAAAGGGCAGATCACATAAATCTGGGTAAAACTAGGAGTTATGTAATATTACGGGTGTTATAGTTTATAAATTATAAATCTGGGTGAAACTGGGAGTTATGTAATATTACGGGTGTTATAGTTTATAGATTATAAATCTGGGTGAAACTGGGAGTTATGTAATATTACGGGTGTTATAGTTTATAGATTATAAAATTGGGTGAAACTGGGTGTTATGTAATATTACGGGTGTTATAGTTTATAGATTATAAATCTGGGTGAAACTGGGAGTTATGTAATAGTTACACTGTAAAGTAAGATTATTTTATTAATTATGACATCAGTGTTGTTCTATGGCTAAAGGGCAGATCACATATAGACAAAAATCTAACCTTATAAATACATACCAGCTTGATTCAGATTAAATTAATGTAAAGCAATTAGACACCTTTCTAAATATACAGTGAATATAATGTAGGCCTAAGCAATACATGTACGTATAAACTAACAGCGTTTCATTCATTTTATGCACTTAATATGAATTAAGAAAGATTAATTAAGATTTAAGCACTTTAAGAGTATTGCTGGAGCAATATACATGCCCCCTTACTCCTATTTTAATACACTGTTTAGCATATTATAGTTAAATATCAAATCAAAACAGATCCGGAAACAGAATTTTTAAAGAGTTTGGGTCAGTCTCTCAAGATGCAAATTTAGTTTGTGAATATACTATCGCAGTGCACCATCCTTCACATCTCAATGTTAACGTAAAATAAATCCGGAAAACAGAATTTTCATTCAACGCGGGCTTAATCTGTGTATAACATCCGCAAAACACTTCCTGGTCGTCAAAAATGACCCAATTTATATTTAATAAATAGACGCACGGAGCCCAACCACATCTACGTTGGCAGAATGTTTGCACCATGTACAGTTTTGGCTGCACAAACTGACTAAATCCCCCCCCCCCCCCTACAAAAAAAAATAATAAAATAACTAGAACTCCAAAGAGTAATGACATGTTTCGGCACGTCACGTCTTGTCACGTCAACAATCAAGTTACACCATGCATACGTGAGTATAGTATTCTAAATCAATTGTATTTATATTTTTCTACCCACCTTATACCATGGATAATAATGGATTTTAAAGGTAGTAATACAATATTTACTAACATTATACACACAGGACGTAATCAAGCATACACAATTTAAAATGCGCAGTGTTGATAATAACGTAATATGAGCGCGACGAATCGTTATTTGCCCGGGACCCAGGCCCTATTTTCCCGGGGCTCAAATTCGATGGCCTAAAGCATTCGCGGGGTCATGTTGGTTACTTTGATACCACATGCATGTTAGTGCAGAGCGGCGACGAAGCGTGATTCGCCCGGGCCCAAATTGAATGGAGTAAAACATTCACCTGTTCATGTTGGATTATTTCACAATACGCAAAATAGGGATTGGGATATCATGTCTTCAAACAAGGTGTGCCGCGGTGGCTCATTTGGTATGGTGTTTACTCAGTAAACAGAAGGTCCGGTGTTCGGCAAGAAAGTTGCTCGTGGATTTTCTTGCCAAGTTTCCCCTCGTTGGTGATACAGGACGGATGGCTTGTCGATGAAAAACGCCCAGTCCTTCGGTTGGAATAGAAAACTGAGGCACATGTGTACCATTGACAGCACGAAAAAAAAAAAGTATGGTGTAGCGCTGTTGCCCGGTTCCCGGGCAAATTTCCCTCAGCCAACTGCATGGCGCATGCCCGTCCTAATTAGCCAAAGATACCGTACAGAAAAGCAGGGCGTTAAACCGTGTTTTATTTTATCTTAATGTCGACTAAGGTCAAAGACAAGTTAAGACTCGGCGTTCTTGGATTAAAAACTTAGAGGTTCAACGCTCGTAGCCGCTATCGGATATTGCTTGCCATATCCACCCCCCCCCCCCCACACACACACCTATTCCATCTCAGAACAGCAAAAAATACGCACAGAAACATTCAAATCATTGCTTTAAAGATACGTTATGGGAGATTTTAATAGAGAGTTGACCATTCTTGCTATAACAGTTCAAAAATAGATGATGAAAGAAGAATATATTGAAAACTTCAGTAAAATTACTTTAATCTGAACAAAGTTATCACCATTGTAATTTTTGACCAGAAATAGTAGTCAACTCTCTCTTCACCGTCTCCGAGAATGTCCGATCGTTTGATTGACTAGCGTTAACTCCACCTACATAATCTCGATTATCAAGTAACGTTTTCAATGGCTGTGGTACCGTTAGCCTATTCGGTTTGAGACGAGATTGCAATTCAATTCGTATCACATTTATTTTTACTACAAATTAAAAATAAGACTTTTAATATATAGATAAGAAGCGAAAGTTTGAAAGGACCAAATCAGTGAGGCATAATAATAGCCGACTTCTTGTTAGCCTGCGTGTACTCTTGTACTGTAACTGGTCGGCCTACGTAACTCCCGAAGCAGACAAATGAAATAGGAAACAGTGATCCAATTGGGCTGCAATTCAACTGGGGTGATGTTAGCTGCGATGTTTATCAATTTCCATAATTTTTCTGTAAACGCAAGTGACAAAAGAACGTATAATACCGACATCCAAACTCTCATTTTAACAACAACTAAACATAATATCAAGCGGCCTCGCTTCGTACACTCTATCATTTAGCCTCGATTTAAAATTTCCGGGAGTAGGCCTATGACGTTAGCGTAACGGTTAATCTCCGCTTACGACGCCATTTAAAAATTTAATCAATCAATGAAACCCTGTTTAAATCCAAGCCGAATCCAAGCCATCCGTGGGTCTACAGAGTTGATTTTGTGCTTGTTGTGTAAATAAAGATCTAATTTATAATTTATATGACATCTGAAGCCTAAATAAAAACTTGCAATAATCAGATTTAGCTCTTGCATAATGTATGTTTAAAAGTAAGACCTGTATAAAGAATGATATAATATGCTGTTTTTTTAATTGCCCTATATTCTATTTACTTTTTACCTACCTTACAAAATGGATAATACGGGATTAAGAAGATTCCAATAACCGTTATCAAGCATGCATAATTTACAAATGAGCAGAGAGAGAAAGTTGATAATAAGGTCATCTCAGAAAAAAACATTGGCTATACCTGCTACATTTGTGAATAAGTATTTAGATAATTAAAATATGAGTAAAGTAATCATAAGAGAAAAACATCGGGTATGAATAATATACCGTGAATACGGCCACACGGGTGATAACGGATATAATAACTAAGTTAACGTGTTTAATAAACGAAGATGTCATCGCCTCCGGCATGCTAAGCACGGACGTCACAGAGAGCACCATATTTGCGTCGACACTTGATTCATTTTACTTATGAATATAGAACTTTTTTAAATTGTTTGTCAGTAGACGTCAGGGTCATCCTATATGCAAAGGTCAATGGTCATTAAACAGCTAGGTCTCCAGCCAGAAGGAGTGAAATCGGAAGTAAACAAAATCGAAATTCAAAATTCGGCTCACTAAGAATTATTGCCATTTAGAGTAGGTTCAAAAAAAAAGGGGGGGGGTCGAAAATGGGAATCAAAATGACGGCTGAATATCGATTTGAAGGTTTTTTTGTAAAATCCAACATGGCTGCCAAAGGGTTGAAAATGTTATGGAACAAGGTCTTTGAAAATAAAAGATAATATCTGGGACTAACACCACCATGTGTCATTTTTAGTCTATTTTTAAAATGGAGAGAATTATTCACGTTCGGAAAAAATAGGAAGGTCTCGGTAATTTCCGGAAGTTTCCGGGAGCCGTCACAAAATTTTTTAATATGCCATTTTGAAAGCATCGATGTGTTCCTTATTCCTATCAAGTTTCAACTTGATACCTCAAATACTGACGGCGATACGCCTTTTACGTCACGTCATTCAGTCAGCAGACGGTTGTCTTTCGAGACGGTCTATATTTTCTCATTTGCTTCTTTGTGTTCAGTGTTGTTTCTTCGAAAGGCGGGGGACTATTAAAATGGATTCGTCTGTCTGCCAGTCTGTCTGTTTGTCCGTCACACTTTTTGGGACACAATAAATCTCCTTCTAATTGAGCTAGAATGTTCAATCCTGGTGAATGTGTTTATTAGGTCAATGCCTCGATGGAGTTCAAAGATGAGCATTTTCTGCTTAGGGTAAGCAGAGATAAGCAATTTGATTGGTTGATGCTTTGGGACACGATAACTTTAGTTTTAATTAAGTGAGAGTGATGAAACTTGGTGTATAGTTTCATTACATCAATACCTTGACTAAGTTCGATAATGAGCATTTTCTGCTCAAGGTAAGCACAGCGGTAAGCAATTTGTTTGGTCAAGACTTTGGAACACAATAACTCTCCTTCTAATTGAGGTATAGATTTCATCGGTCGATGCTTTGGGACAAGATAACTTTGATTCTATCTGATAGAGAGTGATGAAATTTAGTGTATAGTTGATAATCAGTTTGATTGTTTGATACTTTTGAAAAAAATAAATGTGCTATTAATTAATATGTGTCATCTATTTATTTTTTTGGGTTTCGGCGGGGGACATCAGCCTCACTTGCTCTGTTTTTGTGATGGGTGGAACATGTGCCAATATGCCTCGTTTCTATTGGAATACGTAGAGCATTTCGTTTTAAAATACCTGTTTTTTTTTATACATTTCACCGATGTGATTACTTGTATAGTTAATTTCTACTTCAATATGTTTACATTCATATTGCTTGTAACATATAGCAGATCATGACTCATGCTGGCATTACGCAATGATTTCTCTGGGTTACATCCCTGATTGTTTTCAAATTTAAGTGAATTCTGTATCACTACAGGTCCGGGATTATACAGCGCAGTGGACGCTTACGGCTAGCCGTCGGATCCATTCATTTATTTTGAATTATTCGTTTGTTTGTGATTTCTGCGCGATGTATCTTGTCCATATATTTGTTTTTGTGTACATTATGTGTGGTGCAGTCCCCCTGCAATTACTATTGAATGTCGAAAAAATGGATGAAGAAAACTTTCGCTAATATCACCTCCTTTGATCCTGTTGTTGAGTGGTTTCAGGAATTGTTGTTATAGTTTTCTGTATAAATTAGCCTCATAATATTCGTGCAAATGTTTACTCCCTCCAAAACAAAAATAGAACTGTGGAATTTGCATGGATACGATCTCATGTCGGCATAGTAGGAAACGAGACTGCAGACACTCTGGCTCGCAAAGGGATCAGCCTCTGCGAAACCGAAGACTTAAAATACAGCGTTCAGGAATTTACTAGCATTGTTAAAAGTAAAATTAAATCAGAATTGAAAACTGGGTTGGCCAAAGCAAATACTTTTAGATTCAAATTAAATAAAGACCTTGTAAAAACGGAGATCAATCACCCATCGCGCAATATTTGTGGGTTAATCACAAGACTTAGAACTAAAGATGTAATTACCGACCATAAATATAAGCCAGTGAAGTGCGATGGGGTCAAATTTTGACCGTTAATCATGTCTTCATTACATGCAATAAATTGGAAGATAAAAGACTACCTGTAATAAGTTTAATTGAAGATGCCAAACTTCAATATACCCTCCAAAATGTCCTCTTCCCCACTCGGAATATGTCATATAAAATTTATGAAGCGATCTCAAAATTCATAGAAGAATCGGGAATCAACTGTTAAGTAAGTTGCGGAAAAGACCACTAGTCATGGAAAGATAACTGGTTGTGTAGAACAGTTTGGCGGCAATAATAATATCAGAATAGGTTGACATTAAGATATATATAGTTACAAAGGTAGGAACTGTTATTGTAGGACAGTATGGCGGTTCAGTCTACTGCATGATTTAATATAATAATATAATCTAATAATAATAATGACAAAAGGAATAAGGATCTACACAACCCCTTATTAACAATGGCAGTGCATATAAATCTATATAATTTGCATTTAGTGTAATGTACTATTCTTATAAAATGTTTAAATTGTTCTGTTCTGTGTTGCTGTTGGCTCTTCTTTCCCTTTTCAGGTAACTTTTGTCTAGGAAGAGTCAGACACAAAGAAATATTTTAATGGTCTGCAGAAAATAAATGATTTTAAAAACCGAAGTTGTGATGTGTATCAAAGGACTTTTTAACTAACTTTTATTATATGAGATCTGTGCTAAAGGATTTGTTTTAACTAACTTTTATTATATGGAAAGAACCACACGGACATTTTTATTTGTAAATACTAAACGGATCCAGCTATGTGGTTTTTACTGCGAGAACTTCGCTTTTCCACATTAAACAGTGGATTCTTTTTCCCACAGGGTTTTTTCGATCCGCTGCGATGACATCGAACAGCTGGATCTCCTATTTTAACTTGTCTTCATTATGACAGAGGGAGAAGATAACCCGCCCTCTCTTCCCACGACAACGATTTTAAAACCATTTTTAAAACCGTGTTTTAAAGTGATTTTCAGATATACAAGAACTTTTTATTATTTTAAATCTGTTTTAAAGTGACTTTTAGATATACAAGAACTTTTTATTACTAAGTGTTTTTACCTAACTTCTATATTTTACTCATTCAGATGTAAATAATTTAATTAAATCAACCTATCCATAATATCATGCATTATGTACTGGGCGTTAAATTTGTAATAAACAACAACAACAACATTTGTATTACTGCATTAGCTTGATAACGTTGAGAGAATACTCTTCGAAACGTCTCCCAAATAAATAAGTAGCTGTTTCCCCATAAGTATGTGTTTTGGTTTATTTCATATTCATATTTGTTCTTTCATATTCACTTCCTGCCACATTTCATTGGTTATATAAAGAATCTTTAAAAGGACAAAGAATTATTAAAATCGGCAAAAAAACTCGCCAACATATAACGAGAAACATTTCAACCGGGCAAAAACTGTCTAAGTAATAACAACCAGGCATCACTTCATATCAGATGTTATTGATTTTGTCATCAATCTTAAGAGAACAGAATTATTAATTAGGTTATCAGGGTAAACATTTCAACCAGGCAATATTTTCTGTTTTAACAGTTTAAGTTGCACAGTACCTTTAATTACAAACCGATTATTACAAAACTTGAAACATTTGACCTGAATTGAAAGTTCTGCACTTTTTAAAAAAAAAATAGTTGAATGGTGTCACTTTAATAAACAATTTGACCCACAACTGAACGAAATGAAATGAAATGGGGTTTAACGTCCAACTGTTCTGCTCCGAACTGGGCTAATGAAGATGGGCATACGCCATACAGCGTGCTATGAGCGAAATTTTGCCCAGACAGCGGCAATATGGCCTACTTTTATATCGAATTTCAATTGTCATGGGATCTTTTACATGTATGCCAATGTGTACACGGGACCTCGGTTTTTCGTTCCATCCGAACGACTAGACAAGGGGGGAACCACGTCAGAAAATCTGGATGAACTTTCTCGGCCAATGAAGGGATCGAACACCCGACCTCCAGGCTAGCGAGCCAGCGTCTTACCTACTTCGCCACTGTAAACCACAGACCCACACCTGACTGAGTTATAACAAGAAATATGTCAACAAGGCATCACTTCATGCCGAATGTTAGTGATGTTGTCAAGAATGTTTAAAACAAAAAAGAATTATTAAAATCGATCAAAAAGGTGCCGAGTTATAACGAGAAACATTTCAATCGGGCAATATTTTCCGTTTAACAGAGAACGTTTGGTTACAGATTTTTCACTATTTTTCATATTCATTTCAAAATGGTGACCATCAGTTGACGGAAATCAAAATGCTGCTCCGATAGACTTTTAGGCATTCCTTCAAGTATTCAATGTAACTCTCATGTCTGTAAGTAAAAAAGCCTTATGAATTTTTCACGTTTCAAGATGGTGGCACTTCCGGTTCGATCGACAAACTCCATATTTGTGTACGCATCAGTAATTTCTTCGCCAGTACAGAAACAAATTCAAGGCAATCTGACCTATATTTTGTAGATTTTTTTTTTAAAACTTTGATCCTTAATTCCTCCAAGGGGAGATAAGTTAGTGGCATCTTTCAAGTCGCATCAATAAGATCTGCTTACATTCCAAATTTCATGAAAATCGTGCAACTATTAAAAAAAATCTCAAGTTGGTCTCAACTTCCGGATCGAAATCACAGCGACGAATTTTCGAAATTGCAGGTGAAAATGATTTTTTTCAGGGCACTTGAAGAAGAAATAGTTATTAAAATCGGTCAAAAAAACCCATAAAGTTACGTCTATGCGTGGTCAGTTTTTTTCGTTCGTAAAACATTTTGAAAATATATTTAAACTATAGTCACCGCCCATTCTTGGGTGGATGGCGGGGTAGGTCAAAGTTTCAGAAATGATCCCATGGTTAGATTCTGGGATATAAGATTTATGGGATAATAATAATAATAAAAATAACTAGATCTTTCATATTCACGGTCACTTCCTGTCAAATGTCATGGGCTATATAAAGAATCTTACATGCAACAAGAAAAAATAATTATTAAAATCGCTCAAAAACTCGAAAATTTATCAGCTTAAACATAGCAAGTAACATTTCACCCGGGCGAAAAAAATAATCTGAAAAATAAAAGTAACTAACTGAGACTTGTATTGCTGTAATCCGATTGACAAATCGAGCAAGTCGTTTAAAACGGGGAGGATCAGAAAATGAAATGAAAATGGCGGAAAAAGCTAAAATGGCGGGCAATATTAAAAGATAGGTTGCCAGGCAACGAAACATACGCCCACAGCATATTTTTACTTTTGTCGGTAATGAAACATTTATAATACACTAAAATCTGATTAAGAGTCACAACTCATTAAGTAATTATCAGAAAATCATTAGAATTTGTTTGGCCCATGCTAATGTTTAGTATACAAAACATTTAATATCATGGATTTAGCTCTTCAAGTTATCAAAGATAGATTACCAGGCCACGAAACATACGCCCACAGCAGCTAAATCGTCCGGCAGTCAACAAGAGTGGTCGCATATTTTTACTTTTTTCGGTAATGAAACCTTTATAATACACTAAAATCTGATTAAGAGTAATAACTCGTTAAGTAATTATGAGAAATTCATTATAATTTGTTTGGTTTTTATAAAATTCTGCTCCATGCTAACGTTTAGTATACGAAACATTTAATATCATGGATTTAGCTCTTCAGTTACCAAAATTCAATGAAAATGAATATACGTGTACTTGTTCGTCTCAAGACCTTAAACTCTGTGTATCAATCTGAATTCAATCGTATGATAACTTTAACTTCTAGAGCGTCACAAGATTTTTCAAAATGATCAAGGGCCATAACTTTGACAGTAATTATCCGAAATCGCTGAAAATCAATAGGCTTCTTCGTCTCGTGACCTTAAACACTGTGCATAAATTTAAAGTCATTCGGAGATTAATTTTGGCCTCTAAGAGCGTCCACAAGATATTTTGAAGTGATCAAGGTCCCATAACTCTGGCAGTAATTATCGGAAATCGCTGAAAATCAGTATGCTTCTTCGTTTCGTGACCTTAGACACTGTTTATAAATTTAAAGTCATTAGGATATTAACTTTGGCCTTTAGAGCGTCCACAAGATATTTTGAAGTGATCAAGGGCCATAACTCTGGTAGTAATTATCGGAAATCGCTGAAAATCAATAGGCTTATCCGTCTCAGTGTGAAACTGCTGCTAGACACGGCTAGTATTGTTTACAGCGGATGACGTGAATGTTTTCTCCCCCCACCCCATTTCTTTTTCTTTTATTTGCTTAAATGGTTTCTACTCGTTATCTATATAATACATCTTTGATCTGGTTAATTAATTGTTGTTATTGGTTTCTCTGCTAAAATGGTTTCTACTTGTTATCTATATATTACATCTTTGATCTGGTTAATTAATTGTTGTTATTGGTTTCTCTGCTAAAATGGTTTCTACTTGTTATCTATATATTACATCTTTGATCTGGTTAATTAATTGTTGTTATTGGTTTATCTGCTTAAATGGTTTCTACTTTTTATCTATTGTATGTTTTTTGGGTTTTTTTTTTCAAATATACATGAAACTGAAATAAGTTAGCATTATCTACTGTAATAAGTACATGTACTAGTGGTATAGAAACATTTTGTAAACCTCTATATATAGCACAAGTGGGGATTATGGCATTCTTAATATTGTAGCCTACTACAATTGGAACCTCTCGGGTTTTTTTCGGTCGTAAAAAGGTGTAACATATGAGTAAATGTATCTGGATTCGCCTATACAGCCCAGATCGTCGACATATGTCAAAACAAACTAACATTCTAAGAGTATTGCTGAGGTAATACAATACATGTCCCATGCATATTTTGCAATGCATACATCTATGAGAATATATAATATGTGAATATATAATCAAAATACTACAGATGGAATAAATTCTGTAAAATCACTGAATTACTAAATTTCAATCAAATACTTAAAAAATTCAGTCAAAAATTAACAGATTCACAAAAATATCTCAACTTTATGTTTTAAGAAACTTCTTGAAATCAAAAATGACAGAAAGAATGGACGGAGAGAACCCATACCCCCCCCCCCCCCACCCACCCACACCTCCGGTTTAACCTCTATTTTAATGCAAAAAGTAGCGTTCATACGTAACAAGTTAAAATAAACTTTAAATATGTGCTGTCTTGTATGAAAAGGGTAGCAGAATCATATTATAAAGATAGCGGTGTGAAATCAATAGATAACAATGAAAACTTTAAATGTTTAGAATTGATTGATTTTAATCTGTTTTTTGTTTATTTTATTTCATTTTTTTTTAATTTTTTTTTATATATTTATTGTTTTTTAAATATATGGGTTTTTTTTAAATAAAAGTACTCTAAGTTTAACCCTTGATTCTGGCATGTTGGGTCTTTAACTTTTGTTGCTTACATTTTATCTTTTACTAATTATAAACATGGTGATGTTTACTTTGTTTTAAACGACAATCACCATTTCTTTACATTTTACTCCAGAATAAATAATGACTGTTTAATAAAATAGTACTCACTATACATGGCGACCTTGTCTTCTGCTATCTAATACCTTTGTCCCTTTTTAAACAATATAATATCCATCGCTTAATTTACTCCATATTTGGTGTTAAATAACTTTCACAATAATCTATTTTTTTGATTTTTGTAGCATGAATACAACTATTCCATAAATAGTCGTAATTGAACCATTATGTTGAGATTAGCTACGTAAATGTCCATGAAGCGGGACGACGAACACCAGATTGGGTATATTATTATAGCCAAGACAGCTGATTTGAGCACCACGGCATACGAACGGTTTAACAAAAGGCTCGTAACTCTAATCTAGTCTCTCTTCAATACTTTCATCTATTATGAACTGATTTTCAATGGTCGTCCTCACAATATGTCTCGAATATTTTGGTGTTTACTAAATGATTATTCGTGTCTATTTACACATTATAGGTTAATATTGATTATTATGGGATGTTAATAAGGGCTATTAACATGTAATGCTTTCTTTGGTTACAATATACATAGGGCAATACAATAATGATCGCGCTTGTAAAGAAACTATATGGTGCTAATCACCCGATAATATTTCGCCAGACTGCCCCGTGTTCATTTGATATCTGTATTCGATATCTTTTTATTGTTTTGAAATTTTCTAATCTATAAAACTGTGAATATATCCAGCAGTGACATATTGTCTAACAATGGAAATACAGTTAATAATATTATTTGTCTACTTAAGTTGAGATTTTCCCATGAACTTTTAAATATTAAACTTTGAAACATCATCTCTTTATGAAATTGTTTTTCACTAAATTAAAATATTATGCCGCACAATTCTCGAATATTATTGATTTCAAACTGTCTTTCAAAGAAAATATCAATATTGAAAATCAAAAAAATGATGATTTTTCTCAAAGGGAAATTCTTGTCAACAATTTTCTTGCATAGAGAGAATCAAGAAAAAAGTTTTGGTTTATAAAACATCCAACTTGGGATGTTTCTGTAATTGGGCAGTGTTACGGGTTAACAAAGGACGAAACCTTTGTTTATTCCACTCACAAAATTCATGTCGAACATTCATGTCGAATCCAGGTGCGATAATAGACCTCGGAAATGCAATATAATTAATGAATTTTGGTTGTTATTGTGTGCGCAGTGAGCATATTTTAATTTTACAGTCTACTTTATTCATCCAAAGCTTGTGTTGGTGATATTAGATGCAGAGTCATCATGCCTTTTCTTATTCTTCTGAGAACTTTGTGGTGATATAACCGGAAATGCAACATAGACCGTTGATGGATTTTATACAGGGGCGTGTTCAGGAACTTGAGCAGCCGGGTGTCAAAGGCGGTGACAATGTCAAGTTTGTGGCAGTATCCGAGAATTTTATAAATAAAAATTAGATTTCTGTTCATTTAAATGCATTCAGAATTGGAGAGGAGTGAGGCTAAAACGGCGGTCATGCTTCGACCGATGGGATGGTATAATCACCTTCAAGCCACCAACGCTAGTTTGAGTGTTATTGCGTGTCCAGTTAACCAAATGAAGAGTCCAGGGGAAGAACGATCTAAGTCACATTTTTGTCTTTTCGCATAAAAGGCAAAACAGACTTTTGGACGAGAATGCTTGACGCGAACAGAAGAACGAGTGGGTTTAATTTCAACTTTAAATGATGTTTAATATGAATCATAATTACCAGTACAACAACTGACTTCCACTCTTCAGCCAAATTAAGGTCAAATAAAGGGTACGACGATGGACGTATTTCTCGGGGGGGGGGGGGGTCATTTCAGAAAGGGCTTGGTTCGATGTGACTCCGATCGTTTTACCTGAAATTGATTGTTGCACAGAAAGCTTATGCAATTTGCTACTAGATGGTGCCATTATTTGGGGTTCGTTGGAAAAATGACGTAGACCGTTCTTCCCCGGGGCTCTTCAAATCAAAAATTCTCTTTAATATGTCGTTATAAACAGTACAGATTTTACAAATTGAAATTCCTCTTCATAGAATTCCAAACGTCAAGGGTTATTGTATGTGTACGTCAAGGTATACACGGGGCCTTGGTTTTACGTCCCATTATTTACCAAGCCCATTCGTCCTACACCACCGGGGGATCACGTGGGTAAGACGCTGGCTCGCTAACCTCGAGGTCGGTGTTCGATCCCTGCATTGGCCGAGAAAGTACATCATGATTTTCCGGCGTGGTTCCCCCTTGTCAGTGATGCAGGGCGGAGGGCCTGACAAGGACAGCTGTCTAGTCCTTCGGATGATACGAAAAACCGAGGTCCCGTGTATACATTGGAATGTACGTTAAAGATCCCTTGGCAGTTGGAATTCGATATAAGAGTAGGCGATAGTGCCGCTGCCCGGGCAAAATTTCCCTCATAGCACACTGTATAGCGTATGCCCGTCTTCATTAGCTCAGCATAGGAGCAGAACAGTAGGACGTTAAACCCCATTTCATTTCATTTCATTTCCTACACCACCGACACAGGGAAACCCAAGGAACACCCGGACCACCTGATTAGCGAGCCACTGCCTTATTGAACCATCGCGGCAACCTAAAAACAAAATTGCAGTTTTCAGTGCATTTTGCTCTAAAAATTGCTTAAATTCTACATCCCATTGGCAACTCGTAGTTTGCGCCTTTGGCACAATTCCAATTAAGATATTTTGACAGCTACGCTTCGACGCTTGGAGTAGATTCTCCCCGTTTTTTAATGTACGCGTTTTCGCAGGCGAATAAATTGGTCTAATGCAAATGTAATGGGACCGTTTCCATGCAACCAGCGAAAACGCGTGTGGAAACGCCGCGAAAACAACCACACGGAAAACGGGTTAACTCCTCGTAGACTACTGATGTTAACGACTAAGCTGTAGATTGCCAACCCCTTGAACTACCCTAGTTAATTAAAGATTGTGCACGTTTAACACCCATTGAACTACACGTCGGACACGCTCTCTTGTCACCACTCACTCAGTGTAGGTAACGTTATCGGCGGTAGATAAGTTTTCACACGTTTGAATTACCCCAGATAAAGATTTCATCTGCTTGACACCCCATAAACTACTCCAGTGGAAGATTTTACTCGCTTGACACCCCATGAAGTACTCCAGTGAAAGATTTTAACCGTTTGACACCGCATGAATAACACCCGTTAAAGATTCTACCCGCTTAACACCACATGAACTACTCCCAGTTAAAGATTATACCTGCTTGAATCACATAAACTACTCCAGATAAAGGTTGTGTCCGTTTGATATCCCATGAATATCTCCAGTTAAAGATTTTACCTGCTTGACACCGCATAAGCTACTCCAGATAAAGATTGTGTCCGTTCGACATCCCATAGAACTATTCCAGGAAGAGATTGCACCCGCTTTACATAGTGTTCTACTTTAGGGTTAATGCTAAATGATAAGGCTAGCTCAATTTTCCGTCATAGGTCATTAGATGTAAACAGGGCTAGCGCTAATCCCAACCCTAACCCTGGACCTAACCCCAATGCTTACCCTAACCTACACTCTCGCCAACAATCACGTGCCCTAACCTTATTTACATCTCAGCGACCTTGACAAAAATTGAGTTGGCCATAACAAATAGATTTTGCCTCTACTTTAGTCAAAGATTGCATCCGCTTGGCAGTCTAGGAAGATTTTTAGAAAGTGACTACTGTAGGTAACACGTGCGCTCATGACAATGGTTATAAAATGAAATGGGGTTTAACGTCCTACTGTTTTGTTCCGACTGGGCTTATGAAGACGGACTTACGCCATACAGTGTGCTATGGGTGAAATTTTGCCCGGACATCGGCGCTACGGCATACTCTTATATATAATTCTAACTGCCAAGGGATATTTTACGCACACGCCAATGTGTACAAGGGACCTCGGTTTTTCGTCCCACCCGAACGACTATACATGTACATTGTCCCTTGCCAGGCACTCGGTCCTGCACCACTGACAAGGGGGAACCACGCCAGAAAATCCCGATGAGCTTTTTCGGCCAACGCAGGGAATGAACACGGGAAAACCTCCAGGTTAGCGAGCCAACGTCTTACTGGGCTACCCTGGCTCCCCACAATGGTTATATTCACTTATGAACATTACTATAGTTATTAGGTATTGCATTTAATTGAATTCCGATATTCAATGACGAGTGGAAAATCACCCAAAAGGCGGCGTTCCTAGACATACGATATAGATATAGACAAGTGTGTATAATTTGTCAGAAAGATAATACAGATTTTACATACAGCACCAGGGGTGGGAAAGGGTTTACAATAATGTCTTCTCCTAAGGCTTATTTAACAATAACCTACTTGTCTTGGCTCATTTGGTTTATTGCATTATTTTATAAAGAGAGAGAGAGATAAATGGGGTTTAACGTCCACTCGACACAAACTAGGTCATTTCAGGACTAACATATGGTTTAATTCTATTTCAATAATTCGCTTGCGCGTAGGGGTCTTTAGCAGTGGGAGGAAACCGGAGGACCCGGAGAAAACCCACGAGGTTGGACAGGCGACCCTACTCCTTGTCACGTACAACCGGGGCATTATTTTATAATCCCAATGATATAGCTAGCCATATTTTCTTATATATCAGACATTTCCAAATACAATGGATTTAAAACACATAGAAACCATATAGAAAGAAACCCCACATTTGACATTCCTGTTTCTCAGACATTATTGTTCAAGACCTTGGAACTATGAATATCACCTAATCAGTGTCTGAAAGTACAGCAGAGGTGTAACATACCTGATATCATAGCGATTCGTTTAGCTCTATCTAAACATGAATCAATAAAGTGTATGGATTTTGAGTTTTGTATCTTGTTTGACATTTAAATATGCAATACTGTCCAGTGCCATTTTTCATAACATGTCAGTTCGCGGTTTATTCCAATCTGATCAGAATACAGATCTATATTTTGTTTCCTTTTTTTTATACTTTCGATGGCCTACAGTACATCAAGATCTGACCGGTGTAGTGGAAGGTCGCGTCAGAGGTCATTCGAGCGGCTTTTGATCCTATGACGTCAGACATTTGATTAACCAATCAGCGTTGATGTTTCTAGTGCATTACCCACATTTCCGTGCACCTCACGCCAAAAACTCGCCGTAACAGACCGTTTCATTGGCTAATCCCTCACATCATCCAGAACGCGGGTTATATAACAACTCTTTCAGATCCTAGTGTAGTAAAGACAAGTAAAACGAAATTTTGAACTATAAAAAACGAAACGAAATTGGGTCTTTGTTTTAATCAGATTGGAGCTAAATCTGTCTATTGCAGGTCTTTCTTTAGGCCTCAAATGTTATCTAAATTATTAATCAGGGTATATTCACAATGGCAAAACCGCTTTGATGTGGGTCAAAAATATAATTGTCGATTTCATCTTATTTTATGAGTTGATTTGTTTTGTCTTCGTTCAAAATTTTAATACATAGGGGAACAGATAAAGCCAATGTTGATTATAATCAGACAGTAAAACAAAACGGAGACAGTAAACAAGCAAAGTATAACACAGTCTTTTGCAAATATTTGCAGTCGAGTTTGTCTCCTGAATACGCGGGTTGGATGGCCGAATGGTTAGCACGTGCGCGCTGTATCATACGGTCTGTCATTGGGTCAACTGGCGGGGTTTCGATTCCCCGGTTGTACGTGACAAGGAGTAGGGTCGCCTGTCCAACCTCGTGGGTTTTCTCCGGGTCCTCCGGTTTCCTCCCACTGCTAAAGACCCCTTCCGGCAAGTGAATTATTGAAATAAAATTGAACCATGTGTTAGTCCCAAAATGATCTAGTTTGTGTCGAGTGGACGTTAAACCCTCTCTCTCTCTTGTCTCCTCTCTCTCTCTTGTCTCGATCAATACAATAAATTAACTAAAACACACGATCAATCCAATTAAAGAGGTTCAACTCTTTTATAATTGATTATCATGGACTCGTGAACTGCCAATATTTGACAGACGGGCAGTGTGGATTAAGGGACGGGCCAACGGAAGCGATTCGTTTTAGGGGCAGAAAATTTGTTGAAAAATTACATCGCCGTAGTTTAGATTTAGAACCAGGGGTGTTTTGGAGGGTAGGCCCGACCTATGTAGTTGTTATTTTCTCCCACAACAGGGTATGTTCATGTCATTTATGTCGGCGTGTTCCAACAAGTTTCAACTTGATACCTCAAATATGCCATCTTGAATGTCGAAAAAATGATGAAGAAAACTGTCGCATATCTTTGATGCTAATATTAATCGAGCTATAACTTCCGAATTTCTAAAAACCGCCAGGCAGTGCCCATATGGGATTCGTCCAAAGAATCCAAAAGTGAAAACCCGAAGAAGATGCGTTTAGAAATAACCGAGATATGGGCAATCTGAGATTATTTTCTGTCCCATCCGTAACACACTTCCTGTTCCTGTTCGTCAAAAATGATCCAATTTATATCTAATAAATAGACGCACGTAGGCCAACCACATCTACGTTGGCAGACAGTTTGCACCATGTTTTGTTTTGGCTGTACAAACTGAATAAATCCCCCCTCCCGCCGCCCACCCAAAAAAAAAAAAATAATAAAAACTAAAAACACCTACAGAAACAGTACGCGTTTCCACCGAAGGTCTGAAACACGTAATAAAAACACTTACGAAAACCGAAAGTCTGACACACGTAATAAAACACTTACGGAAAACAACACGTGAAATGAAATGAAATGGGGTTTAACGGCCTACTGTTCTGCTCCGAACTGGGCTAATGAAGACGGGTCGAAACACGTAAAAAAAAAAAAATAATAATAATAATACTAATACAAACACTTAAAGATACATTATGGGAGATTCGATAACGAGTTAAAAACAAGATAAGGTAGTTAAAACTAGATAAGGTAAAGGCAATTTGCTGAAAATTTCTTTCAATTGATCCATTATGAACCAATAACTAAGCGGTTGAAATTTCCGCCTAGCCTCGATCATCATTACTAAAGTCAGTACGATAAACAGCATAGTCTCGGTTATCGATTTAATCGTTAATCGTGAAGGAAAGTTATGTAGTAATTCGGATCATAATCCACTAAAGATCACAGGCTAGCGATGCCATCTAGAGTTGATTATGGTCTGGATAGGGTAATCTCGGGCCTAAAGAAAGATCTGCAATAGACAGATTTAGCTCTTGCATAATGTATGTTTAAGAAAACAATACGTAAGTGTGGGACTTCTGTGAAGTTATAATATGCAGCGACTCGGAAAGAGCGACCACCAAATGACCTCAATTTCCTATCGAAGCCTATAACTACCATTCATAATTTCTACTTTTCGCCTCTTCAAAACACGAAAGTCGAAAAGTCGAAAAGTGAGGCGACAACACGCTATACAAGCCAAAATCAACTCGAAAATAGGAAATTAAGAAATAACACACAGCGATAATAGCGTCCCTCGTTTTTTCCTAATTTCTTATTTTCGACTTGCATTTTGGCTTGTCGACGTAGTCATATTTTTGTAATTTTTGATGTCAGTAAGAAGGCGCCAACACGCATACCAAGCCAAAATGCAACTCGAAAAGTAGAAATTTGGAAATTACAACACCGCGCTATTAGCGACCTATCAGCCGATTTACTGCATAACTTCCCATCACGATTTAATGATTAAATGGATAATCGAGACTATGCTGTTTATCGTACTAACTTTAGTAATGATGATCGAAGCTAGGCAGAAATTTCAGTAGCTTAATTCTCGGTTCATAGTGGATCAATTTGAATGAAATTTTCAGCAAATTGCCTTTACATTATCTAGTTTTTAACAACTATAGTGAGAACTGCCAACTCGTTATCTAATCTCCTATAATGTATCTTTAAGTTTTAACAAATCCACTAGTGAGGGATTAATGGTGACATTATTTTAACGTCTCACCATACCACTAGTGAACTGTCTATACAGTCGGAGACCATTCTTTGATAAATTCAAAATGGAACATTCTTTTCGGGTCATAGAAATAGGACAATAAGGGATCTGCACTCTCCATTAGGGTGTCTAGTGTTCGAATCTGCTGCGACCCGAGAAGATTTTTATGGGTTTCTTATGCCCGGTTCCCACTTCTCTGTCACTGGCATGGGAAGGTTGTCTAGTCATTTGGATGGCACAAAAAACCGACGCCTACCCGTGTTAAGAGAACCTTTGAGAATTGAAATTCAGAATCGGAATCGGAAACACTGCCTGCCACGTGGGCAAAATTTTACGCCTTTACATGTCACACGTAACCATAGTAAATAAAAATAACGAGATAGAGGCTACAGTTTTTAATTGATTTTATCTAATTTTGTGTGAAGCATTGTGTGCATAGGAGAACGAACACCATTTGAACGCGATAGGGGCTTGAGGTTTTAACAACCTTTTTTTCTAATTCGATGTGAAGCATTGAGACAATGGGGGTATGGAACCTATTGAATTTCGCTATTCTACGTCCATCTATTGCAAATGTGTACGTATCTTGTATGGCAATCGCTTGCAATCCAATTTTGATGAAACTTAAAATTTATGTTTATATCCCAAAGATGCCGGACGCGTTTGATGTTGGCCCATATCGGTTATACGTCTTGGTTTATGGCCCCTGATTTTACGAAAGTCACCTACATAGCCTGTAGAATCTCATAAGTTCAAAATTATTATTTGATTTTAATTAATGTTAAAATATGTACTTGCCAGGAACCTGTTTTTTGGACTTGCTCTCGTATGGTCGTGAAACAAGAAACAGGGAAACATATTTTTTTGTCTTATTATTCTTAGGACTGTAATTAAAGGTCTTATGATCTATTTAATGCTCGCACGTTAGATCACTCGTTGCCATTGCTTCCGGAATATGCATGCTGTCTGGCTGTTATTTTGACCCAAATTCTTGACAGCAGTGTTCCTAGTTACTTGCTGCAATATTCTATTTTGGTCGTTGTTGACTGACCATTGATCTGTGAAAGCTTTAGACAAACATTAACAGACGTTATCTGCCAGTGACAAAGGCATTCACATGATCCCGTAGAATTAAGGAAAGAAATTCGTCACATAATTTTCTTTGATAGCATGCATATCGATACAGTATATCTGCTGCTACTGTGATTTCACCTATAATTTTGAGAGTGGCATATCTAATCAGTTTTCTCCTTTGTCATTCTTGAATTCTGTATAAAAAAATTGCGTTCTATAAATACTGTCAGTAGTGACGCCCCCGCATATCTCGTTAACTAGAGGTTTCATGTTAAATCTATATTCAAACAAGCGGCCACATTTTGCAAGAGATGATCAGAGAACAAACTTTAAAAAAAAAAAAAAAGGAGAAGCGATTTTTCGTACAATCAGGGGCCATAATCTAGGAGATTACGGTCCGATCTGAGTGAATATATACAGATCTTCGGGATATAAACATATTTTAAGTTTCATCAAAATCAAATAAAAATTGTGACCTCTAGAGGGACCACAACCTTGGTATTACATACTCTTACACTATCTGCGTGCAAGGAGCGGCTTTGTCGGGCACTTTCGAGCCGATTTTTATGAAGTTCGAACTCAATCGTCACTACGATCGTACAATCAGGGGCTATAACCTAGGAAGTTACTGTCTGATATGCGCAAATAGCGAAAGGAACCGAGATCTTTGGGACATAAACATATAATTTAAGTTTCATCAAAATCTGATAAATAATGCGACTCCTTTTACACTATTTGCGTACAAGGAGTGCCCATGTTGTCAAGCAGTTTCGGTCCGATTTTCACGAAATTCGAATTCAACTGTCCTTCGGCGCGCTCGTGACTACTTGTGTGGGCCTTGGTCAATAACCTGACGGCACTGGTCACTTTACAAGCACTGGTCCACTTGACATGGAATGACCCTATACCATATTTTTACACTATTTGCGTACATATGGCAGCCATTTTGTCCGTCAGGTTTGGTCCGATTTTCAAGAAATCGGATAATAATTTGACCTCCAGAGGAACTACTGGCTCAAAAAATGATTTCTCGTACAATCAGGGGCCATAATTCAGTAAGTTACGATACGATATGCGCGAATATCGAAAGCAACCGAAACTTTTGGGTTATAAACACGCATTTCAAGTTTCATCAAAATAAAATGAAAATTGTGACCTCTAAAGTGTCCACAAGCTAAAAACGTGATTTTCCTTACAATCAGGTGCCATAATCCCCGAAGTTATGGTCCGATACATGTCAATAGCGACAGGAAGCAAGATCTTTTGGAGATAGACCTTTATTTCAAGTTTTGTCAAAATCGGATTAGAATTGTGACCTGTAGAGTGTCCACAAACAAATTGTGGTCGGACGGGGGGGGGGGGATGACAATACACGTCCACATGAAAATGTCGGCGTATATAAAACGAAACATAGATCTGTATTTTAATCAGATTGACAACAATGTAGTAACAAATGACATCAGATACTACAGTATACTATAGACTCCTACCTTATACATTGGTTTCTATTTTTGAATCTGTTAAGATGGCAAAATATGAGCTAGCTGACAATTTTAAACTAGGAGAGTTGACAATTACTTCTAGCTTAATCTTTTGGGGCTACCTTAGGTGCAGATGAATTAGAGCTAGCTTTATATTGAAATGGAAAATATTTCTGACTTTGAGAGACAAATGAAATAGGGTAAACGTCCTACTTTTCTGGTATGTCACGTGAATCTGGCTTGTTGTGCCTGTAAGAGATCTCTCCACTAGTCTATGTAAGTTTATAAATAACAGTATGATGAGTAATATCAGATATTGCAATAAATAATTCTATTAATAAAGCCTAACATCTCTGTCTATTTAGATACAAAAATAACTATATTTTACCTATCTATACCTTAATAAACAATCAACAACATACCAGTATAGGAATTGATATTGAAAAAAATATATATCTAAAAAAAGAACCAACAATGTCGTATTACTTTGTGAAAACAATTAAAATATGAACATACATCTTAAAATTGTCCTTACTATATACTATATAACATTAGACTAGCCTAAAGACTGGACTAAGAGGTACTACAATTAAAAGCAAATTGTGGGTAGAATTTGATAATGATTGACATGACATCTAACCGCAATACTATATATACCGGAAAACACCATGTTAGACTGAATACCGGAAAACACCGGAAAAACACTAAATACCGGTATTGAGTGTGTTTTCCGGTATCTAGTGTTTTTCCGGTGTTTTCTGGTATTTTAAAAATTTAGACAAAATTTTATACCAAAAGTTCAAAGATCCATAAATTTGTTCTTAGCACAGACCAGATCATTTTTTATAAAATTTTCTGGATATAAATAAATGTATATTGTTTTGTTTAAATTGTGCAACATTTAACTCACTGAACATAAATAAAACTAATAAAAAAATCACAGGGGCACGTAAATAGAACAGTATAAAAGCATGATTTATTAATGCTCAAGAAATAACTCTACTAAGGTTGTTTAATTCAGTCTATTATAAATCATTGTCCATAATATTTGTGTTTTACCTCCCATATCATTATTTTTGGAAATCTCTTATTCAAATGGATAAGATCATGAGTCATACAAACATAATATGTAGATGTACAAGCCCCCCCCCCCCATGTTAAAAAGAACATCATTAGGCTATACAAATAAAGTATTCTGGTTCTCAGACAATCTGATGTGGGAGACAAGTTTTCATTTTTGTTTTTATATTTTGTCAAAAGATCATGTGGCTATATAAATGGTTAATTTAAGCAGACAATGGTCACTATTTCCTGATAACAATTAGTCAATTTACAATTATCTAGTACCATTTATGACTCTCAATCACCAGGATTATTTATGGACTAGATAAGTCTATAAAAATGTTTAATGGAGTTATGGAGTTACTTACCCTGATCCCCGATAAATCCATGAGTGGTAATAAATGAGAATATCTGAGAACCAAAGTATATTTTTCATATGGCCTTACCCTTCTGTGTACATCTATAGTGACAATAACTTACAAATATTTCAACAGTCTGTCTATATTGTATAAAAAAAATAAAAAGCTAAAATAAATAATAATCAAAAAAAATTCTATATACATGAACACTCTATTATTTACATATATACTAGGTAAATGGTACATACATTACATATATACATCTGGATTAAGAAAGAATTAAGAAAACTTCACACAGAAAGCAAATAGCATTGGTTAAATAATTCTAGCACATATCAATTCTGGTATTAAAAACTCTTATCAATTTACAGTCCAAGTTCAAAACAGATTCACTAAGAGTTAATAAGAATCATACATGCTACTAGTGAAATGACCAGAAAACAGTGAAGCAACAGTTTGCTAGCTATTAGTTAAATTAAAAGAGTTTACTTAAACACACATTACGCAAAAGCTAAATCTGCCTATTGCAGGTCTTTCTTTAGGCCTGAAATGTTATCAAAATTATTAATTAGACATTTTAATGTCTAATTAATAAATTAACTTATCCAGACCATAATCAACTGCTAGGCTGCGATATTTACTGGATTAGAACCCGGTCCACTGCTTCTGATTAAATCAAAAAATGGATAATCAAGACTTTATTTTTTATCGTACTGACTTTAGTAATGACGGTAGAGGCTGGGCCCAAAATTCAATCGCTAGATACTTGGCTCAGGGGGGATCAATTGACTGAAATTTACAGCAAATTCCCTTTTCATTATCTAGTTTTTAACTATTATAGTGAGAACTACCAGCTCTTTGTGTAATTATGAAATATGTAGTTATTTCACAATATTCTACAAATAATTTATAATTTTATCAGGTGTCCATGTTTAGACAAATTATATAAAATATGGAAATATACAAAATACTGTTTAGAAACTAAAATATACATCATTTACTAAACATACTTTGTCATGTCATTCTTTTCCAGAAAATTTGTACAGATTTTGTAAAATAATTGAGTTTTTTTTTTCATACGCTGCAAATAATATTCACTTCTATTTAGTTTAGATGTGTAAAAATAAAATAGAATAATGGTTTGCCTTTTCACAGAATATACAAAGGATATAATTTAAAAAGTTAGTTGCCCCCAATGTGAAGATTTAACTGAAATTTAACCATATTGTATAACTTAAGAGTAAAATCATGACTTCACAAGGTGGTACATGTCACATTTATTATCTATATTAAGTAACTTGTCGTTTATGCTTATTAAAGTCACCTATAAGTACAATATTTTCAGACATGCGATGCGTTGGACTTTTTATATATTTCATTGTTTTTAAAATACTCCCAAGATCTACACTCAGCCATAACACTTCATTATCAACCTTTGACCCTAGCAAGGAATTTGATTTTGATAATATTGTAACCAATCGTAGGTTTTTCCTCTCCAGTTCTTTGTACAGTCTCTGATAATTTTTAACATATAGTTGGCGGCATCACGTTCTGAATACTGTGGTGCGAATCTGGTACGTAATAATTTGATGGTTTGACCACGGAAACACGGAAGACGGGTGTCTAACATCAGTGATACAAGAGATATAACAGCATCTTGATATGGTCTGAAATAGATAAAAACATTTAGAAATAGTTTAAGTTTAACAACCAGGCAACGTATTCATATATGTCCACACCTATCTGTCGGTCCGTCCGTAAATACAATTTCTCATTAACACAATGGAGGCTATTTGGTGTGAAGTATTAGTGTCATGAGAAGAATGAATCATGTTAATTTTCAGCGTTGTAGAACATTTTGTTCCAGGAGTTATTACCCCTGTCATTTCAACAGGAAAATTTCTTGTTAACACGATAAAGGCTAGAGTTTTGAAGGATTTTTTTGGTATGAAGTATAGGCATCCTAAGAAGATGAACCCTATCATTTTCAAATGGTATATATTATCTGGGAATATGCATCTAATTGTGCTATGTAATTGTATCATTTGTTTTATCTATTTCTTGCTGTACAGTTCTCCTGCATTTTCTATTAATCTCTACCTCATTTTACACCAATCATGTTCGGAAATGTGAATTAAGATGGAAGATGTTGGTGTTTGATGAGTTAATTATATATATACCTGACAGCTAAATAACCTTGTACACATAGTTCCATAAACCACTGAAATGGTGGAGAGTCCATTGAACCTCCCATTATCATTAACATTTCATTTGTTAATTTAATATCTGGTTCCCAACCCATATTACCTCCTGGTGAACTTTCAAACATAAAACCAAAATCTATAATAACAAATTATACAATGTTTAAATTATTTCACTGAATCATTAAATCATATAAAAACAAAAATCTATAATAACAAATTATACAATGTTTAAATTATATCATTGAATCATTAAATTATTTGTAATTTGTAGGAGAAAAACTGATAGTAATGCTCATTATTAATGTAAACATGTTTGTTACTAGTTCCATATCCTACCTTGGTAAATTTAAAGATAGGTTGCCAGACAACGAAACATACACCCACAGCAGCTAAATCGTCAGGGCAGTCAACAAGAGTTATCACATATTTTTACTTTTTTCGGTAATGTAACATTTATAATACAATAAAATCTGATTAAGAGTAACAACTCATTAAGTAATTATCAGAAAATCATTACTATCAATATACTTGTTCGTCTCAAGACCTTACTTTAGCCTCTAGAGCCTTGCGGAGGCCGGACCGACAACAATATATGACCACATTTCAATGTGGGCGTATAAAAAGTATCAAATGAATGCCTGTATTTAAATAATACAATTAAATCTTCCACAGAAAGTATTAAACATTCACCAACGGTGCGATGCATTAAGTTTTGTTTCACCAACAATTTGAAACACAAAACAATTACAATCTTTGTGATATTTATCATTAATGAAAGTTGTTATACTTCAGGTGTAGCTTACCTATATGTATGAGATGTCCATGTTTATCTAACATAATATTACCATTATGTCGATCTTTAATTTGCAACAAGAAACCTATTATACTGTAGGCAGCCATACTCACAATAAAATTATGACGAGCCTGAAACATAAACAATTAAGCCAACAGTGAGACTGATGTCCCCCGCCACAATCCGAAAATAAATAGATGACACATATTAATTAAATGCACATTTATCTTTTTTTAAAAAGTATCGATCAATCAAACTGATCATCTATACACTGTTTCATCACTCTCCATCAGTTAGAATCAAAGTTATCTTGTTCCAAAGCATCAACCAATAAAATTGCTTAGCTCTGCTAGCTTTAGTGGAACATGTTAATCATTGAACTAATTAAAGACATTCACCTAATGAACATCTACACCAAGTTTAAACAATCTACCTGAATTAAAAGCAGAGTTGTTATGTTTCCAAGTCTTGACCAATCAAATGGCTCATCGCTACTTAGCCTAAGCAGAAAATTCTTATCATCGAACTTAGTCAAGGTATTGATTTAATAAATTTATACTCTGATTTTCATCACTCTCATCCAGTTAGAACCAAAGTTATCGTGTTCCAAAATCTCAACCAATCAAATTCTGAACTCTGCTTAGCCTTAGTGGAAAATGCGTGTACGATCGAACAATATCAAGGCATTTACCTAATAAACACCTACACCAAGTTTGAACATTCTACCTCAATTAGAAGGAGAGTTATTGTGTCCCAAATAGTGTGACAGACAGACTGCTTAGCCTTAGTGGAAAATGCGTGTACGATCGAACAATATCAAGGCATTTACCTAATAAACACCTACACCAAGTTTGAACATTCTACCTCAATTAGAAGGAGAGTTATTGTGTCCCAAATAGTGTGACAGACAGACAGGCCCATTTTAATAGTACCTTGTTTCTATGAAAGATGGGGGGGGGGGGCTGGGACAAAAATATTCCATCTATAGTTGGATGTGCTTAGTCAAAGTTTTGCCTGAGCAGCAAATTCTTCATCATGGCTACTTGTAATATAAATATAGTACAAATGACTTTTACAAATGATTACAGGAATACATGGCCAATCAATCATCTGAGCATGATATTTTCAACAGGAACATATCTTTAATAGCAGTAATATGACTATATTCATGATACAGTATACATTTCTACCACAGGAACAGTACCATACTGAAATGGGTTCTTTACAGTAACACTACAGCTTTGGTTTAGGCAACATTAATCTGATCTGAATAAAACAAACTTACAGCTTGAAATTCAGGAGAGTTTTCATCACCATATTTGGCTATAAAATATTCATACATTCCTATGTCTGTCTGACGTCCAATCTGATCTCGAGATTTACTGTCAGGAACACATTCTATGACACCACACTATAATAAATACATTTAATTTCTAAAGACAAGTACAAAAATTAAGTATATTTTCAATGTGATCATTAAAAGTGAAATAACTGCAATTCAGAAAGATTTGCAATACAGCAGAAACACAACACCGAAGCATTTCAGAAATGTTAATATTTTTAAATACTTACCCCTGGTGCAGTGGCTACAACTCTATATGGAAATAAATATAACTCTAGACCAGCTTGATCAAATATGTTTTTAAACATACCAATAACTTGTAGAGCTAACATATCCTATAAAAACAATGTAATAATATAACATATCTTGTAATAATATAACATATCCTGTAATATACAAACATAGTGTAATAAAAATAGCATATTGTGTAATCATACAAACATACTGTAATCATATATAGTATAATATATATATATAGCAAATTATGTAATCATACAAACATAATGTAATTGTATAACATATCCTCTGTAATCATACATACATAATTTAATAACATGACATATCCTGTAATCATACAAACATAATGTAATAATATAACATATCATGTAATCATACAAACAAAGGGTAAAAATATAACATATCGTGCCTCATTTAACCAACAGGTTGCTCCACAGTGCAATTCCTAGTCATGTAGTTAGTTTTGCTTATTTAGATGTAATCAGTTATGATAGAAAATTCTCAGAAAACATCAAAACAAACACAATCAATTGTTTTTGACCATCTTATATTTCCAATAACTGATGCAAGCCGATCATATATAGACAATCCATGGTTAGAATGTCTAGAAAAAATCATGACCTTTTTTTAAATCTTTATTTCATGTATATTTGAGACAATTATCAAGCCCCGATAAGTGACTCTACTAGTAATACAACAAATGGGTCCTACCTGTCGGACATCATCACCAACTTTAAATATACAACCCATCCAATGTTCCTGATTCTTGTTATTTTTATCTTTCTTATTATTTTGTTGAATATCCTTCTTACTAACTTGTGGAGTATCAGACATTGCTAAATTCTCTAACTCATTAATACCACATTTTTTTACTTTAAATCTAGCCAAGAACGGAGCTTTAGCAGCACTGAAAAACAAACATGTTTTTTTCTTTTATAGATTTAATACTCAGAGGGGTCACTATAAACCCATTTTTGACAATAGCGAAACAACTCGCACCAAGTGACTCACGGTAGCGAATAAACTCGCGGACCCATCATTCTTTGCAACGGCATTAGCGAACAGATTTCTATTGTGTTTATTTCATAAATTAATGGTGATTGAGTAATAAAAATAAAGCACTCAATGGCAAGGAATGTTATATTCGCCTATTATCGAATAAAAAACACACGTTTCAACAAAGGATCTTCCAGTATTTACGTAATAGGTCAGAGGTGAAAATTCACACCGTGTCAATGACTTTGGCAGTATTCCAATATTTTCACGTTGTCACTTACGGCTAATAATTTTATGATATGAAGAGTGAAATGGAATCAGATTTTTTATGATTTACTGCCAGGCATATCGTAGAATATGAAAATGTCGAAGAAATCAACTATTTGTTATTTTTTTTGACGTTATAATGCGAAGAATACGGATACTCGAGCCGAGATCAAGCGTGTCGCTGCCATCTTGCATGCGGTGCGCTTTCAAACAGACGATAACACAAAACTTACGGCTAATAATTCTAGACTTTGGAAAACTAAATTGAATCAAAACTTTTGGGATTAAATACAAGCTACATAGAGGAATATTACATTGTCGAAGATTTCAACTATATATTTTTATTTTCGCCGCAATAAAGCAAAGAATACGACCATATATCCAAAGAAAGGCAGAAATGTTAAAATGCCGATAGCGATGAAGTGACCGTCACTTGGGGTGATATTTCTTTTTAAAAGTTATATTTACATTTACTTTGAACACTGCTGCCAACGTGAGGGACTATATTTGTGTTCTATTTTTAAAAAAAAATTATTAGGGGATACTTGTTCACCTTATTTTACCATTATGACAGAGAAAAGTCATAATTTTAGTGGAACTGACTTTTCAATGTTATTTATAATAATATAATTTCTACTTTGTAAAATTGAATTTTATATCATTGGAAAGAACATGACAATCTGTACATTTTTGTAACAGAGTATTTCTATGTATAGAAAATATTTTTTTAGTTATTTGCAATTTTGTAGAGGGTATTAGGATTAACAATAATCCACTAATTGGCTTAGGAAATGGGCCCTGCTGATTTAATTAGCCTAGGGGTAGGGTAGCTAATCTTTTAATTGGCTCAGGGTTAAATGGGTTAAAACATTTTGCACTGTACAAGAATTTGTATTTTCTTAGTATATTGAACATTATGCAGAGAGGTTTGAAATGCTAGTTTTGGTACATTGTGTTATTAGATGCACCAAACTGCCATCTAGGTTTAAACCTTGACAGTTAAATAAAGCAAATATAAAGATTCAGATGAGGCGAAGACAGTGTTTTAAAATACCAATTCATAAAATGAGTTCATTCTAAACTTTGTTAAAACTAACTAGTAACATATTGTTAATGTGTTCTACAGTCACATGTAAAGCTATGGCGTTGAATTTTGTCTGGACAGCATTATTTCCACCTACTTTGTATTGAATTCAATGGTCGATGGATCTTTTTACATTCAACGCCAATGTGTATATGGGTAAACCTCGATTTTCTATCCCATCCAAATGACTAGGCAACATTTTACTGTACATTCCTAATGACTCTACCCAAAGTGTTTTCATTCAATGCCAGGATTCAGCTAGGGATATTCTAGTCGGGTATCCAGTCCCTTAACCACTCGACTATTGTAGCCAGGAAAACCAGACAAAGTGATGATCAGAAAAATAATTATAAAATATTATACCTCTGCATTGGTGTTCCTGATTTATAGTCTATAGCTGTAACAATAGCTTCAGGATTAGACGGTAGATAACAACCAGGTTGTAAAACTATTTTTTCTAAACATCGCAAACATGCATTCTTTCTCTCACTACCTTTAGGATATGGTCTGAAAATCACAAAAATAAATAATGTAATCTGATGTTGACTTTAAAATAAAAAAAACAAAACAATATTTCAATCATAAAATTTAAAACTAATATACAGATAACAATTTGATGAAAGAGAGTTTTATTGTTTTCTGTTTGACTGGTACTATGTATAGTAGCTAGAGTTGTAATGTCATCATAACACTAACAGAAATGGACCAAGTGATTAAGATTTTCGTATTGTGGAATTTGTCTCATGGGATAAAACAATGTCTGGGTGCCTCAGAGTGTGCATTAGCTAAATACAGTAAAAAAATAATATTCTTCATATTATTTATATTTACCTTATTTCACCTGATATAGCTGTAATTTTACCAAAAAAATCAAATTCTCTTTTATAGAATTGTAAAGCTGAACCAGATAAACCTTGAATTATTTGATCCATTATTTTTTCTAGTTTATCACCTATTTCACCTGTTATAAAAATAAAACCCAAATCCATTAAACATACATTATGCAAGAGCTAAATCTGCCAGTTGCAGGTCTTTCTTTAGGCCTGAAATGTTATCTAAATTATTAACTAGACATTAATTAACTTATCCAGACCATAATCAACTCTTGATGGCATCACTAGCCTGCGATATTTACTGGATTAGAACCCGGTCTGCTACTTCTGATTAAATAAAAAAATGGATAATCGAGACTATGTTTTTTATTGTACCGACTTTAGTAATGAAGATCGAGGCTAGATCCAAAATTCAATCGCTAAATACTCGGTTCAGGGTGGATCAATTTGACTGAAATTTTCAACAAATTCCCTTTACATTATCTAGTTTTTAACTATTGTAGTGAGAACTACCAGCTCTTTATCTAATCTCCCATAATGTATCTTTAATATGTCTAGTCTTGATATACAAGTATTATAAATTTACATTCAAATTAAACTAGGAAATCATCACCGATCTCTCATTGACTTTGTGTACAGACATTTTCATTCAATATTTCTAGCTGAAATAATCCCCCTCAACTGGAATCTTCTGTAAAATTATTATTAATATATTAATTTTTCGATTAGAAAAATCGACTAATAAAAGGTAAAATACAACAAAAAGTACACACTGGACGTGTGAAGATTACCAGCTGCCAGAGGTTAAAATAGTTTGTGGAAAATGACTTCATAACATGGCATGCCACGGTTCACACATCATTACTTTGTTAACACATTGTTTGTCAGTGAACTAGACCATTCTGACTTATCTTTTATTGTAGAATTTTGTCTTCAAATGTTTTCGAAATAATGCAAAAAACGAATCACATCTTTAGTGATCATAAATCATCTATTTGACAATTCAGACAAAGATCTGAATATAATTGAATATCCTACTCAAATTAAGTGAAGAAATTATTTTTTGAAGGAAATTTGTCATTTGCAAGCCAGTGAACAACAATCTATCATGTAATCAAAATCAAATAGTTGAATAAGTAGCTTAGGGTATATGTGTGTGCCTGATTAGGAGACCAGAGTTCACAAATTTATATCCTCAGCAATTGAACCTAGTCTCTGCAGTCCTAATCACCAATAACTTAATAATATTACATAATACTCACTATCTTTAATAGTAGCATCTTCATCAGTAAATGTATTTGTTTTCATATTCCATAAAATCTGATGAGCTAATAATTGAGATCTTTTTGCTGCCCATAATATAAATTCTCCTATATATCCCATCTAAAATTACAACAGATATACATCTATAGCTATCAATCAAAATACATTTCAAATCCATTAATCGTCGCATGGTTTGTAGACATAATTCATACAACATATACGATTTAATAACATCAAAGTATCTAATTATTAGAAATCATTACATAGTGTACATTTTATGACAACACAAAAAGGGACAGTGAGTTCAGTGGAGTTAAACTTTGAGCTCACATTAATTTTTCTTATGGCTGTATTTGTATAAATTAAATAAAACTTACAGGATCATATCTTAAAGCTTGAACTAACTGAGGTATATAAAATAATAAAGCTTCCTGAAATAAATATAAAATCAAATATTATGTGGCCTGGCTGACTAAAGTTTAATAAATGTAAACTCAACACTGCTGTATATTCAATGCATAAGTGTTGTGTAGAAGTAGTCTACTGGCTAATCAAACAGCTCACTTCAGGTAGGTTGTTCCTTAAAGAGACTAACAATGGTTAGATTGGAGCACCTGGAGAAAACCCACAAGGTTGGACAGGTAAAATGTGTCATTACCATCTCCGAAGGATAGGGTCCATTCATCATATATTAACAGAAGACGGTGCTGCAAGGTTAGCTCGATCTTTCATCCTGTCCAGAATAGACTACTGTAATTCATTACTAACTGGTATTACGAACAAACAGATTTCAAAACTCTGAAGATTACAAAACCGCGCTGCTTACATTGTCACAAAAACTAAATGAAGATCACACATCACCTCAGTCTTGAACAAATTACATTGGCTTCGTGTTCGAGAAAGGATCAACTTTAAAATCTTATCGTTAACCTATTGATCAATAAACAAACTGGCGCCAGGTTACCTTCAAAATCTAGTATCACTGTATCAACCTGAACGATCATTAAGATCACAAGGAGAACTATTATTGGATGTACCTGCCTATAATTTGAAATTATTTGGATCCAGAACTTTTCGATACAGTGCATCAATTATTTGGAATGCACTTCCAGAAAATAACTGACAATGTGAATGTCATCTTTTTGTCTCATTCATGTAACTGTGAATAATACTTACCGGTGGATGTGACCTTAAAACTCTGACAGCATACTGAGCTGTTAGTGGGTGTGGTGGGTATAATCTTGAAAAATAGGATAATGCCAAGACCGGGGAGACAATCTCCCACGTTAAAACGTGCGTCAACTGTAACACAAATAGTTATATAATATATAGATTTAGGTTGTAAATTAAATGGTTTATATTCTATAAATTTCATAGAATTGATTTGAACAGAAATGCTAAGTTTTTATTCTAAACTTGCTGGAACTATTAAAATATCCTAGTTTGACAGTGAAAGCTATATTTATTGTCCAAAACAATATAATTTATGAGTTATGATTGGAGATTTTTTCATCAGAAATGTCATACCGGTAATTTGAATTAAAAAACAATTTGCATGTACCAGATATTAACTCTGATGAAGCATGTTTTTAAAGAGCACATAAAATGAGAAAAACAAATTGTGTGTACCCATAGCCAGTGGTCACTATATACACTTTTCGGCAAGTTCACACCGATCTGAATAAAATTATTCGACATATTACCGTTTAAGTATCAGACACCCGAAAACAGTTTTCAATATTTCAATAACTGCCTGGTTGATTGGCCGGTGACATTACAGGGACCACACATACAATATGCACTATTATGGTCTTATCACTATCCATATACACCACCAGTTGACTAGTGTGTATTGACGGTTCAATTAACATACTTACATAATCATTACCCAGACCTTGAGAGATTCGATAATGAGTTGGCAGTTCTCACTATAATAGTTAAAAACTAGATAATGTAAAGGCAATTTACTGAAAATTTCATTCAAATCGATCCACTATGAACCGAGAACTAAGCAATTGAAATTTCCGCCTAGCCTCGATCATCATTACTAAAGTCAGTACGATAAACTGCATAGTCTCGATTATCCATTTAATCGTTCAATCGTGAAGGGAAGTTACGCAGTAAATAGGCTCATAATCCACAGACTAGCGATGCCATCTAGAGTTGATTATGGTCTGGATAGGTTAATTAATGTCTAATTAATAATTTAGATAACATTTCAGGCCTAAAGAAAGACCTGCAATAGACAGATTTAGCTCTTGCAATTGCATAATGTATGTTTACGGAACCGGTCAGGCATTAATGAATACATACCCCGGCTGTATATAGGTAATTAAGGAATAAACATTCCGAATATATAATTAGTCAGTGTGACGTTACTGGTGTCTGAGGGGATTAAGAGAATTTTCGAAAATTGGCAAAGTCGTTTTTACGGGAGGTCTATATTTGCGACTTTGAGTGAAGATGGCTGATTTAATTTTAATCAGATTGGCGTGAATTTGCCGTAAAGTGCACATAGTAACCACTGGCTACAAGTACAAAACATTTCATCTGGTGACCTTATGTGGTCTTTAAAGTAGTTTTGATATAGCTTACCTCTGATGCATCTGCCTCCAATGATTCAGCAGTAACTAAGAAGTTAATAGCTTCAGGAATATGACACACAGCTTCTGGGTGGATACGAACCAAGAGAGTAACTTCTTTAACTAATGCTAAGGAATTACGAAATCTGTTGAAAAAAACAAGGCTTTATTATTCCACATAATGAAATAGAAACTGGTGAATTCAGTTGCAATAATTTTCTTTTAAAATAAGCATTGACACCTTTAAATTAAAGTAATTTTACTATTCAAATCTGCTAGTTCTATATTAAATATATAAAATATTTTTTAAACTTAGATAAAATCTCAAAATTGAAAGTCTTGAGTGATTTATACCAAACCCCTACTTGGCTTTATTATATGTTTTATATTAAGTAATTACAATATACCTTGAAGGTAAGAAAACAGCTAAAATAGGTGATATATCCCAACTTAATCTGGCTAATTCTTTCCATTGTTTATCAGTTAAAGGGGTACTCCTCCATGTAGCTATTTTATCTTCATCTGGTACCTTTAATTCTGATATTTCTAGAGGGTTGTGCCATGTAATCAGAGCATCTACAGCTCCAGCCTATTAAAAAAAAAAGAGTACACAATCATCAAGGATTTGTCTTCAATGAATAATCTAGCAGTAATATTTCACCCCAAAGAACCACCATTTTTGACCAAATAATTTCATATAATATCACTTTGAATTAAGATACCAGCTAGTTTACAAATTTTACACATAATTTAATGTGTATATAAGCTTATATCAACAGAAACATTATTACATACTAACACACGTCACAGAGATACTTACCACCAATGAAAGAATAAGATTTCGTTTTTTAATATAATCTTTCAATAAACTATTTGTGGCAGCTGGGTTTTTTCTAGCACCTGAAACAGTAAATAAAATCTTGCTTAATATAAGCTTTTCCACTAGTTCATTATAGTGTGATATATAATAGTGAAGATATAGTGGTTTGGGTTTTCAATGTGACATATACATATTGAGTTTGATCCCCCAAAGGGCCATTTCAGGTCACGTAAGTTACAGTTCGGAGCAGTTTAGAGCTCTAAAATTGTCTGATATCAACTGAATCAATATGTAAATGCATCAGAATATCTCAATCCTCTCAATTTTGAAAATTAATAATTATCAAAACTTTAAAGCAGGTGGTTTTTCCACAATTTAACACAATGCGACCGTTACGTAAGTTACGCAGAAAAATCAAATAAACATAACCTGACATTTTGCATTGAAAATTCGGTAATTGGTGAAACATGACTAGATAATTTTAAATATAATATGAAAGAATATTCATTCTATTTTGCAAGTTAGCAATAGAAAAGATTTGTTTATGAATATATTTACGCATGTAAACCAAAATATATCGTCACATAAGTTACATGGGTTGGTCACGTAAGTTTTGCGTGTGAAACAAAAGCTTTAATATTTCCAAAAGTAACAAATTTATTGATTCTCTTAATTAGGTTATCAGTACCAAAATACAATCCAAGATTTTTTTTTTTCTTTGGTATCTTCTTCTGACACATGTATATATAACAAACATTTTACATTGAGGTGCATTTTTGGCACCAACACCATGATCTAAAAGCTAGATTCCATTTATCATTTTTTTCAAAAATTGAGACATATGTTTTGTTACTAATACTATAATAGAAACTTCAATATTGTTGAAATTCATTATACCTGTAAATAGTAAATTTACATTTTATCATTTACACATCAACTTCAAAAACAGCCATTTCATTTGTCATTGCTGGTGATGTCCGTACATGTATACATGTATCTGATTGGTAGGGTTAAATATTAATAATTTTTATAACTAAATCATTACTGATATTACTAGACCTTTTATGATGATCTCATTGGAGATGTTAATACAACTAACATCTAATGACTTTCGACAATATCAAAAGTATGTGTTAAAAAAATATAAATTCCATAATGTCTCAAAGTTTTGAAAATGATAAATTGACCCTACATGTAAATACCCATCTCATTATTTATTCTGATGGACCATCTGCTGAATTTAAAAACATATGTTGTGCAGTATTAAAAGCTACTTCTTGCAGCGGAGTGGGGGGAATGTTGGTAAGATGGTGGGGGAGGGGACTGCATATCATTGTACAATCTGAATTTAATTTTTCTGTTGAAGCCAATAATGCACTTCCTGATATATAAGTTTTATTTATTACTTAGTATATTATGTATCGGACAAAAATATATCAACGAAAACAGGAAGTCCATATCATGTTTTTTGCTTTTTGGAAGCTAATGGTGTCAAAGAATGATTGAAACGTGCATTAGCCAGTACCATATATTCCAAAATTATTCATTTGTTACTTCTAAATTAAACATACATTACGCAAGAGCTAAATCTGCCTATTGCAAGTCTTTATTTAGGCTTCAGATGTTATACAAATTATTAATTAGACCTTTATTTACATGACAAACTCAAAATCAACTCTGTAGACCCACAGATGGCTTGGATATGGTTTGGATTTAAACAGTCGTTCATTTAAAATTAAATCAATAAATGGTGGACCAAGCTAACGTTTACCGTTAGTCGCTGATGTCATTACTGGAAACTGGTGATGAAAGGCCTGTCAAGCGAGGCTACCATAGCCATTGAGCATGCTACTTGATAATCGAAAATAAATGTGGGTGGAGTTATCGTCTGTCAATCAAACGATCAGAAATTCTCATAGACGGTGCAGACACAGTTGATGCCTATTTTTTAATTCTAGTCCAAACTTCCAACAGTGATAATTCCATTCAGAACAAAGTAATTTGACTGAAATTTTCAACATTTTCTTTTTTTATCATCTATTTTTGAATTATTATAGCAAGAATGGCCAACTCTTTATAAAACTCTTAATGTATCTTTAATGATGAAAATTATTAAATCAGACTTACTTCATTAAAGTAAAACTATAAAAACAAAACAAAAATAGTTAAATAAAAACTAATTTGTGATACTTTTGTTTTTATGGTAACCTATGTGGCATCATTGTCTGTCCATTGTGTCTATTATTCACTTAGAAGTTCAAAAACAAATTTCACAGAACTAAACATTAAAATTAGATATTAGTAATAGATTTTTATGAAATGATTTAATTTAATTTTTGGTCATGATGGACCATTTTACATGAAATGGACACTAAAGGGAGACTTCAAGTTCAAAGTGAACCTACACAATTTAACATAGCCACAATTATGCATCATAATTGTAAAATAAGGAATGGACAAAAGCTTTATCAATTCACATGCCAGCACAGCAACACAGGACTCAGTCTGTACTCTGTAATAATTATCATGTTTACTGTAACGTGGGTTTTTAGACAATTTGAGGTTATAATTTGAATTTTCCTAATCGTTAGAAATTTCATACTTTCTGATATTATTAAGTTTAGAGGTTAATAACAGATGACCCAATTCAGATTGAGTGAACATATCTTTAAATTAAATTTTTTACTGAAATTTGTATTTTGCCAAAAGAATTCTTTTTTTGTGCAGAGACTTGATTAGTCTTTCTACTGAGGAAAGGGTCCTGAAAAGAATTACTCAAATCCAAAAGACATTGCAAATAGACAAGAATTAGGTTAAAATCGTGAAGTATTTTTGTGAAACATACACCTAAAGGTCCCTTATTTATCTTGTTTATAATGTATCAAGCGTGCATAGGCTCTAGTGCAGATCGATTTTATTTACACCCCCCCCCCCTTTTTTTTTTTATTAAATTGAATTTTCATTAAATATTTTAACAACACAACAAAAATTCTTCGAGAAATATGCGTTTGACTATGTCTATTGAATTAGTGTAAAAAAAATCATGAGAATATTTTTTTAAAAGGAGCATGACAGCTTTGATTAAGGTCAAAATACTATGTTTCTATACAATCAAAGATTAAAGTGGAATATAGTTTGCTATTGGTGAAAACTTTTGATTGTTGGAAAACAAATGAATTACATTTCAACATTAATGTTGGGTCATGATACTATATATTTTGTCATACGATTCCAGTCATGATACATATTCAGGCCAGAAAATTTAGTATCCACGATAGATACTGAATCAGTAATATTCTGTTGACATCTGTGTTGTAAGGAAAGTTTTCAGTAAAAGAGTTGTTTTTAACTAGAAATCTTTTAAATTCTATGAACAATTCATGTTGAAATAGAAGTAAAATATTGTATTGTGGAAAGGTAAATCCGGGATACACCAATTCAACAATATATTGTTTTGGTGGCACTAATGAATACTGGCTACATTTGGTAAAAGAAATTAATCTATCAAATCTCATTAAATCAACACTTTTATATTTGATCTAAATTAAATCGGTCACATGTTTTTAAGTATTACAAAAGCTCAATACATATATTTACATCCATATCAAGATGCTATTTCAAAATACAGGAAAACAACTGTGTAAATGGAATAATACATGCACAAATTTATACAATATAGGGATATCTTATAAACATGCAGATAGAACATTTGAGGGATGAATGATTTTATGGTCTTTTTTGTTGATGGATCTGTTTGAGATTTAAATTATGGTATACATATTGTGTTGGCACAAACGTTAAATGAAATCCATCAAATTACTCCTCAGTGTGATGATGTAATTTCATGCTTTACCAGAGTTTTACTGTACATGCAGGACACATTTATCATTAAGCATGCAATAACACAAAATTAAATTACGAAAAATACTGAAAAAACTTGAAAAAACACAGAAAAATACTGATTTAAAAAAATTTGTTGCTACTAATTTCAAAAAAATTTAACCAGTGGCTTCCAGGCAGGATACGCCCACATTTTGCAAGAGATGGATAGAGAACAAGATAAAAACAAACAGGAGTTTTCGTACAATCTGGGGCAATAATCCAGAAAGTTGTGGTCTGAAATGCGCGAATATCAAAAGAGACTGAGATCTTTGGGATATAAAGATATTTTTTAAGTTTCATCTAAATCGGATAAAATATATTAAAAATTGTGACCACTAGAGGGTCCACAACCTTCGTATTACATACTTTTACACAATTTGCGTACAAGGAGCAGCCATTTTGTCGGGCAGTTTCGATCTGATTTTTACATAATTTAAACTCAACCATCATTATGGTGCAACGGTGATATATTGAAACGGTTTTTAAAATCAGATAAAAATTATGATCTCTAGAGGGTCCAAAAATCTGGTTAAAACACAGATCCTATTTTGTTTCGTTTTTATAGTTCAAAATTTCGTTTTACTTGTCTTTACTACACTTGGATCTGGAAGAGTTGTTATTTAACTTGTGTTCTGAATGGTGTCAGGGATAAGCCAATGAAACGGTCTGTTACGTCGAGCTTTAGGTGTGTTCTGCACGGAACTGTGGGTAATCCACTAGTAACATCAATGCTGATTGGTTAATCAAATGTCTGACATCATAGGGTCATAAGTCAGTCTTTTGACCCCTGACATGACCTATCGCTATAACTTGTCAGATCTTCATGTAGTGTAGGCCATCGAAAGTATAAAAAAAAACGAAACGAGATATAGATCTGTATTTTAATCAGATTGGAGGGTCCAATAGCTAAAAACGCGATTTTTTGTATAATTAGGGGCCATAATCCAGGAAGTTACAATCTGATATGCGCAAATAGCGAAAGGAACCAAATTCTTTGGGTCATAAAGATATGTTTCAAGTTCCATCAAAATGGGATCAAAATCGTGGCCTCTATTTGCGAACGAACGGCGGCCATTTTGTCCAGCAGTTTTGGTCCGATTTTCACCAAATTTGAAGTCAACCATCAGTAGGGTGTAAAGGTGATATCAATTTTTTAGATCGGATAAAAATTGTGACCTCTAGAGGCACAACAAGCTAAAAATGTGACTTTTCGTACAATCAAGGGCCATAATTCAGGAAGTTACGATCCAAAGCAAGATCTTTGGGTTATAAACCTGTGTTTCCAGTTTCATCGAAATTGGATCAAAATTGTGATCTCTAGAGGGTCCACAACAGCTGATATACAATATTTTGACACTATATCAACAGGAACCAAGATCTTAGGGTGATAAACCTATATTTCAAGTTTCATTGAAATCGGATAGAAATTGTGACCTGTAGAGTGTTCACAAACAATTGTGGACGGACGGACAGGGTCGACGACAATATACGTCCACATGAAAATGTGGGCTATTAAAAAAACTCTAAATACCGAAAAATTCCTAAATGCAACTATAAAAAACCCCTAAATACTGAAAGATTTGGGACTCCTTTTGGTTCCCAGGGTGCGAACTCTCCCAGATCCCGCTAGAAATGACTCATCTGGGCGCCCAACTCCCAGTAGTGTTTCCTGGGACCCTATTTGAGCCTTACTATGCTCACGGGCTGCCAATGGCCTTCCTCTTCCCCTAATAGGTTTCACAGCACAGTCTGTCACTGGTATGGATCCCAGGGTGAGCTCATTGAAGAAAATTTTCAGTATTTTACTATGTTTTTTAGTGGTTTTTTTCAGTACTTTTTCTGTTTTTCAGGAGATATTTTTTCAGTATATTATATAGTACAGTCGCATACACAAGTTAGTCTCATCTATAACTTGTTACTGACTAGCAGGGGCATAAATGTGTGTGTGTGTGTGTGTGTGTGTGGGGGGGGGGGGGGGGTAGCGAAAAAAATAGTTGGTCGCAAAATAAATGCAGTCGGTCGCAAAATAAATGCAGTCGGTCGCAAAATAAGTGCAGTCGATCTCAAAATAAGTGCTCACTGAATTAATGAGATAAACAAACAATGCCAGAATAGAAGGGAAAAATCTCAAATACTTAATATACGTGCACCTAAATTTCTTACATCACATAGTCGGCCTCAAAATAAGTGGCCACTGCAGTCGGTCTCTGACCCAATGAATTAATGAGGTAAACAATGCCAAAATAGAAGGTAAAAATTTTGTGTGAATCCCTGCATCTAAATTGCAACGGTATAGTATAAAATAACCTAATCAACTTGCCATGTTTGAAAAAAAAATTCCCTGTTATGAGTTTGTTGGTCTTAGAAATTGAGAGAGCTTTTTACAAAGATTTTGATAACTTAAATTGTATTATTGATTGTCATACAAATAACATTAGTCGAACAGTTGGTAAGAAGTTTTCGGAAGCATAGTTTGTTTCAGAAATATGTAAAACCAGCGGCTACCAGGCAGGATACGCCCACATTTTCGAGAGATGGATAGAGAACAAGCTAAAAAGGAAGTGATTTTTCCTAAAATCAAGGGCCATAATTCAGAAAATTACAATTCGATATGCGCAAATATCGAAAGGAACCGAGATCTTTGGGTTATAAATTTACATTTCAAGTTTCAACAAAATCGGATAAAAATTGTGACCTCTATAGGGTCCACAACCTTGATATACCATATTTTTACGCTATCTGAGAACGAGGGGCGGCCATTTTGTCTGTCAGTTTTGGGCCGATTTTCACGAATTTCGAACTCAGCCATCCTTAGGGTGTAACAGTGATATAATAATACGGTTTTTTAAATAAGATAAAAATTATGACCTGGGTCCACAAGCAAAAAACACGATTTTTCGTACAATCAGGGGCCATAATTCAGGAAGTTACATTCCGATATGCGCGAATATCGAAAGGAACCGAGATCTTTGGATTATAAACTTACATTTCAAGTTTCAACAAATTCGGATAAAAATTGTGACGTCTACAGGGTCCACAACCATATTTTTACGCTATTTAAGAACGGAGGGCGGCCATTTTGTCTGTCAGTTTTGGGTCGATTTTCATGAAATTCGAACTCAGCTGTCCTTAGGGTGTAACGGTGATATAATGAAACATTTTTTTAAATCGGATAAAAATTATGACCTATATAGGGTCCACAAGCTGAAAACGCGATTTTTCGTACAATCAGGGGCCATAATTCAGGAAGTTACGGTCCGATTTGCGCGAATATCAAAGGAACCAAGATCTTTGGGTTTTAACTTACATTTCAAGTTTCAACAAAATCGGATAAAAATTATGACCTCCATAGGGTCCACAACCTTGATATACCATATTTTTACGCTATTTGAGAACGAAAGGCGGCCATTTTGTCTGTCAGTTTTGGGCCGATTTTCACGAAATTCGAATTCAGCCGTCCTTAAGGTGTAACGGTGAAATAATAATAAGATTTTTTAAATCGGATAAAAATTATGACCTCTATAGGGTCCACAAGCTAGAAATGTGATTTTTCGTACAATCAGGGGCCATAATTCAGGAAGTTACGGTCCGATATGCGCGAATATCGAAAGGAACCGAGATCTTTGGGTTATAAACTAACATTTCAAGTTTCAACAAAATCGGATAAAAATTATGACCTCTATAGGGTCCACAACCTTGATATACCATATTTTTACGCTATCTGAGAACGAGGGGCGGCCATTTTGTCTGTCAGTTTTGGGCCGATTTTCACGAATTTCGAACTCAGCCATCCTTAGGGTGTAACAGTGATATAATAATACGGTTTTTTAAATAAGATAAAAATTATGACCTGGGTCCACAAGCAAAAAACACGATTTTTCGTACAATCAGGGGCCATAATTCAGGAAGTTACATTCCGATATGCGCGAATATCGAAAGGAACCGAGATCTTTGGATTATAAACTTACATTTCAAGTTTCAACAAATTCGGATAAAAATTGTGACGTCTACAGGGTCCACAACCATATTTTTACGCTATTTAAGAACGGAGGGCGGCCATTTTGTCTGTCAGTTTTGGGTCGATTTTCATGAAATTCGAACTCAGCTGTCCTTAGGGTGTAACGGTGATATAATGAAACATTTTTTTAAATCGGATAAAAATTATGACCTATATAGGGTCCACAAGCTGAAAACGCGATTTTTCGTACAATCAGGGGCCATAATTCAGGAAGTTACGGTCCGATTTGCGCGAATATCAAAGGAACCAAGATCTTTGGGTTTTAACTTACATTTCAAGTTTCAACAAAATCGGATAAAAATTATGACCTCCATAGGGTCCACAACCTTGATATACCATATTTTTACGCTATTTGAGAACGAAAGGCGGCCATTTTGTCTGTCAGTTTTGGGCCGATTTTCACGAAATTCGAATTCAGCCGTCCTTAAGGTGTAACGGTGAAATAATAATAAGATTTTTTAAATCGGATAAAAATTATGACCTCTATAGGGTCCACAAGCTAGAAATGTGATTTTTCGTACAATCAGGGGCCATAATTCAGGAAGTTACGGTCCGATATGCGCGAATATCGAAAGGAACCGAGATCTTTGGGTTATAAACTAACATTTCAAGTTTCAACAAAATCGGATAAAAATTATGACCTCTATAGGGTCCACAACCTTGATATACCATATTTTTACGCTATTTGAGAATGAAGGGCGGCCATTTTGTCGGTCAGTTTTGGGCCGATTTTCACGAAATTCGAACTCAGCCGTCCTTAAGGTGTAACGGTGATATAATAATACGATTTTTTAAATCGGATAAAAATTATGACCTCTATAGGGTCCACAAGCTAAAAACGCAATTTTTCGTACAATCAGGGGCCATAATTCAGGAAGTTACGGTCGGATATGCGCGAATATCGAAAGGAACCGAGATCTTTGGGTTATAAACTTACATTTCAAGTTTCAACAAAATCGGATAAAAATTGTGACCTCTATAGGGTCCACAACCTTGATATACCATATTTTTACGCTATTTGAGAACTAAGGGCGGCCATTTTGTCGGTCAGTTTTGGGCCAATTTTCACGAAATTCGAACTCAGTCGTCCTTAGGGTGTAACGGTGATATAATAATACGTTTTTTTAATCGGATAAAAATTATGACCTCTATAGGGTCCACAAGCTAAAAACACGACTTTTTCGTACAATCAGGGGCCATAATTCAGGAAGTTACGTTCCGATATGCGCGAATATCGAAATGAACCAAGATCTTTGGGTTATAAGCATACATTTCAAGTTTGAACCAAATCGGATAAAAATTGTGGCCTCTACAGTGTTCACAAGCTAAAAACGTGATTTTTTGTACAATCAGGGGCCATAATCCATGAAGTTACAGTCCGATACATGCCAATATCGAAAGGAACCGAGATCTTAGGGTGATAAACCTATATTTCAAGTTTCATTGAAATCGGATAAAAATTGTGACCTGTAGACGTACGCACAGGGGCGACGACAATATACGTTCACATGAAAATGTGGGCGTATAAAAATCTTTACTTGTTCAAGTTGTTGCATATTTAATCCCAGTAGAAATTAAAATGTGTTTTACTCATTTTGCAAGTATTTTATTTTCTGACTATCAGAATTCTACAAACCTTTCCCCAGACCCCAAAGTCCATTAAATGGCATTTCAGAGACTAAGTAAGTGCCCCCATGAGACAAAGTCCCCTCAGGCCCAGTCCCAAAAAATTAAAAGCTCAGTTACATAATCTAATTTTTTTTTTCGCGCCTACGGCCTTCTATTCTATTGTGTCATTATTCTTCAACTCTTCTGTCTTATACAATCTCATCACTATCATATTCACAGTTACAATGAATCTCCCAGTTAGTAGTACCACTAGTGAGGTGGGCGACAGATTGCAGAATTGTTATTTCTACTCTGACAAAACAGGTGAAATTGACGGACGGGCCTCAAGATTCTGTCCCATATCTTATCCTCTCGTTAAGGAGAATTTTATCCCATTTGTCATGACATTGACTATAAAATTTTTCAGGCCGAATCACCAAAAATTAAAAGGTCAGTTACACAGTTATGACATCATTCTTCCACTCCTCTGTGGTCTTGTACTGCCTCAGCATCATCATATTCACGGTTATAGTGAACTGCCCGGTAAGTAGTACCGCTGGTGCGTGGTACATGGGGCGTCAGACTGTGCAAATTTTCTGACAACTCTTGCAAAACAGGCGGAATTGACAGGGGCAGATTTAGAGATTCTGTCTCATTGACTCCTATTTCTGGTTCTTTGTTCACAAGAATTTGCTCCCAACAATGACCTCAAATGCCAGGATATTGATTCAATTTTTCAAAATTTTCTCAGGTTGGTTAGTGTTATAGCCACTGCCCCTAAGGTTCACATAAATTTAATAACAAAATCAATAACAATCATCATGTTATATGACATAAACTTTATGTCAACTTGAATAAAACTGCTTTCCGACGCGATAACGATCGGCGAACAACTATATAGGCAATACGATCTATGTTCTACCGGGCGCCCAGTGTTACAGCCAGTATTTTGTTGACATTCATTGCAGGTTGTGATTGTGGATGGCACCCTAGATTTGGAACCACCCCACCCCCATCCCCTATTCCCAGCTTCCAGATCAGCTACTGACCCCTAGAAAACTATCATCTGTGGTGCTCGGCCACTGACTGCGTCACTCGTATTAGGGACATGTGCATCAGTCGGACGCATTTTTGCCAAACACCCCCGCAAACAAAATCTTTATGTACTATACGCCCCTGCTGACTAGAGATCTACAAAAGATCTTTATACTTAAACCTATAAACTATACTATTATTAGTGTGTACATGAAAGATTGAGTTTGTGTTCGAGGCCATACTCTCAATATGATTAAAATACAGATCTATGTTTCGTTTTTTTTATACTTCCGATGGCCTACACTACATGAACATCTGACCAATTGTAGTGGAAGGTCGGGTCAGAGGTCATATGAGTGGCTTTTGACCCTATGACGTCAGACAGTTCCGTGCACCTCATGCCAAAAACTCGTCGAGATCCTAGTGTAGTAAAGAAAAGTAAAACGAAAATTGGAACTATAAAAAACGAAACGAAATAGGATCTGTGTTTTAATCAGATTGCCATACCCTGAACTACACATTGCAAGCCAGCTAGATAAAATGTCTAGTCCACATGTACATAGTTACAGGGTAACTTTTTCGCAGTAAATACTGAACTGCAAGATTTATTTACTTCGAAAATCACTAGAAATTTAATAGAAACAGATTTTTTTTTTTTTAAAAATAATGCATTAATAGTTTTATGTCCCTTTAAAGTCCCTGTCCCACTGGCTCAATTTAGTTATGGTCGTCCTAGAAAGACCAAGCATGTCCACTAATTTAAATCATATAGAATGGACCCCATGTTAATATGACAATCTACCAATCAGAACCCATGAATGTATGTATATACAAGTATCAAAATAAATATTCTTATTGACAATACAATAATATACAAGATGCAATTATCAATACACACACAATAACTGACTAATAATTTAAATTAACGTTCAAGACATCAAATCAAAATTTGAATTAATACACTGATCAAGGAGTTATGAAAGTTATCAACATAAATCAAATAAGTAAAGAGATAGTTGATATTTCACGAGAAAAATGACGGTTAATTTGAGTTTAGTCAACATATAGAGAGAGACTTTCATCATGCTGGTCACCCTTCAATATGACCATACAAATACTTGCCAACATTTAAAAACTCAACATCTGTGTTGGCCGTTTCAATATGTCCGTGAAGGCCAAAAACTATGGAAAGGCGCTGCCCTCCTACATCTACATATTGAGTATAATCATAATAAGATTATAATTAACTATTTTATCTCGTCAAATGTATATTTAATGTGAAGACAATGATGATCATCATTATGATATTAAATAATTATCATATATTTACAGCAATAGGGGACACAGGAATGGAAACATGAACATTTAAAAAAATTCTAATTTTAATGTTTTATTCTAATACAAAAATATTGTCGATTCCCAAAAAACCCAGAGACAAACTTTGACCCGGAGGTTGAAATTTAGTTGAGTTGTCTGATCGGAACTTAGATATTGGTGTATTAGAATAGATACAGCCAACTTCAAAGAGCGCAAAGCATTAGACATTTTTACACTTTTGCTTTTCATATAACAGCCCCTTATTTCACATACCCTGTTATACAATCATATTTGATCAACAACTAACTCACCTACAATTTATAGGCTACAAAATGACATTGGTAATTCATACATTTTCCATTCATTATTTAAAACATTAATTATTAAATTATAAAGAGAACTATGATATGAGGAATATCTATAGTATGTATATCTATCAATATAGGTTCTAGGCATGACCAACTAAAATAAATAAATTTATAATCCATTGATTTATACTGACTACCGTGAATATTTCTATCTCTAAAAGTTATATCAATAATATAGCCATTACTTACTAGCTGAACGTCTAGAGTATGAAGATACACTGCTGTTCATAGTATTCATCCAACCACTAGCTTGAGATCTTCTATCTGGTGGTATACCTCCTATAGATAATGTCTGGGGTGTCAGAGCAGATGATTCCATCTCTGCAAGATCAATTTACAAAATAAAAATTCAATGAGATTTTAAGCCAAAAGAAATTCTGAGATAACATGTGTGATTAATGGTTTGCAATTTTTCAAAGTGAATTCAGTCCATCAGTTCCTTTCAAATGTGATTTTGGAAGTCACTACAATATCCTTAAATAATTTGTAATTATGAACAAGTCTATATGTATATCTTATTTGTATTTACTTAATTTATGTGTGTATTTTATTTTGTAAAGTATATATGGGTCCTGAGTCGTGGATACACTTTAAAAATGTACAATGACCTGCATTGTCAGCTACTTTTGAAAGCATAAATCATCTAATGTCTCTTACATGTGTTTTCATGTTCAAGTGAGTACAATAATTAACGTCAGACATTCAGTGTTAAGACAACCTGTTTGTTGTTAAGAGTTCACGAGAACATTTTCATTGAACATAAATTGCAAATGAGGCTTCGGTAATTTGACAACATTTATAAAGGTTAATTAAACTAACCATTAAATGATAAGAGATTAGTAGTAAGATATTTTTTATCAGCGTGCATCATCTGCCAGAATTTAATCAGAGTAATTATATCTTCTCGTAGATTAGAACCTTGTTGTGTTGGAAATAATACGGGACCACTGAAAATAACAATACTTATTATATATAAATACACACAGACAATTCGCAAACATTAAGATAAATTGTCATCCAAACTACATTTAATTGTATGACCCCTATTATTACATGTTTTAAGGTAAGCAGACACTAACATTATTTTACATAGTTGCTAGCTTGCAATACTTATTTAAACATTTATAAATTACCAACCAGAAATAATCAAGTGAAGCAGCATATATCCTTTCTCTTAAAACACTCTTGCCTGCTGTATTAGGTAATATATCACCTTGTAATAATGATAAACCCATTATAAGTAACCTAAAATCATACAAGAATAAATATTTATTATAAACACAGTTATTCACTGTCTAACTAGGGGTTTACCCACAGTTCCACGCAGAGAATGACAAGAAGTCGCTGTAACAGACCGTTTCATTGGCTTATTCCTCACATCAATAAGAAAGCCTATTATATAACAACTCTTCCAGATCCTAGTGTAGTAAAGACAAGTAAAACAAAATTTTGAACTATAAAAAGGAAACGAAATAGGCTGTGTGTTTTAATCAGCTTGAGTCTAACTATATCCATTATTTATTTCTCAGATCTTCCCATTTAGCACAATATATATATATATGTTATTTGTTTTTACTCAGACTATAATAATTGAATACATTACTCTTAAAGAGTACAACCAAGTTAACCCTTGTCCATATGGACCCCAGTTATAATTCAAAGTTTTTACGTACAGATATATTTGAATTAAAAGGCAGCGGTTTAGTTTTTATTTGTATTTATATTTGACACCTTAAAAACAACTAAATTATTATACAAAAACATTTTAGTAACAATTGGAAAAGATTTATATTTGATACCTTAAAAACAACTAAATTATTATACAAAAACATTTTAGTAACAATTGGAAAAGATTTAATAATTCTCACAAAATTGCTACTTTGTGTACTATGTGATAAAGAGGTTAAATGGCAATTCACGCTTGATACAAAAATCATTGAATATTTGGAATTCATCATTTGGGTATTTGTAACATGCAGATGTTAAAAGAGAGAATACTCTGGCATACGCTATATGGTATCAGGCAGCAAAAACATTAGCAAAATCCCTACTGTGAGTTGTAAGTTAGGGGTCGGACCCCTTGTTCCCTTCAAGCGTTGGGCCTGATTTGCATGTAACAGAACTCTGCATGTGGGAAGCAGATGAATACCAAACTCTTCGCTACATGTCAAAATGTATAGGAGACAAAGTCACTAAATTTCAGAAAGCAGTGGCCAGTAGTTATTACAAAACACTATAAAACATGTGCATGGGGTCCATAGAGACCCCACGTGCACTGACAAGGGTTAAATCAGCACACCAACCACCTATAATAAGTTGTCATTTACTGAAAAATTTTAAGTTCATATATTACCTTGTTCTAGGTCCCAGAGCAGCAGGATGTCTAGAGATCATAGCTGGTGTTTTACCAACACTAACAGATAATGATTTATTTAATAAACTCATCATAATATCAACATGTGATGAATTACTGTATTTAGCTATCTCTACTCTCTCCATTAAAAACTTTGTCCAGATGGCATGGGGGGAAACAGCTGGTGGAATGGGAGCCAAATCCACCCCTTCGCTTTTAGCTAATGGATCAAGCTGTGGCTTGTCATCTTCAAATATACCTAGTTTTAAGTCTACTGAATACTGCCATGCTGCTGCCATTTCACACATAAACTACATAAAAAGAAAGAAAAGTGCTATATTTGTTTTTTTGTCACAGCTTCATTCCACAATAAACATATATATCTTCTCAATTTAACCATCTTAAAAGCACAACAAATCAGCGTCAAAAATATGTACTAATTTAATGTAAAACACTGTTATTATATAAGTAAGCACATCTGTGTATACAAAAACTTTAATGAAGATGGAGTGAAAGTAATAGAAACCAATATAAACCTAAGTCACATTCAGGCTATCAACTTTAAACATCATTTTACATTCTTAGCCAATGAAATGGACAGTCAAAACTATAGACAAAGGTTTTATGTGTTAATTTTCTTAAATAAAATACACCAGAAGCCACCAATATTTTTCTCAGATCTTAAAATGTCCTTTTCCTAAACCCTGACTATTGGTGCAAGTACCAATGATGTCGCCAAAATGATCATGAGCTTCAAAATGTCTTTTTTTACCCAATACATGCAAACTTTAACACACTAGAATTCACCTAATGCAATGTAAAATTAAAAAGAATTTGAACTAACCTCTGTTGCTAGATCAGGTCTAGCAGATAACAACCATTCCCAACATGCAATTGCAGCCTGCATAGTTCTTTCATGGAAATGATGAACAGGTGTCATACACATCAATCTTAAAAGTTTTCGATTTAAACCTGTTTGAGAAGATCATTATTTAGTAAATCAGATATATAGAACTATTTTTAAAAAAAATACATTACGTTTAATGAAATAGAGGTTAACAAAATGTATTACAAACCCATAAATTACAAAGAAACAAAAGGAATGATACATGTTACTCCTTGTATACCTTCTGGATTCATTCTCTTGATAAGATACATTGGTCATGTTTTGTTTGTATAGTTTCATCTCCTGATTTTAAAAACTTTTAAAGCTACTACATGGTAAATACAGATTTATATACAAAGCTGAATGAATATGGAAGCTGAACCACAAGCTTACCAAATCCGTCGTGGAAAACTATCCCTGCTACAGATACTTTGTTTTGATAGTCTAGGTATGACTGGGGTGTATACTATCACAGCTCTCTAATTTTGGACTTCACATTATTTCAATTATTTACTTAATATTTGACTTAGAATCTGACTTCCCCACCGAAACACCCATATGATGTCAATATCACTTCAAATACCAAAATCAGAAACATTGTTCTCCTTAAATATGTTTTTATATAAAGCACTATACAAGGTTTAAAAACATAAATCTATAAAATCAAAAATAACATGTCTCTCAATCTACACTGTCTGAAAATACTACATCCTGTTCTAAAGAATCTCAATGAGTCCTAGTTTTTTATATCCCCTGATATCTCTTATTAATTAGCTAAATGGTTAATTATGCCCAAAGACGCAAAGAATTAGCCAAATATGGATAAGTCAACATACTGCAGCAGCAATTCCTGGACAGCGTAGGATCTCAGGCTAGACAGTCCATAGGCACCTACGTGAAACCGGATTACAGTTAGAGCTGTTGTTTTGAAATACGCCGACACTATCAAATCTGACTTCAATGGGTTCAGACACACAGCAACGAGTCATGGTTGCTGTTGCAACGAGGCGATGGTAGAGCGAGGGTTTACTGACAACGAAATATCACTATGCGTTTCTTTTTTTGGAAGCGTATATATTACATTATAATTCAAATATGGCCCAAATTCCCAATTATATTACAATACCTTTTCCTGCTATTTGTAAAGCACACATTCTAAACATTGTTTGTTTAATACCAACTCCATCTACAAGACAGAATATATATATTTATATTACAATATTAATGAGCTGCTGGACATCCAGGTAGTTAATTAAGGAACACACGGCATTAGTAATAATTCTTTCTCTAAGAGTTCCTTTGCCGTCTTTCATTTTCAAATGGAAATGGAAATACTAATACAGTAATGAGACTATAATAGAATAGTAAGACAATGTACTACAAGATAAAAATTAGTACTTGTCCCAGTGCATGATCATCCAATTGAATTCAAATAATGTTTTCTAGATACATCTAGGGCCAAAAACAAATTCCTGAAACATGTTTGGGCCAGTTCCGTCCAGTCATTGGGGTTTACTTTTTAAAGTACAGTTAATTAACTTCTATAATAAGAATTCCCAATGATTTGCCAATGTTTGGTCAATCACAGACAGCATATGGTCCATTATGGATCATATAGAATGTGATTGTATTGTACATTTGTTTTATTTCAATAATTACTAACAAAATAAAATGTGAAATATACATACCACCATCATTCATATATGTAGCTAATTCTTGACACATCAATTCTAATAATTTCTCTTCTTCTTTACATAAAACTTTCATACCATTTACCTACACAATGTAAATCAATGTGATATAAAACATGTAATTTATTAAAATGACTAGAAGTTATATGATGCAATGGTAAAGACTAAAACATAAAGCAGATATGGCATATTGATTGCAAAATGAAAGCAAATTATCATTAGGTCGAATTCTTTTGTTCCTCTAGTACATGTCATATGGTTTTAGTACTTGCACATCATTAAATGTACATATAAAATACTGACCTCTCCTGTATATCTGCTACGTAAACTAAGATTAGCCATAAAATTAGAACTATTTGTATTAACACATGTTGGTCTTCTATCTAATGTAGCACTCTAAAATAAAATAACACTTATTTTTAAAAAAGATCTCGAGCATATAAGCTTTATTTCAAGTAGTTCAGGCGAATTGAGAATGCTATACTGCTTGCTTAAAAAATACATTATAACAAGGCTTGGAAAGTGGAAATTTAATTACCCTATTCTTTAGACTTTACACTATACATACCTGACACATGTAACATTTAACTGATGCATTAAGCCACGGTTAATTAATTTTCAGTTTCTCATGACCTGAGTTTGTGAAACATACAAGCTACATGCGGTAATTATTAATTATTGAGATGAAATTTAATTTTTTTAGTTTAATGCTGTTTCTATTTCAGCAATAACTAATGTCAGTTATTTGGTCGTTGAAAACCCAACAGTAACCAGTGTCCGCGATTTATTCACATTTATTAAAAATTTATAGATTAAAATATCTGTTGCACAAGATAGCTGGGTATGGGAAGACATGATCATAATAAATAAGTTTAAATTATTAGTGATATGCTTCTAAGTTAACAGTTTGTTAATTTATTCATTCTTGGCATTTCATTTCTTTATCCTTCCCTACTTTGACAGGTTACGAAATGACCTGTTCCAAACTGGTTAATGATTTGTTCTGACATAAATAATCAAAAGCATACCCTTGGATTTTTAAATACAAAATAAGTTAGATTATTTAATATGTCAGTCCAAAGAATTTACTACACACATTGTCATTCTCTAGCCGTGAAGGAAGATATCAATGCCATGGCAATAGCCCGTATGTTAATTGTCTGTCAACTTTGAACCCATCGGCACATGGCATCATAATATAAATACTTTTATTATTTTGTCTATCTTAATCAAACTGTTTACATTTATTTGTATCTTTGTGTCCTTTTGAGACTGTTTAGAGAGAGAGAGAAATGGGGTTTAACGTTCATTCGACACAGACTAGGTCATTTCGGGACTAACATACGGTTTAATTTTATTTCAATAATCCGCTTGCGCGTAGGGGTCTTTAGCAGTGGGAGAAAACCGGAGGACCCGGAGAAAACCCATGAGTTTGGATTGGCAACCCTACTCCTTGTCACGTACAACCGGGGATTCGAAACCACGCCAGTTGACCCAATGACAGGCCTTTTGATACAGCACACGCACGTGCTAACCATTCGGCCATCCAACCCCCCTGAGACTGTTTATATAGTGTTGTTAATAAAATACCGTGAAGCAGGGTCAACCAGTTGGTATCTCATGATCGAGGCTATCTCAAGGCGGCAATTCTGGGACCATTGCTAGTCACATAAATTAAATAATTTAGCAGTCCGAATTAAAAGACATTTATTTCTTTCTGTGAATTTTAATACAAATGACAAGTGCCTTATAGAGTATATATGTGGTATTTGGTGAATGTTGTAGCTACCATTCCTTGGTATGGATGACAGATATGATACAGCTATATCACTTCTTGTTAGTGTTTTACGGATGGACTCCATGTATTTTTTCATATTCTAGCCTACTTTGCTTATCACCTAGTGACCTACGGTGTCATGTTCTTCGATAAATAGTGGATTTTAATGCATCAATTCATTGTTCATATTTAAAGGCAAACAAATATAGTTTTACGGGACAAATTTTTGACCTCACTAAATTTGACCAAATAATTATGGAAGTGCGTAATTATTACGGATGAAAACGGACATGCAGGCGGGTCATGAGAAACAAACAATTAATTAACCGCGGCCTTATGTAAGATATAGATAAAGAGCAGGCAGTTCTTGCTATAATAGTTAATAAAATGTTGAAAATTTCAGTCAAATTACTTCATTCTGAACGGAGTTGTGGCGGTTTGAAAAACAATGTAGTCTCAATGGTCATTATTACCATTGTCACAATAATAAACAAAGTCTTGATTATCCATTTTTTAATGGTCTAGAGTTGATTATGAGCTTGGCATGTGAATAAATGTCAAATTAATGATTTATATAACATTTTTATATAATGAAAGATCTGCATTAGACAGAATTATCTCTTACATAATGCATCTTTAAGATCATTTGTTGTTTTACTATTTTTGTCTCAATTAAAAAAATTACAAAATAAATTTCTATTTTCAAATTAAGAATCGATAATTAAATTTGAGAAATTATGTATCTATAATTATACTTACCCCTAATGGAGCAGAGTTTTTATTGTAACCTGCATAATTTAAAACACTCTCTGTGGCTAGAGCTAATCCACTGTGTTGAAATAATCCAGCAGCTGAATTCTCTTTTCTTAATAAATATTCTATTAAATGGGATCTAGTAGCATTAGGTGCCCACTTTAAAGATTCTTGTAAAATATCGGTACTACGGGATACAAAATCTTTCACAACCATCTAAAATAATACATATATACAAAATTCATTTGATGGTGTGATTATTCATAAATAGGAAAAATAGAATTTGTGATAATTTCTTTAAAATAAACCCAGGATATCAGTTTTCACAACAACAAAAAATCAAGAAAGATATTGTACATAAAATTAAATTAAATGTACCATTTTCAAGAAAACCAGCTATACAGAAATGGAAGACTTGACTATGCTCTGCTCAAATTTACATATATTTAAATACACATAAAAATACATTTTTCTCGATATTTCTTAAGCTATACCAACCTCCCTATCTACTAAATTATCCATAGCTCTTAATTTATATTTTGTATTTGGTACTTCTAACTCAGGAGCATCTTGATGTGGATCCTACAAAAAATCACAAGATGTCATTGAGTAGGCATATATTAAAAATAAAGATGGTACAGAGAAATAATCTCTCAAAGCTGGTTGTTTTCTTTTCTCAGAAGAGCTTCCACACACAGGAGGCAGATTTCAATTAAATATTTTGTGTTGGGCTGCAGGGAGGTCTTTTTCTTGGAAGTGATAAATTAACAAGCTAAAGGTGAGTAATCAATGAAATTATCATTGGATAGTTAGTGTGGATAACTTTATAATAAAATATATATTAAAGTTGGCAAAATTTGTGGAAATATTTAGGACTGGATATAATCTTTAAAATTTAGCTATAACACATTGGATCTTACCATTTCTAAAGATCTAGATAAAACTTGTAATATATCTAACATAGTAGTTAAAACAACATTACTCCATAATAAATGAGGAAATCTGAAAATATATAAACATGCAAATAAGTTTATTAAATGACATTTAAAACATCACACTGATACTACTAAATTTTGGGGTTAGAACAAGTAAGTAATTAACCATATGGGACAATCTCTAAGCAATATTAATTAGAATGTAAGTACAAGAGAAACCAACTAATATTTTCATCAAAGTATAGCAATATATACATTTGCGGTATTCCGAAAACATATAGCTGCAAGGTTTCAGCATAAAGTCAAGATAAAACTATAGAATTAATATATTTACCTATCTACAAGATATGAGAGATATTTATCTGCTACACGTCTTATTTTACTATGAATACAATTAAACTTGACCAATAAAAACTGAGCATGGGCATCTAATTCAGCTTCACGTTCTTCAGTTTTGGGCTGAAAAATCAAAAAGAATATGATCCAATAAACATGATATTTCTTAAGAGGTTTCAAATTTGATTATAAAATGATGATCTCTTCATTAACTAACTCTGTTGGCAAACGGCTATATTCTCTATGATACAAATAAACAAGCACTACTGAACCCAACTGATTTTAAAATGCATTCATTTATAAGAGGCTGACACTGGGGATACATGGCTGTGAATATATAATCCAAATATGTACAGATGAAATATATTATGTAAAATTGAATTTTTACTGAATTTGTTGCAACTCTGCAATATAAAACAGTGGACTAAATTTCAATCAAATACCTCAAATTCTAAACTGAAAGAATTCTGGAAAAAAAGAATTTTCATTGGAGTTTCAGTAAATAAATGGCCATAATTCACAAGACATTAACTGAATTGAATGAAAAGTAAACTTGAACTGTAACTCTGCCATCTACAGGAGTGGATAGTTCTTCCATCAAAAATGTTCAAGTTCAACAATAAACAATTCCGCAAAACAGAATTTTCATTGATTTTAAATCAACAAAGGCCCATAATTCAGTAATAATTAACAGAATCCCACGAGTGAATCTGATCTGTAACCATGCTATATACAGCTGTGTACCAAATTTTAATCAAATATCACAATAAATAAATATACTATTCAAAAAAAGTAGGGGATATTTGATTTTTAAGTGTTATTAAAGTCACCTAATGAAACTGACGAAGAAACAAATGACAAAATGAAATGAAGTTCACATTCATCGATTTATTCCAAATGATCGTTAGACTAAGTAAGGCACAGACTGACCATTATAAGGGTAAAATGATACCCGGGGTCAAACAGCAAAGTTACCACAGCATCACAACCAAGTCAGTAACGGGTAAATCCTCCTCTGTTTGCCAAACAAGCATTGATCCGACGTGGCATACTCCTAATGAGACGTCTAAGGTCATTTTGGTCCAGATTGTCCCATTCCTGTTGCAACGCAGCAGCAAGTTCTTGGACATTGGCAGGACGTTGTTGACGTTGACGTAACCTCTGTCCAAGCATGTCCCAGACATGCTCGATGGGGGAGAGGTCGGGACTCAGTGCTGGCCAAGGTAATGTGGTGATGTTCTGTTGTTGGAGGTAACCTGTAACGATCCTGGCCCTGTGACATCTTGCGTTGTCATCCTGGAAGATGAAACGGCGGCCATGACGTCGTGCGAACGGCACAACATGGACTGCCAAGATGTTGTCCCGGTAGTACTGGCCTGTAACACGCCCTGCAACAACATGTAAAGCCGTTCTTCCAGCAACAGTGATGCCTCCCCACACCATAACAGAACCACCCCCAAATCGATCATGTCTGATGACGTTAACGTCTTGGAAGTGCTCGTTTCGACGACGCCACACCCTCCTACGTCTGTCCAAAAAATCAACAGTGAACCTTGACTCATCTGAAAACATCACATTGCTCCAGCGTCGATTATCCCAGTGTTGACGATCCCTACACCAACGACGTCTTGCCTGAATGTGATGATCTCTCAAACAAGGGATCACGCGAGGACGTCGGGCGCGAAGGTGACCCCTATGCAGTCGATTCCGAATCGTCTGGCCACTCACTCTCACACCAGTGTCTGTTTGAAGACGAGCGCTGATCTGATTTGCTGTGATGACACGATTTCTCAAGGCCAAGGTACGGATAAATCGATCCTGGGCTTGAGTTGTCGCCCTTGGTCGACCTGAGCGTGGTCTGTCCTGTACAGATTGTGTATCACGGTATCTGGACCATAGCCTGCTTATGACAGACTGAGAAACATTCATCGTCCGCGCCACAACCGCCTGTGTTGTGCCGATCTGTAGCATGCCAAGGGCACGTAACCTTTCATTTTGGGTAAGCCGACGCATATCAAAATTTGTTTTCTGGTCACTAAAACAATTAAACTGATGTTTCCACCCTGGAATTCAATGCCACAATGACTGTAACATTCAAAGTCAGAGTCGTGCAAATCTTGGGTTGGACCCCCATGATGATCCCAAGCATCACCTGCATTCCATGCGGTAGCTATTGGTGCGTTTGGGCGTCACATGTAACTGGAAATGTTTCTTCTGTTAGGTTCTATAGTGACTTTTTTCGTAGTCATTTGCATATTTTAGTATTATGCCCCCAAAATCAAATATCCCCTACTTTTTTTGAATAGTATATTTTAAAAAATCATAAAAATCAGACAGATGTTACAGGGATATTACTTACCTTAGCAGAGATAACATCAAGGAATTTAAAAAAGACTTTATCAGTTACTGATAAAATACACTGCCACATGCCTAAAATATATTACACCATAAATACTCTTAAACATGAAATCATAAAATCTAAGAATTCTAAAATTACAAATAACAATCAATTCTAGGATTTCAATAATTTAATGTTCTAAAATATTCAAATAATCAGCAGATCAAAATAATTTCTTAAAAGTGAACTGCTGTTCCAGATAATTAATTTTGTTTGCGGTTTAACTTCTATTTCATAGATTGATGTCTGCATATATTCATTATTACATTTTTTAAAATAAATTGTTAATTGTCAATTCGTCTGTCCTGCAACAATTATACAACAAACTATTTACCATCTTTATCCTTGAATATAGCTTTGTCTTCTAAATATTCAAATAAACCATGGAATGCTATGGGATCTGTGGAATGTATTATCCTATTAAAAATAATAAAATACTATCATAATATTTTTATCCTATCAAAAATAATAAAATACTATCATAATATTTATCCTATTGAAAAATAATAAAATAGTATAATGATGAATAGAAATTCATCATGGATTAACATAATGATCTCTAACAGATTAGATTAATAGGGTTATATAAAAGTATTCCATTATTCAATCATATCTATATATATATATTTGTGACTGTCGTTTGTCTGTCTGTCTGTCTGTCTGTTCGGGGTTGGCGGCTACACTAGGTCTGCTCCGAGTCTGAAATTTGGGGTATAAGGTTACCTCGGACCGGGGAGTAACATACGCCAGGTGGCGTTAGTCTACCACTTCCGGTTTCGGAGTTATGACCCCCGAGCGAAACCGGTCTGTTCGGGGTTGGCGGCTACACTAGGTCTGCCCCGAGTCTGAAATTTGGGGTATAGGGGTAGCTCGGACCGGGGAGTAACATAGGCCAGGTGGCGTTAGTCTACTACTTCCGGTTTCGGAGTTATGACCCCCGAGCGAAGTCTGTCTGTTCGGGGTTGGCAGCTACATCTGCCCCGAGTCTGAAATTTGGGGTATAGGGGTAGCTCGGACCGGGGAGTAACATAGACCAGGTGGCGTTAGTCTACCACTTCCGGAGTTATGACCCCTGAGCGAAGCCGGTCTGTTCGGGGTTGGCGGCTACATCTGCCCAGAGTCTGAAATTTGGGGTATAGGGGTAGCTCGGACCGGGGAGTAACATAGGCCAGGTGGCGTTAGTCTACCACTTCCGGTTTCGGAGTTATGACCCCCGAGCGAAGCCGGTCTGTTCGGGGTTGGCGGCTACACTAGGTCTGGCCCGAGTCTGAAATTTGGGGTATAAGGGTAGCTCGGACCGGGGAGTAACATAGGCCAGGTGGCGTTAGTCTACCATTTATAATAAATGGAAATTGATTTGCCCATTTTTCCTTGAGAGAATTCATACTATGAATGAAAATTACAGGGCTTTACCATGATGAAATAATACATGTATGAATATCCAGTCTAATTTCTGAACATGTCTTTCATCACCGTACAAAATGGCACACACTGCCAGGGAGATAACTTGTTTACTAGCCAAACTCTTCCAAATGAAAAACATTATGATGAGCATGTTGTGTCAGATGGGTGACATACATGCCCGTCTGAATCAGCAAATTAATATTCTAAAGCCCATTTATTAATCATAATCCATTAAAAATATAATGCTAAACTACAACGGTGCAGTGCCCATAAACAGTCTATTTTTTTTTTTACCAGTCATGCTAGTTTTAAATAGCACTGATATGACCGGTTAAAAGAGTCTACATAAGGGTTCTTAATCCATTTTGAAACGAACCAGGCAGAATTGGGTCAAATGAGGTTCCGATAGGACAGTTATTCTCAACCTTTTTTTGCCAACGGCACACCTTGAAACACATGAAAAAAATAGCGGCACACCTGGCTAAATAAATGTGAAAAATATTTGAAATTTGCAAAATAAACACATGTCAAACACATGAAAAAAATAGCGGCACACCTGGCTAAATATATGTGAAAAATATTTGAAATTTGCAAAATAAACACATGTCAAGTCTTAGACGGCATACAACCGTACACACAGACTAGTCATAGACACATAGAATGACTCAAACTAAATAAAGAAAAACACGGCTATGAGCTTACTTTATTGCAGTGTTTCGAATTCCGTCAGTCAAATAGCTAGCTTCTTTAGTGAGAAATTTTCTTGGTGTGCCGTTCAAAATTTCGCGGCACACTTAGGAAGATTTTGTGGCACACTGGTTGAGAATCACTGCGATAGGAACTGGGTTTTAAAATTTTAAGCTTCCATTCCCTTTAATATAACCAGACTTCAACAAAAATAATTCTTGGTAATTTATTATGAGAAATATTGTATTCTACTGTATGTAATTACCACAAAAAATAAAAGGTTTTTTTCTATCACATAACTTGCAAATGTTTTTATTCATTCATCTATGATAGACACACGGCACAGTGATCACGTGACAACCATAATAAAAATGGCTTTAAAATTATATTCCATACGACTATGCCATATAGCTTTCAATAATAATAACAACAATATTTTAAGAATTAAACGCTATTTAAAACTAAAACTTGCATTGCTGGGTTATTGACCTAATTCCAACCGATGTCACATGTCATCGACATTGGAGATTCATAATATATTATCAATGATGGTTTCTCGGTGTATTCGGTGTTCTATCCGAGGATTATATTCAACTGGTCATTGAAACCATTATATTATGATCCAATTATTATTTTAATATCTACCGGTACACATGGAATTCATACGGAGCGTTGAAGGCGTGCGATAGGTGCAATAATTAACCCGTTATAATTTAGTTGAAAGTAGATTGATTTTTGATACATAGTGGCCGGTTCATTTAAGATCCCTGGTCTACATATCAGTTAGATAACTCTGCACGGCAAACAAGAAATTGAGTCAAGATGATGTATTCAGTTTATTTACAAGAAAATCGCAGTGGGTGGAAATCTGCTTCCATATTTTTTTGCTTGGCAGAAAATATTGGTGCTGGGCGGTGCCGCCTGGTAACTTTAATAGTAAGCACATACCTGGCTTACCACTATAACTTCGGCTAGTATAAATGGTAATTTGTGGACTTAAGATAAATAACATATGGCATATGAAAGTTTGTATTTCCTCCCAAAAGTATCAAAGTTTCAGACAGCTACACAGAACTAGCATAAAGGCTTTCAGAGACTTTCTCCCTAAATTCACTAGTTTTCTATTTATTTCCCCTCTGCATAAAAATAAACCCTCATTTTTTCACAACTGGAATTAAGCATTTACAATTAAAACAAAAGTTAACTATAGTTAGACTTACCGTAATTCCTCTAACCTATAAACAGAGAGTAGATATGTACATTGAGCAAAACTGAATTTATTGACCAATGTAACAACTTCTGCAGGATTTTCTAATAAATTACAGATATTGGCTCTTAATTCATATAATTCACCCTGTCAAAAAATAATTTGATAATTACTGCCTTGTCTTAATCCTCAATAAGAGAAAAGCACTTTTCCAAATACCATTTAAAAACCCTGATCCCTGTATTCCCATATATGTAGTAAAACACAAAATAAATAATGTTTATGTATAAAACTGAACCATGTTTGCCATTGCTATTTCAAATAGTAAGTGCAAGAGGACCGGACTACACGCAAAACAAATATCTACAAAATAAACCTGCAGACAAGACAGAAAATAGACATTGCACCAAATAAACAAATATCAAATCAAGTGAATGGATCTGGGGGCCAGCCGTAAGCATCCACTGGATACTCTAAATTGCGTCATGGCATTTATCACGATTTACAAAAGATAAGCATTGCTCTCCAAGTTTTGAAAACCATATCAGACCTGGTTTTGTGACTACTTCTGGCATTGTTTAGATATTTCTAGTTGTTCATTATTTTTTGACTCTTTGTTTAACTCACAAGACACCATCCATCTGACATCTGAGACTAATGACAAAGAATAACCACATCTTACTATCAGACTTCAAGAGTTGATAGAAATAGATAAACCGTTGAAATCACTTTTCTGATTTTCACAGTTAATTTAACCAGTCAAGTTTTCAAATGAAAATACTCAAACTGTAAAAATAGTAGATCAAAATTAAGTTAAACAACATTTAAAAATATTTTTCTCATCAATCAACTTTAACTTCTGACTCAATCACCATGCATAGATGGTTGAGATATTAAAGATACATTATGTAAGATTTAGATAAAGAGCTGAACATATTGAAAATTTAATTCAAATTACTTCATTATGCGCCAAGTTATCACTGTTCGTAGTTTTGGCAAGATGTGTACATTGTGGTAACAATGGCACTGGTATCTTCGAGACTTAGCCTCGCTTTCCCATTTTTAAATTGAATTTTTAAATAGTGAACCGTTCTAATCTAGTTAAAATCTTGAGTATCTGATGCCATCGAGAGTTGATTATGATCTTGTTTTGTTAATAAATATCTAATTAATAATTTAAATAACATTTCAGACCTAAAGAAAGACCTGCAATAGGCAGATTTAGCTCTTGCATAATGTATGTTTAAGTGTTATTGACAATTTCTATTGAATGAAACTTCTTACCGGTGCAGCTGAATCATTTCTAAGAGCAGTATTATATTGTAGTTCTTTACTAAGATGTTCTCTCGATATAAGTAATGGTGATTTAGTAGAAATTTCACACACACCTTCATACCAATCTGGTGGCCATATTCCTGTAATAGTCAGTTTTATGTGTAAATGCCCATTAACAAACACTGAAGAAAAACTGCAGTATTCAACAAACCAGATGAAATACAAAAGCACAACGAAATCCCCCAAATTTGCCAAAACATAAAATGTGATATCAGGTATTTTATAGCGAGTAAGCACACCATGCCTTGGGCATGATATCCCATAACAGCTTGTAGCTCATTCACCTCACAGTGCCCCCTTTGATTAGATATAATCCCACTCAAACACTGCCAGGCTCAACGCTATTTTCTGTCCCCAAATTATGGCAGGTTATCGGTCGGGTCAACAACCAAAACATTACAGCATAACCAAATCAATCAGGATTAACCAGAGCTCTAAATGTTATATATGTTAACATAAAAGTACAATCACGGCTGCATTATGTCATAACACGCAAAATATATTATGCTCAATTTACTGCAGAAAAATTAATTGTGACAAACAAGGTTATCCAAAATGGCACATGTTGAACCACACAGCAGAACAATATTTTCACCGTCTTTTAAAACATTTAATCAAATGTCCAAAGTTTTAGGGAAACACCCAGATCAAAAGACGGACTTTCAAACTATGTATTGTGTTTCAACTAACTGAATAGAAATAGGACTTCCAACAGTCTTTTTCACATGTGCTTTTTTTTGGATATAATAAAATAAAAATAATTCATGGATTTTCTTTAGAAAAAAAAATGGATAAATATCATCCAATACATAACAAAGGCAAGCAGTGTTGGTACAAACAGACACGCTTACTGAATTTGTAACGGAAATTTGAGTCAAGAATTTTCGTTCTAACATCAAGTTTCAGGCTTTCAACAACCGCCAAATATACAATGCGAGTATCGATGTTTGCTCCCGATGCATCCATTCCAAGTGTAAAATTTTATCCGTACTAACAAATGCTGAGATTTTATTAGGTGGTAACTCTCATTAAGTGGTCAGTCGTGAAAATTTCTTTGAGTGGCTGCTGAATACAGATTCTTTTGCACTCAGGAGAGATTTGATTCGAAAATAAAAATAGACACACTCCATCAAAAACACAAGTTTTTTGTGTCAATACAGCAATGGCCAGAGATGGATTTCTTGGGGTATTGCTTCAGGAATATGCTTGTAGCTATACTCTATGGACCTAATAACTTCACCTAAAATAAACATGGTATTAAACATGGTATTATTACTGACTGCTATCATCATCCAGAAAAAACACAGAGAAAGTAATACAATTAATAAAATACATCAACAAACATTTCCAATGGAAGATTATGATCAACATTTTTTTTGTATGAATGATGAAAATAACTATATAACAAACCTGAATCTTCTGTTGCAAAACCCATAACTACACAATACTGCCAGAAATCTCGAAATAATTTATGTAACCGACGATTAGGTTCTCGGATAGGCTGTAAACGACGAGTTAACTGTAAAAACAAAACAACAGTAAGTCCAACGCCCCCATTCTCTAATTCCAAAATAAACAGGTGACATTAATTACCTGTACATTTATATTTTTATATAGCATCCAGTAATCAACTGTTTATCACTTTGCTTTATTTGAGCAGAAAATCCTCATCATCAAACTCTTCTGTCAAGGCACAAGTTTCATAACTGTCATCACACTGATCAGCAGTGAATATTCGCTAGGCTGCGACAATCACTGATAAGGATGTCATCAATGTGACTTAATGAGCCACAAATATTAACTTTTTTCCTCCGACAAATTAAATTCTAAAACATTTTTTTTATGTATTAGAAAAATAAATAAAGATGTTTGAAGTATTTGTAGGTAAAATTATTTCCTATTTCTTATGTATACAATGCATGCGCCATTGAGCCAATGATTGACACCGCGTGATATGGCGTCATGTGTTGAAGGCAGTCATCTTTTATGGAGATATTAGAAGACTTTCGTAATACTCTGTGAAACAGATTGAACTGTCATGACACTCAATAAGAATTAAATTTATCATGTTCCAAAGCACGGACAGATCAAATCGTTTAAATAAATATACAATTAGATGCTCAAATCACCTACATGTAATGGATATTTTTAATGAACTATACCTTTTTTTATGAATAATCAAATTGAAATCTTCAAAAACATAACTTACAATAGATATAACTGGAATTAAAACACCTAAATTTCCTGCACTACTTGAAGCCTGTGATAGTAAAATGAAATTCATATTTCTATTTACATTTTTTGATTATAGGACAAATAGCTTTATAGTAGAGGATTAAGGCAAATAGGTTTATGGATGATTAAATCATTAATTCAAATAGTTTTAAGGATGAATAAATCAAATAGCTTTAGAGATGTTTAAATCAAATAGTTTTATGGATGATTAAATCAAAATAGTGTTATCAATCAATAAATCAAATAGTTTTGGAGATGATTAAATCAAAAAGTTCTATAGTTATTTTAAATGATTAAATGAAATAGTTTTATACATGATTAAATCAAATAGTCTAATTGTTTTACCTTAACAGTACCAGAAACCTTTTCACTTGCTCTCTTCCCTTCAAGTCCCATCTGTACAAATAATTCTAGTAGGCGACCTAATAAATCTAACTGATCTGTTTCACCTTGTATATTAGCAGCTATATTGGCCAGAGCATTAATTACAGGCTGGGATACTTGTCTAAAATATACAAAATCAAACATAACTTGCCAGATATGCATAGCAATTGTCAAAATTTGAATGTTAAATGAAGTCTTTCAAACGTTCATGAGAATCATGGACGGCAGATGGACCAATGGATAGACAAGGCAATTTTAAGACGACAAAAAAAGTATAATGTGGGTGTATAAAAAAAGCTTATGCATGTGTGTCCATGTCAATCAGTGTTGTGCATGATATAATTACACACTATCAAGCCACACTATGGGAGGTATTAGTCACAAATTAAAGAGCCGCACTATGGCCCAATAGATCCAATTCAAGATATAAACTCACATTGTTTCAAATAGGACATACTTGATTGAACTTTCAAGAATTGAATTCTCAAAAATGGCAAAATGTGTAAATCAAGAAAAACCCTAGAATTTTGGGTGACAATACATAGCAATACTATCTTATCCATTTATGACAACTCATAAGTTAGATTATGTTATTGGGGCTAAAATAATTGTAAAAGGAGGTCACAATTCTGGTCACTTGATTGTAATTCCGGCAATTTTGAACACTTAATTGGCAATCGTGCACCTGCATAACGATCTGTCTAAAAGTACATGAACAATAAATTTCTATAAATAACCTGCAGAAATTACCTATATCCACGAAGTTTTTCATTTCTATCACCAGTTTTATATGGAGCACTACTCTCCAGACTTATCTGTGTAAACATGGCTAAAACATCTGTCTGTATATCAGTCTGCAGTTATTAATAAATAAATTAATTCATATAAACATCAGTCTGTATAATAATAATAATAATAATAATAATGAAAGCCTCGATTTTACCAGCTCTCACTTCGGCTCTTTTTTATTCAACAATTTGTAATGTCAGACAATCAAACCTCTGTCAATTCACTCAGATATGTTTTTTCTTCAATCTAGCCATTTTGATTTGCATAAATACTCCCTACAAAACGATATCATAGCCAGTGCTTTCCAATATTGACATTATTTTCGTTTGTTAACGTTTGTGAATCGGCAGAGGTCAGATTGCCTGACATTACGAATTGTTGAAAAAAACTAAGCCGAAGCGAGAGCAGGTAAAATCAAGGCTTCAACAGGCATTGCATTCCTGTTCTTTTTTTTATTATATATTGTCTAGTTGAGTATGGTGTATGCATATATACACGGATAGAAGGTCAGATTCCTGGGATTTTATAACTTAACAGCCAGGTTTTCACACTTGATTTGAAGATAGACAATGTTTCACATTTTCGAATGGAAGGTGGCAACGAATTCCATAGAATTGATGCATTGTATTTGTACTGAAAAGTCCTTGAACTAAATTTCTTCATGTTATAAACTGGTACATCGATCAATAGTTTACTCTCAGATCTCAGTGACCTTTCTGGTTGGTGCTGTTTGATTTCATGTTTTGTATGTCAGTGTTAAAATTTTAAAGTTAATTCTCTCGCGTACCGTACTCGGAGCCAGTTAAGATTATTTAAGACGGGAGTGATGTGTGATTTTGATCTTGCTTTAGTCACAATGCGTGCAGCACGATTTTGGATCCTTTGCAACTTTGAAATTTGTTCTTTCCTTACTCCAGAAAGTACGGCATTGCAGTAGTCAATTCTGAACAGCATGAATGATCGAGCCAGTGCAACTGCAGCACCTTCAGGTATAACTTTATGTGAGAGTTAAAACTGAAGTTTTAATCAGTCGTCTATGTAAATAACATATTAATCATATAAATATCTCTCTGTACATCAGTCTGCTATGTAAATAACATATTAATCATATAAAGATATCACTAAAGGATCTGTCTGTAATAAGCATGCATTGTGTTTATCATTAAAGTTCGTCTTTTGTGGGAGGTGGGGGGGGGGGAGAGATAAACACTGCAACTTGGGAGCTAGATCTGTAACCACACTCAAGCATGAAGTTGGACAAGGGCCTGGTAAGCAACAGCTTCTTGTTAAATGTAATGCAATAGCCTGATGACAGACTTTAAAATTACATTACTTTAATCTATAGCCCTAAATTACAACTTAACAACTATATATTGAGTCTTAAAGAATATAATGTTTTGTTGTTTTTTTTAAACAGAAATGATTAATACATATCATATTGCTTATGTAAGTAATAAAGTTACATACTATTCCAGCCATCACCATACATCCCATTTGATCAACAATCAACACATCCAATGCAGACGGTGGACTACAGAATCTTTGTTGAAATATTTGAAATATGGATTTCACTGTTTTAGGCGTGTCTTTCAGGGCAACTGCCAAATGTCCTAATGTTAAAATAGTATTTGTCGAAATTAGGTTTGATTCCCTGTAAAATATAAAGCCAATTATTCATAAATTCAAAAGAAATTAATTTGAAATTAGAGTACAATTTGTATGTATTGTGTTAAAGGAATTATATTCAAGAATGGAGAAAAGTTATATTTCTAAACAAGGGCTGCATGCATAAACAAATTTGATCTACCAGTAGCCTTAAAAATACATGCTGAATCAAATCATATTTAAAACTTAACTGAAATTATCTCTTCTAGTAATCTATTTCAAAGTTATTTAGAAAAAAAATAATAAAATAATTGTCTATTGTAAATTAAAAATCTTGATGGTTTAATTAAAGTGTTTTGTGCCAGTAAGAAAGTGCAAATGAATAGTCTATTTTATTCAAAGCTAATGTTTTTTTATTTTTCCAAAAAGTTGAGCATTATCAATATAGCTAATATTATAACTAATATCTACATAAATAACTTAATTAATCAAAATAGGCCTAAATCTGTATGATGAATCTGTGTCCCACAAGGAATTATTTATCAATTTGGTTAAATCTTTACAATTATTACTAGATTTATTATGTCCACTATAAATAAAACTGCTATTTTCTCAAAGTGTATCCACTGAAAAAGTGCTGTGATTCCAGAAGATGTAAAATTTGATAAAAAAAACCCAACAATTGTGCTCACACAAATATTCAATTATTCGAATTTAAAAAGTTGTGAAAGGCTATTTGAAGTTAACTAATCCTATTTGCTATATCCAATTTCAATTAAAACTACTGGAGTATTTAAAAGTAAGTATAAAACAATAATATTCAAAATTAAACAAACAAATCAAGGAAAATATATTGATCTGAAATGTTTATAGTTTCTAGATACCTGAAAATATATAAAAAAAACTGTCCACAATTGATCATTTTGACTCATCAAATAAATATTGGAATGCTAAATTCAATATTCGATGTGAACTTTAGGAAACATATTTTCCATTTATAAAAATTAGTGCTTACACAGTGCTTACACTTCAGAGATAAACAATGACCCCCTATCAAAAAAGAAATCTTACAATTTTGAATACAGATGCAGCATATTGAAATTTGAAGTTTATTAAAGAAAGTTAAAGAAAGATTATCAATTCCAAGACAGAAGAATATGTTGTTATATTTTGTTATTTTAGACATTCACAAATTAAAGCAAAATATTTTTCGCTGAACATAATGTCCTAAATTTCTATTGAATTTTAATTCATACATCTATAATTTAAAAAATAAAAACAATAATCAAAAACTATTCTGTCATGTCTACATAATGACAATCTAAAGGTATTAGATAAAAATATTAATTGTAATTTATTATATTATGTGCTTTAATAATGTATTCTAATGCTCAAACTATTATATCTGTGTATAGTGTAATCAAAAAAAAAAAACAAAACAAAAACATAGCTAAGCACACTATATAATGCTAGAAAAATTGCATTAAAATTGGACAACAACAAAAATTCTTTGTTTACTGGTTTAAGATCCAAAATAATAAGAGAGATGGAAGGGTTCCTAGCCTGATTGGACTTCAGATGTGGAGAAATTATTCTATTTTGGAATAAATTACAAGAAATTTAATTTTAAAAATATCTAATTAAGACATTACAAGATATCACTATTGCCGACATTGCTGCTTTTCAAATTCAGTGCAGATATCTAATTGTTGTTACCGTTTATAAAGAAAGATCGGTTGCCAGGCAATGAAACATACGCTCACAGCAGCTAAGTCCGCCGGGCAGTCAAGTGTTGTCGCATATTTTTACTTTTGTCAGTAATGAGAACATTTACAACACATGAAAATCTGATTACAAGTAATAACCCATGAAGTAATTATCAGAAAACATTAGAATTTGTTTCAATTGTTTGTCTCATGACAATTTATATTAACTTTAGCTGCTAGAGTGAATGAATGAATGAAATGGAGTTTTAGCCTCTAGAGCATCCACAAGATTTTTCAAAGTGATCAAGGGCCTTAACTCTGGCAGTAATTAAATGAAATTGTTGAAAATGAATAGGATTCTCTGTCTCGTGACTTTAAACACTGTGTATAAATTTAAAGTCAATCGGATATTAACTTTAGCCTGTAGAGCGTCAACAATATATTTCAAAAAGATCATGGGCCATAACTCTGGCAGAAATCAAAAGGCTTCTTCGTCTCATGATCTTACACACAGTGTATAAATTTAAAGTCAATCGGCTATTAACTTAAGCCTCCAGAGCATCAACAAGCAATTGTGGACGCTGGATGGGCGGGGATGACGACAATATACGACCACATTTCAATGTTGGCTTATAAAAAGCATACAATATATCAATATATAAATTTATTCATCCATACCTAGCCACTTTTAATTTGAAGTAAACAAAGGAAACTTTTGGTATTGCAGGACATAGTTTTCACTTAAAAGTAACACAAAAGAACAAAACTTTTACATAAATATCCAGCAAAATAAGAAACTTCATGACATTATTTCTGACATCTTTGGATCTTATGTGTAATATCAATGCTTTTTACAGTAACATCTGTATAAGCAGCCACTTCTACTCAGCGACATCCCCTTCTAAGCTGTCACTATAAATCCCCCCCTGTAGAAATTCTTTGGTTTTAACTCTTAGCGGCCAGCTCTCACTATTTTAGTTATAAATTTAACAAAACATTCAATGGCTACTGTCGATACATCCCGTAGCAGAGCCTTCGCTAATCCCATGATTAACAGTTAACTCTCTGCCCCCCTCCCCCCCACGGATCAGGTAACAGTGAAAATAAGAATTAACCAAGGATTATCTCTTAATTGGTCATTTGTTTTATTAGATGTTTTCACTATAACAAAACATTATCTACTGATTGAATATACAGTTTTGTCACTATCATCTAGTACCAAATCTATTTTCTATCAGCATTATGTCGCTGAAACAAGTTTTAGTGCCCCTATATAATATTATATTATACGGAGGTAAATCCCCCAAGATCGCCGAAAAATTCTCCGAGTCTTTTTGACATGAGCTTTTGGATAAAATAAATATATTTCATGGATTTTCTTCACAAAAAGGGATAAATATTATCAAATACAGAACAAAGGTAGGCATTAGTATTGAGTCAAATAATTTTCTTTCTCATTGCAAGTTACGGGAACTGTCAAATTTACTGATGCATCAATGTTTGCTGCAGATGCATTGATGCATAAAATTTTACCTGATATCAGCACTAACAAACACTGAGATTGTATTAAGAGGTCACTCCTAATAAGCTTCCAGTTATGAAAATTCCCCTGAGTGGCTGCTAAATACAGATTGTACTTTATGTGTACTTTATGTTGTTTTAAGGTTATGTTCTTTGAAATACCTAATTTATGACATGTCATCCAACTGAAGTGAAAATCAAAACAGTCAAGACATGGTAATATGACCAAAACTAGAGCTCTGATTAGGTCTATCAACAAGGACAGCTGACTTTAATCTTCCAGGTTTATTCTTTCATGTTAGCTTTAAGTAAATAGGTTATAAATGTTCAAGATTAAAAGCAAAAACAGTCTTAATGAAAAACAGGGTAAGCAGACAGACATAGTAAGAAATTTGCCTCTTGAATTTGTCCATCTGATGTTTTGATAAGCTGGCTGAATGTGTAAATTTGAGAACCACTTTTAACGTCTGCCACCGGGAATCAGATGATATAGTTTTATTAAAACTTCTGATAAATTGCACAAAAAAAATAAAAAAAATAAAATGCAACTAGAACATATATATACATGCACATAACCATAACATGGAAAAAAGATCAATAAAACAAATTGGCTGATAAAAACAAACAAGGAGGCACCTCCCAATTTATTGGAAAATTGAATTCTACACTTTAAATTGAAATTATATATTTAAAGTAAACTGTACTTTAATGTACAAATGTCTAAAAATCAGGAATTACCCTTGAAACAGCTTGACTCGAGTCAGAGATGCAGATTCTGGAATCAATGGAGAATCCCCATTGATCACACTAAGACTATTCTTAATCTTTTAAAAGAATATTTTACAATAGGAATGCTCAAACAATGATCAATATTTAAACAATTTAAGACGTTTCAAAAAGATTTCCAAAAAATAAATAGCCCAGAAAATCTATATTATTGGAAATAAGATTGACTCATATGCTGCAATTAAAGGGTCAGGCTACATTTTGTTATAAGGCCTAAGTATCAATAAACATATAATGATGTATTTACTCGTTGTTGTTCAACATTCTAAGCATAAATATCAGATATTGTCATAAATCTAAAAGACAATAAACCTTTAATCAAAGAGTATATATCAAATAGTATCAAGATGAATAAAATTGGAAAACATGTAGATACTTTGTTCATATCTAAGATAGCTAATGCCTCTTTATTTCAAATCTGCCAATAAACATGTACCTTCACACATGAAGTTGTAAGCCATGCAAATTAATCTTAACGCTCTTGCTAAAAGAAATCATATGCTGAAAAACTGGAAATGGGTTTGGCTTCATAAAACAGATCTATTGAGTGAAAAAATGTCCCCCAAAATTATTGTAACAGAAATCCTATATTCTGCAGTAAGCTTATCACTAATGTGTCGGAGCAATTCTTTCACAACTGGTCAATGGTGCCAATATCAGAAAAATAATTAGATTTTCGTACTTCCTAACTATGAAACAATTGCTTATTGTTTACATTTACTTAATGGGAAAGTTTACTTATTGTTTATATTTACTTATTGTGTACATTTACTTATTGTGTACATTTACTTATTGTGTACATTTACTTATTGTTTACATTTACTTATTGTTTACATTTACTTGTTTTCATTTAGATTTACTTATGGGAAGTTTACATTTAGATTTATTTATGGAGAAGTTATTAAAAGATTTACTTGTTTTCATTCAGATTTACTTATGGGTCAGTTTATGTTTAGATTTATTTATGGGAAAGTTTACACTTAGATTTACTTATAGGAAAGTTTACATTTAGATTTACTTATGGGAAAGTTTACATTAGATTTACTTATGGGGAATTTTACATTTAGATTTACTTATTGGAAAGTTTACATGTACTTCATTGTGAAGTTTATATCTACTTATTGGTTTACATTTACTTCATGGGAAAGTTCAGATTTACTTATTGGAAAGTTAAGATTTACTTCATGTGAAAGTTTACATTTACTTCATGGGGAAGTTTACATTTACTTTATGGAATATTTACTTCATGGAAAACATTGACATTTACAGCACTTAATGGAAAAGCTGACATATTTACATGTTGGAATAGTTGATATATTTACATGTTGGAAAAGTTGACATCTACTTAATTTATTGGAAAAGATTTACCTATGGGGTATACAATTTTCATTTCATACAAGTGTACTGTTTTCCAGTTTTTCAGTAAACAATAACCAAAGAGTCAAAACTAAATCTACCCTTCGTGTAATTCATGACTGTACATGTATATACCACTAAAACTGAAAATAAGAGCTACTCAAATAATAGAATATCAAAATATTGGATTAAAGGATTTCCATACAGAAAACAAATAGAAATACAAATTAATACCAAAAACCAAAGACAAGAAAATTGGAATACCGTTAAAAATCTTGGGGTGTAACCAGGTTTATTAATCTATTTTGAAGATAAACGACCGGAGAACAGAATTCTGGAATAGGGTCAATAAACTCCCATTCCCTTTTATATTTAACAAAATACAAAGCTCTTGTTAATTTTTTATGTAGCATATTGTATTCAAGTGAAGTTCAAGTCATCAATACTCCTGAATGTTTTTTTCATTTATTCAATAGATACTGAACGTGAAACGGTCATGATAAGAATGGCTGAAGAGAAAGGAAGATGGCATTACTATTATATGTGTTTGATTATTGACGGATTGAGAAGATGTTTCAGATTAGTTATTTGGCCCTGAATTTGATTATCTTGCTTATCAGAATATGAACATATATTTTACTCCAAATATTTAGAGTCCACTTCATGTATTTTTTTTTGAAAAGGGATTTTCCATTTTACAAGCACCTGTGATGGTGATCGGCATCAGCGCCTATCACATTTCTGTGATTATAATTTTGGATATCAGTAGGTTACTTTCGGTCGAGTTATGATTAATCAGCAAGCTTGTAAATTTATGAAATTATCCAAATTACTGTTAAAATTAATAATTTCAAATTTGAACAAGTCAATTAGAAGCAGAATTATAATGTTCCAGACACACAGACAGTCCTATTTCAATAGTTCCTTGCTTTCTTCGAATGGTGGGGGACAAAAAATAGCAGATAAAAGATCATCACACTTTACTAGGGAGTAGATAATATCATGCTGTTGTAGTTAGTGGGAAAGGCAATCAGGACAGTACTTGCATGCTCTAAACATCAAATTTGTCGTATCAAACACAGCTATGTATGATTTGGCCTATAGGCTTGGATTTTCAAAATTCTGAAGTCCTAGATTCAGCAGAAAATAGTTTGACCAAAAGTAGCATTTGTCACTGTGCGCTATAATGAAATATTGTTTCCGATTAGATATTTTTAATCTATTGTCCATACGCTTCAACAAATTTTGTACAATACAAAGCATTTGTTCTTCCAATGATTGACATAAAATCAATGGAATTTCTATGAAATCAACATGACGCCTACCTGTCACTCATCTCAGCCTGATACAATCTGTTTGATATTGATGCTAAAAATGCATCAACAACTTCAGAATATTCATTTATTCCTGCCTTCAAAGCCCTGTGTATAAAAACCATAAATTACCACACAAATAAACATATAGTTCAATAAAATCTTTAAAATACTGATAATTTTTATACATTTAATTCACTGTCACTTGTTTGCAATCAATTGACATGTATGTACGTGAGCTACATACATATTCACTTGCATTTCACTATAACATATTAGTGTCCACTTAAAACATGGACAATAGAGCAACAATCCTGTATACTAATATATACAACTTTACTGGTCACAATATTAAACATACATTATGCAAAAGCTAAATCTGCCAATTGCAGGTCCTTCTTTAGGCCTGAAATGTTATCTAAATTATTAATTAGACATTAAATAACTTATCGAGACCAGAATCAACTCTTGACGTCATCGCTAGCCTGCGATATTTACTGGATAAGAATCCGATCTGCCGCGCAACGCTCATTGATGATTAAATCAAAAAAATGGAAAATCAAGACTATCGTACCGGCTTTAGTAATGATGATCGAGGCTAGGCCTTAAGTTCAATTGCTAAATTCTCAGTTCAGAGTGGATCAATTTAAATAAAATTTTCAGCAAATTCCCTTTACATTATTTTATTTTTTATTTTAACTATTATAGTGAGAACTGCCAACTCTTTATCTAACCTTTCATAATGTATCTTTAACTTATTTATTACAGAATTTATCAGGTTTTACATACCTGCAGATATTATGAATAGCATTATCTCTTAAATTTTCTAATGCAGTCATTAACTTATTTGGTGCCTTTTTACCATTATTGTTACTAGTATTACTAGATGATTTTGTCTGAGATACGTCTGTCACAGTTATCTTTATCCCGCCTTTTTCATTTTCTCTTGAAGCATATTTGTTGAGCTTACTTAGAATAGGTGATGGTGTGATAAGAAAATCTCTCAAAGATGCCACCATAGTTGTAGCCAAAGCAGGAAATTTTACAGCCAATTTTCCTAAAGCCTGAAAAAATAATCAGCATTAACCCGTTAAGCGTGTAGTTTTTAAAACGTTAACTACCCCCTATTGTGTAATTAATTTGACGAAAAACGATAGTAGTCCGAATCCATATTAAAACTAACGGTAAATGGAGTTCCTTCCCTTTAATTATAAATGCATATCACCAGCAGCTTCATCATTTAACTACTACTGGCACTAAGATCGCCAGGATCATCACCCTCAGACTCAGATTCAGTGTCTATGTCACTGGCATTTATCAAATACGCCTCATTCCGATCGTCAGTGTCGTCTTGCAAATGTTCAGGCAAAGATTTCCTCGACCAGGCGTAACCTACGCACTCAGGAGAGCCATTATACACATAGTGACGAACTATGTTCTAAGAATAGGTTGGGGAAAATACCTCCAAACGTTATATTACGTCCTACACACAGTGAGTGGCAGTTGTCCAGGACGTTATATAACGCCCTACGCACTTAACGGGTTAAATGAGTGCTGAATGCAAGCACATATATAGTTCCCTAATAATAAGGTAAATTGTGAATAAATACATTAAACAAGGATATAATTCACTCAATAATTAACAAGCCTGTAAAAGTAAATAAGGCAACAATAACATTTGCCAGTTTTATCTACCAGTTTAGAATATTTTTTGGCATGATCAAAAATTATGGTAATTCTTGAATATGATATACTGAACATCTCCACCTTGGCAAGATACCCAATTGTTAATAAAATTACAGAGAGTGGGCAAACCCCCAAAATCTAATGCAAATGTATACATTTTGCATTTTTTATAGAAATTACTTCTAGTTAATATGTGTGTGACTTAAGATAAGGGAATAATGAGATAATAGTAGTCTTAACTCTAATGATACTAATACAAATGCTGTATGAAATAATTAGTAGTTTTTGTTTTAAAGTCTTACCTCTAATGATACTAATATCAATAATGTATGAGATAACAGTAGTCTTACCTCTAATGATACTAATATCAACGGTGTATGAGATAATAGTAGTTTTTTCTCTGTATTATTACTGATCTTCTCTGTTAGTTTTAAACATAAATTTTCAGCTTCTACAATTAAATGACACAATACATTATATAGAAATGTTGATATGACTAAATAAACTTTTATGATGATATGTTTCAGTCTAACATGTCTTAAAAGCACAATGTAAGCCATTTTGTAACTTACATGATACTTTTTCATTACAAATATAAGGAAGTATACCAGGATTAAACCTATATTTCTTATACTTTTCCTTTATATGTTCAGACTAACATGTAAAACAATTTCCTTTCTTTTACAACAGATTAGGGCTTATTGCATGCTTTCCAACATGGTTTCCCCTGACAAGGGCAGCTGTCTAGTCGTTCGGACTAGATGGAAAAACAAGGTCCCGTGTATACATTGGTGTGAACAAAAAAGATCCCTTGGCAGTTGGAATTCGATATAAGAGTAGACCGTAGTGCCGCTGCCAGGCAAAATTTCCCTCATAGCACACTGTCCAGTTGGAGCAGAACAGTAGGACATTAAACCCCATTTCATTTCTTTCAGCATGCTGGTTCTATAATTCCATACATTACTGTTCAGAAAACAGTACATTGACCATTCTTAGTTGCAGGCAGTTTTCAAATAATTCAAAATATATGCTATTTGTTCTTCTTAGAAGGTAAACACTGTCTCATGCACAACACAGATCCCTATTTAGGGCTGAACAAGGTGGATACAATAAAATGTCACAATATTCTACTTTACCTGATATTTCTCTGATGGCCCAAAATAAAAGATCAACACAGGCAGCATTACTATAAACAGTTAGTTGATATGGATTAAACTCATGATCATTATCATCCTGATCTTTTCTATGATCTTTATCATGTGGATGGCCATGTTTCTTTTCTAAATCTACTTGACCAGATTCATATAAACTCTTTACAAAATCCTGTACATCATTCATAAACTTGGCTGGTAAATCTATAGTAGATAAATACATATAAACATTGGTAACAAGTATAAATTTCTAACGGTTACACCAGGTTAATACAGAATTTTAGGTGCATATTGAATTGTTCTGTTAAATAGTTATTTAGAAAGTGTTATGCTGTATACCAGTAAATTTTACAAGTTAATAGATTTAATACCAGCCCACACTTGCAATTTCCTATAAGAATGTATAACAAAAATCAATTTTCACTACAATTAAAGTCATTTTATTTGTCAGCAGATATCTGTTTTTGCATTTTTCAGGCAATAAATTACACAGTACATTTGATCACTAACCTTTTTCTTGTTCAAGTACATCTCTCAATAATGTAACAATTACAACTGTTATAGTTTCACTGAATGATTTATATGGAAATCTCCAGATCTCATGTTTCTATAAATCAACAATCAAAATACACATCAATTATCAACTACATGTCAGATGAGACAGTATTTCACTTTAAATTATTTTGATATATTCCAATTTAGGAAACTGAATTGCTTATGTAGTGATTTTGCCCTTTGTTTAATTGCAATAGATTTATTATGCACAGTATCTGTATCTTTAACAGGGAAGTCTTAAAAGTAAAATGTAATTTTGCAAGATCTGTTCATGAATGAAAGATTAATGTAAATAAGGAATAAAAAATTGGAAAAAGAATTCATTAATTGACTTTGGGTAAGACAATAGATGGTCTTGAACCATGGCCTAAATAGCCATTATAGGGTTAGTATAAATAATCCATATATGATCTTTAACTTCAGAATTGAACCAGAATAATAATAATAATAATAAACATTAAAAAGATATCTTTTAATTTAATATGGATCACTTTGAGTTCAAAATAAAATAGTCAAAATGTTGTTCAAATGGGATTGGTCCATCGATTAATGAAAAGAAAACACCAAAGACCATGAAATTTTTATCACAGTAATGTTAGTGGTAGCTAGTCGGTTTACAGATTTTCACATTTTATATTTAGTATGAAAGAGGTGGCAGCCTTTTAAACAATTTTATCAGATTGAATACTGGCATCAAAAGGGCATGACAACTTTTTGACCTGATCAAATCCAGCTGGAGCTATTTGAATTGTACTGTACCTCTGTTTCTGCTAATGTATCTTTTAAAATATTATCAAGATTTTTTAACACATCTTTATTTAATAACCTCTTAGCCTGTTCAAAATAAACAAATTCATGGAAAACAATTACTGAATTGAAAGTAACATACAAAACACAAATTTATTCCTTCATTAGGACCTCATAGATGGAGCTTCGATTGTGGCTTCAAACAGGTTAGTTCATAAACTAATGACATGTGAATAATATATTCTTCCAGTTAATAACAGTTATCAATACATGCTACACATATAGTCATGATCATCTAGGACAGGAAATATCTATGCAAACTTCAATTCAAGTGTCGGCCAAGAAGGTTCAGCAGGATTTTTTAGCATGGTTCCCCCATGTCAATGGTGCAGGACAAGGGCCTGGCAAGAAAAAGTGTCTAGTGGTTTGGATAGAAAGAAAAACCAAAGTCCTGTGTACACATTGGTGTGCACGTAAATGTACCCCACTGTCCAGGAAAAATTTTCCTCATATAACACTGCATGGCATATGCCCATCTTCATAAGCCCAATTGGTGCAGAAAAGTAGGATGTTAAACCCTATTTCATTTCATTTCTATGCAAACTGTAATGTAGTATTTTTTTCATTGGTCATCATAGTTTGTACTTCTGAATATTAACAATTCAGACTGACAGCTATACAGACAAGTATAAAAAAATCAATAAAATAAGTTGAACTTACAACACTGACTAAAGTCTGTAAATGTGCACTACAGAATTCCAGATGATCTTGTTCAGGAATAATTTCAAAACCCCACGGTTTGGTTCGAGTAAAACTGGCGCCAACTTTATTCAGATATATAGATGACACTTCTTGTTTTTCTTCTTTTTCAGAAGAACTCAAAATACTTTCTCTGCTTGGTCCCATGAGAGGGGAAGGAGAGCGTTCACGTCTGCTTTCAGAGTAATCAAATGGTATAGGTGAGGTGGGACTAGGACTATCAGTATTGATGACTAATGATGAAAGAGTTCTTGGTAAAATTGGCCGAAAAGTGCTGAAAGCTCTTCTATGATGGGAAATGTTTTCTTGTTCATATGTTTGGCAAAGTTTTATATTATTTACAGTTAAAACAGTTGATATTAAAGGACGCTCCTCATCACTAGAACGACCAACAGATCTCGCTAACCCAAGTAACAATGGAACAATAGTAAAACCTAATGTAGCTGCAAATAAATAAAACAAACAGATGATGGAATCTGGTTAAAATGACAACTAATTCTTCTCTTGGGTTAAGATAAAGAAACCCCCCTAAAAATTAATAGCCCCATAGAAAGATTAGATACTATGTTTAAAATTACCAGACCTCTTTGTTTTGGGTAAAGTAGGAAAATCTTTATTTAATTAAATTTTGTTGGCAAAGTGTGTATCTGTATACAGTGAAACAAACACATCAAATAAACCTAATTCAACAATTTTAGTTCACAACCTAAATCAAATTGGTTTAGCTCCTTTCACTGCAAAGTTGATATCATTCACACACAAATGAAAATATCTGCCACAAACAAATCTAACTTGGATCATCTAAGTCGTCATTTTATATACAGTACATAATGTTTATTTACTAGTCAGTTTTATAAAATTATCTGTAAAGCAGTAGTCATTAAGTAAATGTTACGTCAATAATTATTAAGACCAAGACTACTGATTAATATACAAAACTATTGGTTGGGTTTGTGTATTCAGTACTGATGGGTATTAGAAATAGTCACAGTTTTAAGATAGAGTGGCATTTTTACAGCTAGTTACACACCTGCTAATTAATTTCTAAACACTTTCTATACATAGATTACAGAAATTTCATTAGTTAAAAATATAAGCTTAACAGTGTTTAAGTTCATGAATGTTTATGACATATTTTATTTGACAGACTAAGTATACAAAACCTATTATGAGATAACACAAATGTTTGAAAACATGAAACAATTCAATTCTGTTTTAGTTAAACTCAGAATTATGTCTTGTTTATTTAACCATTCAAAACAATGTCCAACAAAAACATTTATGTTTACATGCAATTTACAGCAAAACCGGGATACTGTGAACACAAGTACACTTTACAGTTGGAATTTTATATACATGTACGAGTAAGCTGTCTGGGCAAAATTTCCTTTCAATCATAGCACACAGCATGGTGTTTAACTATCTTCATTAGCCCAGTCTGTGCAGAAAAAAGAAAATTAGGATGTTTGACCCCATTTCATGTCTGGTTATAAATATGAGAGAACAGAATAAGATGTAATTATATTACACACCTTTAGGTATATCATAAGAACCTTCACATAGCTTTGTTAAAACTTCCATCAAGTCAAGCTGTGCAGCAATAATCTACAAACAAAATAGTCAATAAAATTATTTTAGGCAATAAAGGATAATTTTATGATTTTATCGTACACTGTACTAACACTACAGGTTGCCAGGAATCAAAACATATGCCCACCAGCAGCTAAGTCATCAAAGCTCTTATAATCTATCTACATCGCATAAATTTTAGAAATATCAAATCATAATGAAAGTCTCTAAAGGTACTAACAAGATTTCATAACTATGGGAAATAACTCTGGAAGTTATTATTGAAAATCATTAGGATTCTGCCTTTCAATAGGATTCTGCCTTTTAATAGGATAATACAACCAATAATTGTGTCATAATCAATAACCAGTCGCTGCTAGGCAGGATACGCCCACATTTTGCAAGAGATGGATAGAGAACAAGCTAAACAAAAAGCGATTTTTCGTAACATGAAGGACCATAATTCAGGAAGGTAGGATCAGATATGCGCGAATATCGACAGGAACCAAGATCTTTGTGTTATAAACATGCATTCAAGTTTCATTAAAATCGGATCAAAATTGTGACCTCTAGAGGGTCCACAACCTTGATATACCAGATGTTTACAATATTTGCGTACAGGGGCGGCTATTTTTGTCTGGCACTTTTCGTCCGATTTTCACGAAATTCGAACACAACCAACATTATGGTGTAATGATGACATATTTGAACAGTTTTTTAAATCATATAATAATTGTGATCTCTTGAGGGACCACAAGCTAAAAACGTGATTTTTCGTACAATCAGGGGCCATAATTCAGGACGTTATGATCCAATATGCGCGAATATTGAAAGGAACCAAGATCTTTGGGTTATAAACATGCATTTCAAGTTCCATCAAAATCAGGTGAAAATTGTGACCTCTAGAGAGTCCACAACCTTGATATACCATATTTTTACACTATTAGCGTATGAGGGGCGGCCATTTTGGTGTAACGGTGATATATTCAAATGTTTTTTTAAATCGGAATAAAATTGTGACCTCCATTGGGTCCACAAGCTAAAAAACGTGATTTTTCGTACAATCATGGACCATAATTCAGGAAGTTACAGTCAGATATGCGCAAATATCAAAAGGAACCAAGATCTTTGGGTTATAAACTTACATTTCAAATTTCTACAAAATCAGATAAAAATTGTTACCTCTATAGAGTCCACAAGCTAAAAACGCGATTTTTCGTACAATCAGGGGCCATAATCCATGAAGTTATGGGGCGATACATGCCAATATCGAAAGTTTCGTTGAAATTGGATACAAATTATGACCTGTAAACTGTGCATAAAAATCTATAAGCTTTATTCTTTGAGTGAGATAAACAATTGAAAATATTTTTAAAATCAAAAGGTTTCTTCCTGCCAATAAGATGGATAACCCATGTAAATTTCACTAATTTGAACAAGATAAATAGATTTGATACACACATGCACGGGCAATAACTTTTGTCATTATAGAATTCAAAAGCCAATGGCTTCTTCATTTCATTAAAGATAGGTTGCCAGGCAACGAAACATACGCCCATAGCAGCTAAATCGTCTGGGCAGTCAACAAGCGTTGTCGCATATTTTCACTTTTTTCGGTAATGAAACATTTACAATACACTAAAATCTGATTAAGAGTAACAATTCATGAAGTAATTATCAGAAAACCATTAGAATTTGTTTGGTCTTTATAAAGTTCTGCCCTGCCCCATGCTCACGTTTAGTATACAAAACTTTTAATTTCATGGATTTAGCTGTTCAAGTCATAAAAATTTACTTGTTTTTATCAAGATCTTAAACTCTGTGTATCAATCTGAAGTCAATCGGATGATAACTTTAGCCTCTAGAGGGTCACAAGATTATTCAAAGTGATCAAGGGCCATAACTTTAGCAATAATCATGGGCCATAACTCTGGCAGTAATTATCGTAAGTCACTGAAAATGAATGGACTTCTTCGTCTCATCACCTTAAACACTGTGTATAAATTTAAAGTCAATCTGATATTAACTTTAGCCTCTAGAACGTCCAAAGTGATCAAGGGCCAAAACTCTGGCAGTAATTATTGTAAATTGCTGAAAATCAATAGGATTCTTCGTCTCATGACCTTAAGCACTGTGTATAAATTTAAAGTCAATCGGATATTAACTTTGGCTTCTAGTGTCCACAAGATTTTTTGATGTGATCAAGGGCCATAACTCTGGCAGTAATTATCGAAAATCGCTGAAAATGAATAGACTTCTTCGTCTCATGACCTTAAACACTGTGTATAAATTTAAAGTCAATCGGATATTAACTTTAGCCTCTAAAGCGTCCACAAGATTTTTCAAAGTGATCAAGGGCCAAAACTCTGGCAATAATTATCGTAAATTGCTGAAAATCAATAAGATTCTTCGTCTCATGACCTTAAGCACTGTGTTTAAATTTAAAGTCAATCGGATATTAACTTTGGCTTCTAGAGCATCCACAAGCAATTGTTGGCACCGGACCACCGGGCGCCCTGACGGGGCGACGACAATATACAACCACATTTCAATGTGGGCTTATAAAAAGGAATAATGAATACGAATTTCATACAGAGTGGGCAAAAATGTTTACTGTTAGTGTCCAAAACTCAATGACCTTCATTTCATTTAACTGAATAATGTGTACAATAACTTTCGCCATTAGATTCTTAAAGTGAAACAAGGGTCATAACTCTAGACATAATTAATGGAAATCATTAAAAATCAATAATAAGTTTCTTTCATTCACTAATTTGAATAATGCATATTAATGAAACAAACGACCATAACTCTAGAAATTATTAATGGAAATTTGGGCAATTGGGTCTCACCAATTATACAACACAGGCTGGTGACAATATATGGCCATATTCAAATGTTTATAATAAAAATAAGGTTTATCTGATTTAAATTATAGTTAAATGTCAGGCTGGCTAAGGTAACAAAAAGGACACATGTATACTCACTACATTGAATTCTCATGTTATATTTGATTTATTCTATATAAACTTTTAATTTACATATTTTGTACTTTAAGTTGGGAATAAGTAAATATTTTCACCATGTTAAGTGAATCATGGTGTGAATATACATTGGTCAGATTTGCATAGAATTGGTCTGTAGCATTCATAATCAAACTTTTTCTACACTTGTCTTGTCCAAAGATGCTGTTTTTGTATTAAAATGAACACAGTTCTGTTCAATAATGTGTATTAACTAATTAATCATTAATTTTTCCATCAAATATATTTCTTTATTTAGAGAAATATTTGAATAATGACAATCCAACAATCCAGGAGTCCATGACTAAAACTTTAATTTCAGTACATACTGTAATTTTATCTCAAATTAATCTGATGTTCCGTCAGTTTGATTGAAACAGATGTTCTCTACAATCAATTCATTCATAACATCATAACTGAATCTATTTAAAAATGAAACTGATTCATTAATTGTTCCACTTCTAAATTCTATATATATTTGTTTGAAGTATTATACTATACCTCATCTCTGGAATCACTGTCTCGAAAAGCAACATCACATAAAATCGTATTTAAACAAAAACTAAAACATTCTGTCATTGGTAATTCTACAAAGATAAAATACATACATGCAAAATAATAATACAACTATATATATACAATCAATATATAGGCTATAGACTACTCAATTAGGTTTCAACAAAGTAATTATAACATTATTAATATATGTAACCTAAGGTAGCGAAAAAATATTTACTCCATTTCTTGCGAATCACAGGGAATGTGTAATTTTATGTATAGTGAAATAAAAGGATGAATTTTCAAGGATTTACAATTTAATAGACAGATTTATACTTACTATATTTATTAAGACCCTTTGGACCTTCAACATATTTAGCCTTAGACAATCCACGAAGAATTCCTAATAACTTCGGTAAAATTTTATCTTTATACTAAAAAAGGAAAAAGGTTAAATTTAAATGCAAGTGTAGTATTAGTATTAATCTAATGGATAAATATTGTATCCTGAAGTATAAGTATTTTCTAAATGTACTGACATAGAGTAGTGAAAAAAAACATTAGTCTAGTCTAAATGGCAATCTCTTTAATGTCTAATTTCAATTAAAAAAAAACATAGTATGCGTACCTGTAGTCCAGAGTAGTGAAAAACGCATATGTCTATTTTAAATGAATGGCTCTTTAAAAGCTTAATACAATTCACAAGAACATAGTAATTAGTATACATGTATGTACCTGTAGTCCAGACTCTAAAAAGTAAACTCCCAGTGCAATAACTGCATCTTGTCCTCGTGAAGTCAGCTGTAGACTACCATCACTATTCTCATTTGGAAAGTAATTAATCAGTTTCTGAACCTAAAAAACCCCAAACAAAACAAGATTTCAAAATGAATTTATACAACCATAAACTTGGAAAACACAACATTCAATTCAAGATTTAGGACACCATTTAAGTGTAGAAGATTATTAACTGAAGTAAAAATTCCTTTAAAATTTAGTGATCTCAAGTAGAGAATTAAATGATCTTTCACATGTGAGAAGAGAAAACAAGAGGGCAAGTGGGCTTTCTCACCCATCAGTAGTTAAGTTCTTCTACCACCTGTGACCATATTAATAAATGATTTGGCTATATCTTTGCGTTCAATTAGGGGATACCGTCCACATTTGTTATTTTTAAGCTGCAACTGAAATGTTATCTTACATACATTGGTGGGTACATTCCAAAAAAGCTGGTGCCCCTTTCACGAGCTTTAATCCATCAATGTTATCAAGGAACGAACATCCAGTTTCAGTTCACATACTGTTTCCTTGATAACCTGGCTGATAGTTTTCTAGCTTTGGATCTTTGACAAATCTACTTTTTCGTATGCTTAAAAAGGTTGGGGATTTGTCTTGTTAAATCTTGGCCCAGTACCTTGTTGCAAGTTCTTTCCTTGCAGTGGTAACTTTCCAGCTTCCGGCGTGATTCTGTTCTGGTTCCCAAGAGATATATAACACAGTATTAAATTCCTTCACTGTGAATTTCTCTTATAGTAAGGACTATATTAAAAGACTAAACCGGTGTCACATGACCTTGCAGGTGATATGTAACCAAACTTTCTTATAAAATATGCCCTACTAGTGTGTTACCCTTTCCATCTTTAGCAGATTAATGTTTTTATTCTTTAAAACACTTTTGGAGTTGACCAATTTTCATAAATTTGAAAACATCAGTCAGATACTTCATTTTTATGGATTTCTAATTGTAAACAAAATGTTCATCTAGTTGTCTGAAACGCATGTTTGCGAAATCTAAAAATATTCAAAACTTGCCTTTCAAAGAATTGTCCACTAAGTTACATAGCAGGTGTATTCTGATTGACAGAGAGTAGACCTACCGTACTGTATACTCTTGAACTGACAGTGATTTTAAAGGCATTAGTAAAGCAATCAAAATAGTCAGCTAATTATTTGGGAGACTAAAAAATGGTAATGTTTCTAGTCGTATTGAATGGTAGGCTACATGTATGTTAATGTACATGACAATGTATCCTGTAGATTAATCTCTGTGAGTATGGCTTCTCTTGAAGAGTTTTAAATTTTAACATGAAAGACACATTATGGGAGATTAGATAAAGAGCTAGCAGTTCTCACTATAATAGTTAAAAACTAGATAATGTCCAGGGAATTTGCTGAAAATTTCAGTCAAATTGATCCACCCTGAAGCAAATATTTAGCGATTGAATTTTGGGCCTAGCCTCGATCATCATTACTAAAGTCGGTATGATAAAAAACATAGTCTCGATTACCAGTATCCATTTCTTGATTTAATCAGAAACAACAGACCAGGTTCTAATACAGTAAATATTGCAGGCTAGTGATGCCATCGAGAGTTGATTATGGTCTGGATAAGTTAATTAATGTCTAATTAATAATTTATATAACATTTCAGGCCTAAAGAAAGACCTGCAATTGGCAGATTTAGCTCTTGCATAATGTATGTTGAATAATGTCTATAAATACGACTAACTGGTAATGGTCTTAGTCTGCTAGTTTCTGCAGGTTTGGCTATAAAAGTAACACAAAAAAACAGCTTCAAAGACTTAAGCCGTCGTGCTGTGATTATAGGCTACGTTCCACTACTGATGTCTTCCGTCTTGTTCCAGCCACAGTAGTGGACCCTCCTAAGGCCTTCATTTGAGCACGTTTGTAGTCATTTGACTACAAAAAAGTTATTGGCCTAAAACTCCCTTAATTTCCAATTACATTGACCCCAAACTGTACGGTACACAGCTTAACATATAATAAACTAGATAACAAACCTCATCTCTCAACCCTCCGAGTTTCGAGATGAGAGATGGTCCTATATAGTTCCACGTAGCAAAGCCCAACACTAATCAGATCGGGCGTCAGTAAGCAAAATTGACAATATTTCTCATCAAAACAACAATTGATTATTGTTATTTAAAATATTTCTGCCACATCCAACTACAATTAAGCATATAATCCTACCTGAAACGGGTTTAAATCATTGTATTTAAAATCGAGGCATTAACCCGTTACTAGGACTAAGAAGCGTCTTTTTTAAACGGGAGATGTATGACGCTATGAGATGTACATGTATGAAGGCAGAGCTAAGGCTTTTATAACAGCCAATCAAAAAAGGCAATTGCAAGTGGAAAAAATGTAAACAAACAAAATGACATCCACCTGTTCTAATCTATCTGCGAATCATTTCAGAAAATAAAATCAAATTACGGCCTTAACTTTGAATTAAAACCCGAACAAGAAATTATTTTGGACCTGATAATAAATATTTTTGCTTTTATGGTAAAAGGGGCATTTAGGGTTTGCGCATGTCTAAAGCACCGTAACTATGAATGGACTTTGATGGAGGTGTACGTATGTCGGATAAAACGACGCTTCATTAATTTAAATGTGAATATTTGGAGTTAGGTGATATTTGTGTCACTAAATTGGCTTCTGTAAGTTTTATTAGTCATAATCGTTTAAAATTATCTTATTTTAAAGATGTTCTACATGCATTAATAAAGAAACTCAGTTTGCCACTTGGAACCATGTTAGAACTAAAGCCTTTAGTAAAGGCACCCAATCGTAGCTAAAAACAAGCACTTCAGTATATATCTCAATGTTTTTAGCTACGTTCTCGTAGCTAATAATAAACCAATTTCCATTGAAATAAAGGTGATACTTTACCGCATAATTATAAGATTTGATTAAACCCAACTGCTATGCGAAATTTCTGTTTATTTTAAATTGGCCATTCGGTAAGATAAGATTTTAAAAGATTTCAGTGTTTCACTCTTCACTATTTGCAACATAATTACTTATATTTCCATGCAAACTATGATTATATGTGTTGAAAACTTTGCAATTGAACCTAATTTTACTTGCTCAAAGTTTCAAATAGTGTATCAATTGTATTCGTAAATAAGAATTATCAATATCACACACAGCTACGAATTATTGCAGCGCTTTAATTAGTGTAAGTGGAAGTGCAACCAGCAAGTAAAGTCAACAAACGAAAAACTATTGCCAATTCCTCAGTAAATCTGCACCGTGCACTCAACATTAACAAATCTAGTGATTTTAAGATTTTTTTAGTTTTAAAATACCTTTGCCCATGGTGTTGGTTTCAAAGAACCAAGCGAACGGGCTAATAATAACATCATATTACTGTGAATACACCCGTCGCCGTCCGCCATGTTGAACTGCTTGTTGAGAGTTATCTCCTCGGCACTTTGACACGAAGTTTTGATTGTCAAGTGATAATTAGTCGAGACTCCGAAAACCGGTGGTTATTACTTGAAGAAATGAAAGTTGTTGATAAAAGAGAACAATAAATAAGAAGACTGAATGAAAAGGTAAAATATATAGCCACCGTCATGTTGTTAGGCTACAGAATTTTCATACCTCTGAATATTATGAGTGAATGGTTAATACATTGATGTCCTATATTTTGACCTAGCCGAGGCAAATGTGTGATGATAGCCTACGTACGAGTATACTATACTATGTATCGTCAGTAAATTATGAAAGAATTTATTCCTAAGGATATTGACCAATGCTGGAAGCGTTGACATTCCAACTTGTGCATTAAACCTAATAAAAGTAATAACGCTACCAAAAGTACAAGGACTGTCGTAATCATTTTTAGTCATTTTTTGTATATATAGGCCTAATGTTTATTAATTGTCACTAGCCAGGGCCTTATTTGTCAAAGATAATGTTTATTAATTGTCACTTCACCTGACATCATGTATTACGTGTGCTTTTAACTGGCAATACTTATTTCATTTCAGTTATATGTGAACTTAAGTTATTTGTTAACTGATACTTTTTCTTTATAATTGGCTGATGTAATGATCATAATATATTACCGATACATTATATAGGCCTAATAAAAATCGAAACATAGAATTTTAAATTGAAAGGCATTATATTTTTATGAACTAGCAGGATACATCTACCATTATTTTTACAGGTCAAAATACATTGGCATTTTTATTGAACAAAAATGGCATCACAAGATGAAGGTGGTCAAAGCGATAGATTGCTGCATGATAAAAGAAATGTTACTTTGGAAAATGGTGATATCCAAGGTGAAGAGGATGTAGAAACAGAAATAAAGGGACCACACTACTACAGTTTACCATCCTTACGTTATGCTAATATATTAAAGACTATTATCTTTATAGATGGAGTTATTTCTATTGTTTTATGGTTGACAGGTAAGGAAATATCAATCTTAACATGACTAGACTGCTTTGATTAGGGTCAAAAATAAAATAATTGATTTCACTGGATTTTAAATGGGATGACAGTTTTATGTTTAACGGAAATTCTAAGTGTTGACATAAAACTGATTTTGTGTTCCACTGAACACAACAAACTAAAAACAAAATTGAGATTAGAAAACATACCGTCTTCCACTTAATCCTATTAATGAAACAAAAATTGAATTCTGTAGAGTTTTCCCGATCACAAATCAATGTTACCCATCAGATAAACCCAATTCAATACCCTATTTTGACCGAAATCAAAGAGATTTAGCAAGTTTAACTACATGATGTATATGCTGAGCACTTATTTCACAACAATTAAACCTTCAGATCCTAATATTAAATTTTTGATCAAAAGAAAATATCAAACTCAAAAATACAATGCCAGTATCGGGTACCATACTTCTACATTTTTGATAAAAAAAACCCTAGGAAAAACAAAATATAGTTCCAGTAACAGGTATCTGTAACTATATGAAACTTTTTGGAGGTGATTTTTCTGTTAAGTTATTTTTAGTAGATTGTTGTTATGTTCTAAATTACAGATATTTAAATTAAACCACTACAATTATAAGTCATTTGTTGAACATTGATTGCCATAATCCAAGAAAATGGACAATTAAAAATTAAAATAATCTTTTAACCTTTTTCCTTACTTGATTGTGATTAGAAAAGTTTTACAAAATGCTACTATCACTCTCAGAAGCCAACAATTGGAGCTGAAAGATAAATTCATCATTAATTCCATGCACATTCATAATTAAGGAAATCTTTCTATCGCATGCATTATTTCTTTAAGCATGTAGTTCCTAACCAATACTAGACACCAGGACTAGTAATAAATCATAATTTTGATACCTTCTTTCTGTTTTCAGGTGGACACTCCAAATATTTTGTTGACAACATCGTTCATTTCCACCTGTTAGATTCTGTGTTTGACTTGGCCATTATGTGCAGCTTGAAAGCCATTTTCTTTATAGTTCTATATTCGTGGCTAGAAGAAATTTCCTTTAAACAAACTGAACATCCATATGACAGAAATTTACAATCAAAGTCCAAAATTCTTCACTTTTTAATTATTTTGCTGTCAACAATATTTATGGTGTATTCAATAGCAAAAGGTGGTTTAGTCTTAAATGCATACCTGAATCAGACAGACTATGTAATAATGCATGCAACATATAATGCATTGGTTATAAGTGCTGTGTGTTTTAGTATTTTAGAATTTATATTTTCGCTGTATAGTTTTATCGCTATGAGAAAGTTAAAGATTTTACGGGTTTTACATCGTCTCAATGATGAGAGACAAGAAATAGATTCAGATGGCAAACAAGTGAAGAAAAAGCCAAGTTTAAAAAGATTAGCTTCATTGGCCAAACCTGTAAGTTTTTATATGTTTAAATGCTATTGCTTTCAAATATTTTTAGATTATTCTTTTTATTATATTTAAAACTTGATCTATAATAGATTGTGTCATTGTATTGTGATGGAACAACCTTGTAAATAGAATGAGGAAATTAGATGGATTATTAACTTCTACAAGATTTAATCTCACACTTTTCTCTACTTACAGGAATTGCCTATGATTAGCCTGGCATGTTTAGCTATGTTAGGTTCTAGTGGATCTCAGATGGTAGCACCATTATTTTTCGGTAAAGTTGTGGATGCTGCTCAGAAAGATATGGGTGAGATGTGTATTATTAACTTTCGATCAGTATAGATAGACAGTTCTCTATCATTAATTTCAACTTTAAATTAATATTTTGTTTATATACTTTTCCAAAAAAGTAGGGGATATTCAGAAACGATACAAAACTGCGGAAATGCACTGTGTTTTTATTAGAGGTAACCAGTGTATGTTAAAAACAGGCCAATTGCCTAAACATGAACATATTAAACAGTTCATATGGGTGGCTTATCTGACGGCCCCATTTCACTCTCAAAGAGATACACTGTCAAAAGTGAAAATGGACGTTTTTGAATTTTGTCTTAATAATGAGTAATTGCTCCACCAATCCTCAGACATTCAGCAATTTGTCGTGGCATGCTCCTAATCAAACACGTCTCCCGATCATGTCCCAGACATGCTCTATAGGGGAAAGGTCAGGACTCATGGCTGGCCAAGGCATATGGACAATATGGTGACGCTAGAAGTAGTCATTCACGACACGAGCGCGGTGGGCACGGGCATTATCATCTTGAAAGATAAAATGTCGACCTGCATGTTGAGCAAAGGACAGAACTATCAGTGCCTGGATGTGGTCCACACCAGTGACCCTTCCTTGAACAATATGCAAGTCTGTTCTGCCAGTCATGGTGATTCCTCCCCATACCATAACAGACCCACGTCCGAATCTGTCATGCTGTCTGGTGTTATCGTTAGCATGATGCTCATTTATACACCTCCCAACGCGAGCTCTCTTATCGGTCAAATCCAGAGTAAATCTGGACTCATCTGAGAACATTACACGCGCCCATCGACGATTACCCCAATTTCTACGCTGCCTACACCATTGACGCATGTTTGCCATGTGCTGGCGAGTTAATGGAGGTACAGCACGCAGTCGTCGTGCATGCAAATGGGCTGCATATAGCCGATTTGTAATCGTTTGGGGTGTAACTCGAATTCCTGTAACTTGGTACAAGTTTACAGAAAGCTGATTGGCCGTTTGTCCTCAATTTCGCAGGACCTGTGTACGAATGTATTGATCCTGGGTTTGTGTAGTGGCTCTAGGACGACCTGAATGAGGTCTATCATCAACATTGTGTGTTTGTTGGTACCGGTTCCACAGTCTGCTGATCACAGACTGTGACACATTAAACATGTTGTCTACTGCTCACTGTGTAGAACTCATTTGTAGCATGCCAATAGCACATAGAAGTTCATCATGTTGAAGCTGTCTCATTGCAAATTAAACGTAACACACTAAAGCAAAGATACGCTAGACAGTAAATCGTATGCAAGAACCAATAGGAAAGCAAACATGGATAGGATAAACCAGCACGAGACAGTTTTCATCAACCCTTCCTTAAATGTCAAATTTGACAATGAACCCCTCCCACGTGTATGGCGCTATTGCGTGTCGCACGTGCAGCTCAGTGGTTCTGTTGGGGCGATAAGTTCTTCATCTGTGAACATACTCTCAAAGCATGTCAAGTGTCCATGATTATTTATCATATCACAACCGGCATAGGTATTTGCATTTCAATATCCCCTACTTTTTTTGAAGAGTATATTTAGTGATAATTGGTATGGTATCAGATTTTATATAAAAAGATATAAGCCAAGAATGAAAAGCACCTCAGCATACTCACATTTGAGTTGTAATAGCAATAAAACTGTTAAAAGTTCTAACAACAGGAAGCTCTGGTGGTTTGGTGGTTTTGACACCAGGCTCATAACCTGGGGAAAGAAGATTGATAGCTATGTTTCCACTTATATAAAGTTGAAACATAGTTGTTGAGGAAAAACTTTCCCCTTTACATTGCACAAGTATGTAACATAGAAACAAAAATTATTGTATGTTGTCGCTAGACAAATGATTAAGTTAATATACTTCATAGTACTTGACAATATAAGAATGGGATAGCTGGCTGAAAGACAAACAGATGTAATAAATATAAATATATTTTGCCTATATATTCTTTCTTTACAGGTGAATTAAACAGTACAGTTCTTACATTATTGTTGATTTATATTGGTGGTGCAATATGTTCTATGGTAAGAAGCTGGATATTTACTCTGGCTGGTCAAAGAGTTGTTGCTAGGTTACGCAAAAATCTATTTTCATCTGTTATAAAGCAGGAAGTTGCTTTTTTTGACACAAACAGGTAATTTAAAGCGGTGAATAGAATATGTGAATTAGGTTGCATTAAAAAGGTAGATGTATGATGTATAGGCCAGTATTAAAAAGGCTGATGTATGATGTATAGGCCATTATTAAAAAGGTAGATGTAGAGACCAGTATTAGAAATGTAGATGTATGATGTATAGGTCTGGATTAAAAATGTAGATGTATGATGTATAGGCCAGTATTGAAAATGTAGTTTTATGATGCATAGGCCAGTATTAAAAAGGTAGATGGATAATATTAGATTGATTTTAGTGCTTAGCCAATCAAAATTGAAGTATGTACTAAAATTTGGATTTTATCTATAGTTAAAATTTCGAGAAACAGGGCCCTGTATTTAAAAGGTAGATGTGTGATGTATAGGCCAGTATTAAAAGGTAGATTTATTATGTATAGGCCAGTATTAAAAAGGTAGGTGTATGATGTATGAGTCAGTAACAAAAAGGTAGATGTATGATGTATAGGCCATTATTAAAAAGGCAGACGTATGAATTATAGGCCAGTATTAAAGGTAGATGTGTGATATATAGGCCAGTATTAAAAAGGTTGATGTATAGGCCAGTATTAAAAAGGTAGACGGATGATGTAGATGTATGAGGTACAGGCCAGTATTGAAAAGATACACATATACTTTATATACAAAGGTACATGTATAGGCCAGTATTTTAAAAAAAAAAAGGAAAATTATATCTTTTGAATAAGGAGTTTATAGAAAGAAAAATATTGAAATCTCCTAAATTAAAGTTTAAAAACAAAATTAGAGGGTTTTTTGCTCTGTTATTTAATGCAATTGTGCATGTCTTTGTTATTATTTTAGAATATATGCATGTTATTTAAACCACAGGGCTTGTTTAGACATAGACTAAGCCATAATAATGTTAATAATTAACAAAATCAAAGCTTTTATGTTAAACTAAAAGCAAATTGCAAAATTATCACTGAGGGAAAGTAGAAATATTTCAAATATCTCCTGAATAAAGTTTGTGTTTGAAAGTCATGTCATGGTCAAGTCAGATTAAATGTGCAAACTGACAACAAAGTCAAAAATGCTGGATAGTGAGACTTGTATGGGAGAATGACTAATTGACTGAGCCAAAGAATCATATTACTGCTAATACTGCTTTATATGAAGCATGGTACTTTATAAATGAATGATTGTAAACCTTGTTTAAAAGATATACACTCTAATTTTGCAATTCTGAATGTGTCAATGTCAGATCACAACTATAAAATATAAGAACAACGTCTTTGCTATCAAATAAACGCACCACAAATCATTTCTCCTAAAAAGTACACCTAGAAAACTATTGCATGCTGCCATCCAGAGGTTGGCCGAGTTTCTAGCAATTAGAGATTTCCCAAGGCCTTGACGACTAGCAACATCTGCAGCTTTCGTACTGAGGGACCCACATCGTTCATCAGTGACTTACATTGGACCGGTATCTGCACAATTTGGCATGAAGATTTCTTTACAGTTGAATATCCATAAAAAGAAAACAAACAAAATTATTGTCAAATACCTATGTGTGGTGATACGTAATGTTGTAACCGATAATCGGCTCATCACTGGTACAGCCTACAATCATGCCAATAATCACATTTCAGCTTCATAATGTCTTGCCAGTGTGACTCAATATATATATATACTAAGCAGCAAAAGAAACGTCAGGTTGGTATGTTACTCTGAATAGACGCATTGCATAAAACTTGCCAAATGTTTTTATTGTATATTTGTGACCACATCTCCAGCTTTACCTGAGCAATAAGGCTCCTTCCCAAACACAGAATTGAACCCAGGAAATTGTCTTGGAATTGTGATGAATTAATCACTAATGTGTCAACATACTATTCACAAAAAATTGCTTTGATCCATTTGGTAAGTCGTTTTCTAGAATGATTTGATTAAAGTGCCTCTCTGATTTTAAAATTGTACTGACGTTTTTTTTGCTGTTTAGTATATATATATGTATGAATTATTTCAGAACAGGAGAAATATGTAATAGATTGTCATCTGATACACAAGTTTTACAGAATGCTGTAACGGTATGTATATAGTCATCTGTAGATAGGCATCCTGATGATAAAAAAAGTTAGATGCCATGAAGTCAGTAAATAGTGATTTAAATTTTAGATAACAATCACTTACGTATTAAGGTTTGATCAATTTGAATTAATATTTTGACCAATATACCTTGAAATATTGTACATTTAAAAATGCATTATCTAAGAGCTAAATCTGCTTATTACAGGCCTTTTTCTGGCTTCAAATGTTATATAAACTATTATTTAAACATTTATTAACATGCCAAGCCCATGTGAGATTAATGATAAAATAGATAATCAAGACCGTTGCTTTGATAATAACAAATCTACACTATATTTTGTCAATACTTTGAATACTGATAACTTCACACAGAATATAGTAATTGGACTGAAATTTTCAATAAATTCATTTTTCATTATCTATTTTTATTTACTTCTTACGTAATGCATCATTAATGTTTTTTGAAATACAAATATATATTTGAATTTTTTTAACCAAAAACTTGATATATTATAAAGTGTTTATATTTTCAGGCCAATATGTCGATGTTAGCTAGATATTTATTACAAATAATAGGATCTCTTGTACTTATGTTTGTATTAAATGCATCATTAACTGGTGTGTTGTTAGCTGTTGTACCTATTGTTTCACTTGGTGCAGTACAATATGGTAAACAAATACAATAATTATTATATATTCACGAGGAATAAAAACACATGTTATGAAGTATAAGTTTTCAGTTTTATGGTGGTCCTTCCATATGAAAATAATAAGTGAATACGATACTTCAGTGATAAGGATTCAGGACTCCAGCATACAAACACATGACGTTCTAGTTGAGAGTCTAGTTCCCTAACCACTTGACCACCACAGCCCTAATTCCAAATGAATGTTTTATGAATACATGCAGTTATGAAATCAAAATTACCTACAGGTATATGAATTAGTGGGGGTGCTCAATTATAGCTCCAAAATGTTCTGAACTGTTACTGAGTGATGCAAAATTGAGTTCTGTCAAAATTCTTCCAGTTCCGAAAAAGGATGTGGTGTGAGATGAATCGTGACTTAATGAAGCGTTCAAGCTATGGTGATTGGCCGAGATAGTGTCATATTCAGTTAGTACATGTTTGAAATCTTCAGGTTAAATCATTTGACATGTTTCGGGATATTGAAAGAACTCATTTTCAGAAAAGTTCAATCATGTATCCCTGTAGGCTTCTGAATGTGTTATATGTGATCACAACTAAGACATACAGAAAATATTTTTTTTATGTGTTGTAGGACGTTTTGTGAAGAAATTAAGACAGAACTTCCAGGATAGATTAGCTGATGCTGGTACCACAGCTGAAGAATCTATATCTAGTATTAGAACCGTTAGGATGTTTTCTGGAGAAACCAAGTCTGTTAAACTTTATGGTTCTGATATTGATAAAAGTTATGGTGAGGGTAAAAAATTGGCAGCAGCACAAGGTAAAGTGGTTATTATTTGTATAATAATGTGTAAATGAGCATTGTGAAATGATCCAGATTTCATATACAAATATACGGCCTACTGTTCTGCAGACCTTTTGGACAGTTAGATCATCAGTCGAATGGCGTCTGGGGAAACAGTGGTACCATATTATTTGTCTATATTACCCATACTTTTATGACATTCTTAATTGAACTGTATTTCTACAGGAAGGATATTTTTATTTTATTTCCAATTTGGCATATAATTATTTCAAGTTTCCTTCGTGTCTTATCAGAAGAAAAATCTAATGAAAAATGCTACATATTTCCAGGTGCTTTTGATGGAACCGTTGGTATGTTGGCATATGGAGCTATTATTTTAGTATTATGGTATGGAGGAAAGTTGGTGTATGAAAATTCACAAGATAAAACAAAGGGAATCACACCTGGTTTGTTGACATGTAAGTGTAAGACATTTTTATGTAATTAGGGTAATATTAAAGTCTTTTGTCTGGCTTTGTGTAATTCACTCTCTGATTTATATTTCATAATACTGATCACAGGACACATACAATTACCTCCCTTCTTTACATTTTGTGCAATAACATAGCTGAATAATTCCGATTAGTTCCTAAATTGATAGTTTATTAACTTTTTGGTGTTTTCTTTCCTGGATTATCGCCCTTTTTATTGTTGGTTTTATTACAGGGTGACACAAAAAAAACGTTCATCAATAAAAATCGAATAACTTCCACAATTTTATTTAGATTAACACAAAAATTCAGCTACATTAGGTTAAGTCTATGTAGCAGACATCTCCAAAGTTTCAAGTCTGTACCACAAAAACTCTTTGTTTAACTGGCGCTCAAAAAAATGTTCTCTAAATGAGCTCCCCGGTGCTGCAAGCACATTTGGATCCGGCAGGCAAAGTTCTTGATGACCCTCCCACATTCTTCCCTTGGGATCGCTTTTATTGTTGCTGTGATTGCTGCCTTCAGATCAGGGATAGTCTGGGGGTTGTTGCCATACACCCTGTCCTTAAGGTATCCCCACAGATAAAAATCTGGGGCGTTCAAGTCCGGTGAATGCGGCGACCATTCCGGGTCACACCTGCGGCTGATCAGTCGGTCAGGGAAACGCTGCTGTAGCTATGCCAATGATTCGTTTGAGGTGTGGGGGGTGGCACCATCCTTCTGGAACCACTGGAGGTCCCTGACGACCCCTCTTCGTTATTCAAGTTTAGGTGATGAACACTTTTTTTGTGTCACTCGGTACATTTAACTTTTCACATAATATGGCAAACTACCGCCATTTACGTCTCGTCATTCAGCAGACGACTGCTTGCTTCTTTGTATTCAGTATTGTTTTTTCCTCTGTTTTTTTTTGTGGTAAATGTACCATACACCTCAATTCTTTCAAACGCTTATAATGTTTCTCACTATAACATAGACTATTTAGTTGTAGCGCGCTACCTGACTTTTTATACATTTCACCGATATGGTTACTTGTATAGGTAATTTTTCCCTTTAAAATGCTTACATTTATATTTCATGTGGCATATAACAGATCATGACATGTACTAGTATTTCATAATGTTTTGTGATATATTCCTCCTGATTTTTAGTTTTCATTTTTGAGTGAAGTCTGTATCACTACAGGCCCGTGACTGAACAGCGCAGTGGACACTGACGGCTAGCCCCTGGATCCATTCACTTAATCTGATTCTGATATGACGTTTGTTTGTGATTTCTGCTTATTGTGTCTTGTTTGTAGATTTGTTTTGTGTAATTGTGTGTAGTGCAATCCTCCTGCACTTACTACTTGAGAGATCATTTTACTGTAACAATCAGATATATTTTACTAAAGTTGTTGTACATTAATTTTACCTTGTTCTTGTCATAAAACTGTTTTGAAATTGAAATGTGTTCTTCTGCTCCAATACTAATGTATACAAGTTTATTGTCCATCTTGATAAAACAAATAAAAAAATCTTTTCTTTTTCTTTTTACAGCTTTTCTTCTGTATACACTTCAAGTTGCAATGGCTTTTGCTCTTCTTTCATCTTTATATGGAGATTTTATGCAGGTTAGTCTCATTATTTAGTCAAAAAAAAATTTAATAATGTGCTATCCATGCTAATAAAGATGATTTCTTTGTCAAGTCTTAAATCAATTGCTATTAACCAAGCCTTCTAATAAAGTAGTGAATAAAATTAAAAATGTAACCAGAGAATAATAATAATATGAACTTGAAAGGAATTCACCAGTGGAATATATTTAATAAGCAAAATTATTCATTCTTACATTTATTAGTATTTAATATTCAAATGAAGACAAATACATATTGTAGCTACTAAAATTGTAAATATTCATTTTAGGCCCTTGGTGCATCATTACGTATATTTGATTTAATGGACAGAAAACCATTAGTTTCAAATGAAAACGGAGAAATTTTAGCATTGTTAGATGGACGTAAGTAAAGAGTATAATGATATTACATATCTTTATCACCCTGTGATGTGTCTCATGACTTGGACGTAAACAGTCAGACAAGTTTATTTACTATTAATAACCTAATGTAGGACTCCAAGTGTTACGAGAATATGTAACTTGAAGTAATACTATTAAAATCAAAGACTGTGAGTGAGTTCAAAATGGAGTAGTTGTAAAACCATAGCAGCAATGTAGGCTACATCAATGTACATGACCTGAAATCACTTGAGGAGAAAACTTAATCTTAATTCGTAATTTTCAATGATGTTAAATCATCATGAATTTTAAGTAACATAACTTAACTTTGAACATAGCTTTCTACAACATTTTGTTGCAGTACGAGTACAGTGTAATTTTAAGTAACATAAACTATGAAAGTGAAACAAATTTTGAGTAAACTATTTGTAACCCGTGCTGGCATAATGAGTCACATCGAGGAAATTTTGAAAATTAAGTTATTGTTGTTTTAACATTCTCCAATTCAATACCTCTAAAATGATGTATGGTTGATTTGATTTGGGCAACAATTGACTGAGCTGTGTCCGTTTGAAGCTGCCCAAGCCAGGAAAGTAAGTTTTGAGAAAAAGCAAGAATGTTCCTAAAAAAAATCACATAGCAACTAGGCAATTTATTTGCTATTTTGTTGTTTAATAAAAACATTTCCTATGACAGTGTTACAATTTAGAACAAATGAGAATACTTCATACTTTAGTAATCCATGTTTTTTTATATTGTAACTTTTATGAGAATAACCTCTGTTAATCTCATCAATTAATTAACACCTTTAGTGGTCAAGAGATAAAATTTGTTTATTGGTAATCACGTTTAATTTATTGACCATCAAGAAGCCGCCACACCTGTATGTGTGTTCTGCTATCTTTGTCAGACAAACAAACTAAACTAAGGTTTTGTGTGTACATGTTATTTTCAGGTACCGTAAGGGTATCAGAATCTGAATCACTGATAGAAGAATGATCGAAATTTCATTTGTAAGAGATGCCGTTCACTTTAGAGCCTTTTGGTATAGTGAAATAAACGGCGTAGAATTCTCTCACTCGAGATATGTCGCTTTTCAACTCGTTCGTTGTTTTAATGTTTCCAAACCTTGCTGATAATGAAATTTGAAATAATAATATCCAGTTAGGCATGCTTGTACATTTTATATACCATTTGAAGCCACAGTAAATGAAATTCAACTATCAATATAAATTTATGATTTATTTTTTTTAAGACGAAACGAAATGTCAAATAATAACCACTTGGATTAATTATTCGGGGTAAATAATGACTTGGGAAAGGTTTGATATATATATCATCGACAATTAGGTACACTAGTTGATTAATTTATGATATGTCACGTGGGATGTCTGGGCCAATCAGCGAACATGTTACGCTGCGCTGGCTTGAAACCGGCTTAGGTTGTTTACATTTTTAAACAAATTTGTACTCGATGAAAATGATATCATCGGTAATACTTTGGTCATATTTATAAACTAGAGATGTATGCTTCACAACGATGCCAAGTAGTATGCAAGGATATTATCTGATTGTTCCACAGCAAGCGAAGAAAAATAACTAATTCGCTGAGAATTTTAAGAAAAAAGAAAGATTTATGAATATGGTACTCCCACAAAATGTCCAAATAAAGGTGTTTCAAAATGTTTCATTGCTATTTTGATCTTTTAGGTTGATATATATAGTATATTAGACTCATTTTTGTGAAAATCTTAATTTCGACCAAAATCAATATTTTCACTTGTTTTGCCTGTAGCTCAATATTAGAATTTGCGCCTCCGACTCATTTAGCCAGCATAGGTCACATTTACTGTTTGATAATTGTTTTAATTCTTCTTTATCAGATGTTGAATTTAAGAATGTTTTTTTCACCTACCCATCAAGGCCAGAAACACCAGTTATAAAGGTAAGAAATGATATCTTTTGTTATTTTATTGGTGTTGGGTTCTATAGCCACGACACAATATAAGATAGTAATTATAAATACTGACTGCTGAAAGGAACAAATATAGAAATACAAATTTTACAGTCTTGTGACCACTACCATTGGATAACTTTATAGTAATCATGTTTGTTTACAGGGAATGAATTTGACTGTAAATCCAGGTCAGGTTGTAGCATTAGTTGGTCCGTCTGGTGGTGGTAAATCAACTATTGTTAGTTTAATTGAAAGATTTTATGATCCTGATAGTGGCACAATATTATTAGGTAGGCCTCCAGATTCATAAAAAGGTTTTATTGTAATATTTTCTCTTGAAAAACCTGAACCTTTATTTCGCAAGTGTACCTTCCTTTGGAGTTGTTAAAATCAAATATTGGCTTTCACCTATTTTATTATTTGTTTTATTATCTGTTCTATACGTTTCTTCTCTATCCGCCTCTGCAAAGCTTTTTAAGAAACCAAATATTTATCATTCTGCAGTCTTTAAAGTTTTGGCACCTTCAGTGAGTGCCCGTTCTGAAAAATAAAACCAGTAAGGGTGCATTTACCACCCCCTGCCTCCACTCCACTCCAATACTTGTCTCTAGTAGTACCACCCATGTTCAAGAAAAGCCCATTCTGAGAAGTTGTCCCTTCAGCCACAAATTGCTGGTCATGAAAAACAGAATGTAGAAGCTTGAAATTATTCTTACTCTATTTCTCTGTGGAGTATTTGAGTGTTTTCTATGTTTATATGTGTTTTTGAAGGTGGAAGAGAACTATCAACTTTAGATCCTCATTGGTTTCGTCAGAAGATTTCTATGGTTAGTCAGGAACCTACATTATTTGCCTGTTCTATAAAAGATAATATTGCATATGGTAAAGTAGCAACAGATCAGGAGGTATTTATCTTAATATAAGTCATTCACCTGTTGATGGAAAAATGCACCCTAACATGATATAGGCAATACTATTAGTTATATTTTCTATGCCAATTTAAGGTATTTAGGTCCGGTATTTAAAACCAGGGTACTCACAACTGTTATTCTATACCAAAGTTTCAGTTTATTACTCTTTGTAAATGATGTACATTCATAGCACAAATCACATCTATTTATTTATTGTGTCAAAGAGGTGTTCGTTTAAAGTAAATTATAAGAACATTTCAAAATAGTGTCATTTGTTCAGATATATAACATACAGTTAGCTGTTTTCAAAGATCAGAAACATGTCAACTATTCAAAAGATTAAAAGCAGAGAGATGCAAGTGTCTCTAATACTGTAGTTATATTCTACTATTATGAAACGTTTTCAAAAAGTTCAGTTGTTCGTTTCAGTTGGAAACAAGCATCTGTACTTGCAATCACCTTGTGCCTAGACACGTCAAATGCATGAAGTGTGACAACTTCCCACTTTTTTGGTTGTTTTCAAGTAATATAATTTTTCAGGTTATTGGTGTGTTTTAATTATCTCTAGGTAAAGTTTACAAACAGTTAATTAATCATGTTTATAAGGTTATCCAATGAAAAATTGGAGACAAATACTATGAAAGAGTTGGATAACCTTTATAAATGGCTTTAACAATCATTTTTATACATCCACATTTTCATGTGAATCCAAATAAAAATAAAGAGAGAAGAATCCAAAACCATTTGAATAACATAAACTTTGATGGGATCCAAGTCAAAATAAATTTGATACTATGGCGTCCATTGTGTAGTTGTGTTCTCTGAGGAAGTAAGTTTTTACACTTATGAAACGCTAGATGCTATAAAAGATGGTTTTGTGATAACCATGACTTATTTTTTTACCACATTTTCATGTGGACGTATATTGTTGTCACCCCTGTCCGTCCACAATTTTTATCTGATTTTGATGAAACTTGAAATCTATGTTTAGAACCCAAAGATTTTGGTTCCTTTCGATATTCGCGCATATCGGACCGAAACTTCCTGGATTATAACCCCTGATTGTGTGAAAAATTACGTTTTATATGCCCAAATTTTCATGTGGACGTATATTGTCGTTGCCCCTGTCCATCCACAATTTGTTTGTGGACACTCTACAGGTCACAATTTTTATCCAACTTTGATGAAATTTGAAATATAGGTTTATCTCCCAAAGATCTCGGTTCCTTTCAATATTGGCATGTATCGGATTGTAACTTTATGGATTATGGCCCCTGATTGTATGATAAATCACGTTTTTAGCTTGTGGACACTCTAGAGGTCACAATTTTTATCTGATTTTGATGAAACTTGAAATATATGTTTATAAACCCAGCAATCCTGGTTTCTTTTGATATTTGTGCATATCGGCCCATAACTTCCTATTTTATGGCCCCTGATTGAACGAAAAATCAAATTTTTAGCGTGTGATCCCTCTAGAAGTCAAAATTTTATCCGATTTTAAAAACTGTTTTAATATATCACCGTTGCACCACAAGGGAAATTAAATTCGAATTTCGTGAAAATCAAAACGAAACTGCCCGATAAAATGGCCGCTCCTTGTACACAAATTGTACAATTTTTGTTCGATTTTGATGAAACTTAAACTATATCTTTATATCGCAAAGATCTCAGTCGCTCTCAATATTTGCGCATTTCAGACCATAATTTCTTGGATTATGGCCCCATGATTGTATGAAAATCGTGTTTTGTTTTTAGATTGTTCTCTATCCATCTCTTGAAACATGTGGGCGTATCTTGCCTGGCAACCGCTGGTTAGCTTGTGGTCCCTCTAGAGTTCACAATTTTTATCCAATTTAAAAAACTGTTTGAATGTATCACTGTTGAGTTCGAGTTTTGTGAAAATTGTACTGAAAACTGCCTGACAAAATGGCCACTTCCTGTACGCAAATAGTGTTAAATAATAAAGTATGTAATATCACAATTTTTATCCGATTTTAAAAAACGTTTAAATATATATTACCATTACACCATAATGATGGTTGAGTTCAAAGATATTGGTTCCTTTCGATATTTGCGCATATTGGACCGTAACTTCCTGGATTATGGCCACTGATTGTACGAAAAATCGCTTCTATTTTTTTTTAGCTTGTTCTCTATCCATCTCATGCAAAATTTGGGCATATCTTGCATGGCAACTGCTTGTTATTAATATCTTGCACTGAAACTTTCAGATAAATAGGCTGTTTCTTCAAATTTTGACATTTGATTTCCAAACTTGAATTTAAACTGACTTTTCAGAGATCTACCAAAGCTTGTTTTATTATTTTGGACATATGTAGATGGAGCCAAATTTTAATTAGTTATATTTCTGACTATTGTGAATTTTGTTACAGATAGAGGAAGCTGCAAAACAATCAAATGCTCACGAGTTTATTATGACGTTTGAGAATGGATATGAGACGTTAGTTGGTGAACGAGGTGTCCGACTATCTGGTGGACAGAAACAACGTATAGCTATAGCTAGAGCTCTTATTATGGATCCAGTTATATTACTGCTAGATGAGGTATATGAGAGTAAATGCCATATTTTTAAACTTCCACACTGACATGAAAGTATATTTTAATCAGGGAATACAGTATATATATATTAACTATATAATATATTTTATAGGCTACAAGTGCTCTAGATGCAGAAAGTGAACATTTAGTACAAGAAGCTATAGATCGAGCTATGAAAGGTCGAACTGTTATAGTAATAGCACATAGATTATCTACTGTTAGAAATGCTTCAAAGGTATGTAGATGCAATTATCATTCTGAAAGTAACAAATTGATATTCAACAATAAAACAAATGGTTAGAACTGTTTTTAAGAATCTTTATTATTAGGTATTATTCAGTGGCTTTAAAGATGAAATACTCTCAGTCAAATATAAATTGCATTCCAACACAAGTATGTTCCTCAGTTGATAAGTTTTCTGTGCCAGTCAGTACTCTAAAAAATTATCTGAAATAGTAATCTGTGTTAATTACCTGATAATAATAGTAATTATTTCATGTATATAGCACCATAAAACCCAGCCAGTGATTGCTCTAAGAAGCTTAGAAATGAAAATTTAAATTTCTTTAAAATAGAGTTAAAATTTTAAAATAAGTTAGATTAAAGATATTACTTCATTGAAAATGTTTGAAAAGTTTTGGATAAAATATTTTATTTTTAATGACCAGGTTATTGTGATAGAAAAAGGTGAAATAGCAGAACAGGGTACACATGATGAATTATTAGCTCATAATGGTGTATATAAGAGACTAGTATTACGTCAATTAACAGCTGGTGGTATGAATATTGATCAACTAGATATCAACTCTGTACAAAATGGTGATACTGTTGAGAATGATACAGACAAATAGATATTTTTCTAATAGATTTGGTACATACAAATAGATGTTTTATTATAGGTCATAGAGAGGTGGAGACAAATAGATTTTATTTTTCCATTTTATTTTACAACATGGTCATCCCTATGAATCAATAAAAAGAAATGGGGTTTAATGCCAGTTGACTTGATGACAGACCTTATGATACAACGCTCACACGCTAATCATTCAGCCATCCACCCCCCACCCTGCCCTGTGAATCAATAATGTGATCCCAATAGGCCAATAATGTGACTTTGGTCCATATTATCGATGATCCCAGTCTGCTTGCATTCTACAAAATGGTAGAGATGTATACAATATATTAAAATAGCATTTAATTTGGTATTGTCAAATAATTTATTTATTGTGTATTAGTCTTATAGTCGTTGAATGAAGCTATAGACAGTCAGTTAGAATGGCATTTAATGTTATGTAAGTGAGTATTGTCAAATGTTTTATGATATATGTCTTGTTTGTATGTCTTGTTTACACTATAACCACCTTAATCTACATCTCCATAGGGCAATTATTTTTTATTTTTTTTGGGGGGGGGGGCATTATTGCAATCCAAACTAGCCTCATATTTACAAGTTCTGATGGGTGTTGTGTACTATTTTCGACAGCACTTGATATTGAGATCATCATTGTCCTCCCAAATTTATGTAGCTAACACATTTGGGTTGACATTGATAGTTGAATATTGAGTAGGTAATTTGTATATTGTTAGGACTTTGTCTTTGATTTGTCCGGCAGTTATTCTGCTTTTCCTGTAGTTTTAATACATGAATACTTTCTCCTATTACAATAAAAAAAACAACTATATGTAACATATATCTAGAGAAAGTGCTCAAATTATATTATCTTATGTTCAGCATATATCACTTCGTTTCATTCATTAAAGCCGCTGGTCATCATTTGGATATTCCTGCACCCACCTACCATATTAATGTGACACCTGGATTCTCTAATGGTCACAACTGTCAACTATATCTAGAGATAATCTTTAAGTGGCATTCATTAACATGGATAGAGTAACTATAACACAGTTTGATAACATTGAGAGAATACTCTTTCAAACCTTGCCTAAATATATTAGTAGCTGTTGGTCCATAGATATGTGTTATAATTTATCAATTTTCAGAGGGTTTAGATATTCCCAATGGCAGATCAATTCCACTCTGTTGGTGCTGAAGTGGAAAAAGTCTTTAGGTCATTGCATATATAAACCGGTAATAGATATTTGTTATATTGTTGGATATTATTTGGCAACAAATTTGTTTCCTATTTTAAGATTAATATGTATATTAGAGGTGTATAAAATTAATATTTCTAAATTATTGAAGAGAATAATATTATTAGTCCATTTTTACCTCAGTGTTGTTTCTTATGTGGGCAGATTTGTAAATTTATTTTATTCAAATTATCACTAATTAGCTCAAATGATTTTGTTAAAATAAATTAGGTATTTTTACATCTTTAGATTTGGTGTGTTATGTAAATTGGTTGTAGACTCTATCCAATACATATTGGATATTGCTATGAACAACCTACATCTTGACATATTATTACCGACTGACCGTGACCTTTGACATGCACAAAAAGTCATCCTCCCTTTTGGTAGACAACCCCCAGGGGCGTGGCACGCTCAATTTTTTGTTAATATTTTGTCTGTGAATTCTCTACAGGTTGCGAGTGTTAACAGATTCTGTTCAAATTTGGCATGACTAATCATTTCAATAACAGGATTGTACCGGCAACGTGAAGTTGGCAGGTTATTTGGGATTCGGCACTAAAATAGACCGACCTACCTACTAAGCATCCAACCATTTCCTTGTTACCTCCAACTGTAGGGGTAAGTGAAGGTTGGGTGGGCGACTAGCAAAGAGATGACCGTTTTTCAAGCGTACAGGGTATTGACTGGTTTGTTGGCGTGCACAAGGCAGTCCTATTACGCACTCACCTGCATTATTGCCGAATCCCGAATAACCTGATGGCAATAAAACAGAATGGCCTACCTTGCATCCGACCATTTCCTCGTTACCTCCGACCGTAGTTGTAAGTGAACATTGGGTGGCCAACTAGCAAGGAGATGACTGTTTGTCAAGCGAGTAGGGTGTTGACTGGTTTGTTGGCCTGCACAGGGCAGTCTTCTCCCTCTCTCACCAGTGTTATTGCCTAATCCCAAAAAACGTGCCAGCACAGGTTTCAGGATTCGGGATTCACTTAACAAACGATAGTCTTCTTGTTAGCTGGCCACCTAACGTCAACTACCCCTACGGTCGAAGGTAGCGAGGAAATGGTCGGATGCATGGTCGGCCCGTCTGTTATAGTGCCAAATCCCAAATAAGGTGCCAACGTCATGTTGCTAATCGTACCTATTTATTTGGTCCATGTCCAACTCCCAGGGTCATACCCAATTTTTGTGTTTATCGACTACAGGCCGCAATTCTGAATGGATCATCTTGGAACTTGCCACTCCAATTTTTTGGATAATATTTTGTCTAAATTTGGCAAAACAAACACACCGGTTAGTCTTTTTTGTTTTTTGTCTCTTGTCATATTACAGTCATTGCAGCCATTTCATATTTCATTCTCTTCATTTTAAAAAGTACCATATCAATCAAAGAAGGTATGTGGACGGATCATGCAGAGATAGTGTTGCTCTTGTTATTTTTGACTTGCTATCACTATATCAAAGGCAATAACTTCATGAATAATTGACAAATCACATTCAGATTCATCCAAGATTGCATTGACATAAAGTAGCTTCTATGTGATGACCGTATTTGATGAACATCTCCAGGTGGAATGACAAAAATCCTAGCTACAAGTATGTTGATTGCATTACAACGAATCTCAATCATCTTTAATAATAGGATGAGTGACTGTAAATAACGCGCCAAATTAATGGAGCGGGTGTCTTAGTTGGCTGATTATAATCTGCTACATCCATTTGATGTATGAAACAGTCGATTGATAATAAGAAATGAACCGGTCGCGATGTTTTTTATATATTGGTTCAACTACGAACAGTTAAGTCTAAATTGTTGATTAAATTCCTAAATAATTCAATGTGAATTAACAACCCAAGCTGTATTAAACAAAAAGTTGAGTTTTGATGCCACCAAAATCGAACTCATTCAAGATCTTTTGATTCTTAACATATTTGTCAAGTTTTATCTGAATCAAACAAAACGGAATGTCCAATGCATTCCAAAATCAAACCCATCTGAGATCTTTTGATCCTAAATATATATTCAGTCTGATCTGAATCAGAAAAAAATTGGGTCCTCTGGAGGGTCCACAAACTTTGTACATATTTCACATAAAAGGCAGGGGGAATAACTTCCTAACAGAGGGTCTAATGCCGACCAAAATCGAACCCTTCAAGAAACTTTGACCCTTAACACTTATTTTAAGTGTCATCTAAATCAGACAAAAATTGTGGTCTATCTAGGGTTCACAACCTTGGTATACAGGCTTTTGCACTATTTGTGTAAAGTGGAGAGGTCATTTTGATTGTATGTTTCGGTCCAATCTTCACGAAATTCGAACTCAAACGTGATTATGGTGTAACATTGACAGGGCAATGGTATATGTCAACAAGAAAATGTGGGCGTATATAAAAACCGTTCGAACATGATAGAGGCTTAAGTCTTTGATGGATTTGTTTCAAATCTGGTGTAAGAACCCTCTAGATAATTAGCTTTCCCAAAATACCCTTTGAACGCTATTGAGTCTGCAGTTTTAACAGGGTTTTTTTTTCAAGCTTGAGAACATGATAGAGATTAGATTTCTTAAAGACATCCAATTTTCCCTTGGATAAGTTGCTATCGAGCAGCTATAGCTGCTGTGCTGGTGTATAATTCCATGCTTGGTGTGGTTATCTTTGTCATAATAAATGCAAATTATGATAACTCAACAAAGGCCAAGTAAAAGTTCAAAACATTTGACCCATTCCCTCTTTAGCTGATCCTGGCATCTGGCCACCTCTTCCCAAGTTTTCTGTAAGGTCTGCCCCTGGTACTGTCTAAAATTCAAAATATATATATCATATATTTATTACATTCAAATAGAAAATATACTACAAAATACTATAAATATATTACTATCACATTTATATCATAAAATAAACAGTTATATTTTGATTTCACTGTACATTACATAATAGCAAAGCTTTTAAACACATATATGTACATTACTTTGATTTTAGTTGCTTTAAGAGTGTGGATAGGGCTTTGATATATGTCACAGATTTCTTTTATTATTTTTTTACATAGATTGGCAAGAATCCACAAGATACAAGTCACTGCTTGGCTCCTGATGCAAAATAATAGCTTCTATTTCAACTATTTCCAATAAATGATTATATATTTTTTAATAAATGAGGCAAAAACAACTCTAAATGTCTACACAAGGATGAAATGCATCTAGAGACTTGAACCAATGGCATGGCCCAATTAGTTTGGGTTAAAGTATCTGATGTTCATTTACATTTTACAGACAATAAGTAATTGTGCATGGCTTAATCTACGCTGATGAAATGTATTTCAATTGATTATTTAACATTTAACTAAGAAATCAAAATATTGATATTCCGGCTTGGATTCAATTGGATTAAAAATATGCACATGAAAGGATTTTGCAAAGATTATAGGTTTAACTGCCATGTTGTGGATGTCAAATGTTAACAAATTTTCAATTTATCATATCTTTGAAACTAATGAACCATTTTGGACAGATATTGCTTTTTGGGATTCAACTTTAACAGTTGTTTGCAAGGGATTAACATTCCAAAACATTTCTTTGAGAGACTGTTAAAATAAAAAAATTGTCCAATGTAGCCTAAGAAGCATGTAGACGTTTATAAAAATATATTAACATTTATTGTAAAAGGTAGGTTTCCCCACACACCAATAAGATTTTGAGCTCAAATTTTGGATTTAGTGTTTATCATGCTTACACTGTTTTAAAAAACAAATTTCTATGACACAAAGTTAGTGCAAATGATAGGCTTGGCAGAACTCTCTACAAAGAAAATTAAGGTTGCTATCTAAATGGCAATCTATATTTAAAGAATGCCACTGACTGTTAAAAAATGAATTCAATTTAATCTAGGAAAACCATCAGGCAATTCAAATTAGATTGCGTTTCATAAAGACAAAGGCATTTATATGGATATGTTGCTCTATTTTGAATCATTTCAAATTTGGTAAGAAAGAGAGAGAGACACAAAGTAGGTCATTTAAATTTAATTTCAATATTTCACATGCAGGTAGGGGAAAGAAAGAGAGAAATGGGGTTTAACGTCCACTCGACACAAACCAGGTCATTTCGGGACTAACACATGGTTCAATTTTATTTCAATAATTCACTTGTGACTAGGGGTCTTTAGCAGTGGGAGGAAACTGGAGGACCCGGAGAAAACCCATGAGGTTGGACAGGCGACCCAACTCCTTGTCACGTACAACCAGAGAATCAAAACCCCCGCCAGTTGACTCAATGACAGACCTTATGATACAGCGTGCACGTCCTAACCATTCAGCGCCATCCGACCCCTGCACGTAGTGGTCTTTAGCAGTGGGAGGAAACCAGATGACCTGGAGAAAACCCACGAAGATGGACAGGCAACCCTACAACCAGGGAATCAAAACCACGCCAGTTGACTCAATGACAGATCTTATGATACAACGCCCAGGCGCTAACCACTCGACCATCTACCCCCCCTAATTTGTATATTACAGAATATGAAATCAAAGAAATTAATTTTTATGTGCAAATACTATACCGGTACACAGAACATGTTTTTGGACTAGGATTCTCTATTCTTTATCAAGCAATATTTTTGGTCACCTTCAAGGTAATTACATGTAGTAGTACATCTATGGTCATCATTAAAGATACATTATGTAAGATTTAGATAAAGAGCTAGCCATTCTTGCTATAATAGTTCGAAAATAGATAATGTAAAATGAATAATTTGAAAATTTCATTCAAATTACTCTATTGCGAGCGAAGATATTAGCCTTTGAAGGTTTGACAAGACGTGTGCAATAATTTCAACCACTGTACTGGTTGTTCGAAGCTAAGTCTCGCTCCTCCATTTTTATACGTCCACATTCATAATGTGAACGTATTATGCCGTCGCCCCTGTCTGTGTGTGTGTGTGTGTGTGTGTGTGTCTGTGGTTCGCCTACAGGGCGCAATTCTTCATGGATTTTCTTCAAACTTGGTATACTTATTCCTTATACCCCAAGGAAGATCCCTATTGTTTTTGGTGCATGCCCGACCCCCCGGGGCAGAGCCACGCCCATTTCTAGTATTTGTTTGTTTGTCGTCTACAGGCCACATTTCTTAACTAATAATCTTGAAACTTTGCATACACATTCTTTGTACCCTAAGGAACATCCCTATCGTTTGGGGTGCATGCCCAACCCCCAGGGGCAGAGCCACGCCCATTTTCTTTTCGTGTGTCTTTGTGTCGCCTACAGGGCGCAATTCTTACTGGATTTTCTTCAAACTTGGTATACTTATTCCTTATACCCCAAGGAAGATCCCTATTGTTTTTGGTGCATGCCCGACCCCCAGGGGCAGAGCCACGCCCATTTCTAGTATTTGTTTGTTTGTCGTCTACAGGCCACATTTCTTAACTTATAATCTTGCATACACATTCTTTGTACCCTAAGGAACATCCCTATCGTTTGGGGTACATGCCCAACCCCCAGGGGCAGAGCCACGCCCATTTCCCATTTTCTTTTCGTGTGTCTTTGTGTCGCCTACAGGGCGCAATTCTTACTGGATTTTCTTCAAACTTGGTATACTTATTCCTTATACCCCAAGGAAGATCCCTATTGTTTTTGGTGCATGCCCGACCCCCAGGGGCAGAGCCACGCCCATTTCTAGTATTTGTTTGTTTGTCGTCTACAGGCCACATTTCTTAACTTATAATCTTGCATACACATTCTTTGTACCCTAAGGAACATCCCTATCGTTTTGGGAGCATGCCCAACCCCCAGGGGCAAAGCCACGCCCATTTTCTTTTTTATGTCTGTGTGTCGCCTACAGGCCACAATTCTTCATCAATCGTCTTGAAATTTTTTCATATGAATTGCTTATACCCTAACGGTGATCCCTATTGTTTTTTTTACCCCCAGGGGCAGAGCCACGCCCATTTTCTTTTCTTTTTAGGTCTGTGTGTCAACTACAGGCCACAATTCTTAATCAATCGTCTTGAAAATTTTTCATATGAATTGCTTATACCCTAACGATGATCCCTATTGTTTTTGGTGCATGCCCGACCGCCAGGGGCAGAGCCGCGCCCATTCCTTATATTTATTTATTTGTATGTCATCTACAGATAGCATTTCTTATCGTATCACCTTGAAACTTGGCATACATATTCCTTCTATCCTAAGGAACATCCCTATTATTTGTGGTCAATACCCAACTTTCAGGGGCAGAGCTACGCCCATTTTCTTTTTTTTTATGTCTGTGTGTCACTTGCAGACCGCATTTCTTAATCGATCGTCTTGAAAACTGTTTTATACTTATTCCTTTATACTTATTCCTTAAGCCTAAGGCTGACCTCTATTATTATTTTTGGTGTGTGTCTTGTCTTTTGCCTACAGGCCGCAATTCTTAACAGATCCTTTTGAAACTTTGCATACCTATTCGAAACGTCATGCTTTTAGAATAAAGACATCGATTGTTTTAAAACAAAAATTGCGTTCTGTTAATGTGAACGAAATGTTAAACTGATAGCAGTCCTACAACTCAGTTTTATTTCACAGACCCTCAATGCAAACTGGACCATATCAAACAAAACAGGAATGTGGACGTATATTGCTGCGTTAGCGATGCTCTTGTTAAATTAAATCAAAATAAGGCTGAACCTTTCTAACCTATTTAATATCGGAGAAATCTGATGCCATCGAGAGTTGATTATGGCCTGGATCAGTTAATTACTGTCTAATTAATAATTTAGAAAACATTCCAGGCCTAAAGAAAGACCTGCAATAGGCAGATTTAGCTCTTGCATAATGTATGTTTAACTAAGTTGTTTGTTTTATTGTTTACAAGTATATAATTTCTCATCTTTTTATCACAGTATTATTGCTTGATAAAGATGATAGAATAGTTGAAAAATCTCCAGTTCAATTACCACATGCCATTGAAACAAGTGAAAATATGAGCATGTTTATTTATTATTCCTCAGAAAATATAACAAAACATTCAATTAAAAAAAAACAAGACATATATTATTTTTTTCTTTGTAAATAAAACAATAATTAAAAAATTCATAAATATAATTAACAACAATTAAATACACATTGGCCCCATATACATAAAATCATACAAAAACACATACTCACATAAATATAATATTAATACAACTGCTAACATCAAAAGCTTAATTTATAAAACTAACATTGCCTAATAGGTTACATTAATACATAAGCAATTGCATTAGGGTGTAAATGGTATGCATTGATAATAATTTGTAATACAGAACTTGAACAAACAGGTTTCGCTCTCAGACACCCAGAGTTGACAATGGGTTTTAGAGAATGACCAACTGCAAACTACTACAGTAAGTATTCAGGGTAAACACAAATCAAGCTCAAACTAAATATTTGTTTCAACAATTAAATTTAATAATTATTGCATTATTGAATGTGTTAAATAATGATCACATTTCAAATATTTTAATCTTATAAAATAAATAAATTACATAATTAGAACATGAAGTAACTGAAAAGCAAGAACAATTGAGTTCATCTTGTGCCTGCTGTTCAATTGAGCTCTGTTTATTCATCAATTGAGCCCATTATTGATTGATTAGGCCTTCTTCAAATATATGTATTCACTTGTCATGAAGATAATTTGACATAAATGTCTTAGAACTAAAAATAAAATATGTAACAAAATCCTAAGAACTTTAAATGTTCTAAGTCGATCACAAAGTCAGGGGAACAGACTCCACGAGTTAATTTGAACGATCATACATGTGTACATTTTAACAATCATTAAATTATGTGGAGAGATATCTTTTTCACCTAAAAAACACACCTCAGATTGTCTCATTTATATACTTGTATTACATCATGTTTTGAAACTATAAAAGGATAAAATTTCTCATACTACATGTACTGACGTAAAAAAGAGTAAATCTTTTTGAATTCCATCAAAAGTCTGGACACAAAATCTTGTCATCTCCCTCATTTATCTCAATATATTTTCCTAATTGTTCTTTTAGTTTTTCTTGCTCTGTTTCACCAAATCCAATACATTCCAAATAATTCTTAATACAACCGTACCTGGAAAATAAAAGTATAATATTCAATGACACTGTTCCCAAAATATGGAAGAGCAATTAGATATACTTGAGTTTTATATTTCTAGTGATGATTTTGTTAGTAGAAAATTCTTAATATTTTCAAGGGCTTCCATATGTATCATGTAAAAAACAATGTCTTGATTTTATTTTTCAGTTTTTGTCAACAATAATTTGTCTGGTCTGCAAGTTGTTACATGCAACTCGCCGTCTTTGTGTAATGAGGGAGAGGTGAGGGTTGATGACCACTCAACATAATCTACGTCATATCGAGACTAAAATATCATGCAATTTTATTTCGATAATGTCATTTACAAGCTTGGAATAGAAACCAGACTCTAGACTAAATGACAGATCTTATGATCAAAAGTGCACATATGTTAGACCACTTGACCCCGCCACCCCCTCCTTTGTATAGTGATCAGAATTGACTTACTTTTCACAAATATAATCCAATAATTGATTCATAGTATCAGCTTCTGCGGTTACAAATTCTTCACTCATATGAAATCTCTTTACTATTTCAGTGTATAGTCGTTCCTTCATATTTAATGTACCCATCTGTAAATTGATACAACACAAGTTATACTCTTTTTACCCAGAACAGTATGTAAAATACATGTACAATAAAATGGAGTTATGTAACTGTAACAGGGATGGAAATAAGTTGCACCATTACTTTCTCGGTAGACTTAACTGCTATGTCTCATGTTTTTTTCAAGTTCTATTTGCGATAGAAGAAATAAATTGTATTTGTGTTAAAAAATACATTTTAAATTGTAACATACAAGTAAAGACTTTGCAGTAAGATAATGATCTGAATGTCACAGTGTAACAAACTATACACTGTAGCAATTGTTATCCATAATATGCGATTCAAAGACTTCATCAAAGACTTCATGTAGAAGCTAGGTTTTTTTATGTCAAGAGTGTGCAATCTTTTCATTGAAAATAAGCCAAAACAGTTCAACTGTTCTGACAGCGCAATCAGAGATTATAGTTAATATTGTGGGGGGCCTGGGACAAGTCAATGGGGTTGGGGAGAGGAGGGGGGGGTAAATTAAGAAGCACTCCCAGAAATTGTTGAAAATATATTTGATGTAAAAGGGGCCCTATCGAATGCAACAGCCAGCCAGGGGTTAAAATGGGCCCCATGATTGTGGACCAAATGAAGGCCCAAAGAATGACCTTAATATTTTGACATCTCAATTAGTACCTCATCCAATGGAACTTTTGATCTTGTACTCCACTCAAAATGGGACCACCAGCATCTGACCTACTTTGCCCATTGTAAGGGGTGTAAAGCTGGGGAGGGGTGTCGGTTTCAAAATAAGTGGAGGCACTGCAGTCGGTCTCAGAATTATGTATTGTCAATTAAATGAATATATCTGTGTATACGTATGAACCCCCTAGAAAAAAGCTTGCACCAGCTCGTGGTTGCGTTACTCGTATTAGGGGCCGGTGCATCAGTTGGTCTCATTTTTGCCAAGCACCACTCCATACAAAATCGATACGTAGGCCTACACCCCTGCCCACCGTAAATACGATACTGATGCATTCGTGTACATTATGTCCAACAAAAAGAAAACCTGTTGAAAAACATTAGTACATGTATCTATTTCAGTGACCTGTATGTGAAATTGTGGACGTAGAACTACAATTAAATATATGCCTCAACAGAAATGAACTAATTTTGTTGTCTTTATTGACCTTCCTGTGAACATTTAATCCATAGACAATAAGTCTGTCAATATTAGCGTAATAAATGTTACATAAAAATACTGAATTAAATAAAACCTGATATAACAGTTTCTTTTTGTACTGATAAAAGGTCAAGTGGCTTTAGGGGTTAAGAATAAATATTTACCCTTGATAAAGCATATTCTGTAATGATATATTGTCTGGGTAAACCAAGACAAGATAAAACTAATGCTGATACTATCCCCGTTCTGTCTTTGCCATGAGCACAATTAATTAAAACTGGATAATTTTCATTATCTGTTAAAAGCTTCAAAGCTATAAAATATAACATAAATTCATTTGAAACTTATTTTCAAGAATTTAGTGGTTTAAACAACCTTGTTAAGCTGTTTGTTTACATGTTTTAATGGGATGAGGGTGTATGCATAGATATTGAAATCATAAATAACAAATCTGCGATAATTTAATCATAAAATACAATTGGCAAAAAATTGGGTAATACATTAAAAAAAGTGAGTTGACCTATGCTCTCAGTCTCATCTCCATCTTCTTTTTTCCAATGTATTCAACAATAATATTATAATGATGATAATAATAATAATGTTTCATACCTGCACAAATACTTCTCTGGCTCATGTCAATCATATCTTTGTACTGGCCAATCAGACCGGTTGGATTTAACACGTTCCGTGCAAAAAATCGGACAAAATACATGTAACCTGTGTTGAAAATAATGTCTATTGCAAGAAATATTAGAGAATAGAGTTGCAGATACCATGGTGCTCGTTTAAATACTGTCCAAATATAGGCTGCACTAAAAAAGTCTAACAAGATATGTTGTCCAAGTGGGGTGTTGTCTGAACTTTGATCTCCAGCTTCCTGGTTCACTTTACCTTTTGCTAGTTTAGTAAACCATTCAAAATTGCATCGTCTGTTAGGAACTGACTTCAAAATGACTGTTTCATTTGGCTTATAATTTCTTCCGTGCGGAAAAGCCACTTTGTAAACAGGATAGGTTTCATCCAAAACTTTTTTACCATTAGCTTTCCTATATTCCTTCTTGGATCTAAAGTCCAATATTCTCTTAATTTTTAATTTTTTGAAAAATGACAATCCTCTTTCGTCCAATAAATCTGGGCGTGATGATCGGTACAGAACTACATTTTTTGACTTTTCTGAGTCTGCATTGGTTTTTGGCCCCCAGAGAACCCTGAAATTTGGCAAAGATGCAATTTCCAAAAACAACTTTTCACTGGGGGCTGCCATGTTGATGTATGCACTGAATAAATTTTGCAACTATGATTGGTTGAAAGAAATAATACCTTTTCTAAGGTAAGGGGGAGGTAATGCAATCTATCTTCAGAATAAAATTTACCGTTACACTAGTTACAGAGCAGTTATATTTGTTTTGATGGGTAGTTTCTCTGATCAGCTTACGATATGTTGACAGTTTCATTGTAACTGGCATTCCGAAGAGTTAATAATGTCAAACATGTCGAATGGCAGCGATGAGTCGCTGGGTTCCACCGAGGAGATCATAACGGTTCGTGAAATTAAGCAGCAGACACCTATAATGACAAGATCTGCCTTTTCCGTCGGAAGGGATCACAGTGATGAATCCAATAGTCAGTGGTCACCTACAAGATCCCCAACACGATCCTCGCAAAATGCAACGGTAATATATTAAACTATTCCGTTAAAATCGGTATCTTTATTAGGAGGTACTTTAAAACATTGTGTAACTACCGTATATTAACTCTTGAGTTATTGTGCTTATTTCACATATAACTTAATATTTCCACTTTAAATTTGTGATAAAATGATTGTGTGGAAATGAAAAATAAGAAAAAAAAGTTAGATATTCTACAACCAAGATTTATCCACGTTTTATATACTTTATCATCAACGAATATAAAACGTATTTTAAATGAAAATTGCCATGGACACAAAAAATCTATTGTATTAATTTTATAGATAAGATTAATAAAATTATGATAAATTAACTTTTCTTCAAGGTCAGAAAAAATATGATAATAAAAACCCATGGCTTGGTTTTTAATCAGTTTTTTGTCACATTCATTAATAATGCATTGATGAGAGAGTTTGTGATAGGGTAGAATGATATATATTTACCTTACAGAAATATGTTGCAACTAATTTGTGTATATATGTTGTTTAAATGGTATTAAGTAATGTTATTCCAAATAGTTATTTTTATACGCCCACATTTTCATGTGGACGTATTATGCGCTCGCTCCTGTCCGTCTGTCCACATTTAATAGGTCACAATTTTTATCCGATTTTGGCGAAACTTGACATTATAGGTCTATCTCCCAAAGGTCTCGGCTTCTTTCGATAGTGGCATGTATCGGACCATAACTTCATGGATCATGTCCTCTGATTGTAAGAAAAATCACGTTTTTAGCTTGTGGACACGCTAGAGGTCACAATTTTCATCTGATTTTGATGAAACTTGAAATGCATGTTTACATGTATTACCCAAAGATCTTGGTTCCTTTCAATATTCACGCATATCGGATCGTAACTTCCTGAATTATGACCCCTGATTGTACAAAAAATCACGTTTTTAGCTTGTGGTCCCTCTAGAGATCACAATTATTGTCCGATGTAAAAAAACATTTGAATATATCACTGTTACACCGTAATGTTGGTTGAGTTCAAATTTTGTGAAAATCAGACCAAATTGCCACCCCTTTGTACGCAAATAGTGTAAACATCTGGTATATCCAGGTTGTGGACCTTCTAGAGGTCAAAATTGTGATCCGATTTTGATGAAAGTTGAAATACTTGTTTATAAACCAAAGATCTTGGTTCCTTTCGATATTCACGCATATCGGATCATAAGTTCCTTGATTGTACACCAAATTGTGTTTTTAGTTGTGGTCCCTATAGCGGTCAAAATTTTTATCCGATTTAAAAAAAACATTTGAATATATCACACTAATGATGGTTGAGTTCGAATTTCATGAAAATCGGACCAAAACTGCCGGACAAAATGGCCACCCCTCATATGCAAATAGTGTAAAAATATGGTATTTCAAGGCTGTGTACCCTCTAGAGGCCACAGTTTTTATCCACTTTTGATGAAACTTTACATTTATGTTTATATCACAGAGATATTGGTTCCTTTTGATAATCGCACATATCCGAACGTAACTTCCTGGATTTTGGCCCCTGATTGTTCGAAAATCACATTTTTAGCTTGTGGACCCACACGCTAGAAGTCACAATTTGTATTCAATTTTAAAAACTGTTTCAATATATCAGCGTTACACATCAATGAAGGTTGAGTTTGAATTTCGTAAAAATCTGACTGAAACTGCCAGACAAAATAGCCGCTCAATGTATGCAAATAGTGTAAAAGTATGTAATACCAAGGTTGTGGTGTTGTGGACACTCTAGAAGTCACAATTTTTATTTGATTTTAATGAAACTTGAAATGTATGTTTATAATCCAAAGATTGTGGTTCCTTTTGATATTTGCACATATCAGACTGTAACTTCCTGGATTATGACCCCTGATTGTACGAAAAATCTCATGTTTATCTTGTGGACCTTCTAGAGGTCACAATTAAAGAAGACAAAATGGTGATATATTTATAAACTAAAATTACCCAAAGAACCCTCAGAATCTTTTTAACAAGATAATTATTACAATGGTTGATTTTCAAGTGTTTACATATGTGGTTATCTGGCGACTACATTATAACATGTGTATTGAATAGATTGTCACGGAAGGTTCCATTATATACTTAGCAATCTGATTAAAACACAGATCCTATTTCATTTTGTTTTTTTTATTTTGTTTTACCTGTCTTCACAACACTTGGATCTGGAAGAGTTGTTATGTAACAGGCGTTCTAGTTGATGTGAGGAATTAGCCAATGAAATGGTCTGTCACAGCGAGTTCTTGGCGTGTTCTGCACAGAACTGTGGGTAAACCCCTAGAAATGTCAACGCTGATTGATTAATCAATGTCTGGCGTCATAGGGTAAAAAAAAGCCGATCGTATGACCCTTGACGTGACCTTCCCAGTACAACTGGTCAGATCTTCATGTAGTGTAGGCCATTGAAAGTATAAAAAAACTAAATGAAATATAGATCTGTATTTTAATCAGATTGTATACTTAGAAAATATAATCTAGTTATTATATATTATACATCAGGTATTATTATTTTCTTCTTTTCAGGGAAACTTAAGAGGTGATCATCCCTTTCCTCCTATTATACCATTAAATGTTGGGGGTGTTACATACATGACAAGATTATCAACATTGTTACGTTATCCTGATTCTATGCTTGCAGCCATGTTTAGTGGAAGGTATCAAATAGATTTGGACAAAGACAATAATTTCTTTTTGGATAGCAATGGTGCCATATTTGGTCATATATTGGAATACTTGCGACATGGAACATTACCACCATATGATATGTGTAGTTTAGTTCACAGGGATGCAATGTATTATGGACTGGTTGAACTTGCTGAACAATTGTCTTTAAAACCAGAAATGGCCACAATTGCCGTGCGGGAAGCTCACAGGGGTCAATTTCCTAACTACCAACATGTAAAAGAGACTGTGATCAAAGTTGGTATTGAAAATGCCACTTGCAACAAAATTGGTGGAGTTGTGATTCATGCAATGAGGACGGAATTCAAACCTAAAGTACAAAATTTTAACCCAAAACATGGTTGTGTTGTGGAGCAAGCACATGTTAGTGTTGGACCATGGGAAGGTTTAGCAGACGAAGAAGTATTTATACGATGTTTAGAAAGTGACCTGATTGAAGAAGGCTTTAATATCAAATCCCATGATGGCAAAAGAAAATGCAAATATTATTATGGCCAAACTTGCCAAAAATTTGTTTTTAGAATTCAGTTTGTATTTGATTAATATACTTTACAGCCATGCTTCCTTATAAGGGAAATGTGGTATATATACTCTTCAAAAAAACGTAGGGGATATTCAGAAACAATACACAGTGTTTAAGGTCATGAGACGAAGAAGCCTATTGATTTTCAGCGATTTCCGATAATTACTGCCAGAGTTATGGCCCTTGATCACTTTGAAAAATCTTGTGGACGCTCTAGAGGCTAAAGTTAATATCCAATTGACTTTAAATTTATACACAGTGTTTGAGGCCATGAGACGAAGAATCATATTGATTTCGGATAATTACAGCCAAAGTTATGGCCCTTGATCACTTTGAAAAATCTTGTGACGCTCTAGAGGCTAAAGTTATTATCCGATTGACTTCAGATTGATACACAGAGTTTAAGGTCTTGAGACCAACAAGTATATTGATTTTCAATGAATCTTTATGAAATGAAATGAAATGAAATGGAGTTTAACGTCCTACTGTTGAATCTTTATGACTTGAACAGCTAAATCCATGATGTTAAAAATTTCGTATACTAAACGTTAGCATGGGGCAGAAGTTTATAAAAACCAACAAATTCTAATGATTTTCTTATAATTACTTAATGAGTTGTTACTCTTAATCAGATTTTAATGTAGTATAAATGTCTCACTTCACCAATCCTCAGACATTCAGCAATTCGTCATGGCATGCTCCTAATCAACCGTCCAATCAAGATTTGGGGCAATCTGACCCACTCCTCTTGCAGTGCCACGGTCAATTCTTGCAATGTTGTCGGTTGACGTCGACGAACACGCCTTCCGATCAAATTAAACGTAACACACTAAAGCAAAGATACGCTTAACAGTAAATCTTATGCAAGAACCGATAGGAAAGCAAACATGGATAGGATAAACCAGCAAGCGGCAGTTTTCATCAACCCTTCCTTGAAGTGTCAAATTTGACAATGAACCCCTCCCATGTGTATGGTGCTATTGCGTGTCGTACATGCAGCTCAGTGGTTCTGTTGGGGAGATAAGTTATTCATCTGTGAACATACTCTCAAAGCATGTCAAGTGTCCATGATTATTTATCATGTCACAACTTGCGTAGGTATTTGATTTTCAATATCCCCAACTTTTTTTGAAGAGTATATATATATATACAATACAAGAGAGAGAGAGAGAGAATAGGGTTTAATGTCCACTCAACACAAACTAGGTCATTTCGGGACTAACACATGGTTCAATTTTATTTCAATAGTTTGCTTGCGCATAGGGGTCTTTTGCAGTGGGAGGAAACCGGAGGACCCAGAGAAAACCCACAAGGTTGGACGGGCGACTCTACTCCTTATCACGTATAACCGGGGAATCAAAACCACACTCAATACCACAAGACAGTCACATTCTATACATGTGTTCTGTACATGATATGCCATGCATTGGCTAAGTATTCGCTATTCAAGAATCAACCAATAATCTGCGAGTTAATGCACAGAGCATAGGTATATAAGGCTGTATCTTTTCCCTTGTATCTCATTGTCTTCGATATCACTTCGGTGCAAGCAGACATTAAATATAGCTATTTCACACACACACACCCACACTTGACACACACTTGTACCTATAGAAAAGATAACAATATTAAATTAATTTACCAGAAACTTTCACCTTTAATATTATGGTATAAAATGTGAGATTATAGTATGTATTTAATATATTTGTGATCCTTGATTTAAAGTTGTATATACATGTAACAGACTGTTTAATGTTAACGCTTGTTTATCTAGCAAAGGGTTTATTATACTTAGTTTTATTGAAGAAATATACCAAAATTATATTTCTAGGGCCTACACACAGTGATGATAGTTTCACTGTTTTTAATGTATTTATGATAATGATTTTGGACACATCTTTAATCAATAGATATTATAAGTAGATAGTGACTGTGATATTTCACAAATAATGCACTGAACTACATGTATGTCCAGTTACTTCTTCACTGTCTATAAAATACTTTTAAATATAATCTTGATTTTATTTTTTTAAACACATTTACTTTCAGTCCTATTCTTTGATCTCACATACATTAATCTTCTTTCTATTCCTGTATTTCATACAACCACACTCAAAGTGTGGCTATATTTTGATCACCCTTGTGTGTCTGTCCTATTCATAATAATTTTTAGGTTCCTGGTTGGGGAAATTAGAGCTTTAGCCATTTTTGATGACATATACAAGCAAGTAAATGTGTTGTTTCATCATGTAGTTGTGTCCTATTGAATATTTATGATTTTCAGTGATTATTAACAGAGTTTTAGCCTTTTATTCAAAAATATTTCTGTAATATGCTAATTTTTCTGACAGACTTCCATGTGGTGATAGCTCCTGTGGACTATGTAGACAACAGAATTATCAGTGGCTGTACATCATGTATAATTATTTAAAGTTATTTTTGATCACTTTATTCTAACTGTAATATTAGTTTGTGACTTGCCTTTAAAATTTTACTTAAAACTTAAAAAAAACATAACAACCATGCCTTATACCCATGATATATATGTGTGGTTTAATGTTCGAGTGTTGTTTCAATATACTCTTCAAAGAAACTGCAGAAATGCACTGATGTTTTTAATAGAAGCAACCAGTGTGTGTTAATAACTGGCCAATTGTTTACACATAAACATAAACAGTTCATATGGGCGGCTTATCTGATGGCCCCATTTCTCTGGCAATGAGATACACTGTCAAAAGTAAAAATGGACGTTTTTGATTTTTGTCTTAATAATGAGTAATTGCTCCACCAATCCTTAGAGGCATGCTCCTAATCAACCATCCACGACCAATTCTTGCAGTGTTGTCGGTTGAAGTTGACGTCGATAAACACGTCTCCCAATCATGTCCCAGACATGCTCTATAGGGGAAAGGTCAGGACTCATGGCTGGCCAAGGCATATGGACAATATGGTGATGCTGGAGGTGGTCATTCATGACACGAGCGCGGTGGGCATGGGCATTATCATCTTGAAAGGTGAAACTTTGACCTGCACGTTGAGCAAAGGGCAGAAGTATCGGTGCTAGGATGTGGTCATGGTAGTACACACCAGTGACCCTTCCTTGAACAATTCCCCATAACAGACCCATGCCCAAATCTGTCATGCTGCCTGGCGTTATCGTTAGCATAACGCTCATTTACACACCTCCAAACGCAAGCTCTCCTATCGGTCAAATCCAGAGTAAATCTGGACTCATCTGAGAACATTACACACGCCCATCAACGATTACCCCAATTCTATGCTGCCTACACCATTGACATCTATTTGCCATGTGCTCGTGAGTTAATGGACGCACAACACGTGGTCGTCGCGCATGCAAATGGGCTGCATGTAGGCTTTACAGGACCTGTGTACAAATGTATCGATCCTGGGCTTATCATCAACATTGTGTGTTTGTTGGTACCGGTTCCACAGTCTGCTGATCACAGACTGTTACACATTAAGCATGTTGGCTACTGCTCGCTGTGTAGAACCCATTTCAAGCATGCCAATAGCATGTAGACGTTCATCATGCTTAAGAAGTCTCATTGCAAATTAAACATAACACACTAAAACAAAGATATGCTAAACAGTAAATCTTATATGCAAGAACTGATAGGAAAGCAAACATGGATAGGATAAACCATCACGCGTCAGTTTTCATAAACCCTTCCTTGAAGTGTCATATTTGACAATGTACCCCTCCCACGTGTATGGCGCTATTGCTTGTCGCACGTGCAACTCAGTGGTTCTGTTGGGGCGTTAAGTTCTTCATCTGTGAACACACTCAAAGCATGTCAAGTGTTCATGACTATCATATCACAACCTGCATAGGTATTTGCATTTCAATATCCCCTACTTTTTTTAAAGAGTATATTATGCAGTATCTTGCTCCGACCATTAAACAACTTAAAATACTGATACACTACCTTGCAAGCACATTTCAATGAAATTTTCATGCAAGTCCAATATTTCATCTAGTATATATAATTGCCAGTACCATTATTTATAATGAAATTTTTAATAGTTTACGATTGGGACTTCTTTTACCCTTACCAATTTAACAAAGATGTAGGCTATGAGATTTATATGCAAATTCTCTGCGTTGTTTTTTAATTATTATTAATTTGGCAGGTTATATAAAATAATTATATGTACAGATATCAATAGTCATATTATAATTAACTGTGATTTAATGTTTTATATATTTGTTACTACTAAACCGGTTATATATTATGTTTGTATTTTAGCTTAATGTTGCATATAGTCATTTATTGGTCAAGATATTATATAAATCCAAGATGCAATGAAAATATGTTTTTCTTTCCTTTTGAAATTATCTTAATAATTATGCCTACAAGCCAGAAACATAAATAATCAAAAATAAATTTTAATTACAACAAAGTTGATATTATGTAAGTTTGTGTTGTGTAGGCTGTTGCAATATTAATATTAAGTGTAGCCATTGTTTGATGGTCGTTTACTAAAGAATGTTATGTTCTTTTATTTAATATAACTGTGCCAAGAGATCTATTGGTCTATGCATCTGGAGTCGACCAATCACATGCAACACATTACCAAATGTGTTGCATCCCCACATGATTTTAAATCAAGATGTGGTGGAGATACCAATTGAATAATGAAACAGTGCATAAATTTTGGTGTAATTTAAATTGAATTAAAGCGATGCCATATATTCAACATTTATTTTTAGATAATGGCCAAATTGATTTAGCCCTAGGTTGTTGTAGAGATTATTCTTGTTTTATGATATTAACAGGGCATTCCCAACCATTATTATATTAATATGGTAGTCTAACATGTTTTACACTTTAATCTTATTATATTCTAGTTATGAAAAATATAAAAAATAGCACTCTACAGTTTACTTTTTCTTATTTTTAATATAGCTAGATTTATCATTTTTCAATTCTATTCCAATAATTTGCTTGTGTGTAGGAGTGAAAGGTAACGAGTGAGAGGTGACAAGAGAAACCACACACGATTGGATAGGCGACACATACAAGCTTGGGATCGAAACCAAGCCATAGACATTTTGATGTCACATGCATGCGTTAGACCATGCACCCCCCCCCCCTCTCCCCATGAGATTTAAAAGGTGTGTGTTTGGGGGTTATAATGGTTGGAGGAGTTACAAGGTCAGTAAAAATTACATGATTTTACAACTGTGCCAAGACATCAATAAATAATACAATGAAAGTATTAATTTTTTAAAAACAAATGAATTACACTTAGAAAAGCTAGCAATGTCATGACAAGATTAATACAAATTGACATTCAGTAAAATATATAATAACATCATGGCCTAAAGTATCCATGATTCAGAAATAGTCAAAAGATATTGGTATACAAAAGTTTAATATTCCATTGGCGACTGGCAATATTAAGACATTCAAATGGTAGGAGTTTTTCGTAATATAAAATAATATTCCTAACAATTGTTACAAAGTTGCACACTTAAAGATATATTCAAAATTTAAAAAAGGTTGCCAGGCAATGAAAGGTACATCTACAGTAACAACTGACTAAATTATTATCAGAAATAGTTGAAATGTGATTGGCTTCTTGTCTTTCCCAGTGCTAACATTTATTATACAAAACATATTCTGGTAATCTGATGAGTTATTGGAAACTGTTGAAAATCAAAAAGCCTATCCTAGAGTGTCCGCAAGAACTTTCAAATTGATCATGAGTACCGGTAATAGCTATTTAAAATCAATAGGATTCTGTTTCTCATGAACATAAACACTGTGTATACATTTAAAGTTAATCGGATGATATCTTCAGCCTCAAAAACATCTGATGTATGGATGGATGAGGTGTGAAGACAATATAACACCACATTTTAACATAATGTAAGACAGAAGAGGTTGCACATGAAACATTTTATATAATACATAAACACATGACATGATAAGCATGAAAACAAATGCTGATGAAAGGTTGTATAGTGAGCGCTGAATACTCAAGTAATACTTAAAATATCTGATCGTCATTTAAGGGATTTTTAATCTCTTGCAAACTACAATATTTCGAAAATTTAATCTCTAAAAGGAATATCAGTTAAAAAATTGTTCAATTACAAAGAGATTATGAACAGAAAATTTGCCAACATTCGGCATCCTCTACAAACCATATAATGAGAATATGGTCTAAACAAGCCAGTGCCACTATAGTCGTCACTAAACTACTGAGTGACAGCAATATGACTGCATTAAAATGTGAGTATATAAAAATAAAAATGTGGATTTGACTACAATAAGTTTGGTATTCAACAATAAAATTAACAAACATAAAGCTCAATAAAAGTATAAAGTGGTCAAAGATTTATAAACTGATAATACATGAATCTAAAAAATAAAAATAGTTTGAATATCTGTATATATGGCATTTTAATATCCTCAAAGGTATCATACACCAATTTAATAATAATGACACCTGTATTTTAATCTTACAACTCTTCTAAAACAAGTGTAGAAAAGAGCCCAGTCCCCTTCCTGTATGTGGCTTTAGCAAGGATATATAATGATATCAATTGTCGATATATGCACTTAACTTAAATCTTAGAATTATGATAGTTCTTACAATTTTGATAGTTCAACACATGCTATCACATCAATTTTGTATGGGAAACATATGGCTGTCTTATGACATAAACATATAAGTTACAATATCTATATAAGTTTTCACTGTGTTTAAATTAACCAGATATTAATAAATAAATGACATGGTTTGTGTGCGTATTAATACATGTACCTACTAATATAAGTATTTTCACATAATAATTAAATATAATATAACAGTAACAGTACCAAGAAGTATCTTATTTTGATCATTTCCAAATACATACAGAAATAATTATGTTAGGATGGTACAGAATGAATGAATGTAATGTGGTTAAATAGCACGCCAGCACCAACCGGGTGATATTGTGCCAAACATAATGGTGATTTGGGATGGCACAGACTTTATTATAGTTTTCAAGGCTACTAAAGGATGAAGACTGTTGTATTAACAATATACAGTCAGTGAGTTAAAGCCTGTGGACTCGAGCATCAGAATTATAGCGTTGCCTTACTGTTTAATACCACAATAAATGAAAGTAAAATTGAACGTACACAATTCTGGAGACTAGATGCTTGTAAAAAATGTTATTTTCTTTTGAAGAAATACAACATAATATTCTATACAAAATAAACAAGAAATCATAACAAGCTACAGGCAATAAAGTACAGATAGCATAAAATAAAACAATAAAGTATTCCAAAAACCCAGAGTAAAATATAATTGTAAACCAAACTGATTAAGATAAGATCTATATTTCATTTCATTTTTTTTTATACTTCCGATGGCCTACACTACATGAAGATCTGACCAGTTGTAGTGGTAGGTCGCGTCAGGGGTCGTATGAGCGACTTTTGACCCTATGACGTCAGACATTGAATAATCAATCAGTGTTGACGTTTCTAGTGGTTTACCCAGTTTCATGCATCACAAGCCAGGAAGTCGTGGTAATTGATCGTTTCATTGGCTAATCCCTCACTTCAACAAAAACGCAGGTTAAATAACAACTCTTTCAGATCCTAGTGTTGTGACGACAAGTAAAACGAAATTTTGAACTATAAAAAACAAAACAAAATGGGATCTGTGTTTTAATCAGATTGAATGTAAACAGAACAAATATCATATAAACAAACAAGTAAACAAAACAATTATTCAAAAAATACTTTGCATGAAAAAAAACAAAACATCACTGATTACTCTGAATTTAAACTGTAAATCAATCAAAGTTTTAAATATTTGAGACAAATGTTGAAAATAGAAAAACTTTGTCATGTAGATACAGAAGTTATATTAAAAATATATAACTGAGTATTTTAAACTAGAACACCACTTGTTTACTAGAACTTTCACAATTGGAAAAATAAATTTGAATAAAATGATTTGGTTACCATCTAAACATGGAATTCAGTAAGCAGTGGCAGTAAATAATATCCTTTAAAAAAACACCTTGCTTATACAAGACAAATATATTACAAAATGCTTATAAACAGATTTTGTAATATATTGCATTGACTTTTGAGAAATAACTACATTTCATACTTTGGTCTGATAAAATATGGATAACAAACATTTATAATATATATACACACCTCTTTTTTAAAATGCAGATGTTATTACTAAGATTAATATTATTATTATTATTCTTTTTTTTTTATTGGGGGAAGCTAGATCTCAGCAACTATAAGAGATAGAGGTTTAAAATTTGATTTTCTGTCAGAAAAGTGGTGTGCAGCTACTGCTTAAAGCTATTTCGAAATTTGTGCGCATAGCGGAAATGCGTCAAATCTTTAACGTGCACGGAAATTGAAAATCGGCCATTATTCTCTTAATTCTCAATGGATTCTTCAGATATGAACATTTTTGGATAGCTGGAGACATTTCTGAGCAGATAGCTGTTCTAAACTGTGGAAATTAGAAACTTTGTCGCTCTCATTTTTTTTGTGAAAAAATGTGACTTCGAAAAGTAAGGTATTTTGCGATTTCGAGCAACTTTAGACGCATGTTTCTCGGAAACGCCCCCCAACGATTTTTTTAAAACTGTCTCAATCGAGAGATAAATGGATACTCTGTTGTGTGAAACCACTGTATCATTTATTGAAATGTCAGGGGTAGCCGAAAAAAAAGATCGAAAACGTCGTATTTTTACGATTTGAAGCATTTTTAGAGGTCTATTTCTTGAAAAGTCAACATAATATTTTTTTGGAACTTCTTCTACAGAGAGGCCTATCAGTAGTGTTATATATAAAACCATTGTACAACAGTTCCAAATTTCAGGAGTAGCAGAACAAAGGGATCGAAAATGGAACGCGGCACCTTTCATTGTTAAGCGAAACATAAGGGGGGATACAATCTCTACGTTTTGTCAACGTATAGAGTCTATTCAAGCGTCTATTCAAGCGTGCTTTTATCAGTGATGATATTTGAACTGAAATTATTTCAACTATGAGTGTTTTCTTCTATCCAAAATATGGGTTTAGTGACCCTGTAACAGAAATAGTTGATTGCTGTGTGTAATAATTAGTCTTTGAATTAATATTGTTGCTTCTTTGTCAAAATTATCTTATACCGGTAATCATCTGGACAGAAATCGACGGCTCGCGCTGTTTATAAGAAAGTAGTATCGTACGGTAGTATCGAATATTGCACCTATGATGAAAGGCATGACATTGTTTGAGCATGGACTCTATCTGTAATTAATATTAAATTTTTATTAGTGACGTCAAATCTTTAACGTGCACGAAACCAGAAAATTGGCGATATTTCATTGAATATTTAATCAATTTTTGAACCAGTTACATTTTTGAGTAGCTGACATGAACGCGATTCCAAAGTCCCTTGTACACATTGGTGTGACCGTAAAAGATCCCTTGGCGGTTGAAATTCTATATAAAAGAAGACTAGCGCCGCTGTACGAGCATGTTTAGAGATCATTTCGGGACTAACATATGGTTTATTTTTTTTTTATTTCAATAATTTGCTTGCGCATAGGGGTCTTTAGTAGTGGGAGGAAACCAGAGGACCTGGAGAAAACCCACAAGGTTGGACAGGCGACCCTACTCATTGTCACGTACAACCGGGTAATGGAAACCCCGCAAGTTGACTCAATGACAGACCGTATGATACAGTGCAGACCCAAAGGCTAGCCTGCCGTGCAAATTCCAGCCAGCAGAATGTATCTATATAAGAAACATTTATTCCTACTGGCGATTTACAAATATTGCATGAAGAAATTCAAATCATAAGAAAATAAACACGACTTATACATAGTATCATGTTGATTATAAAAGTACAGTGTATATATTGGTTACAATATATATGTCACAAAACAACAATCATTAGATAATAATAATTATTTACTAATTATTTAAATCATTTTAAGAGGTAGGAGTTATCCGTTGTTTAATTTAACAGTTATATAATTACCCTGGTTAGAAAGGTACGAACACCTACGACAACTACGATATTTCTGAAACGTTGGGACTATGATGTCGACGGACCAAACCAGTCCATGAACTATAAATGAAAATCCTCTAATCACCGGAAGTGGTCAAGAAAGGTATTCAAAATTTGACAAAATTCTGAAAAATGGGTGCCTGTGCGCCAATTGCGATGTATCAATTGGTTGTTTACCGAATACTTAAAGTATTATGTCGTATGATAGCAACGTGAATTATCTACGAGATGGTGCTATAGCAACAAGATTTTATTGCCAACTAAAAAATTTATGGGACTTTGAAAAGTGAGGTTATTTGTGATTTCGATCAAGTTTAAACCCATGTTTTTCAAGCTTGCTCAATCGAGATTCTACTGGGTAGTGTATTGTGTGAAACCCTTGTACAATTTTTCTAATTGTCATGGGTAGTCGAAAAAAGAGATCGAAAATTGAAAACAGCGTATTTTTACGAGTTGGAGCATGTTTAGGGGTCAATATCTGAGTTATGCTAGAGTGTGGGTTTTTTGGGGGGTGGGGGGAGTGGTGGGGATAGTCTTTTGTCATATATCTGGCAATCGTGTGACACCTTGGCGATGGTGAAAGCCTTCAGCATTGCGCGCAATTCTAGTTCTAAATATTATGGGATAGTTAAATAAAACAAAATGAAATGAAATGAAATGGGGTTTAACGTCCTACTGTTCCGAAGGACTAGACAGCTGTCCTTGTCAGGCCCTCCGTTCTGCACTAAATAAAACAAATGGGTTACATATGTGCCCTTTTTACTTTTAAATGATGTAACTACCTATACCAATGAAAGATGTCAAAAGAAATCCAGAAATATCATGTCAAATTTATAGATTTATTATGCTAAAAGACTTTCATGGAAAAAGAATGAATGAATGAAATGGGGTTTAACATCCTACTGTTCTGCTCCTAACCTGGGCTAATGAAGACGGGCATACGCCATACAGTGTGCTATGAGGGAAATTTTGCACGGGCAGCTGCGCTACAGCCTACTCTTATATCGAATTCCAACTGCCAAGGGATCTTTTACGTGCATGCCAATGTGTACACGAGACCTCGGTTTTTCATCCCATCCGAATGACTAGACAGCTGTCCTTGTCAGGCACTCCATCCTGCATCACTGACAAGGGGAAACCACGCTGGAAAATCTGAATGAACTTTCTCAGCCAATGCAGGGATCGAACACCCGACATCCAGGCTAGCGAGCCAGCATCTTACCCACTTAGCCACGTGATCCCCCATGGAAAAAGAGTCTAGCTACAAAAGAACCAACCGTCTAATAAGATGGATTTAGATTACATTTAACAGAATTTGACAGAATTAAAACTTTTATGAAACTTTAAAACAAAAAAAGAATTATTAAGGCTCATTTAAATAAAAATTTACTTTCAATTCAAAGGCTAATTTTTTTTTTTCTTTCCAAAATGACTTCACTTCCAGCAACACTAAAAAGTTAAATTGGTTTATTGATGAAAATTAAATAATTTTTTTATCCTTTGTTGTTGTGATAGAACTTTCATAATAGTTTAAATGTAAAAAAAAAGAGATCAGAGCGATCTGAAAAGTAGCTCCTAATATATACGGAAAATGGTAGGGGAAAAAAGATAATAATATCAACTAGATCTGCTACTGTGCCATGCAGATATGAAAGCTTTGGATCATATCAAGAATCTTAAAAGAAAAAAGAACAAGAAAAAATAATTATTAAAATCAGTAAAAAACGTGCCAAGTTATAAGCCTAAATATAGCGAGAAACATTTCACCCAGGCGAAAAAATAATCAAAAAATAAAGGGAAATAACTGAGACTTGTATTGCTGTATCAGATTGACTTCCCATTCCAGAAGTTTCAGAAAAATTGATCAAGCCGTTTAAAAACAGGACGGGTGAGAAAATGAAATGAAAATGGCGGGAAAGAACTCAAAAATGGCAGGAGCATATGGAAAAATTAAATTGGATAACTTTGAATGGAATTTATTTTTGGAATCAGATGGTCCTCAGCTATTCCAATATGTAGGTCAAATTTGTAAATTTTGAAAATTAATGACATAAATTGTCCTGTAAAGAACTTTGTTGGCACGAAAAAGGTCAAAGGCAAAATTTGAAATTTTGAAATTTAAAAAATTTGACCATGATCTCGGCTAGAAATGTATTCATTTCGGAAATAAGAGAAATTCTCCAAACTATGGCAATTATTAAAGAATTTGTTAAGTTGGTCTCAACTTCTGGGCCGAAATCACAGCAACAAATTTTTGAAAATCTGAAATTGCATGTGAAAATGAATTTCCGAAGGTATGCAACGAAAAATAATTAGTAAGATAAGTTGCCAGGCAACGAAACATATGCCCACAGCAGCTAAGTCGTCCGATCAGTCAACAAGAGTTGTCGCATATTTTTTCTATTGTCGGTAATGAAACATTTATAATACACTAAAATCTGATTAAGAGTAACAATGCATTAAGTAATTATCAGAAAATCATTAGAATTTGTTTGGCTTTTAGTTCTGCCCCATGCTAATGTTTAGTATACGAAACATTTAATATCATGGATTTAGCTGTTCAAGTTATCAAAATTCATTGAAAATCAATGTACTTGTTCATCTCAAGACTTTAAACTATGTGTATCAATCTAAAGTCAATTGGATGATAACTTTGGCCTCTAGAGCATTCACAAGATTTTTCAAAGTGATCAAGGGCCATAACTCTGGTAGTAATTATCGGGAATCATCGAAGTTTTAGAAAGATCCCATGGTTAGATTCCGAGACATAAGATTTATGTGGAAAAAAAAAATAATAAACTTAAAAGAAACAATAAGCTTTCATATGTAATAATAATAATGTGAAACCCTAAACAGATTTGTATAATGTCAACCATAATTTGAATACATTTCAAGTATCTATCTAAGGCCAATACACAAACTGTAAACATTGTCTAGGGTAGTAACCACTGAGATTTTATACAAAATATAAATCAACTGGAAAATATAACTACAAATACTCATGGATATACAAAGATGTATTGAATAGATAATTACCCGGTATATATAAATATGGTGATTTATCTTTAAATGATACATCATAATGGTCTTTCATGTACAATAAATATATCCAAACTATATATTGTAAACATCCACTAAATGAAATAGACTAGATAAGGTTAAGTCACAGTTAGATTGTCTGAATTCATGATTTGGAAGCCTTAATGATCTATTTATAAATGAATGTTGATAATGTTGATAATGTTTACAAAACATCTTTGTTTCAAGTCTTTCTGAAGTACCGGTATGCCCTTATTTTAGGTCAATGCTGATGCTAATTCAGACATATATAAATACACTTGATGGATACTGTATGAGAAGCTGACTAAGCCTACTTTTTTGAGAACACTGATTACACCACTTCTGATATAAGTGAAAGTGTTACCTTTTCAGTTCACCCAACTATAAAGCATAGTTACCTATCTACTAAACCTAATCTGTGATCTACAATAAAAACAAATTCAATTCTGGTCATCGTATTATGTACAATCTTATGTATTTTACAATTGACTACTTTTAGTTTTCCACAATTATAACTTCATACAAAGTGACTTTAATTTAATTATAGTATTCACAAAACACATTTCTAACCAGAAGACAACCTAACCAATATAGCACCTCAAACCAAGTCTATATAACGTTAAATATTCATTTATTTGATTCCTTGACAAGATGAGAAAATCTGCTCTCTGGATCTTCAAGTAAATTTTGTGGCGTATCATATTCAGCAATGTGGCCGTTCTCCATGACAAGTATTTTGTCGTAACACATGATTGTTGAGATTCGATGCTGAAAAATAAATTGTTAAGAAAAGAAAAAATTATTGCAAATGTTTTTGAAACTTTCTAGAATTGGATGGAGAATTTATCAAATACAAGATTGAACAAATAATGATTGGTATGGGGAGATATATCAACACCTAGTGTAATAATTCTTTCACTAGTTTTCGATATTTTAGCAGTTAATTTTTCTCTTTTACACTATGAGTTGTAACTAAGCATATATCAGGACGACTTGATTGAATGTTCTCAAATTCCTTTCTCATGTACAAATATGAATACTGGCAAAATGTATGATATAGTACACAGTGAACTCACAACACATCTGTTTTCAGGATAGAACTCACTAAATTGTAATTTTGGAATCTCATTCAAGTTCACCTTATGTGTTATTTATAATACTTACAGCTATTGTAATAATAGTTTTGTCTGCAAAAGCTTTATCTAATAAAATATCTTGTAATTTTTTCTCGGTTTCTAAATCTATAGAGGCTGTAGCTTCATCCAATATGATTATTCTAGAATCTCTAAGGAATGCACGTGCTAAACACAATAACTAAAAAATAAAAACACACACACAAATATATATATACAGGCGACACTGTCAGCGGACACTTTACTCAATTTCTTCATAACAAGATTTATCACAGAGAGAAAAATGGCATATAATGACCCTCATTCAGCCAGCTTTGATGTAAGTCTTTCCCCAACAAAGACAAAAACTATAAAACTGTTATTTATTCAATGCAAGATATATGTACCTTTTTCTGACCTGCACTAAAATTATCACCACTTTCAGATACATTTGAATCTGTAGAGATAAAAGATATATATATATATACAGTGGTACATGGGAACAGGATTTTGCCATTTTTAATATAACTCAACATTAATCTTTTTACTTTTGAAAGTGAAATGTTAACTGATGTTCTTTCCTTGCTGAATTCACTCACAAATATTATTGCCATTCTTAAAACTTCAACTTAGTTATGATAAGAAAGCCATTTATAGTTCATTATCAGAAAATATGTTCAAACCATGGTGAAGTTGTTGACATTTTGTCCTTACCTATTTTCTGTGGTAAATTTGAAACTATATCTTTTAACTGTACAATTTCTAATGCTGACCATATTTTATCTTCTGATACAGTTTTATCAGGATCCAGATTAAATCTATAAATATATCAAATATACATGACACTATTCAAATATAAAACATTATATACAGTATCGGCAGTCGAGCATTCACAAGGTCCAACAAAATGAAACAAGGGCCACAACTCTAGAAATAATCAATGGAAATTGCTCTATTCAATATAATAAAAATAAATACAATACCCTTCTACATTTTACTAATTCAAATTATGTATATCAATTTCATACAGATTGGATGATAACTTTTGTTGTTCCAGGGTCATAACTGAAGAAGTGAGAGAGAGAGAGAGAGAGAGAGAGAGAGAGAGAGAGAGAGAGAGAGATGGGGTTTAACATCCACTCGACACAAACTAGGTTATTTTGGGACTAACACATGGTTCAATTTTAGTAGTGGGAGTAAACCGGAGGACCCGGAGAAAACTCACGAGGTTGGACTGGCGACCCTACTCCTTGTCACATACAACCCGGGAATCAAAACCATGCCAGTTGACTCAATGACAGACCTTATGATACAGTGCTCACATGCTAACCATTCGGCCATACATGTAACTCCAGAAGAAATTTACAGAAATTATTGAAATTAAATTGGATTCTTCATCTCACTAATGTAAACAACATATATCAATTTCAAAACAATCAGATAATAAATGTAGTCTGTAAGTGTTCACAAGAAATTATGGATGGACTGGGCGAGGGCAATATATTATATACAAACACATGTTCATGTGGGCGTATAAAATAAATAATGCAAAACGACTATATTGAAAATTTCATTCAAATTACTTTATTTTTAGCGAAGTTATCAATGGTTGTAGTTTTGACAAGATATGTGAATTGATCATATCCACCATACTAGTCACTCCAGTCTTAGTTTCGCTTCTACATTTTTAATATAAATCATTAAATGGTCGAACCATTCTAATCTACTTAAAATCTGATGGCAATGAGATTTGATTATGGTCTTGCCATGTTAATAAATGTCTAATTAATAATTTATATAACATTTATGGCCCAAAGAGAGAGATCTGATATAGGCAGATTTAGCTCTTACATAATGCCTGTTTAATTAAGAAATCAAAATCCAACAACAGCATCGCTACCACTGCAATATACGTCCACATTCCTGCTTTGATTGATATGGTACTTTTTAAAATGAACAAGCCAACAGTGAGGCTGATGTCCCCCGCCGAAATAGGAAAATAATTAGAGGACACATATAAATTTATCACAAATTATTCTTTACAAAGTATTGAACAATCAAACAGTATATCTTTACTTATAGTCTAACAATCAAAGTAGGAGAGTTATTGTTTTCCAAAGTCTCGACCAATCAAATTGCGTATCGCTCTGCTTACCCTGAGCAGAAAATGCTCATTATCAAACTTAGTCAAGGTATTACTGTAATGAAACTATACACCAAGTTTCATCAATCTCACTTAATTAGAACTAAAGTTATCGTGTCCCAAAGCATCAACCAATCAAATTGCTTATCTCTGCTTACCCTAAGCGGAAAATGCTCATCTTCGAACTCCATCAAGGCATTGACCTAATCAACACATACACCAAGTTTGAACATTCTAGCTCAATTAGGAAGAGAGTTATCGTGCCCCAAAGTATCAACCAATCAAATTGCTGCTTACCCTGAGCAGAAAATGCTCATTATCAAACTTAGTCAAGGTATTACTGTAATGAAACTAAACACCAAGTTTCATCAATCTCACTTAATTAGAACTAAAGTTATCGTGTCCCAAAGCATCAACCAATCAAATTGCTTATCTCTGCTTACCCTAAGCGGAAAATGCTCATCTTCGAACTCCATCAAGGCATTGACCTAATCAACACATACACCAAGTTTGAACATTCTAGCTCAATTAGGAAGAGAGTTATCGTGCCCCAAAGTATCAACCAATCAAATTGCTTATCTCTGCTTAGCCTAAGCGGAAAATGCTCATCTTCGAACTCCATCAAGGCATTGACCTAATAAACACATACACCAAGTTTGAACAATCTAGCTCAATTAAAAGTTATCGTGTCCCAAAGCATCAACCAATCAAATTGCTTATCTCTGCTTACCCTAAGCGGAAAATGCTCATCTTCGAACTCCATCAAGGCATTGACCTAATCAACACATACACCAAGTTTGAACATTCTAGCCCAATTAGGAAGAGAGTTATCGTGTCCCAAAGCATCAACCAATCAAATTGCTTATCTCTGCTTACCCTAAGCGGAAAATGCTCATCTTCGAACTCCATCAAGGCATTGACCTAATAAACACATACACCAAGTTTGAACATTCTAGCTCAATTAGGAAGAGAGTTATTGTGTCCCAAAAAGTGTGACGGACAGACAGACGGACGGACAGACAGACGGACGAACCCATTTTAATAGTCCCCTGCTTTCTTCGAAAGGCGGGGGACAAAAACATGAAATATGAAATGGTAACAATGACTGTAATATGACAAAAGGCAAAGAAGGCTGGGCGTTGGGGTTTGTTTTACCAAATTTACAGACTAAATATTAACAAAATAGTGGGTGTGACACCACCCCCGGGGGGTCTCGGCATGCACCAAAGTAAATAGTTGCTGTCTTTGTGATATAAGGAATAAATATACAAAGTTCCAATTAACAAAAAAGTGGGGATCAGGACATACACCAAAATAAATAGTTGCTATCCTTACGGTATAAGGAATAAATATACCAAGTTCCAAGATGATCCTTTCAGAATTCCATCCATTAGACAGACAACCAGCGGCTGCCAGACAGGATACGCCCACATTTTTGAGAGATGGATAGAGAACAAGCTAAAAAGAAAGTGATTTTTCGTACAATCTGGGGCCATAATTCAGGAAGTTACTGTCCGATATGCGCGAATATCGAAAGGAACCGAGATCCTTGGGTTATAATCATACATTTCAAGTTTAAACTAAATCGGATAAAAATTGTGACCTCTACAGTGTTCACAAGCTAAAAACGTGATTTTTCGTACAATCAGGGGCCATAATCAATGAAGTTACAGTCTGATACATGCCAATATCGAAAGGAACCGAGATCTTAGGGTGATAAACCTATATTTCAAGTTTCATTGAAATCGGATAAAAATTGTGACCTGTAGACTGTTCACAAACAATTGTGGACGGACGGACGGACAGGAGTGACGACAATATACGTCCACATGAAAATTTGGGCGTATAAAAACACAAAAATTGGGCGTGGCCCTACCCCTGGGGGCTGGACATGGACCAATATAAATAGGTACAACCCTATGATGGATAATACTGAATTGGATCCAAATCTGTTAATAATTGCAGTCTATACATTATTTACAGACAAAATATTAACACATGAACCAAAATTAATAGTTGCCAACCTTAGGATATAATGAATAAGTATACCAAGTTCCAAGATAATCCATCCAGAATGACTATAAGGAATACATATGCAAAGTTTCAAGATGATCCATTCAGAATTGTGGCCACTATACGATAAACACAAAAATGTTATAACTTAAAATGTAGGAACCAGTCAAATAGAGGACATGTAAATGTATAATAGTATGTGATCGATGACTTTAAAATTCTTTTAAAGAGGGGCATACCTAGGTCTACTGTGCATCTATTTATAAATATGATGTTCGAAGCACGTCTGCATCTGCTACTGACTGTAACTGTGACATGACATGTAACTGTTAAGAATTCTAAGATACTGTTGGCAGCCCTTACTGACTGTAAGACTCGTATCTACTTTTGTAACAATTATGCCCTATAAAATAACATGTACCGAAAGTTATACAGGTCATGTTTCTATTACTGAATTTTAGATAACACATGTATATGTTCCTATAAGACACCACATGTATATGTTCCTGTAAGACACCACCATATGTATGTGTTCCTGTAAGACACCGCCACATGTATATGTTCCTGTAAGACACCACCACATGTATGTGTTCCTTTAAGACACCACATGTATATGTTACTGATTAAAGATCCTCAGTTTATCTGTTATCTATTACTGATTAAAGATATTCCATGTATCTGTTACTGACAGATATCTATACACGATGTGAATAAATTACTGATTAAAGATTCCCTGTGCATCTGTTACTGTAATAGACCGTGTGTAACTGTTATTGACTGTAAGTCAATGTTTTGATAAATCACCCCTCGAGCCTGTTACACTTTGTATACTTGTGACCGTAGGACACAGCATGCACCTGTTACTACTGATTGTAAGATTGTAACCGTGTTATAATTTGTAAGACACCCTGTGTACTTGTATCTGTTACTATTCATACAACACAACATGTAAGTGCTGTAACTGTCACATGACATGTAACTGCTACAAATTCTAAGATATTGTTGGCAGCCATTGCTGACTGTAAGAAATGCATCTGTTGCTTACTGTGATACACGACATGTGTATGTTACTCCGTTTATCTGTTACTAACTGACGCATCTATTACTAAGTCCCTGATACAGATTGTAAAACATCACGTGTATCTGTTATTGTAAGACAACATGTTTATATCTGTTACTGATAAACACAGCATGCATATATATTCATAAGTCACGAGGTGTATCTGTTACTGACTGTAAGACACAGCATTTATTACTAGGAACCAAAACATGTATCTGTTAGTGATTGTAAGACACTATGTACCATGAATATTATGTTGTATTCGTTTTCACTTACTATCCAAAGTGGCGTACGTCACTCTGTGAACTGACAGTCAAGTGACCATTTGTGTGTGTGTTGTGTAACCATTAACCGAGGACCTTGTATTAATTGGCATAAATGAAGACACGACAATTTTTCTTGATAAAAAAAACGCCAAAGACACCGATACACCCTGACGGTACAGAACCGCTTTATCGAAGTATGAATTATAATCAAGTGATTTTTACAGATATATCTATTTTGGGGCTTCTGAGCATGCCTGGATAGCCATGTCCGCAAATAGAAGGTTTAAATCCTTATGTATGACACACACATAAACACACATGCATGCACACGCAAACACACAGAGAGGGGCGAAGGCATTATGAATGTGGACATATAAAAATCAATTGTGGATAATTTTCCTTCTAGGAATTCAATTGGATCAAAAATAGGCTCTGGCTGCAGTGGATGCTCAATGTATTTTCAATTCATCATATGTTTGTTAACACTGAATGCTGAAAGGAACAGCACCCTTTTTGGACTGACATATTTTCTTTTAGAAATTTAATTTTCACAACTGTAGTTTGCAAAAGATTCATTAATAATCTCTATCATGATGATCAGAGACTATAATGACTTGTTGAATATAGCAATTTTAAGATTAAGGATAGACTGATGTTAATATAAAATACAGAATAAACAAATGTATATGTATGTATTCTGAATACCAATCTGGGTGTCTCCATAAGCCCAAAGCACATAGGGGATGCTCGATTGAACGTTCCGGAATTGAATTCTCTCAATCCCAAAAATAGTGTCAATCGAGTGAACAGGAGAATTTCGGAATACAACGCATGTGCCGACTGCACAAAAAATATCTCAACCAATCATGGCAGCTGAAACATATTTGCTATTTAAAATACGTCACGATTCTACTCACACCACCTCAGCTGTTGGGACTGGCAGAACTGTGACAGGACTTAATTCCGTATCACTTGATTGCGATTCTGTCAATTCGGGACGTTCCGGACTGACAATCGAGCACCCACATAGTTAACCAACCAATTTTCAACTGTTAAATTTTACAATACCTGACTGAACCATTAAATAAAACTGGATCTTGAGATATTATAGATAACCTTGACCTCAGATCATTTAAATGAACATCTCGTATATCTAGTCCATCTATTAAGATTTGACCTTTAGCTATTTCTAATGCACGGAATAAAGCCAGTGTTAGAGATGATTTACCACTTCCAGTTCTTCCACAAATACCAACCTGAAATAAACAATCTATTTATTTCGGTATACATCAACTGTAATCAGTCCATACAGTCCATTCTTTAGCTATTTAAAAATAAAACATGTTTACTTATTCATAACTTTTGTCGAATATAGCAATACTGAGATACAACACCTTTTTTCGGTAAAATATATGTAGTAAATCCTTATTAACTTGCTCAGTATGTCAGAAACAATAGGTGAATTAACGAACAATTTACAGGTATTAAACATAACAGACCGAAACTTGTTGCAATGCATTTTAACCTTGCAGTACACATGAGCAGAAAAGTTAGGATAAAAATGACTGAGATTTTCAAATTCAAGACAATTTCCTCATAGTGATGTGGCAAAAACGATGCCACTAGAAAAGCCTATGAATTCAAATTGATCTGACGATGGAGAAAATTCATTTTTTACACCACTGAAATGTTACTTTACACTAACCTTTTGTGATGCTTCAATAATTAAGTTGATATTTTTAACAACTGGTTCTAATGTAATATCATAAGTTAATGTAACATCTTTATATTCTATACAGCCTTTATCTGGCCAGTTATTCTCCATACTCTTACATTTATCTACAATTATACAAAGCAAATTTACAATTATACTTTTACATTTATCTACAATTATACAAAACAAATGTAGTTATACTTTTACACTTATCAACTAATACAAAAGAAATATTTTATTTCCACACCTAGCTACGATCAAATGAGATGATGATTAATGTCCTACTGTTCTGCACCAACTAGACAAATGCACTACAATCAAACAAATAATATATTTACATAGTTGCTATCAAAAATCACAGAAAAAGGAATGAACACAAAAAATGGATGTGAAAAAGTAACATACCTTCATCTTTAAATTCTGTGGGTATTTCTGTATATTCTAAAACTCTTTCTACAGCATTCATAGCCATTTCTACTTCAGCTGATGTACGTACTATCCAGTTTAATAAACCTGACATCTGATATACAAATAAACTACATTTAATTTATTGCTATCCTTGGCTGTACTCATAATTAATGTATTCAATACAAGAAAATGAATATCCACTTTATTGTGAACAAACTTCTTAATAAATGGTAATTATTATATGACAATTTCTTTTATCCTTGCAAGATAAAATTATATGCAACTTATACCTTTCTAAGAAACAATCTATGTAAATCAAAAGAACTTTTATAAAATGGCATACATCCACACTAAATAGACAACAATTACATGCCATATTTTAGAGTCCACAGTGTGTCCACACTGAATCAAAATAACACACTGTGCATACTACATGTATATTATCTAACTTTATACAACATATGGAGGTTACAATCTGTCCACAGATATATCATCAAAAGTCTTTCATCTTTATATTTATTCCTTACAATAAAATATTTCCACTTCTGCTTATAATTCACAGAAGGCATTTCTTACAACAAACAAATACCATGGACGTATAGAATGTATTATTTTCAATGTAGGTCTTAAAATTTTGACTAAGATTCTTGTGGGTGTTTATTTAAACTCGGTCACTAACGAATAACTTCAAAGTAAAAAATGCTGTTAGTTGATTGTATGATGTCCCCCGCTAAAATCCCAAAATAAATAGATAACACATATTAATTAATTGCACATTTTTAAACAGTATCGAGCAATCAAACTGATCATCTATAGTTAGTCTACGAGCAGAAAATGTTCACAATCAAACTCAGTCAGGTTTCAAAGTACCTTGTAGTGAAACTACACACTAAGTTTCATCACTCTCCATTAGTTAGAATCAAAGATATCTTATCCCAAAGCATCGACAAATGTAATTGCTTAGCTCTGGTTAGCTTCAACGGGAAATATTAATCACTGAACTCAGTCAAGACATTCGCCTAATAAACATCTATACCTCAATTAAAACCAGAGTTGTTATGTTCCAAAGTATTGACCAATCAAATTGCTTATCGCTACATAGCCTACGCAGAAAATTCTCATCATCGAACTTAGTCAATGTATTAATATAATGAATCTATACTCAAGAGTTTCATCGCTCTCACCCAATTAGAACCAAAGTTCCTAAGTCTCAACCAATCAAATTGCTTATCTCTGCTTAGCCCTAGTGGAAAATGCACATGATCGAACACTGTCAAGGTATTCACCTAATAGACACCTACACCAGAGAGAGAGAGAGAGAGAAATGGGGTTTAACGTCCACGTCATAATCCAGGTCATTTCGGGACAAACATATGGTACAATTTTATTTCAATAATTCGCTTGCACATAGGGGTCTTTAGCAGTGGGAGGAAACCAGAGGACCCAGAGAAAACCCACGAGGTTGGACAGGCGACCCTACCCCTTGAAACATACAACCCGGGAATCAAAACCACGCCAGTCAGTTGACTTGATGACAGACCTTATGATACAACACACACCTGCTAACCATTCGGCCCTCCAACCCCCCACACCTACACCAATTTTGAACATTCTACCTCAATTAGAAGGAGAGTTATTGTGTTCCAAAGTCTCGACCAATCCGATTGAAACCTCTACTTTGTTAAGGTATTGGTTTTGTGACTATCCCTCAATTAGAATCAAAGCTGTTGAGCTCCAAAGTTTCGACCAATCAAATTGCTTATGGCTCTGCTTACCCTGAGCAGAAAATACTCATTATCGAACTTGGTCAAGGTATTGATGTAATGAAACTATACACCAAGTTTCATCACTCACTTAATTAGAACTAAAATTATCGTGTCCCAAAGCATCAACCAATCAAATTGCTTATCCCTGTTTACTAAGTAGAAAATTCTCATCTTCGAACTCCATCAAGGCATTCACCTAATGAATGCCGACACCTTGTTTGAACATTCCAGCTCCATTAGAAGGAAAGTTATTGTGTCCCCAAGAGTGTGACGGACAGACCTATTTTAATAGTCCCCTGCTTTGTTCGAAAGGTGGGGGACAATAAATCACATATATAAAGTGCTATTCCACAAAAGAATTCTGACTATTTAACGATTCAGAGACAAAAGATAAGCTGAAAATGCTTCTTCATTATCATATTTGATCTGCCTGATTTATGACCTGTATAGAGTATCAACATCCAGGGTATTCCAAAATGCTAATTACTAATTGAACAATTTAATTAGAGAATATGATGAATAAAAGGGTAAAATAGATGACCAGAATTTTTTGATGAATGGTTTTATTACAAGTGCTAAAAACTACACATACCAATAATGAATAGGTAATAGATAAACCTATAAATGCTGGATTGGTATTTCCTAGTATACCTGATGTCAAACTGGCTATAGAAGATACAAACACAAGTAAACAGCCTAAATAATCCTACAAATAATAATATATTATAAATTATAACAATATCTTTTGTCTAGATCGCTACAGCCATAATTGTATCCACTTTGACTTGCAATGATTATTTGTCTGGACAAAAAAGCATCAAATGTGTATAAAGTAACTAGCCGTCTGACCAGCTAACAATAATTCTGCATATTTCTAGCACAAGATAATGGTCATTTTCCTCTCGACTGATCGTAGGATGTACAGAAATCTCTGTACAAACTTTGACATAGACATTATTTTATTCCATTACCCAGATCAATATTTGTTGTCATCAGATGGATAGAGACTTGGGGCTGCAGTGACAAAAACAACATAAATTGTCTATTGATATATTTTCAGTTATTTGTACATATCAGTCACTTGAAAACCAAATTTGGTGTCTCATCATCCAAGCTGATTAAATACAGAGTGTTAAACTCTATATCTCCCACTAAGATTATGAATAAAGTACTTACTAATCTGATACCAAGCCATCTATTAGTTGTATGTAAAAATAGAAATGGTATAACGTTATGATCTATTGAAGTCATAGCGCGTTGTTGAAATTCCCCTTGAGCTCTGAAATTATAATTTCATAACATTTTACATATAGAGATTTATTATGTTCATGTGAATCATGAGTATTAAATTAATGTCTGTGGTAATATTTATTCCTCACATTAAAATCAATTTGTCCATTCAATGTAGAATGACCATATTCAATATAGAAATACAATGATCTTTTTCGATAGAGAATGATCATTTTCAATATAGAATGATCATTTTCAATACAGAATAATCATTTTATATGAGAATGACCCTATTTAGCACAGAATGACAGTGTCCAGGATAGAAGATCGTACCTGTCAAAATAGAATTAACCTTTTCACTACAGATTGACTTGATCTGTCATAGATGAACCTTTTCAATACAAAATGACCCTATTCACCATAGAATATCATGTATCTCTGTATCACTGTAAAGCTACATTAAAAGATCTAGAAGTAATGTATTGCAACTTACTTGTATGCTCGAATAGTTTGAAGGCCAGATAAAGTTTCAGAAAAATGAGCAAAAATGGGTGACTTTGAAACACTATCTAATCGTTGAAGTTCTCTGGAAAAAGAAAGTAAGTTCTGATCAAGTTTGGCTGATGTGAAGCATACAAGGTCAGTATTTTTCAAATAGAGAAGTCTAGATTTGTACTAATTTCAACACATTAAAGATACATTGTCCCTAAAGTATTTATCGGGTGGTTATTTCCAATAAAAGTATGGAAAATTTGGTATATATGGAAAATATAGACCCCCCATCTTACTGGAAAAGGAGGGGGGGTTGGGGGGTTGGATGGTCGAATGGTTAGCACGTGCGTGCTGTATCATAAGGCCTGTCATTGAGTCAACTGGCGTGGTTTCGAATCCCCAGTTGTACGTGACAAGGAGTAGGGTCGTCTGTCCAACCTTGTGGGTTTTCTCAGGGAATTATTGAAATAAAATTAAACCATGTTAGTCCCAAAATGACTTGGTTTGTGTCGAGTGGACGTTAAACCCCATTTCTCTCTCTCTTACTGGAAAAATACTGGACTACCCGAAAAACACCCACGGGGTAAGCACAAATGTCAAGGTATCACTAACTGGCCTCCCGACTGTTGTCTGTCAGCTTATTGTGTGCTGGCTTGACTGAGGGAGCGGTTGTTATTTCTTTATCAAATGGTTAGGTGGTTTTGGGAACATTGAGGGGTGTCAACGTACAAAAGACTCTGCAATTAAACCAAGGAAAATAATTAAGAATTCACTTAAGTCTCAATATGTATGATAAATCGATAGTAAGAAACGAAAAATACATTCTGAAACACGGACCCTCCCTAAATGAATTGAGCTGATTGACATGGTGCCTAACAACAGTTTATTTATAGCATGAAGTATCTCAAGATGAATACAATGTTTTGAGAGGGATTTGAAGCAAATTTTTGATAGATTGATTAGTTTGAATATGGTTTTAGTCCAAATATATCATTAAATCGCACGGTTTATAAGTGGGAAAGTATCTTTAAGTTTAAGGTGATCTTTGAAAATGTGTAACTTTAATATTGCTCATAGGCTGAAGCATGATCAAGCTAGGGTTGTCACGATTAATCAGTTTAGTCGAAGTCGATTCAGTTTCTAGCTCAAACCGATTCACATTTTGAAAAATCGATAGTCGTTTCATCCAATTTATATTGATACAATTACATATATTATATATAATGTTTGACTTTTACTGTCTGCTAAACACACTGCTGAATTGCTGCCTATTAAAACTGTATTGAAACTACATCTTTTAAGACTCAATACAGCAATTTCACACAATCTAGATATAGCATGTAATTCTTCACCTACCATATTAGGCATGACTTGCTACGAAATGTGTAAAATAGTTGATTTTGGCACCGATAGCTTTAAACGGTCATGTCCAACGATAACATGGACTGAATGCATGCCAGACAAGACAGGGAAGTTGGCTATGCCTTTTTACCAGTGATTAAACTACCAATGTAATTTTAATAAAATACCATTTAATAAAGAAGAAAACATTGTGCCAACAATATAATGAAAAGATCCTCTCAGACATTCCTCCTGTATAAATTAATTTTAAAACCAGTTGTAATATATTATTCAATTCACAGTCAGAATGTGTTGTTACTGTGTACTAGGCAACGAATATACGAGTTCCCAAACCTGACATTACCAGTCAGGAGACTCTTCTATTCATCTCACTTCGGCATATGTTGTTGCCTTTTTAAGTGACACAAGTTTTTTTTCTATTTGTAACGTCTTCTCTTGTTGCTTTCCGTCAATATGATTATCGCTATATATATTTTAAAATATTATGTACAGGAATTTTTATACTAGTGAATTGTAATCTATTGCCAGTATTGGATTTTTAATTAGCAGTTAAAGCTGTAGGGGTAAGTCTGAACACGAGAATGTCTTACTCAGCTCAACCGTGTAACTAATATCAAAACTAATGACTTAGTGTTGTTTATTGCCAATTTAAACGATTTATTCTAACATCTCTTTAGCACAAACTCAAAGACATGTCCTAAAAAAATATACAATCAGCTATTCACACATCATTTTATAATTTACTTATCAACAAACAATCAAACGAGAAAAACCTCATAACTCAGTACAGACAATGACATTATTAGCCAATGAAAGAACCATTTATTTTACATTATTATAGAATTTATACAGCATCTGATAAAATCCACAACGATACGATTTTTGGCTAGCCGATTCAAGAATTTTGTGATCGTGACAACACTAGATCAAACAGATAATATACTTACCGAGCTGAACTTCTAAAGAAACGTTGAAGACAATAATATAGAAATATTAATGGAATGGCAGCTAACAGGAAATACGGTGTGGCAATAGAATTGACAACAATAGCAGAGAAAGTATATAACAATGTTCTTAATACTCCTTCAATATTAGCTGCTAATTTCTGAAAATATAAGAGATAATGTAAAATTAATTTTATCCATTCCTTTTCAACAGTTGAATATAAAAAAAACAATGCTTAACCATTACAATAGCATTTTGTCAGTGAACATATTCGAAAAAATTTGAATTCTCTACATTACATACAGATATGTTTTAAGGTTTTTATCTTACCTGATCAATATTTGTAACATCACCAGAAAATCGGTTTAAAACTCTACCACTGGGATTGGTATCAAAAAACCTATAAATATAGATCAAACTTATAAATATAGATCATACTTATCAACCTAAAAATATAGATCAAACTTATCAACAATAAAAACATCTTTTAACTCATGCATGCTATTATGATAACAGATGAGATTTTGAGATGAAATGAAATGGTGTTTAACGTACTACTTTCTGCTCCGACCGGCCAATTGAAGACGGGCAAATGCCATACAGTGTGCTATGAGGGGAATTTTGCCCGGACATTGGCACTATGCCCGACTCATATTCTGAAATTCCAACTGTTAAGGGTTCTTGTAAGTGCACCCAATATGAACATGGGACTTCAGTTTTTGAGACAAGTATGTTTACCTGGATACATGATACTAAATCACAAAATGAAATGATTGGGTATCATTGACAGGTTCCCATTTAGGAAGTCCATTTACTATTTACTCAAATTTACCATTTTTATTGTATGGACTCCCTGTCTTTGATTCCCCATTAGAATTTATTACGGACAGTTTTAGTATACATATTATTTTTCTGTTTTTTAAACCAGCGGCTGCCAGGTAGGATACGCCCACATTTTGGAGAGACGGATAGAAATGAAATGAAATGGAGTTTAACGTCCTACTGTTCTGCTCCTAACCTGGGCTAATGAAGACTGGAGATGGATAGAGAACAAGCTAAAAAGAAAGTGATTTTTCCTACAATCAAGGGCCATAATTCAGGAAATTACAATTCGATATGCGCAAATATCAAAAGGAACCGAGGTCTTTGGGTTATAAACTTACATTTTAAGTTTCAACAAAATATGATAAAAATTGTGAACTCTATAGGGTCCACAACCTTGATATACCATATTTTTACGCTATTTGAGAACGAAGGGCGGCCATTTTGTCTGTTAGTTTTGGGCCGAGTAACGGTGACATAATAATACATTTTTTTAAATCGGATAAAAATTATGACCTCTATAGGGTCCACAAGCTAAAAACGTGATTTTTCGTACAATCAGGGGCCATAATTCAGGAAGTTATGTTCCGATATGCGCAAATATCGACACTAACTGAGATCTTTGGATTATAAACTTACATTTCAAGTTTCAACAAAATCGGATAAAAATTGTGACCTCTATAGGGTCCACAAGCTAAAAACGTGATTTTTCGTACAATCAGGGGCCATAATCCATGAAGTTACAGTCGGATACATGCCAAAATCGAAAGGAACCGAGATCTTAGGGTGATAAACCTATATTTCAAGTTTCATTGAAATCAGATAAAAATTGTGACCTGTAGACTGTTCACAAACAATTGTGGACGGACGGACGGACGGACGGACAGGGGCGACGACAATATACGCCCACATGAAAATGTGGGTGTATAAAAAAACTTTTTAATTCAAATCCATCATAAATTCCCACATTGTTATATATGATATTGAAATGATGTTGGTGACAATGGTAATGGTGAATATAATGATGATATGATCATATGACTATGATAGCAAGGATCACAACAGAATATAATACTTTTACTTCAAAGTATGATGTTTTAAATTATATATCTGATAACACCATATGCAATAAAGTATCATATGGAAACTGATTTGCATAGGCTTTGCTTTAAAGGAGCTAATTCGCTAATATTTGGGACCTAGAAATTGACACAAATAGGTTGCAATGCATATGATAATGTAATGTGAATGTACATGCATATAAAATGATTTACATTCAATCGTTATGTTCAGTTATATTCAGCGAAATACGCCAGAATTCTCAAACGAATGGCTATCTCTAGCGTATGGTTACTCCAGTCTACACCAAAAGTATTTACTGCACATGCTCTCCAGATAAGAATATGGTGTCGCGGTTTGACATGACATGTCTAGCCTTTTTCTTCGAGTCCCTTGTTACAAATGGCGGTGAAACGCATTATGGTACACGATTCATGTACCAATGGTAAAATGTTTATTTTGTCTTAAATATTGGATATCAGAAGCCCATCTATTCCCAGTAAGATCACAACATCAATGTTGATTTAAATTGACAAATAATTCGTGTTTTCAATGTCGAAGACAATACATGATATTAAGTTAGAGACTTAGCTACTTTAAAACTTGTTTCCGAATCTATAACATTTATTATGCACTTTATAATGTACAAAGACAAATCAATGTTCTATGGTAATAAATATTTTTTAAATCAAGATATATCTCACATATACACAGTCATTTCACCTGATTTTGTGTTGCTTGTTTTGGTATCTGTATATTTATCTTATAATAATGTATATAGATATAAATATAATACTGTATATATACAAACCTAATTGGCAAACTGACAACATTCTGTAACATGCCATTATATAATACTCTAGCTCCAAACAAGCATGCATAATGTAATACTAATGTTGAGATCAAGGCAACACCAATAGAACTCATTGATAATGCAGCATATAATTTTACATATGGACCATTATCAAAATGCTGTGGAGAAAAGAAAAGTAATTTCAACAATCATTATTAAAAGAATCATATTTCAGCAAGAAAAATACTGTTAAACAAAAAATTAAAGCTTACTGAAATTAATCCTACCTACGCCAGTAATAACATCGCATAATTTTTAAAAAAAACCTACAAGGACCATTTATCACAACTTTTACTTATCAATTTGTTTTAAGGGGTGTTAAAGATGGGTTCCCACAAAAGTATTTATCGGGTGGTTATTTCCAATAAAAGTATGGAAAGTAGAGATATCCAATCTTACTAGAAAAATACTGGATTCCTCGAAAAACACTCATGGAGCGTATACAGGACAAAAATGCAAGGGTTCCCCTAATCGACAGCCCGACGATTAGGAATTTCTGCACGCGTGATGTCAAAGGTCATAAGTAAACACTGAACGCTTGATGTACAAGTTGATAAACTTTATGAAGAGTTAGACGTACAACACTTTCTGAGATAAAAATGACGGAAAAAGACGTAGGTAGTGGATAATCCGAGAATTTAATTAGGATTCAATATTTGTAATAAATAGTAAGCGATTAAAGACAACATTGTCTTATGTATACAATGAATTCTCCTCTGACTTCCAAGAGAGGTAAGTCACGTGATGTAAACATGACCTGGTTTGATCGAATTTTTATAGCAGGGCATTCATTCGCAATTACAATGTTTGAGAAGGATTTGAAGCAAAATTATGACAAATTAATTAGTTTGAATATGTTTTTAGTCCATATATACCATTAAATCACCCAGTTTGTACGCGGGAATGTATCTTTAAGTTTAATAATACTGTTGTTCTGTGGTTAATCGCATGCATCTAATTCATTTTGTTGCGTTATAGAACAGAAATACATGCGATTGGTAGTGACAACATAATATGGTTTTGAATCGACATATCGCCACTTTTCACCTTCCCGCAATACACACATAGAAATGTGTGAGGTTGAATCAGTATTTATTGTACAAAAACGACTCACAATGCGCTGAAACACTCTCATGACACATATTCCAGTTCTATTAACACCCAAAAATACCTATATTCATGTATTCAGTACTTAAATTACATTTTTGCATTGCAGAAAAGTAGGACATTAAACCCCATTTCATTTCCTTTAAATTTGTGCAATGTGAAATAATTCGTATCGTGACACCTATATAATGCAATACATATTGTATCATAACTATAATCACAATAAATAAACTTTCTGTTTTACAGTAGAAGGCTGATTACAAAATTAAGTATCAGTCACCCAGAGAAAATATTAAAGTTAAATTTACCGTTATATTGGTATTATTTGTACCAGAATATTTTGATGATTTTATTCGATGTAATTCACCTTCACTTGACCACACACTTAGCCAAAAGTTGGAACCAACAAGAATACCATGATATAGAAGACTCAATACTAGTGATAAAATACACATTGTTATGGTACATGCTTTTAAATAACTCAAATAAACACTAGCACGAACAGCTCCTGTTTCTTTATGTTCTTTCTTTACTAGAAGTCCCTTCTCATTCTCTTTTATACCATTCACTGACAGAACAAAAATAAGACAATACAAACAATCACTTATAATATATCCATAATTAATTTCACATGTTAAATAAAAAAAATAGTCTCACAAGGTTTTTTGGCAGTAGATGAGAATTATGGCTTAAAACAGGGTTCTTGATCCATTAGGTCAAATGATGTCCCGGTAGGAACTGGGTTTTAAAATTTTAAGCTTCCATTCCCTTTAATATAACCAGACTTCAACAAAAATAATTCTTGGTAATTTGTTTTGAGGAATGTGGTAATTCTACTGTATGTAATTACCACAAAAATAACAACAAATAGGTACACCGTTCGGAAAAAGCAATTCCTAAGACCTCTACCTTTGGTATGGTTTGTAGTTGTATTGAGGAGAGATTACATATATTATATTATGACTGATATTTAAGAAACCAAACAACTTTATTGCAAACAATATTATAGACCGGGAGCCCAGGGGGTCAATCCAGCTGAAAAGTGTACCAATTTTCTCCTATATGGTATCAATGTATGTATATCTGGTATCATCAGAATGTAAGTCTGTCAGGTTTCTGGTGGTGGGTGGGATATTCCACGCCCTAAATGCCATGATCCCAAACTAGGCTAGATTAGCTCAAAAGTGTACCACCAAAAATCTTACTGCAGTGTACCGTACATCTTCAGGTATTACAAAAACACTCTGACAGACATTTCTAGTGGTGGGGTACCCTTGACAGAGCTATGTAATTGCCAGACATTTGTAGTGGTGGAGTATCCCTGACAAGAGTTATCTAATATTTAGACCAAAGCTAGGCTAGATTAGCTGAAATCTGTACCACAGGTGTCATGAATGACCACTGCCAGACATTGGCACAAGTTTATTTCTAAGGATCTGGATAAGTTCATGGATGTTAAAATCTATTCTTGGTATTGCAAGGAATTCACCTACCCATTTTATCACCATCACCCTTATCTTCATCTGAACCCGATTCATTTTCATTTGTAGCTTCTGTCATTACGGACATCTGTGATACTTGTCTACTCATGGCTGGTGGACATAATGTCTGCAATATACAAAACAAATTCTCAAAATCAACAAGTATACACTCAGTCGACAGTGCAGTAAAACCCTTTAAATACATTCAAATATATTGTTACAAATAGCTTATTTGGGCGAAAGAAACACCAGTAGAAGATGGAGAAACATTAGCAGAAGAAGGAGATACACTGTTAGAAGATGGAGAAACACTAGTAGAAGAAGGAGAAACACTAGAAGAAGATGGAGATACACTAGCTGAAGGAGAAACACTAGTAGAAGATGGAGATACACTAGTAGAAGGAGAAACATTATTAGAAGATGGAGATATACACTAGTAGAAGAAGGGATATAGATACACTATGTAGAAACACTAGTAGCAGATGTGTAGATGATGGTAGAAATATAAATACCTGCGATTTACCATCATTTGATAATGTTCCAGTACTTTGTCTTCTTTCTATGTCTTCTTCAACAGATTCTTTTAGTTTGTGTCTGAAGTAAAATATATTACATACATTATACATGTATTCAAATATGGCATACACATCAATTAAATATGTTTCCTTGGTGATTTTTAAAATAAAAATAGCTACAGTACGTCATAATCATTATCCTTTTAAAGACTAGCTAATAACAATTGTTCTTTTACCGTCAAAGTCCAACTTATCACTTATCAGAAAAGTAAATTATGTATTTTTTAAATCCAACGAAGTTTTTATAAATCGTCAATGGGGAGTTTGCGTAATATAATACAGTAATATACATTAACATACAAGTACATAAAAAGAAAGCGATTATAAACATATTCAACATTACAATCTGTTCATACTGTTTGTAAACTTAACAAGCTCAACAGTTCGAGGGGGATCAGTGAATTTCCACTTTGCAGAATTGTCCTTATTTACTTGTGAGTCTATCTTTGCGTTTGACTTTTGATTCTTTAGAATTTCTTTACACATATTTTCATCCAGTTGTCAAATTTTCAAGCCATTGTTACGAAATTGGAATTTTCAACCGCACGTTACCATTGTTTCTGATAGGTCATTTAAAAAAAGGATCTGAGAAGGCCTGAAGTGTCATTATTACTTCAAATGATATATGTGGGAATTTCCACATTGTTTATTACATTATGTATAGTCACACCAAGAGATAGCGATCCAATGAATGCAATAATTACCATTGGTCTGCATATAATATAATTAGTCCAATGCTTACTACCTTTTACACAAAAAGTCTGAATTACCCGCCAAAGAATGGTGATGTTTCCTTTCTCAGTCATATTAGAATATTATCGCGTGCTGACGTCATAACTCATTCTGCCTAACAGTTGGTTAGTTGTGTTAAAAAGAAATAGCTGTTTGAATAAGCAGACGTTGAGTTTACAAGGTGGTAAAGGGAAATCCATCATGTCATCAGTATGTTTACATTAGGCCTAATTTAAGTGGGCTGTGATGGTTTGTAGCGTTATTCATTTATTAATTATTCAATTGCTAGTAATTGTTCCTCATTCACGTTGATAGAGGGCTGTTTGGCATTTTTTTTTTAGGCTATCCCATATTTGTTGAGTTTTAATGACTTGTGATTGCCTGAACTTAGCGAGTTTTCCCATGACCAAGTAGATCTAATTGGAAGTAAAAAGCTTCACCGGACAGGAGACATAGTACCATTATAAATAAGCTTTTCTGACTAAATAATAACAGATAGCAAGGCCTTAGCCCTTAATTACTATTGTTATAAATAGGCCTGAATTAAACTAATTATAATATTAGGATTAGTTTTGCCCGTGATAATTAGGCCTATTATTCTTATGCCTAATATTAGTACTATTATAAATAGTAAGTCTATAGATTAATTAAATTGATTGCAGAGCAGTGTTGGGATTTCGCCCATATATTTTGGACATGTCCTACACTGTTTTTCAAACATCCAAAAACATCCGACCAGGAATATGCTCAATCGGACATCAAGATATGGTGAATAATATTAAAAATTCCAAAATTAATATAGTGTACTGAGTGTATAGCTACCACTCAACGTATTTATCGTATTATACCGCCTATACACCTACCTTGATTAACTACTTAATCTGCCTTGATTGGCTGACTTAATCCTTTGTCGGACAATTCATCAATCCAATCCTGAACAGAAGTCATTGCTTCTCTTTTGTTGGACAATGTATCAATCCAATAAGAGTGATTATAAACTTAATCTACGTGATTAACCTGTGATTTCTCAATTGTTGGACATTTTAATCTCCTTGATGTCAGCGACAACACGTAGAAGCTAGTCATACGATGTCACACCCCAAATCAATATACATTGTATCCAATAACTTGTCTGTGATATCACTTTGGTGGAAGCAAGCATTAAATAAAGCTATTGGAATAGTGTAAGTAGTTAATTGTTTTAGACGATAGAACGTGCAAGAGTTGATTGCGATTATTTAGCAGATGATGTCACTAGCTCGTTGTGGTAGAGCAACGGTTACTGCCCAAAAAATTTCAGGATGTCATTTTTTTTTACGGAGTATAACAGACTTATACCCTGAAAAATGTACGGGATTGGCAGTAGTCGGCACTTTTATTCTATCATATTACGACAAACAACACGTAATTTTGTAGGAATATTACTGACATACTGACATAAATTCGAATACTGCACAGGAATTAAATATGAAAAATAGCGAGGTGCACCTATTTTTCTTTACGTACGAATTTGAATATTTTATCGAAACATGATTTTTAATTGTGGCCTGAATCCGTCACTCAAGACTCATTATTCACCCGAAGATCACCCGTCAATCAAGTCTCACCCAGGACCAAAGACTCACACGTCACCCAAAACTGATTCATCACCCAAAGATCACTCATCACCCAAGACTCATTCTTCACCTGAAGATCACCCGTCACCCGAGTCTCAACCATTACTCAAGATTCACCTGCCACCCGATTACAAGTCACTCGCTCTTCAACCGAAGATCACCCGTCACCCAAGGTTCACCTGAAGATTACCAGTCACCTTGAGGTTCATCCATAGTGACTTGTTGAAAGTTATAGACCCCCTATTAACATGTGCTGTAACCCATTATATAACCTGTTATGCAGGACTAGTTGACCATTTTATAAGTAATCACCAAGTAGTTATTACCTTACACTTACCTTAATTACTAAAAGGAAGAGTGGAAATCACGCCTTTTATATAACAAAGGGGAATAATTCCCGTTCGGTACATTTATTAACGTAAATAACTATTTCTATTAATCATATATTATATAAATATATGACCTATAATTGAACAGATATTGTACAAAGTATTAATATATTTATTCATTGTATTACGTAAGTATTAATTATAAATTTTTGTTGAATAAAGTTTATGTAATTTATTATTGATTCTGTTATTCTTTTGATTCATGTATTAGACTTAGACAGAGACGAGGCAAAAACGCAACACCATCAAATAAAAGGGGTTTTAAAAAAGATATTACCTTATTTCTGATACTTTTGCTTCTTTTATTGCTTTTCTCCACGATTCGTACAACTCTAGATTAATTTTCTTTACTTCACTTACTCTACTCTGGAGTTGCACTCGACCTTCTTTCATTACAATAACCTGCAAATATCGTCTACATATTATACACATGAAAGTGATAAATCTGCTTATTGCAGGTCCTTTTTTTTGGCTTCAAATATTACATAAACTATTATTTAGACATTTATTCACTTGCCAAGAATATAATCAACTCTCTAGACCAGTAGTGTTAAGCATGCGGCCCGTGGGCCAGATCTGGATCGCCAAGGGGTTAAATGTGGCCCGTGGACATGTCGATAGTTCTTAGAAACCAACGATGGAAATCATTTATGATTGTTTTCTGGTTTCAGTAAAACTCTGACATCTGTACTGTATGTCCTAGATATGTAATACAAGCGCACTTTGTGTTCAATATTACACCTTATTCCATTATAATATGTAACGATTTTAGTCAAATATTAATAAATCAATAAAATTTTCTTTATCTTGACATTTTTGTATAATTTTAGTTCATGTGACCCCTGAATCGAGTTTGACACCCCTGCTCTAAAACATTGGATGGCCGCAACTTTAACAGATTGAAACACGATTGCCATTTAATAATTCAATTTTAAATGGCAAGTACCATTGCTACGATAATAAAAACCTATACTACAACTTTAAACACTGATAACTTTGATAAGAATAAACTAATTTGAATGATATTTTCAATATATTCATCTTTTATTGTCTATTTTTGAACTAGTACAGCAAGAACAGACAGGTCTTTGTCTAATCTTATATAATGCAACCTTAATGTAAAACTACCGGATTATTTACACACCAAGTATATGCAGCAAGCAACAGCCAATGTTTACTATTTCTATAAAACTAGGTAGCATTCTACATAGGAACTCAAAAAGATTGTATATGTATTTGTTTAGTGTTTTGTAGGTGAGTAATGCTCTTATCAATAAAAATATCAGAAAGTCCACAAAATTGTGACTGTTTTTTCTGATTCCAATATGTCTATTGAACAATTGAGACTAATGAACTTACCTGATTAGCATAACTTAAATACTGTAAATGGTGAGTAACAAGTATAACAGTACGCTTACGACGTATTAAACGATTCAAAATGGCTTCATCAAATACATGTCGAGATACATGTGCATCTAACCCTGACAGAGGACTGTCCTGTTAAAATAAAATATAACATTTAAAACATACAAACTGTCATTCCACTTTTAAGTGAGTTAAGCCAGTTTGAAGATATTTTTCACATAAAATATATTTTAATTAATGTGTTGTATTATAGAGATTTCTATAGGAAAATAAAATAAAGTAACGTACCAGTATGACAATTTCAGCTTCAGAATAAAGAGCTCTAGCTAGACTTACACGTTGTTTTTGTCCTCCAGATAATGTTATACCCTAAAAATATACAAGAATACACTATATTAATACACTAGTATATGTTTTTAATTTATACTTGGACACCATGCAGATGGAAGGTTAGCCTAGCAAGCAGGATAAGTTACTTTTTCTTCATTAAGATTTAGAACTGGATAATCCTTGATACATAAACAATCTATAAGCTTTGTATAGTTCGAAGAAATGTCATTCATCTATTATACTACTTTAGGCTTGGCTTGAAAGAAGTTAGATTCAATTCTTTATACCTACATAGGCTTATACCAGTATACAAAAACCTTATTAATTTTATTTAAATGGGAATGCTTCTTAACCATTGTCATCCAGTAGTCACTGATATATTGTAATTCAACCTCTGCAATATATATTGTAATTCAACCTCTGCAATATATATTGTAATTCAACCTCTGCAATATCATGGTAGGATATAATCGGCAAACAACATGCTGTTTCACAAACCAAGAGTGTTCATATTAATTTGAAAAGTTGAACTATTTTTATATTGAGATATATCTAGATATATTTTTTACCTTTTCACCTATTTCTGTTAAATCACCAGCAGGGAATGATTCTATATCATGATTTAAACTACAAGCATGTAAAACTTTACGATATCTACACAAACAAATAAAAAAAAACATACAGAAATTATAAAATATCCTCTCTCTAAATGCTGATGAGATGTGGGTACCAAAATAATGAATTGAATTGAGAAAGCAGATGGCAAGTATGCCTGATTTTGCAACAATTTAACACTTTTAGTGTGATGCTGAGATAGTACTATCATTCCTGGTGTATTACTTATTATACTATCATTCCTGGTGTATTACTTATTATATCACCAGTCCACTCTGTATTTAGTTGTACATGACCTCTAATCAGTTGTCAAGTGTATATTGTTGTTGCATATGCTATATATATTATTAGTCTCCACATATTTGTATTACTTGCTTGATATAGATGACAGTAACCGTGATAAAACTTCAACATTGCAAAGTAATAAATCCAGTAATTGTGTATCTATAACATTGTCTAATATACTTACTTTCTCCAGATGTACGGTTGACCAAATGTAATATTATCTCTAATAGTAGCATGTAACAACCATGGTGACTGAGCACAATAAGCTATATTACTATCTCTGAAATTTTACAACAGAATAAACTCATACATTTAAATATAACATTTTTATAACTTACTATTTTGTACAAATATATGGATGATATCAGGTTTAAAAGTGAATAATCACTGCTCCTAAATTTAACAAGACAATATAATAAACAAGATATTCCTTACACAATATATTGTCATGAACCAAGACCAAGATTAGGCATATTTCGATTTGACATCATATCAGAAACCTGACTCGGTCAGTCGATGCATATGACTTCTATGGTAGGGTGACCCACCATAAATAAATATCTCCATATATCTCCATATATCTCGACAACTACGCCACAATATTTATATATATGCCAAGCCTCAAATCAGTTTCACACAATTATAGTCACTAAATAAACGATCATGTTGTACTTAATAAGCTATGACCATTAATCATCTATATATAATAGACTGAAAACTGGTTCCAAGTGTCGTCCATAACATCCAGACACTTTTGAGTAAAAGATAGGTTACGTGCCCTTGTTTTGAAATTAGTCTCGCTTAACCAGTCTATCGACCATTCTACGTCTGATTGACAGGTCGGGATAATCAAGACTACTTTTTTTACGAAACATAACAGAAAGCTAGAACAAGAAATTGAATTTAGAAATAAGCACGTTAGGTAACTCAACAATCGTTTTAAGAACCTTGTAAAAGTAAAATGAAACTACTGCTAGTATCATGTTCCTGTCTAACCCGAGTGATTCAGAGATATTATTTGTACTAAACCAAAAGATGCCGCTCTTAACGGTACAGTTAATGATAAAGCGATTTAAAAAATGAAACGAACGTAATTTCTAAATCTGCTGTAATAACCAAGAAGCTTAATTTCACTGCTATTCAAAATCGTCAACAATAAATTTTTTACGGCTGTAATAGTTGATAGATTTGTAGAGAATTGCACGTGCCATGGCTATTTATAGTATCATACTGTCAGAAAGTTGGTCTCGGCACGGCGAATGTGCACGCTTCAGTGGTAGTCTCGAACTATCAGCGGTGGACTGTATTTCTGTAGAGTACATGGGTCACCCTATCTATGGAGCATTCATTAGTCATGGTCCATGACGTCATTGTAGCCATCTTGAAATTGTGACATATCCAGCATTGATGCACAATTGTCCAAAGAACAAGCATACAAAATTTCATACTGGTTGTAAATTATTTGGCAGAGCCTTAGGTTTGTTTTTTTTACTAGAGCATCACTCCATCAACAAGACGATGCTATTTCAAAAACTATCATTACATTATATAAATATTATGATATCTTACCTTGCCCATTCTACATGTCCTGATAACTTCACCATTTCTCCTAACATTGCTGCTATCAACGAAGACTTACCACTACCCACAGGTCCAACAATAGCTGTTAATTTACCTACAATCATATATTATTATTACACCACAGTAAAAAGTAAGTAAATTTACTTTAACATACATTCAATACCAATTTATATTTCTACCAATAAAAAAAAACTCACTCGTACATCTCAGAAATGTACCGTGTATAAAAACTTAAAGGGATATCAGTGTTGTGCAGGTCTTCACTGGTTGCATACATAATTACATCAGACGTGTTTACAATATATATTATTAGATTGCATGTAAATTTTGAGATATCGCTCTGATACACATGTTTTATTTTTATATATAAATATACCATTCACTCTACTAGTAAGTAGGTTGCTTGTGAGCAGAATCAAAGGTTCTTTTGAAATGAAATGGGGTTTAACAGTACTGTTCTGCACCAAGAAGATTGGCATATGGGTCATTCAATGCCAACTGGACCAGTGCTTGTAAAGTGACCCCCTCAGAATATTATGAAACAAGCGGCTGCCAGACAGGATACACCCACATTTTGCAAGTGATGGATAGAGAATAACCTAAAAACAAACACAATTTTTTGTACAATCAGGGGCAATAATCCAGAAATTTATGCTCTGAGATGTGAAAATATCAAAAGGAACTGAGATCTTTGGGATATATAAATGCGATTTTTTGAACAATCAGGGGCCATGATCCAGGAGGTTACGTTCGGATATGCGCGATTATCAAAAGGAACCAAGATCTTATTGTGCAACGGTGATATATTCATACGTTTTTTTTTAAATCAGATAAAAATTGTCACCTCTAGAGAGACCACAAGCTAAAAACATGATGTTTTGTACAATATGGGGCCATAATTAAGGAAGTTACGATCCGATATGCTCGAATATCGAAAGGAACCAAGATCTTTGGGATATAAACATGCATTTCAAGTTTCATCAAAATCGGATCAAAATTTTGAGCTCTAGAGGGTCCACAACCTTGATTTACACTATTTGCGTACAAGGGGCAGCCATTTTGTCTGGCAGTTTTGGTCCAATGTTCACGAAATTCGAACTCAACCAAAATTACGGTGTAACGGTGATATAGAGGGATCACAAGCTAAAAACATGATTTTTTGTACAATCAGGGGCCATAATTCAGCAAGTTCCAATCCGATATGCGCAAATATCGAAAAGAACCAAGATCATTGGGTTATAAACATGCATTTCAAGTTTCATCAAAATCGGGTGAAAATTGTGACCCCAGAGTGTCCACAAGCTAAAAACGTGATTTTTCGCACAATCAGGGGTGACGGCATAATATGTCCACATGAAAATATGATGGCGCGAGGTTGTTAATAATTTTATACATTAATTTTGATTTATGATGTTGATGTCTTTCCGAGAGTGGAAAAAACACAGTCTCTTTATAGAGTAAGGCATGGCTGGTACCTGTAACCGCCCCACAGATAGTGCGTATTGCATCTAATTGTAGGGATTCTAGTTTGTTAGATAAATAATCACTGCACCCATCCCAGATAATATCGGCATAATCAAAGTGTGGAAGGATAAAAGAACAGTATATTGTGTTTAAAGATTTTCTATTCAGTCAATATATTAGAGAGCGAAGGCAATTTACTAGTTTAGATACTTTGCTTACAATGCTATCTATATGATTATTACATTTACAGTTAGTTTGATAGATTAGACCTAGATGTTTATGTTCACTTACGAGCGTACTTCTTTGATTTTTACCTGGTTCATAAATAATTGTGGTTTAACTATGTGGGATTTAGTAGTAATAGTCAGTGTCTCTGTTTTAGGGGTTTAGTAGTAATAGTCAGTGTCTCTGTTTTAGGGGGTTAAAAGTTACCAGCCATGTCTCTGCCCAATTTCTGTTTCGATTTAAGTCATCGTTGATGGTAGCAGCACTTGCCTCTGGGTCTCAATTTTTTAGTATAAAGAGGTATTGTCGGCAAATAATCTGATGTTTAAATTTATATTGTTCACAATGTCATTTATGTATATTAAGAATAAAAGAGGGCCTAGTACAGATCTCTGTGGTACACCAGCAGGGATGATTCTGGGGTCCGAGGAGGTGCCATTGATGGTTATACATTGTTGTCTATTTTTTAAATAATCTTTGAACCAGAGCAGCAGTCTTCCTCGAACCCCGCAGCATCCAGCTTGTGACAGCGTTCGGCAGGCCAAAGCCTGTCAAAGGCCTTGCTGATATCACAGAAGACTATTCTAGTATACTGATGTTGATCGATGGCTCGACAGAAGATTGGTTGGAATATGGTAGAATCATTAGGAAGAAAGTCACTCTGGACAGGTGTTAGTATGGTGTTATCTCTAAGAAAGTTAAAGTCATGTTTGTGGATGATTTTTTCAAAAATTTCGACTATTATACTTAAGAGGGAGATTGGTCTATAATTACTACAATTGTTTGGAGAGCCTTTTTTGAATATAGCGACCATGTTTGCAAATTTGCAAATTTTTGGTACAATGTGTAGATCTAATGATAGTGTTAATTTCGTCAGGTCCTGAGGCTTTTGTGGTATCTAGGCTGTCAATTATGTGTGGTAGAGATTTATTGGTGTCATCTAGTTGTGATTGTTTGATAAAGAATGAGTTTAAGGCATTTGCTTTTTCGGATTGAGTAAACAAAGTGTTACCGTTAACTGTTAATGGTGGTGGTTCGTTTGTAGAAGCAGCATGTGTTTTGGTATATGAATTAATAAGTTTCCACCAGGTTTTTGTTCCAAAGTTTTCTGTGTCACTAATTTGTTTGTCTATTTTGTCAAAGTAATGGTTTTTGCTTTTTCTAATTAAGTCTATGTAATCACAATCTGATTAAAATACAGATCTATATTTCGTTTCGTTTTTTTATACTTTCGATGGCCTACACTACATGAAGATCTGACAAGTTATAGCGATATGTCGCGTCAGGGGTCAAAAGACTGACTTATGACCCTATGACGTCAGACATTTGATTAACCAATCAGCATTAGTGTTACTAGTTGATTACCCACAGTTCCGTGAAACACACGCCTAAATCTCGCTGTAACAGACCGTTTCATTGACTTATCCCTGACACCATTCAGAACACGAGTTAAATAACAACTCTTCCAGACCCAAGTGTAGTAAAGACAAGTAAAACGAAATTTTGAACTATAAAAACGAAACGAAATAGGATCTGTGTTTTAACCAGATTGATGTTATCATTTTTAATTTTCCGGAAGTTATGACAATCAGTCTAAATTCCTATTCACCGCTTTTTTGTGTAATCTATTTTTCTTCTTTTTCATACGTCTTATTGCGCCATTCATCCAGGGTTTATCATGTTGCCTAATTGTCACTATTTTGCAAGGTATATTTGCTTTTGCTATATTGATCAATGAGCTTGTAAATTGGACACACGATGCTTAGACTATATTTGAACTATTGATAAGATTGTACCATTTAGTAGCTATAACGTTTCTTTTTATGGCCCAAGGTCTACGTTTTCGCACTTCCATACGTTCGCTTAAAGCTGCGGTTTTTTTGTACGTTAAATGCCAATTTGCAATATACCGGACAGTGGTCACTACAGAAGTTGTCAAGTACACCATTTTCTGTTGTTCGTAATGTAGAACTGGTTAATATCCAGTCTATTTTAAAGAAGTGTGGTTTTTGCTAGAATAATGAGTAGGTTTATTTATCAGCTGAGTATGGTCAAATATATTCTCTTCAAAAAAAAAAGTAGGGGATATTCAGAAACAATACAAAACTGCGGAAATGCACTGCTGTTTTTATTAGAGGTAACCAGTGTATGTTAATAACTATAATAAGGGCAGAACTATCGGTGCCAGGATGTGGTCACGGTAGTACACACCAGTGACCGTTCCTTCAACAATATGCAAGTCCGTTCTGCCATGGTGATTCCTCCCAACACCATAACAGACCCACGCCCGAATCTGTCATGCTGTCTGACGTTAACGTTAGCATGATGCTCATTTACACGCCTCCAAACGCGAGCACGTCTATCGGTGAAATCCAGAGTAAATCTGGACTCATCTGAGAACATTACATGTGCCCATCGATGATTACACCAATTTCTACGCTGCCTACACAATTGACACCGGTTTGCCATGTGCTGGCGAATTAATGGAGGCACAACATGCGTTCGTCGCGCATGCAAATGGGCTGCATGTAGCCGATTTTTAATCGTTTGGGGTGTAACTCAAATTCCTGTAACCTGGTACAAGTTAACAGAAAGCTGATTGGCCATTTGTCCTCTATTTCACAGGACCTGTGTACAAATGTATCGATCCTGGGCTGGTGTAGTGGCTCTAGGACGACCTGAACGAGGTCTATCATTAACATTGTGTTTGTTGGTACCGGTTCCACAGTCTGCTGATCACAGACTGTGACACATTAAGCATGTTGGCTATTGCTCGCTGTGTAGAACCCATTTGAAGCATACCAATAGCACATACTGACGTAGACGTTCATCACGTTGAAGACGTCTCATTGCAAATTAAACATAACACACTAAAGCAAAGATACACTAAACAGTAAATCTTATGCAAGAACCGATAGGAAAGCAAACATGGATAGGATAAACCAGCGCGCGGCTGTTTTCATCAACCCTTCCTTGAAGTGTCAAATTTGACAATGAACCCCTCCCACGTGTATGGCGCTATTGCGTGTTGCATGTGCAGCTCAGTGGTTCTGTTGGGGCGATAAGCTCTTCATCTGTGAACATACTCTCAAAGCATTTCAAGTGTCCATGACTATTTATCATATCACAACCTGCATTTCAATATCCCCTACTTTTTTTGAAGAGTATATTTAGATTTTTTTAACATCAATATTGAAATCACCTAAAACTATGCATTTGTCCAAGGGGTCGGTTACAGTGTTTTGAAGAGATAGTGAAGTAATATTAATCTCCATTAACCACATGTTTTGAATTTGACTATTGCTCACAAGTGCACTAATCTTTATTATGTTTGTGTAAGTCAGATAACAACCTATGTCCGTAGCTGTTATTTGAAATAAAACCTGTAGACTACAAATAACAAACTTGAAAGCAATCGCAATCTACTACACAATTTGTAATTATATAGTTGAATTAGTTTTACCTGCTCTTATTTTGATGTTAATGTCAGACAAATATGCTGTTTTTGATTCCAAATTCCACGAAAAATTGCTGTCTGCTATTTCTAGTACTAGTCTTGGTTCTATTAATAAAATTTCTTCTGTTCCCTCATCTTCATCTTCTGTTGACACCCCACTGTGATGACGGCGCCTCATTTTATTATCATTATTTTCACCATAGCCTAGTGAAGGGGCACTGGATTTTCTTGCCAAAGGAGCATGCTTAACATCAAGATAGTGATCACTGGAGTTACGACCCAAACTATGACGTTTGTTATCAAACATTTCAAAAATTGAAGCCCCGCTGTTTTGACGACTATGGGTAGGGGTTCGTGATTCTACTGTACTATGGCTACCATATCTATCATCATTCAGCACGCTTTTCTTGCCCAATAATCCATGAGCTGTATCATCTGTTGACATGTCTTCTAGTACGATATCCTGTAACATTTAACAACATTTAGTACAATAATACTTCATTCTCTGTCTCATGGATGGATGGTATGAGCTTTAACGTTTAAGTTAGGTCATTTTATGGGTAATTTGTGGTTATAAAACTTATATGTGCAATGAGAGGAGGAAACATTCTGTATTATTGACGATGCACCATAACTGTTCAGCAACACACAACAGTACGTGAACATAGCCCAGACATAACAAAATGTTCAAGAGGGTGACTTAGCCCTTTACAATCCACACAGTACCAGAATAAATAAATTCTTAAAGCTTATTTTTTAGACCTCTGCCCTATACACAAACCATTCTACTTGGGTCTTAAGAATAATGTCCAAGTGATATACAGGTTACCTAGAGCTAGATCTGGGTAATATTTCGTTTTTTCAATATAACACCGTCACAGAAATAAAAACCGTCAAAAATACTGCCTTCAGAAAAATATTGAAAAACGGATTTTTGGGATTCTAATCCAGTAAATATCGCAGGCTAGCGATGACATCGAGAGTTGATTATGGTCTGGATAAGTTAATTAATGTCTAATAATTTAGATAACATTTTAGGCCTAAAGAAAAACCTGCAATAGGCAGATTTAGCTCTTGCATAATGTATGTTTAATAAAGGAGAAATATAAATAATGCCAACTATATAGAGAGTACCGGTAGACTGATTATCATTCAGCGTCGGAAATGTTATGGCAGTCCGTGATCCCAAAAATCGCTATTTGACTAAATCAATCGATACTTTTTGACATAGTTTTTATACGCCCACATTTTCATGTGGACGTATCTATGCCGTCGCCCCTGTCTTATCCGATTTTAACGAAACTTGAAATATAGGTGTATCTCCAAAAGATCTCGGCTGCTTTCGATATTGGCATGTATCGGATCGAAACTTCATGGATTATGGCCCCTGTTTGTACGAAAAATTATGACCTCTATAGGGTCCACAAGCTAAAAACGCGATTTTTTGTACAATCAGGGGCCATAATTCAGGAAATTACGGTCCGATATGCGAGAATAACGAAAGGAACCGAGATCTTTGGGTTATAAAAATACATTTCAAGTTTCAACAAAATCGGATAAAAATTGTGACCTCTATGGACTATAGGGTCCACAACCTTGATATACCATTTTCTTACGCTATTTAAGAACGAACGGCGGCCATTTTGTCTGTCAATTTTGGGCCGATTTTCACGAAATTCGAACTCAGTCATCCTTAGGGTGTAACAGTGATATAATAAAACGTTTTTTTAAATCGGATAAAAATTATGACTTCTATAGGGTCCACAAGCTAAAAACGTGATTTTTCATACAATCAGGGGCCATAATTCAGGAAGTTACTGTCCGATATGCGCGAATATCGAAAGGAACTGAGATCTTTGGGTTATAAACTTACATTTCAAGTTTCAACAAAATCGGATCAAAATTGTGACCTCTATAGGGTCCACAAGCTACAAACGTGATTTTTCGTACAAACAGGGACCATAATCCATGAAGTTTCGATCCGATACATGCCAATATCGAAAGCAGCCGAGATCTTTTGGGGATACACAATTGTGGACGGACGGACGGACGGACGGACAGGGGCGACGGCATAATACGTCCACATGATTTTGTTGAAAATTGAAATTTAAGTTTATAACCCAAAGATCTCGGTTCCTGTCGATATTCGCACATATCGGACCGTAACTTCCGGAATTATGGCCCCTGATTGTACGAAACATCACGTTTTTAGCTTGTGGACCCTATAGAGGTCAACATTTTTATCCGATTTAAAAAACCGTATTATTATATCACCGTTACACCATAAGGACGACTGAGTTCGAATTTTGTGAAAATCGGCCAAAAATTGACGGATAAAATGACCGCCGTTCGTTCTCAAATAGCGTAAAAATATGGTATATCTAGGTCGTGGACCCTATAAAGGTCACAATTTTTATCCGATTTTGTTGAAACTTGAAATGTAAGTTTATAACCCAAAGATCTCGGTTTCTTTCGATATTCGCGCATATTGGACCGTAACTTCCTGAATTATGGCCCCTGATTGTCTGAAAAATCGCGTTTTTACCTTGTGGACCCTATAGAGGTCATAATTTTTATCCGATTTAAAAAACCGTATTATTATATCACCGTTACACCATAAGGACGACTGAGTTCGAATTTTGTGAAAATCGGCCAAAAATTGACGGATAAAATGACCGCCGTTCGTTCTCAAATAGCGTAAAAATATGGTATATCTAGGTCGTGGACCCTATAAAGGTCACAATTTTTATCCGATTTTGTTGAAACTTGAAATGTAAGTTTATAACACAAAGATCTCGGTTTCTTTCGATATTCGCGCATATTGGACCGTAACTTCCTGAATTATGGCCCCTGATTGTCTGAAAAATCGCGTTTTTACCTTGTGGACCCTATAGAGGTCATAATTTTTATCCAATTTAAAAGATAGGTTGCCAGGCAACGAAACATACGCCCACAGCAGCTAAATCGTCCGGGCAGTCAACAAGAGTTGTCGCATATTTTTACTTTTTTCGGTAATGAAACATTTATCATAAACTAAAATCTGATTAAGAGCAACAACTCAGAAAACCATTAGAATTTGTTTGGTTTTTATAAAGTTCTGCCTCATGCTAACGTTTTGTATACAAAACTTTTAATACCGTATCATGGATTTAGCTGTTCCAAGTCATAAAAATTCATTGAAAATCAATATACTTGTTCGTCTCAAGATCTTAAACTCTGTGTATCAATCTGAAGTCAATCGGATATTAACTTTGGCCTCTAGAGCGTGCACAAGAGTTTTCAAAGTGATCAAGGGCCATAACTCTGGCAGTAATTATCGAAAATCACTGAAAATGAATAGACTTCTTCGTCTCATGACCTTAAACACTGTGTATAAATTTAAAGTCAATCGGATATTATCTTTGGCCTCTAGAGCGTCCACAAGATTTTTTGAAGTGATCAAGGGCCATAACTCTGGCAGTAATTTTCGGAAATCACTGAAAATCAATAGGCGTCTTCGTCTCATGACCTTAAACACTGTGTATAAATTTAAAGTCAATCGGATATTAACTTTGGCTTCTAGAGCGTCCACAAGATTTTTTGAAGTGATCAAGGGCCACAACTCTGGCAGTAATTATCGGAAATCACTGAAAATGAATAGACTTCTTCGTCTCAAGACCTTAATCACTGTGTATAAATTTAAAGTCAATCGGATATTAATTTTGGCCTCTAGAGCGTCCACAAGATTTTTTGAAGTGATCAAGGGCCATAACTCTGGCAGTAATTATCGGAAATCACTAAAAATCAATAGGCTTCTTCGTCTCATGGCCTTAAACACTGTATATAAATTTAAAGTCAATCGGATATAAACTTTAGCCTCTAGAGCGTCCACAAGCAATTGTGGACGCCGGACCGACGGACGTCCGGACCGACGAAAATATACGACCACATTTCAATGTGGGTGTATAAAAACTGTATTATTATATCACTGTTACATCCTAAGAACGACTGAATTCGAATTTCGTGAAAATCAACCCAAAATCGACAGACAAAATGGCCGCCAAGTGTTCTCAAATAGCGTAAAAATATGGTATATCGACCCTATAGAGGTCACAATTTTTATCCGATTTTGTTGAAACTTGAAATATAAGTTTATAACACAAAGATCTCAGTTCCTTTCGATTTTCGCGCATATTGAATTGTAATTTCTTGAATTATGGCCCTTGATAGTAGGAAAAATCACTTTCTTGTTAGCTTGTTCTCTATCCATCTCTCGAAAATGTGGGCAAATATCAAAAGGAACCAAGATCTTTGAGTTATAAACTTACATTTCAAGTTTCAACAAAATCGGATAAAAATTTTACGCAATTTGAGAACGAGGGTCGTACTTAGGGTGTAACGGTGATATAATAATACATTTTTTTAAATCGTATATAAATTATAACCTCTATAGGGTCCACAAGCTAAAAACGTGATTTTTCGTACAATCAGGGGCAATAATTCAGTAAGTTACGGTCCGATATGCGCGAATATCGAAAGAAACCAAGATCTTTGGGTTATAAACTTACATTTCCAGTTTCAACAAAATCGGATCAAAATTATAACCTCTATAGGGTCCACAACCTTGATATACCATATTTTTACGCTATTTGAGAATGAAGGGCAGCCATTTTATCTGTCAGTTTTGGGCTGATTTTCATGAAATTCGAACTCAGTCGTCCTTAGGGTGTAACGGTGATATAATAATATGATTTTTTAAATCGGATAATAATTATGACCTCTATAGGGTCCACAAGCTAAAAACGCGATTTGTCATACAATAAGGGGCCATAATTCATGAAGTTACGGTCCGATATGCGCGAATATCAAAAGGAACCGAGATCTTTGTCTTATAAACTTACATTTCAAGTTTCAACAAAATCGGATAAAAATTGTGACCTCTATAGGGTCCACAACCTTGATATACCATATTTTTATGCTATTTGAGAACGAAGGGCGGCCATTTTGTCTGTCAGTTTTGGGCTGATTTTCACGAAATTCGAACTCAGCTGTCCTTAGGGTGTAACGGTGATATATTAACACAGTTTTTTTAAATCGGATAAAAATTATGATCTTTATAGGGTCCACAAGCCAAAAAACGCGTTTTTGCGTACAATCAGGGGCCATAATTCATGAAGTTACGGTCTGATATGCGCGAATATCGAATGGAACCAAGATCTTTGTGTTATAAACTTACATTTCAAGTTTCAACAAAATCGGATAAAAATTGTGACCTCTATAGGGTCTACAACCTTGATATACCATATTTTTACACTATTTGAGAACGAACGGCGGCCATTTTGTCTGTCAGTTTTGGGCTGATTTTCACGAAATTCAAACTCAACCGTCCTTAGGGTTTAACGGTGATATAATAATATGTTTTTTTAAATCGGATAAAAATTATGACCTCTATAGGGTCCACAAGCCAAAAAACGCGTTTTTACGTACAATCGGGGGCCATAATTCAGGAAGTTATGGTCCGATATGCGCAAATATCGAAAGGAACCAAGATCTGTGGGTTATAAACTTACATTTTAAGTTTCAACAAAATCGGATAAAAATTGTGACCTCTACAGTGTTCACAAGCCAAAAACGTGATTTTTGGTCCAATCAGGGGCCATAATCCATGAAGTTAAGGTCCGATAGATGCCAATATCGAAAGGAACCGAGATCTTAGGGTGATAAACCTATATTTCAAGTTTCATTGAAATCGGATAAAAATTGTGACCTGTAGACTGTTCACAAACAACTGTGGACGGACGGACAGGGGCGACGACAATATACATCCACATGAAAATGTGGGCGTATAAAAATGTTTTAGTGATATTGACTAGAAAGTGTCAAGTGAATACGCCTGGGGTATTTCCAACTTTTAGAACATGTTTATTTACATTCAAAAGGTGATAAACTGAAATTATTGACATTTTATAAAATATCGTAATATAGTGATTATATCGCAATATTTTTAAAAAATATCACAGTATCTGTTTCCAGGGACATTGCTCTACCTAGAGCATTGATATTGCATGGAACTTTTTAAAAAATTTTCCAAAGAGTAACACAAGCAGTTCAATCAGTTCAATATTTTAAAATAGATGAGAGAGTATCAATGTTATCAGATTTGTAAAACTTTGTTTTAAATACCCACATAAAGCCATTGTTTGTGTCAGAACCCTTTCCAACCTTGGGAAAGGTTGGGACATTTTTGAATAAAGTGAGGATAAAGTACAACTACCTCATTTTCTGTTTCAACAGCAACACTTTTTTTATCAGGTTCTTCTTGAGCTTCAACTTCTGTGGCAATAAGAAATGGTATTAGACGTTTGGCGCTGACCTTGGCATTAGCTATCGCATTTGAGCAGACTGTCAACAGTTGAAGAGGTTGTGACAGTAGATTAAACAGAGCCAAAGCTGACAGAGCTTTACCAGCAGAAAGAGGTTCATTCTCAATGTATGGATAGGACAAAAATGTCTGAAAAAAACACAACATATATCAAAGGCTTATAATTCCTGCAAGAAATCATGTCTAGAAAATCTTGTAAATAAAAAAATTGTTCTATATTCAAAAGTACATTATAAATCAGAAATTGGTTTAATTTAAAGACAAGTATGTTTCTAGCTTTAGTCAATTCCATTATATTTACTTCAATTAGTAGAAATACTTTATCTGGGGTCTGGGAAATGAAATGAAATGAAATGGGGTTTAACGTCCTAGTCCAAACTGGGCTAATGAAGACGGGCATATGCCATACAGTGTGCTATGAGGGAAATTTTGCCCGGACAGCGGCACTACAGCCTACTCTTATATCGAATTCCAACTGTCAAGGGATCTTTTACGTGTACGCCAATGTGTACACGGGACCTCGGTTTTTCGTCCCCTCAGAACGACAAGACAGCTGTCCTTGTCAGGCCCTCCATCCTGCATTGGGGTCTGGGAACATCACAAACAATTTGTTACTTCTAACAGTACAGATACATAGTTAATCCTTACATAATGCTTTGCAGATTTTGTTACCATAATTAGAAATAATTGTATTAGGTATATACAGATTTTCAGTCTTACCACCATAGCTCCAATAGCTGGTGTTGCCATACCAACAAAACCCATGAGTCCACGAACACAGGATTGTGGGTAGAGATAACCAATTTCTGTTTTTCTTGCATCCTCTATTTTATTTACAAATGTTTTTTCCCATGCTAATAATTTAACACCTCGGATACAGTGTATTAATTCATTTACCATCTTTACTCGTATATCAGATTGTCTCTGAAAATGTATAATAAGAGTTACATCTCTTTGTACCATACTAAATTTCTAAGAGACTTAGTTAAACGACAGCTTTTTTTTTTTGGAGGGGGCCAACTAACCGGAAAAGTGTGTATTACTTTTTATGGCCTTAGAGAATCCTTCCACCAATCAAGAGCACTGAATGAAGTCAACTTAACGGAGAAAAGATAGTGCATGCCAGTTCTAAAATAAATAATCTATTTGACGGTTTAATGATGTTTATAACAATACAAATGTTAGGCTACTTACCATAACCCGTTTTTGTAGCTTGGACATAGCCAGCCCCAGTCCATACATGATAGGTGCCGCCAATATAACTACTGATCCTCCTATCAATGCACTAATACCTAGTTTATAATATAGAAATCCTAACGCTAATATTACCTGAAAATATATCACAAAATAAATATTAATAAAAATATTCAGACCAGCACTCTAGGATTATGGCTGAAGCAATACATGTGCCCTACACTAAAATTAGTCAGGTGTCTTCATTAGCCGAGTTGGTGAAGAAAAGTAGGACATAAAACCCTATTTCATTTCATTTTTTTAAAAAGATGTATTTCATATCAAAGACCGGGAACAAGGTGAAAATCGGTCAACTATTTTTCATCGGAATCAGTAAACTCAATTAATGATAGAGTGGTTCAGTGGTCAATTAATTGTCCTTATATAAACATACACAGTTATCTGCCTGACTGCCCCGTCCGTGAGGAAATAAATATTTGCTAGCTCTAAATATGCAGAACTATTTGAGACCAGAAAATAACCGAAACAAACTTTTTATTGGTAGTCTTTATTTTCCAGACACTTTTCAATAACTTGGTGTAAATTATTTTCATAATCATAGTATCTTATTTAATTATTCTGTAGCCATAAGCCTTGATCGACGGACTTAGTTTTTTTTCTAGATCTGAGACTGAGTCCTGCAAGATGACGTCCACCGATGATTTGCTATCAAGCATTGGATTTGACAAGTACCCCTATGATTTGAGCACTGTAACCCAACTACCTATGGCAAAAATCACAAATAGGCTTATACTAGGCATTGTTGGTAAATTCCCGACAACTACGGAGCATCAGTCTATCATAACTGCTTTACATAACGACTGTGTGACGTTTGGTGACAATTACATTCAAAATAGACCGGTCAGACTGAAGACTAGGAAGCTGGGTAAAAGTAAGGCTAAGTCCAATAAATGTATGAAATCATACAACAATTTTCTTAACACCCCATTGTTTCCAGGAATAGTGGACGAGACTCCATCGGCAGATACAAGTGAAATTAATTTAATAAATAGAGAGACTCAGACATCTGCCAATGCGACCTTGACTGATTTAAATAGGAAAAATAGGTAATTGCGGCCTAGTTAAAAAATCGACTTCGGAAGACTAAAAAAGAAATGATTCGCATGAAGGCTAATAATGAAAAACCAGCGGCTGCCAGGCAGGATACGCCCACATTTTCGAGAGATGGATAGAGAACAAGCTAAGAAGAAAGTGATTTTTCCTACAATCAAGGGCCATAATTCAGGAAATTACAATTCGATATGCGCAAATATCGAAAGGAACCGAGATCTTTGGGTTATAAACTTACATTTCAAGTTTCAACAAAATCGGATAAAAATTGTGACTTCTATAGGGTTCACAACTTTGATATACCCTATTTTTACGCTATTTGAGAACGAAGGACGGCCATTTTATCTGTCAGTTTTGGGCCGATTTTCACGAAATTCGAACTCAGTCGTGCTTAGGGTGTAACGGTGATATAACAATACGGTTTTTTAAATCGGATAAAATTTATGACCTCTATAGGGTCCACAATCTAAAAACGTGATTTTTCATACAATCAGGGGCCATAATTCAGGAAGTTAAGGTCCGATATGCGCGAATATCGAAAGGAACCAAGATCTTTGGGCTATAAACTTACATTTTAAGTTTCAACAAAATCGGATTTAAATTGTGACCTCCATAGGGTCCACAACCTTGATATTCTATATTTTTACGCTATTTGAGAACGAAGGGCGACCATTCTGTCTGTCAGTTTTGGGCCGATTTTCACGAAATTCGAACTCAGCCGTCCTTAGGGTGTAACGGTGATATAATAATACGGTTTTTTAAATCGGATAAAAATTATGACCTCTATAGGGTCCACAGGCTAAAAACGCGTATTTTCGTACAATCAGGAGCCATATATCAGGAAGTTACGGTCCGATATGCGCAAATATCAAAAGGAACCGAGATCTTTGGGTTATAAACTTACATTTCCAGTTTCAACAAAATCAGATAAAAATTGTGACCTCTATAGGGTCCACAACCTTGATATACCATATTTTTACGCTATTTGAGAATGAAGGGCAGCCATTTTATCTGTCAGTTTTTGGCTGATTTTCACGAAATTCGAACTCAGTCGTCCTTAGGGTGTAACGGTGATATTATAATATGATTTTTTAAATCGGATAATAATTATGACCTCTATAGGGTCCACAAGCTAAAAACGCGATTTGTCATACAATCAGGGGCCATAATGCAGGAAGTTACGGTCTGATATGCGCAAATATCGAAAGGAACCGAGATCTTTGGGTTATAAACTTACATTTCAAGTTTCAACAAAACCGGATAAAAATTGTGACCTCTATAGGGTCCACAACCTTGATTTATCATATTTTTACACTATTCGCGTACAAACGGCGGGCATTTTGTCTGTCAATTTTGGGCCGATTTTCTCGAAATTCGAATTCAACCTTCCTTAGGGTGTAACATGGATATACCAATACGGGATTTTAAATCGGATAAAAATTATGACCTCTATAGGGTCCACAAGCTAAAAACGCGATTTTTCGTACAATCAGGGGCCATAATTCAGGAAGTTACGGTCCGATATGCGCGAATATCGAAAAGAACCGAGATCTTTGGGTTATAAACTTACATTTCAATTTTCAACAAAATCGGATAAAAATTGTGACCTCTATAGGGTCCACAACCTTGATATACCATATTTTTATGCTATTTGAGACGAACGGCGGCCATTTTGTCTGTCAATTTTGGGCCGATTTTCACGAAATTCAAACTCAGCCATCCTTAGGGTGTAACAGTGATATAATAATACGTTTTTTTAAATCGGATAAAAATTATGACCTCTATAGGGTCCACAAGCTAAAAACGCGATTTTTCGTACAATCAGGGCCCATAATTCAGGAAGTTATGGTCCGATATGCGCGAATATCGAAAGAATCCGAGATCTTTGGGTTATAAACTTACATTTCAAGTTTCAAAAAAATCGGATAAAAATTGTGACCTCTATAGGGTCCACAAGCTAAAAACGTGATTTTTCGTACAATCAGGGGCCATAATCCATGAAGTTTCGATCCGATAAACCTATATTTCAAGTTTCGTCAAAATCGGATAAGAATTGTGACCTGTAGAGAGTCCACAAACAATTGTGGACGGACGTCCGGACGGACAGGGGCGACGGCATAATACGTCCACATGAAAATGTGGGCGTATAAAAAACAATTGGCAGGTAAAAAAAATGGTTGCAAGTCCAACCCTTTTAGGAAGAACAAAGTAATTTTGTATGATTTCGAAAATCAAAGATACACAGCAGAATGCCATCATTTGGTCATGGAACTTAAAAATCTAAACGTTTCGAATGGTAACATAGCTGCGGTTATAACCGCATGTTTGGCTGTAGCGGGACTAAAATCTAATTACACTCCTTCAATATCTACAGTTCAAAGAATATCATGTTATCGTGTCCGTGTATCTTTAAAACATGTTTCTGAAACCTTAAAGTAGGCGAAAATACCACCCTTTATACAGACGAAACTACAAAATTTGGCTCTAAATATACGCAATGTCCGCTGACTCGACACATATGCCACTTATTCTTGGTCTTCGTGAAATGGCTGATAAATCTGCGCAAACTATATTTAGTAAATCCGTTATTTTCAAAATTAAAAATACCATGTCAGACAGAGCCAGCACAGAAAAGCTTTTGAATTCTTTATTTACACAATACAGAGGCAGTATTTGCGCTAAATTAGTAGAAAACTGGTCAAATTTATCAGATTCAGAGCGAAATATTCATATGAATATTAATCATTTCTTTTGTGGTCTTCATTTATTAACTGGTTTATCCTACAATGTGTTCTTTTTTCATAACAAACATCATACGGCACAATATATTTATTTATCTGTGGGACAAGAAATAAAGTCTTAAATTAATATATATTTATAGAGGTATTTATCCCTCACTCTCCATATTACAAGCCATTATATTTTCCTCGTACTATATCCGACAATTTATTTTTCATAACAAACATCATACTGCACAATATTTATTTATCTTTGGGACTTACATTAAAGTGTTACATTATTAGATTTATAGACGTCTCTCTCCCTCTCTCTTTCGCTCCCTCTGTTTAACATGCCATTATAAACAGACCCGGTGTCTGTGGGTATACAGAAATGAAAGCACTGTCCTTTTTAATACATGTATTAGGCTAATCTTTAAACAATTCAAGTCAAACGTCGATCTTTTCATATCCAGCTAAAGTGTGTTTTAATTTCCACAGTAGCATTATAAACAGTTATAAAGACATTGAAAGGCGTGGGTATATTGTTAAAACAACTAAGCTTTTGCGCATGCGCACACATGTCAAATTCAATCGTCTCGAGTGTATTCCGTTACTTTGCAGCAAGGAAATAAACAATGTTTTCCGACTGCGATAAATAAATTTTGTTTCAGGGGCGTGCGTTACAGTTTTACGGCGACCAAGGGACATAACTCATATTCTCACTAAGAGTTATCTGCATTGATTATGGAAGCCGGGTAGATTTTGAAGCATTTATAACATATTTCCAAATGGTTATATCCTCAAAAATCAAATGTGGTCAGACTTCCATTGTTGATGAATGAAGTTTTTTACAGTAAGTCTTATCACATAATGTTAAAAAATAAGCCTGAAATAGTGTCTGTTTGTTGTAAAAAAAATCGAGCATGAACCACTCTATTAATGAGTAACATTTAATTATACGATTTAAACTAACCTGTATAGGTATTGCCCATAGATAATGTATAAAGAAGAATAATAACATAAGAAATAAAGAATCTACAGCTAGATGATTTATAATCTGTCCTACAGTCATCTTTCCACCACTTAATACTAACGTAGACATCTTTAACGCTTTATCATATACCATATTCTAAAATATATAATAAAAATTAATATTTATAATATAATGGCACAAAATACTACTTTTACCTCAATCACATAGTTTTCAACAATTTATATTTCATCTTGATGGTTCCAAATTTCTACTCAAGATCTAAGTGGGCCATTAAGAAAAGTTGTTACCAGCTGTTTTATGCTTCAAGACTTTAGTGAATTTATTAATAGATTAGGAGACGATGTCTTGGTGTGATTTTTTTTGATTTTTCCAATATTGTTGGATCTGGATAAGTTTTTAAATAAACAGTGTTCTGTTTGATGTGCAGGATTAGGCAATCAAGTGGTCTGTTTAGTCAAGCTTTGTGCAAACTGTGTTACACAATTCAGGTGGTAAGCTTTTGAGTGGGTGAAAACAAAATTCAAATAGTTTAGGTCTTTCTGTCATAGTTCTACTATTTCACCCCTAATGTGACCTCCTACGCAAACCGGTTAGATCTTCATTTTAAACAGATTGAGAATGATTGAAAGAGCAGCATTTTTAAATGATAAAACTTGTCACATTATGTAAAACGGAGTTTAGTCAAATATAAAAATAAAATACAGAATATAATAAAATAAAAAAAAAATAAAAAAGACTTGAAAAACATATGATTGGTACGTTTTTTTACCATGTTAATGGTCTAACAAAACAATCAGAATATTACTTCAGCTTTCTTCGCAAGAAAGAAGCTGGTACAAAGACTGTCACAAACAAATATAGCAACAGATACTTTATACGGATATAAAATGTACAGTTTAGTAAAAATTGAAGATTACCTGAACAGCTGTTCTTAGTCGTATACCCTCTCTAATTACTAGATAATGATGATTCTGTAATAATGTATTCTGTATAACTAATGCTAGGAACATGATAACAGTTAATACGTAACCATTCCAAATGAACTCACTAACTTTTACATGTGGTGATACCTGAAATAACAGAATATTTAAAAATATTACATCTCCTTATGATGATTTGTCTTTGAGTTTTATAAATAGTTTATTCAATGTTCGCTATAGTTCCTCTTATATTACATCACTTTGTCAAAATTTATCTTGATACAAAATCATTTGCATGTATTTACCTACCCTTTTCATTGTAGAATTGGGGTTACTTATGATCTCTCTAATATCATATGCATAATCTACGATATATTCTACAGAAACAGGTCCAACAAATGCTAACAGATCACCAATCAAACGATAAACTGCTGCCAGCAATAACATTTTCCAAAATGCTCTCAGGTAACTTTTGGTAATAGATGGCACGGCTCCCGGTTTTTGGCTGGCTTTAAACTAAAATAGATATTAAGAATTATTATAGATACATCACCATCTAATCTCAATAACGATTTTTCTCATAAAAGAATTACTAAGAAATGTCTTCAATGAATACAAAATAATTTGTGGCTGTCTTAATGTCACATTATAGATACTATATGTCTCTTTTTCAACAAGTGATTGTAAAGTATCATGTCAACATTAATACACTCACTATTATAAATATGTTCAGTAAATGGTAATCATATGAAAAAACAGATTTTGATAAATAGTAACAACTAATATTACTAGCCTTCTCTTGTTCAAAAGCATCTTTTAATTTCTTCAGTTGTGTTTCTGACCGTTCACTCTAAAATATTCAAATATTAAAAATATAGTATATATGTCTATATATTTATCAATTTACACAGTCAACTAACATTGTTATTGGAAACATATGGTACATGTATTAACAGCCATTAAATTGTATGATCAATTTAATTGTATGGGGACAATGTTCTGTAACAAAGGGCATCCGCCATAGTGTGCCATTGGAAAATTTTGCATGGACAGAGGCGCTATGACTTACTCTAATATTGAATTCGAACTGCAAAGGGTTCTTTTATGTGCATGTAAATGTGTACATGAGACCTTGTATTTCGTCCTATCTAACTGACTATATGTTGCCCCTTGGAGGCTCTCTGTTCTGCACAACTGACAAGGGGGAACCACGCCTGAAAGTCCTGATGAACTTTCTCTGCCAACACCAGGATCGAACACGGGACCTCCAGGTTAGCAAACCAACGTCCTACTCAAAGACCAATGCGGCTCCCCTTGATATCCATACAGCCTTAATATACATATAGACCGGAGGCTCAGAGCGCGGGGGTGTCCATCCAATGGGCACAAAACCAGACCCAACTTAACTATAGTAAAATTTTGCGTAGAATACGATGCCGAGTGGTAATCAGTCTGTCTTGGGCATTTTCGAGATATTCGGGTTAAAGGTCAAATAAGGTCATTTGCACTGAAAGTGAGTGCACAGCCATTCTTGTATCATGAAAATATGCTGAAAATGATCGAAAGTAATCACTCTTTCAATAAAAATGTAAACTTGCTAAATTCACCTTTGGTCTTAGTGACCCTGGAGGTCAAAAGGTGAAATTTACCATTTTTGCACTAGGAAGATTTAAAGCAATTAAATGTAAACGTAAAATATAAAAACTAATGAAGTTTTACTATAAAAATGTTGGGTCTGGTTTTGTGCCCATTTGATGGACACCCCTCCGCACTGCGCCTCCAGACTAATACGGTATGTATAAAGTGTATCTGAAATATGTATTATGCTGTTATATATATATATGATAAAGTGAAAGTGATGAGAGGTAGAATTAATGTTATAGATATTTAATGTACTATAAAGAGGTTGATAACATTCCTACTCTATCACAAGGTACATTAACAAGATAATAATTCATGGATGATGTATAATTTGACAGCTATGTTTTCACTTTCTTCAACATCTTACCTTAGTTAACATACAATTTTAAAAAAATAAAAATTATAAACAAACAAATTAATTACCACACATAAATATTTTACTCAGGTTACAGAAAGTAGTTCTATAAAAAAAACTTTGAATGAATCCAGAAATGCAGCATAAGCACATTTATCAAGTTCACATCCCTGATAAATGTCACTGACAATAATAAATGATACTGAATAATCATACATTCTTGTACATAATTAGATAAATGTAGTGAATTGAAATTTGATGTTTATAAGAAGTCATTTAGCCTTGACATAATAAAAACACAAAAATAAAAACCTCCCATCCCCATCAGATTTTTGGTAAGGATTATCTGAGAATCAGAATATTTTTTTTGTATGGTCTAACTAATCAGAATTATCTGTTTGTTTCAATGTATTTGATAGAAGTACTTTACTTAGCCTTAGCAACCATTAAGAAAATCAATATCATCTAATTATTCCACACTATATCATGTAATCTGTCAATATTTCTATACAAATAAATTGGTGTGAAAAAAGATTATCTTGGAATTGATAGTGACTTGGTCAGACAGTAGTGATACAACGTTATTTATTACCTTAAACATACATTATGCAAGATAGGTTCCCAGAAAAGTATTTATCGGGTGGTTATTTCCAATAAAAGTATGGCAATTTTGGTATATATGGCAAGTAGAGATATCCAATCTTACTAGAAAAATACTGGATTCCCTGAAAAACACCCATGGAGCGTATACAGGACAAAAATGTCAGGGTTCCCCTAATCGACAGCCCGACGATTAGGAATATCTGCACGCGTGATGTCAAACTTTATGAAGAGTTAGACGTACAACACTTTCTGAGATAAAAATCACGGAAAAAGACGCGGGCAGTGGATAATCCGAGAATTTAATTAGGATACGATATTTGTAATAAATAGTCAGCGATTAAAGACAACATCGTCTTGTGTATGCAATGAATACTCCTCCGACTTCGCACCCGTAAGTCACGTGACACAAACATGACCTCTTTTGATCGATTTTTTATAGCAAGGGTATTCCTTGAAAATTACAATGTTTTGAGAAGGATTTGAAGCAAATTTATGATAAATTAATTAGTTTGAATGTGCTTTAGGCCAAATATATCATCAAATCACCCAGTTTGTATGCGGGAATGTATCTTTAAGTAGATACTTTCAACTAAACATTGGTGAACATCTTGAATCACAGCATTTAAATTTAATTATAGTTGTCTTCATTCTCGGTATAGTCAGTGGTATTGTTCTGTTCTACTCCACTAACCTCTGGGTCCATCCACAGGGTTTTCACGAAATCAAATTATCTGCCTTGATCGTAGCTTGATTCTACAAACCAATCAAAAAACAGTTTACATACCAGTCTTAATGTCATTGTTTACGTTCACCACAATAATCTTAGTTGCAATAAAATGCACGTCACTTCCTTTCGCCCACTTGATTGGTCGATAAAATTAGCAGAAGTATCAAGGGTGGATAATCTGACTATGTGTCTCCCCCATGGATGGACCCAGAGTCCAGAGGTTAGTGGAGTAGAAGGAATGATACCACTGTGGATACCAGAATGAATTGTCTTTTGATTTATTTAACCATGTATCTCATTTAACCAGAGTAGATGATAATTATCAATGATGGTATGTTCTGTTGTAATTATTCTCTAGAGTGTAATACCTCTGGTAATTCTCCTAAATCTTCTATCTCTATAGGACGTTTATAACCTTCTATCATAATATCTGTTACCCACCAAAAAACAGCTTTAGATAATAAATTAGCATATGATTGAATATATCGTGTGTTTTCCAAATCTTCTGGAGCTTTCCTTCTTCTGGGATTTTTAAAGAGCGCATATCTCTGGAAAAAAAGAGAAAGCATTTCATGATTCTATGTGCATGAATCAATATCCAGTACAAAGAGAACAGTATTAATGACATTAAGGGTGTGGTCATGGCTAATGTGTCACAGATCACTTTTGATTTAAATGAAACAAAGTAGATTTAGTTTGGCAGGAATCAACAAGATACTTATCTAAGCCAGGTTTTGGTTTATTGCAACCATGAATGTTTGGGAATTGGATAGTTTTGTCACACTCACAGTCATGGATTTTAGTAAAAGCTTACATTAGGAATTTTGATCTTTTCACAAGTAGCATATATGAAATTGTTTATCATAATTAGCTTTCTTAAGCAGATATATAACAATTCCTAGTGTATGATTGAAGAGATGCAATTTGTCTGCAGAATTGAGACCAAGAAGCTGAGTTATATTGTCCCAAAAAGTGTGACGGAATGATGGACTGACAATTAAATATTTCTCTGCTCTCTTTGTAAGGCAGCAGAAAATAAAAGATATCAGCTAACTTACACAATGATGTTATTTGTGATTACTGTTTCTTAACTAAATCAAAACTACTGTAAAACATATAGTTAATGCTACATGAAATGAATGTGACCAACATGTTTAACATAAAGAATGGAATGGGCTTTAATTTTAATGACTTTAGTTTAATGTCTAGTCAACTTAATACTTCAGTCATTTGGTTGACAAAAGTTACGTTTTTATTTCTATGATTAAGTTGAGCATTCTACTTGCTACATGTAGCTTGAATAGTTACAGATTATATTAGTTTATGTCTTTTGAAGTGAATACAACTCAAACTTAAAGCATTTTTTTTGCATGTATTAATTTCGTACATGTAATCACAGCACTATCACAATATTTTTAAATTCACTAATTCAAATCTTGCAATATTAATTATGTGAAGATTACAAAGGAAAGGAACAAAATATTTAACATACTATTATGCATGTGAAAGTGACAACTTAAACTTTGAACTTCTATTATAACAGGGAAGGAAGAAGATCTATTTAAGCAATAAAACTCCACCCAAGAGATACATGTAATGAATAATTATTGATTTTAATGGTAGATCATATCAGTTTATTAAAAGGTCATCAACAAATTTATTTAGATTAACCTGTATTAAATTCCAACTGATCATTATACTGTATACCAGTACTTAAAATGTTGCATTTAACATTTACATACTGTATGTCATAAAATCAATACCAATACCAGTACAACTGGAAGTGTAACACTCACCATACATGTTCAGTATAATATATTGAATTGTTCATTGTTATTGAATTATTATTAAAAACTATTTGAGAACATAACACATTTAATTCTTATATTACATCAGTAATGTTTTAAAGGGTTGCCAAGAAACAATACATACACCCACAGTAGTTCAGTGTTTGAAACAGTCAATCAAATAATAACTTATAGGCCTATATGTTTCAAGGTGATCAAGGCAAGGGCAATAACACAAAAATCACTGAAAATAAATAGGCATTTATGTCTCATGGACATAAACACTATGCACAAATTTCAAGTCAAATCAGAGATAACTAGCTCTAAAGTGTCCACAGGCAATTCAGGACTATTTCTTATGTATGAAAGGGGGAAGCGAAAACATATCAATGGAGCATTAAAAGTCAGAAATAAAATATTACCTGAGCTCTTAGTACATTGAGTTCTACAAGAAACAGCAAGGCATATCCAATTATAACCATCCAACACAACCATAATCGTAGATCTTCTAACGTCATATTGTTACGATACACTGACATCAGTTTCAAGACTTTCAGGGCCATGGCGCCAGGCCAGTATACCATCAAAATGAGTAAGAATCGTGGAGAATTCCACATTTCCACATTGTGATAATAAACAATAGATATAATGGTTCCAGTAAAGGCGACACATTGAGGCACAAATGAGTGGTAGTTGACGGTATCCGGATCGTAGGAATCGGACACAAAACCTTCTCCAATTTCCACAATATTTATTAGCATAAGAGTTAGTGTCAACAACCACCTGACATTATGACCCTGAAAGTGCACCCATGTTTTGACATTAAGTTCTCCAATAATAGAATGATTCCACACAGTTACCACAAAAATACAAATCAGCAGTAATAAGGCATGGGGTATAATATTCATAACATCCACAAAACATTCATTGTGCACAACCCCTTTCTCCACGCTAAATGCATCTGAATCAGAACCACAGAAACCCATGATCAACTTCAGCTAACTTTACCTCATTGAGCTCCTACAACTCACAAATGTGCAGTGGTAGCATGGAGTCAATAACAAGATTACCAATATCGTATTTCACTTTATCTTATTTAATACATGTATATACAAGGCTATTTTAATGAGATTGATGTATAAAGTGATTCACATTGATGACAACTAATATCACAATAAACAGATAATAGAAGATGGATGTCACATGATAGATGAAAGTACTTCAGTTCATTTATAGTTCATGTCTATATTTCCTGAACAAAGTTTAATTCCATAGTCTGGATGGTGCAAAATTTTAATAATACATTGTCACCAATAAAACATCTGGTTACCGGTATCTGAAAGAAATATATAATATTATACATTGTATTACATCATTGACACTTGTAATTACTGGAGATGATCAATTGCAACAAGAAATACTAGACCAAGTCAATTTCATCAGCTGATGATTTCATGGCTTGGAACAAGAACAAGAGACATCTATGGTGGCCCATGGTCGCAATAGCGTTTTTTGGGTTACTTTTGGTATTTCATTTAAAATAATAAAAATATTAGTACAAAAAAAAAAAAAAGAAACATTTTTTTTTTTTTTACAAAATAAAAAAAAAATAATCTTTTAAAATTTAAAAAAAAAAATCTTTTTAAAAATTTAAAAAAAAAAAAAATCTTTTTAAAATGAAAAAAAAATAATCTATATATAAAAAAAATAATAAAATATATTTTAAAAAAAATAAAAAAGAAATAATATTAAAAAAAAAATTAAATGAAAAAAACAAATTGAAAAAGAAAAGATAAAAAATAATTCTCGACGTGGCCCATCGTCGCAATAGTGTCTTGAGTATCCAGACCCAGTATACAGCTATCATTAGACTAGAGCGACCAGAAACATTTTGTGGCCCATTGTTGCAGTAGTATCTCGATTATCATGTGTGGGATCTATGAAGAACGTATAAACTCGAACGACAAGAAACGAGTCTGTAGTTATCTCACGTCAACATAATTGTAGATACTTCAATTTTGATTGGCTAAGCACTAAAATAAATCTAATATTATGTATTATCCAATCAAATACTAAAATTTGAATTTTATCTTAGTAAAACAGGCCCCAGACGAAGTCCACGTAGGCTATCATGCTCTATTTTGTCTTTGAAATTGATGTTGTGTGCCATCGCACTTTCGCACCTCTTACCCGTTCCTGTGGTCGTAGCGGGGGACTAGCGATGACCTCAGGGAGAGCAGGGGTTTCACAAAAACTGAAGCTAAAATCACTAACATAGATTTTAAAATCAAAGTGAAATTTTAAATTTATGCGTTTCACGAAGATCGATTGTAACTTAAAATTTAATTTTAATAGATTTTAGTTAAAATTACTTGTGCCTTGATGTGAGGTAACTATAGACTCGTTTCTTGTCGCTCGAGTCTATACCATACGTTCTTCATAGATCCCACACAGGGTAATCTGAACGACAGACCCACGATGTTTGACAGGTCACCCTACTCCTTGTCACGTACAACCGGGGATTCAAAATCACGCCAGTTGACTCAATGACGGGCTTTATGATATGACAGGCTTTATGATACAGCGCGCACGTGCTAACCATTCGCCTCCCCCCCCCCCCCGGCTACTTAGTAGTAGTAGGCCTATACTTCGAGGATTAGTTTCAAAGTTGTTAACTACTTTTGAAATTCAACCTCAGGGAGACCAAGTGTTTTAAAAACATTACATAACCTTTTGGGGGGGGAATAGGCCTTGCGCACTAGTAGGCCGAATGGTGTCATTAAAGTCAATGACTTTAAACGTCATTATGTATGTAGGCCTAGTTCTAGTTAGACTGGATAAACTAGTCTAAATGACGCTAGGCTTCTATAGTCTATTAATTATACATTTCTATTGACTTGCATATGTATAAATACATATATCCAAGTCCATAGACGTCATGGGTGGAAAAATTGTGTTTCACGTGTTGATGTCTGTTTACCTTTTTCCTTTCGGAAGGGGAGATAACTACAAACTCGTTTCTTGTTGCTTGAGTTATGCCACATAGGATAATCGAGACACTATAGCAACAATGGGCCACGAGATATTTCTGGTCACTCGAGTCTAATGATAGCTGTCGTAGGCTGATTTTATACTGAGTCTGGATAATCAAGACTCTATTACGACGATGGGCCACGTGCAGAATTCTTTTTTTGATTTTTTCTATTTCACTTATTTTTTTTTTTTAATTAAAATGTTATTTTTTCTATAGATTTTTTTAATCTTAAATATTTTATTAATTTTTTTTATATAGATTTTTTTTTATTTTAAAAAGTTTTTTTTTTCTTAAATTTTAAAAAGATTTTTTTTTCTTTTTAATTTTAAAAAGATTTTTTTTTCTTTTTAATTTAAAAAGATTTTTTTTTCTTTTTAATTTAAAAAGATTTTTTTTCTTAAATTTTAAAAAGATTTTTTTTTTATTTTGTAAAACAAAAGAAAAAAAAAATGTTTCTTTTTTTTTACTTTTATTTTTTATGATTTTAAATGAAATACAAAAAATAGCCCCAAAAACGCTATTGCGACCATGGGCCACCATAGACATCAGTTCAAGGATTATTTGATTAAATTTGCCGCTGAGATTCAGTTATTTTGAATTTGAACAAGTGATTTGGCTTGATCTAGCTGTCTTCATACGTGTATATTATCATCAAATGCTAATAGAACAACATATATTTTCTTGACAGTCATGATCTTTAATACAATACTAAATTCATTTCAGCTGAAAAACATATCCAAACTACCAAGAAAAATGGCCAAAAACACAATATCTTTCAAGATACTGTGTGTAAAACTTTAACAATCAACAATTTTAATATAGCTGCCATTATGTATTACACTTACAAAACAATGAATGGACAAGTGCCTGGTAAATTATATGTTATACATAACTAGTAAACTAGCAACATCAGACTTAGTGGACGTACATCAGGCTTAAGTTAAGAATTTACTCAACTTTCAATCACCGTTTATGAGAAATACATGTATCTTTGATCCAGAAAAACAAAACTTTGCACATAGTTTCTTATTAATGTATTTGATACATTGAAACAACACAAGTTTTATAAAGGGCTATACTTTAGTTAAAATAAGGCGAACAATTTTGAGTAAATTCTTAACTTAAGTCTGAGAATACTTTGTGAACTCTGGGCCAGGACTTTAATAAACATACCCAGTCAAATGTTGAGACACAACTTTTGCCTAACTATAATTATTATTGGTTAAATTAATTAATCAAGCATTAAGCTGTATATTTCACTGATTTTGACAGTTCATTCAGATAGTTATGATGCACTATACATGTACCAACCAACCAGAGACAGAAATACTGTTACTGACGATAAGTCAATGCACCTCCTTCAATTTGGACTAGTTATGAAAATTGAACTGGACATTGAATGGCTAATATATACAAACAAAACAAAAACGAAAAAATCTGGAAAATTCTGAAAAAAACATTCCTGAATCTAATTACCAAAAAAATCTGAAAAACTCTTAACCGAAAAATTACAAAATACCGAAAAACCAATACTAATTACTAAAATATTAGGGACCCTAACCCATGACCCACAATGAGTCCCCCTCAACTTTTATAAGTGGCTTAGCCTGACACATGACCTATCTACAGTGCCCCACAAATCTTATGTGTGATCTAGCATGATCCATGACCATCCTAGAGTGTCCCACTGTATTTACGTGTGTCCTACATGTAGCATGACCCATTACCCACCTAGTCTAACAATGACCCACATACATGTACAGTGCCCCACAAGTCTTATGTGTGACCTAGCATGATCCATGACCATCCTAGAGTGTCTCATTATATTTATGCGTGTACTAGCATGACCTATTACCCACCTAGAGTGTCCTACAATTTTTGGCGCTAATGCACTTTCGTACATGTAGTACTTGCCATGGTCGTAGAGACTTGAAATTTGCTGAGGGTGTTCAGGATGTCCAATTGTGATCTCACACCAAATTTCAGACCAATCGGTCAATAACTTTTGATTTTACACAACTTTTACTTCTCCCATTTTCTGACACACAGAGCTTGTCGTGCGGCCATGTTGTTTACTATTGAGACTCGAATACCAAGACACTAAATTAATATGACTTGCTGAACACCAAGCAGGCTTCTACCATCACTGATCATAAATATTAATATTAATAATACTAATAATAATAATACCGTAATAATAATAATAATAATAATAATAACAATAATAATTTTTGTCATTTTGTTAAAGCGATAATTTCATATTTTCTAAGAAAATCAAAACATAATTATTTCTATGTCTTTTGCTCAATAGGTTATCAACTCACTATTATACGACCATGGGCATTATTTCCCACCCTTAAAAATCATTGACACAGGAAATAATAACACAATTACCTCCCTTGTTTTCCTATTGCCTCCATGCATTAGCTACCTTCAAATGTTGGAATTTGAAGTTGAAAATGATAATTTTGCCAATTTCTCAGCTGGCAATAGTGACTTATAGGATTAATAGGATTATTCTTTAACAAGGTAGGACGGTTTATGGATACCATCTATTTTAAGGCTTTATTTTAATAAATTTTAAAAATATAACTTAAAAATATGAAATTGCAGCTTTAAGTAGCTGTTCTTTACGAATATAACTAGCCGCAGTAGCTCAATGACAAAGTGCTGGTTCAATAATCAGACGGTTCGATCCTGATTTTTGATGAAAACAGTTGTTATGCATGAGACCATGTCACATACCTCGATGGTCTCTTTATCAGGTGTAATGCATGAAATTATGTTGTATACCTCGATGGGCTCTTTAACAATTTTAATACATGAGACCATAATATAGCACCTTGATGGTCTCTTTAACAGTTGTAATAGATGAGAACATGTATTGCTAATGCACTTTCGTACACCTAATATTTCCCGTGATCGTAGAGTCTTAAGATTTGCTGAGGGTGTTCAGAGTCACTGATTATGAACTCGCACCAAATTTCAGACGAATCAGTCAATAACTGTTGATTTCACACAACTTTTCTTAACTGTTTGAAGGTGTACCTTGATGATGGTTTCTATACCATTTAATGCATGAGACCGTAATATATCACCTTGATGGTCTCTTTAACAGTTTTTATATATGAGACCATATATTGCTAATGCACTTTCGTACACCTAGTACTTCCTGTGATCGCAGAGACTTTGCTGATGGTGTTTAGGGTCACTCATTATGAATTCACACCAAATTTTTGACGAATCGGTAAATAACTTTTGATTTTACTCAACTATTCTTTAACAGTATGAATGCGTACATGTACCTAAGGTACCTTGGTGGTCTTTATGACAGTTTTAATAAACATGAGACCATAATATATCACCGAGATGGTCCCTTTAACAATTTCGATACATAAGACCATAATATAGCACCATGATAGTCTCTTTAACAGGTTTAATAGATGAGACCATATATTGATAATGCAATTTCGTATACCTAGTCGGTCAATAACTTTTGATTTTACATAACTTTTCTTTAACAGTTTGAATGCATAACTTGGTGGTGTCTATACCATTTTTAATGCATAAGACAATGTCATACCCTATCTTGACGGTCTCTTTATGTATTATACGATACGGTCCAATGTAATTAAAACTGATGAAGGGACCACAAACTTATAAAATATTCCTGTTTATTACACGATGTGGTCTCATGCAATTAAAACTTTTAAACAGACCACTACAAGGTACAACAATATGGTCTCCTATTTTAGGGCATGGTAGGGTCTCGTGTATTAGAACAGTCATGAGATATGGTCCCATGTAATTAAAACTTTGAAAGAGACCATACAGGACAATGTGGTCCCTTGTCTTATAGCATATGGTCCCATGAAATGAAAATTGTTTAATAGACCATCAACATACATAATTATCCTGTGTATTCAAAGTTATGCATTAAAATTGTGAAGGGTCCATGAAGGTACATTACGGTCTCTTTATTTCATCGGATATTTTTCAGGTTTTTTGTATTGAGATATGCAGAACGCATCTGTGAAAAGGAAAGTGTTTAGCTTAGCTTTAAATGTATTTCAGGAGTAAATGGTTTGTAATGTTTTAAGACAATGAATTCCCCAAGAGAATAGGAAAGAATGTAAAAGATCCGTTTGTAATTCAAGATTCACTTATCCTTGATGCAAAAATAACCATTCACAAGTTCTCATGTGAGATTACACTTAATAGACGGAGAGATATAAAAAAAAATACCAAGAACAAATTGCAAAAGAATTTCTTTCACTGGAATCTAGTAAAGAGATTTCTAAAGGACTTCCAACTCAAAATTGTCCGCTGAAACCCTGTAGTGTTTTTCATAATTAGCATAAATCCAAGATGGCCACCAATTGGACTTTCTGGCCTCCATATCTTGGAAATGGCTCGTTTAGGTAACCCTTTACTAAATTCCAGTGAAAGAAATTATTTTGCAATTTGCTCTCGGTACTTAAACATACATTATGCAAGAGCTAAATTTGTCTATTTTAGGTGTTTCTTTAGGCCTGAAATGTTATCTAAATTATTAATTAGACATTAATTAACCTATCCAGACAATAATCAAGTCTAGATGGCATTGATAGCCTGCGATCTTTAGTGGATTATGAGCCGATTTACTGCATAACTTTCCTTCACAATTTAACGATTAAATGGATAATCGAGACTATGCTGTTTATCATACTGACTTTAGTAATGATGATCGAGGCTAGGCGGAAATTTCAATAGCTTAGTTCTCAGTTCATAGTGGATCAATTTGAATGAAATTTTCAGCAAATTGCCTTTACATGTACATTAACTGCCAACTCGTTATCGAATCTCCCATAATGTTTCTTTAACAAACAGAAACGATATCTCTCCGTCTATAAGTGTTTAATTATAATGGTGGTATGGTATATATATATATTATTACAAACTAATGTCTTGTATAGTTTATGCCATTATCTTTGATAATACGTGCATTTAATGAAGAGATACATGTAGTCTATATTTTCAACTATAGCATTACAAAAATCACAGTAAATTATATGATGGATATATCTAAAACGAAATGTTACTATTTTTTAATCTTTCGTTATTCTTGTATCAGTGTAAAAAATATGTTGTACTTGATCTTCTTACAGTAATCTTTTTTTTTCCATTTGGCAATAGCTATACGTTTTGTGTAGTTATTTTGTATAAGCGTTTCATAAATATCTCTGAAGGCCAATGTCCGATATATAAGGAAAAAAATAAAATATTATCATTAATTAATGTATTCATAATTTTGGATTTAATTGTAATTTTTAAATTATGATTATTTCAGATCAATTGATTTTTGAAGGGAAACAATTTTTCAATATAACATGTGTATGTTATTACCAATTCTGAAATATGTTTGTGTAGAAAGGGTTGAGACAATGTCCCTAATATTAAAATTAGATTGGTATTAAATGTTGATTACAATTTTGTGGAATATATTCATAAATAATTTTCCATGGTTATTTTTGTTATGAGTGTAATTTCTTTATCCAAAAGACAATTCGGCTCTTCAACATTTCATGGAAATCTACCATAATGACATTTTGTTAATTTTTACAAGGGCCTGACCACGAGTGGTTGAATATAATCTTATTAAACTATGAAATAATAATCTGGATTAGTTATCGGTAACGTTGGGTAAAATATTAAATTTAGAGATACAGAATGCTTTTGTAACCAGGCTACGTTTCCCTACTAATGTCAGATTTCGTTTTGTCCACCTGTTCATTGTGTTCATACAAAATTCTTTATGAAATCGATTCCCAACCCAAAATCTTAATATTTTCTTTCTGTAAAATTATTCCCAAATTCATTACTGCTATTTTAGTCTGCTATCTCACTATCTCAGTTTTGATTGCATTAATTACATTAAAATTTCAAATAGGTGTGGTGTTGAAATCATTCAATAAACAAGTTATAGTCATTTGATGATTTTTTTTCCAAATTCTATGCCATCAATATATTTACAATTTCTAATATTCCTACATAATGTTTCTAGAAAAAGATTAAAATGTTTGAACTGAATGGACATAGGCAAATCTTAGGGGGCAGAATCTGAATGCCTGAAAAAGCATCTTCATAGCCTAGTTCGGGCAGAAAAGCAGGACGTTAAACTGTTCTAATGCATGAGGCCCTACTGTGGCCTAAATCAAAAGTCATTGACCTATTCATCTGAAATTTTGGGTCAGTTCATAATTAGTGACCCCAAACACCCTCAGCAAATTTCAGGTCTCTGCGATCACCGGAAGCACTAGGTGTACGAAAGTGCAATTAGCAATATATGGTCTCATAAATTACAATTGTTAAAGAGACTGTCACGGTGCTATATTATGCAATCTAATTAAAGATACATTATGGGAGATAAGATAAAGAGATGGCAGTTCTCGCTATAATAGTTAAAAACTAGATAGTGTAAAGGTAATTTGCTGAAAATTTCAGTCAAATTGATCCACTATGAGCCGAGAAAGAAGCGGCTGAAATTTTTGCATTGTCTCGGTCATCATTACTAAAATCATTAATATAAACAGCATAGTCTCGATTATTCATTTTTATTGATTAATTATCAATAGCCGTTAGCGGCATATAGGAATCTAATCCAGCCAACATCGAAGGCTAGCCTTCACATCGAGAGTTTATTATGGCCTGGATAAGTTAATTAATGTCTAATTGATAATTTAGATAACATATCAGGCCTAAAGAAAGACTTGTAATAAGCAGATTTTGCTCTTGCATAATACATGTTTAAAATATAGATCTATATTTCGTTTCGTTTTTTTATACTTTCGATGGCCTTACACTACATGTAGATCTAACAAGTTATAGTGGGAGTTCAAGTTCTATGACGTCAGGTACCAAGCAAGTGACATTTGACCCGATTACGTCAGTCATTCGATTAACCAACTAGCGATCGCCATGTATTTTTTTATCTACTTTTGCTTTGTTTTGATCTCTATTGCCGCTAATGTCTACCCACAGTTCCGCGCAAAAACAGGTTAAACGCCCGATTCGACAGACCATTTGATTGGCTGACCCCTCATTTCAAGCAGAACACGAGTTAAATAACAACGCTTCTAAATCCAAGTAAAATTGAAATTTTGAACTATAAAAACGAAATGAAATTGGATCTGTGTTTTATTCAGATTGTATATTATGGTCCCATATCAAAATTGTTAAAGAGACCATCGAGGTATACGGCATTGTCTCGTGCATTACAAAAGTTATAGAGACCACCCAGGTATGCTTTCAAACTGTTAAAGAAAAGTTGTGAAAAATCAAAAGTTATTGACTGATTCGTCTGAAATTTGGTGCGAGTTCATTTTATTAGTGACTCTAAAACCCTCAGCAAATCTTAAGACTCTACGATCACATCACATCATAGGAAGTACTAGGTGTACGAAAGTGCATTAGTAATATATGGTCTCATATATTACAACTGTTAAAGAGACCATCAAGGTGCTATATTATGGTCTCATGCATTAAAACTGTTAAAGAGACATGGTCTCATGCATTAAGGATGTTATAGAGACCACCAAGGTACGATTTCCAAATGTTAAAGAAAAAAAAAGTTGTGTAAAATCAAAAGTTATTGACCTATTGATCTGAAATTTGGTGTGTGTGAAGTCATAAGTAGTAACCCTGAACACCCTCATCAAATCTGAAGTCTCTACGATCACGGGGAGTACTAGGTGTACAAATTATTATAGTCTCATGTATTAAAATTGTGACATGGTCTCATTTCTCATGCATTTACAACTGATAAAGAGACCATTGGTCGTATAACCGTTGACCATTTTCATCAAAAATCGAAATCAAACCATCTGATTATCCAGCCAGCACTTTTTCACTGATCTACCGCAGCTAGTTACAGTCGTAAGGAACAGCTACTTAAAAAAATGACGAAAATTGTTATTATTATTATTTTTGATCAGTGATGGTAGAAGTTTGCTTGCGTTCAGCAAGTCATATTAATTTAGTGTCTTGGTATTCGAGTCTCAATAGTAAACAACATGGCCGCACGACAAGCTCTGTGTGTCAGAAAATGGGAGAAGTAAAAGTTGTGTAAAATCAAAAGTTATTGACTGATTGGTCTGAAATTTGGTGTGAGATCCCAATTGGACACCCCACAGCAAATACTAGCACCCAATTTTCATGCGTGACTTACATGTATAGTTCCCCCCAATTTTTATGCATGGTCTAGTCTGAGTGGCCTAGGCTAGGGTTTTCTTTTCAGTAATTAGTGTTTCTTTTTCGGTAAATATTAATTTAGTGATTTTTCAGTAGTTTTGTTAGATTTCTTCGTTAATTTCGATCAAAAAATTTTGTTCAGTATATTTCGGTACTTTTTGGATTTTTTTCGGTATATTGTACAGCCACATTGATTGAACAATATAGATCTACGATTGAAAAAAACAATTTTCAATCGTTGACAATATGAGACAATTGATTTGATACAAACTATGCAGTGTCTGATTCGAGGTAAAAAAAAAAAAAAATGAAAGAAGGTGGTGTAATGTCACTAGCCTATCACTAGCCTATCACTAGCCTACTGTACTGTGTCTGTAGTACTGCTATTAGTGCTATGACAAATTAATCATTAAACCAGACACAAAACAATGCCACAGTAAAACAATAATAACCATTGCATTGCCATAACGGCATTAGTCCGATAGGCCTACCGTAATAAAGCATTTCACACACACAAAATAATGATATTTAAAATTACCGGGTGTCAATGAAATAGATATCAAGGAACGGTCACGTGTATTTATAGGTAATCATACTAATCTGTGCGTAGACGGTCGTCTTGAGATAAATAGTAAACAATATAGGCCTAGAAGCCCATAATCCAGTCAAGCGCGACTGAACCAAACAACTGCCTTATAGCAATAGTAACTTCCGGTAAGAAGTGCGTTATAAATTACTATATTTCTTACAGCTCGAGAGATTAATGTTTAGAAATGTACTTGTAATTATGTTGGATATCAACAATCCGGTTCGTTTATTTCAATAAAACTCAATTACGTCGTCATATTTTTTTATATAAGTTCTACAAACTGTATTCATCCATTTTTTCCGGTGTGACAGTTTGAATTGACTCCCGGTGTGTGTTTGCTCAGGGGCTTTTGCGCATGTCTGAAGCTGTTGTTAGCGTTAACAACGAAATTTACTTCCGGTGATGTGCGATGGTTCCTGATCACTGATCAGTTCGGGAAAAAGTATAACGTATTTGGTTAGAGTTTTGTCATTAATAAATACACTTGTTATCGTGATTAGCTGTTGTTTTAGTGATCAGTAGTTACACGATCCACGGATCTGAGTTGATTGGCTTGAAAATTAAATTGATAGTTCTATCATCCGTGATTAATTGTTGCCGTTGTTTTTATTTTCGTGATTAGTCGTTACACTTTTTGATGTTTTAATAATTAACTATTTTGTAGATTGAATATTGGCCTTTATATGATTGGGATTTCTCTGTATCATTGTTATTTTAATTTTGTACTTCTTATTAAAATTTTTACAACTTCACAAAATATAGTATAGCCTATCTGTTTTATTACTCGTAGTATGGGTTTCAGGTCACGTGACTTTAATAGCGTGAAATCTGACAGCCGGCTGAAATATAGCCCACTTCCATCTATGATTCTAAATTACTATTTTATTTAAATGTATTACTAGCTATAGCAATTGTGTTGTAATAGTTTAATATCAATCTCAATAGCCTATCTGCAAAGATTCAGACTCAAAAACTATCGAAATGTAAGCGAAACTATATGGGCCCGAGTAATCACTGGAATTCACATATAATCACCGGAATTCACTTGGAAAACCCCCATTCCTCCCACAAAACTAATTTATTTTAAATGCATAATACATTATAATATAATGAATAACTATCTCTCCACAGGCCAGATGAAGGCGCTGTAAAAATTTATTTGAAAGACTACCGGAATTCATTTCAAATATTATGCATCATATTATGATAACGTAGGGCGCGTCGAATTACCCGTAAACTCCAAAAATGTTGACTGTGGAAACACAATGTGGAAACACAAAATAACAATTTAATTGAGTTTAAGAAGCCTCGCTGCTTTGGGCCCAAAATCGGAGGTTCATGAGAGATAACTCGATCGTGCCCTAAATATGTGATTTTTGTTGACAAGAAACTGTATAATTTCGTTGCAATTCGTTGTAATGTATTGTAATTAGTGATTGATTAATAGTTTATTGAAACTGTAATTATATGCATCAAACATATTATGATACATAGCATATAGTGCAATAAACAATTCAATATTATAGCTATATTTATTTATTTATAATTGCAAATTGTGTCGATTGTCACTTTCGGTCATCGACATCGTAACTTGTTTTGAAATAAATAAATGAAATCAATTTAGATACGTAATTGTCTCTGCTCAGAGTATTCTCGTGTTATGATAGTTTATTGTGTTGTGATTGTGATTTGTCACCTTTTACAATGACAATATTTAAATTTAATATGATTCGTAAATCCGATATTTTGATCATTAAAGGGAGATTACTCGACATAATATGTGTAGAAAATCTTGTAACTCGTCAAATTTGAGATATTTTAAAACAGTTATGTGTAGAACCTATTTAAAATTCATCAATTTTATCAGTATTTCAGTCCAAACTTTAACTTACAATATTATTTGACCAAAGCCATACACCGGAAATCATTTAATTACAATCACCGGAATTAACTTACGATCACCGGAATTCACTTTGAAGATATCAGAGAGAGAGAAAGAGAGAGAGAGAGAGAAATGGGGTTTAACGTCCACTCGACACAAACTAGGTCATTTCGGGACTAACATATGGTTTTAATTTTATTTCAATCATTCGCTTGCGCATAGGGGTCTTTAGCAGTGGGAGGAAACCGGAGGACCCGGAGAAAACCCATGAGGTTGGACAGGCGACCCTACTCCTTGTCACGTATAACCGGGGATTCGAAACCACGCCAGTCGACTCAATGACAGACTTTATGATACAGCGCGCGTACCCTAACCATTCAGCCATCCAACCCCCCTGAAGATATTCGCCCGTAAAATCTTCCTATTTTCTATTAATTTTAATATTGAATTACCGTAAAACACATAAAATCACCGGAATTCACATTGAAAACATATAAACACCGGAATTCCCTTTCAACATATCGGAATTCGCACTGAAGACCTTCGTATTTACTAATATTTTACATTAATAATAAATTACTTTAAATCACCGGGATTCACTTTGAAAACATATAAACATCGGAATTAACTTTCAACATATCGGAAATCGTACTTAAGACCTTCGTATTTACTATATAATATTTTACATTAAAGGCTCAATACCACTCTTGTTGTAACTGAATAATATGTCCCAATCTTTATTCAGGTCAACAAATTGCACTATTTTACAATATTCCAATTAATTGATGATACAAATTTCATCTTAACACACCTAATTTAAAAAATTGGAAAAATTCAACTAAATGATTTGAAAAGCTTGATGTAAAGCTTTTCAAATGTGACTTGGATTAAAATATTTTTGAACCCTCTGGACAAGTAAAATAGGATTTAATGGATAATTTACACAACAGGTAACTAGGACACTAACACATCTAGTACTTAGAATAAGGCTATTTTTTTTTTTATTTTCTGGATCTGTCAAGCCAGCAAGAGTGTTATTGTCTCTTTAATAATAATAATAAATTACTTTTAAACACCGGAATTCACATTGAAAATATTATAAACACCGGAATTCACTTTCAAAATATCGGAATTTGCACTTAAGATCTTCGTGTTTACATGGAACTTATGTATTATAAGGTCCATGGTATTTACTATTATTTTACATTAATAATAAATTACTTTAAAACACCGGAATTCACTTTGAGAAAATCGGACATTGAAAACATATAAACACCGGAATTCACTTTGAAAACATTTAAACATCTGAATTCACTTTCAACATATCGGAATTCGCACTCAAGACCTTCGTATTTACTAATATTTTACATTAATAATAAATTACTTTAGAACACAGCAATGACCGGAATTCACATTGAAAACATAAACACCGGATTTCACTTTCAAAATATCGGAATTCGCACTTCAGACCTTCGTATTTGTAATATTTTACTAAAAAATTAATTTAAAACACCGGAATTCACTTACAAAATATCTGAATTTGCACTTAAGACCTTCGCATTTGCTAATATTTTACATTAATAATAAATTACTTTAAAACACCGGAATTCACTTTGAGAAAATCGGAATTCGCCCCAAGACAATTGTATTTACTTATATTTTGCATTAATATTAAACTCGGATGTATCTGCTGTAAAACGATATTTCCAGATGGTCATCTCGGGGAAACACGATATGATAAGAACACCGCAGTAATCCATGTAAAATGTCAAACCTAACATTTCTTGAAATAACGAGACGCAAAAACACAGGGGTCACGCAATTTCGGCTTAATCCTTACTGATTATTGCTTAAATCAACACTAACGTGTTTCGTAGTTATTTTAATAATTAATTTGCAGTGGATATGAAGTTCACATTTATGTTTAACCTAATTATTATTTTTGACACGGCCCTTTTGTTGATTTTCTCTAGAATCATATAGCTATAATATTAAATTGTTTATTGCACTATATATATATATATATATATATATATATATATATATATATGTTTCATGTACATATTACTTTTTCAATAAACTATTAATCAATCTCTAAGTACAATACATTACAACGAATTGCAACGAAAGTATACATTTATTTTTTGTCAACAAAAATCACATACACGAGTTATCTCCCGTGAACCTCCGAGTTGGGCATATAAAGCAGCGAGGCTTCTTAAATTCACCTTGTCTGCGATATCACCTCGGTGGAAGCGGACGTTAAATAAAACTAACTCACACACTTAAATTCACCTTTTGTCTGCGATATCACCTCGGTGGAAGCGGACGTTAAATAAAACTAACTCACACACACTTAAATTCACCTAAATTGTTATTTTGTGTTTCCACAGTCAACATTTTTAGAGTAATTAGGTGTTATTTTGGAGTTATTGGGTAATTTGACACAAATTGTTATTTTGTGTTATTTTGGAGTTAGGCCTATTGGGTAATTCGACGCATCCCCCGACGCACCCACTCCCAGCTACGTTATCATAATCATGATGCATATATTTGAAATGAATTCCGAACCGATATTATAGTCTTTCAAATAAATACACTTACAGCGCCTTCGTCCGGCCTGTGGAGAGGTCAAAATAGTTATTCGTTATATAATGTATTATACATTTAAAATAAATTAGTTTTGTGGGAGGAATCGCGGATTTTCGAAGTAAATTCGGGTGATTGTAAATGATTTCCGGTGAATTCCGGTGATTCTAACCGCGAATGGGCCAATTTATACCGTTTATAATACGGCAGACGCTCACGGAAAAAATATCGCTCTGACGTCACGGGAGCGGAGATTTTGGATCAACGCAAATTGAAATTGCTACGACTCCCTTTATTGGTGAATCCGCGCCTTAGACACTTTGTATTTCTACTTTTTATCGATATAAACAAACTATAGAAACTCGACACCCTCTCCTTGATGATACAGTAATACTGTAAAATTTAATACTCCTACAACTGCGCATGCGCAAAAGGGTAATCACACACCAGGAACCATCTCACACTGTTACACCGGAAAGTAACAGAGGGGGTGATAACTCCGAGAAGTCGCTGTGTAAATTTTAGTTTTTAAACAAGCAAAATTACAGAAAATGTCTCTTGAAACTGTACCGAAAGATTTGCGACATTTACGAGCATGTTTAATGTGTTCGTTGATAAAAGTAATTGATAATCCATTATTTTGAGTTTTGCTGAGATATGACCATTGAATGTATAATACTAAAATTGTCCGGTGGCTGAAGGAATCTGGGTGGTGATCAGGCGTTTGAGGGGGTGTTTGCGAGATATGGGGCGTCCAATGTCTACAATTGGGGGGCTATGTAATTTATGTTGACATAAAAATGATGATGATCATGTTATATTTATATTATTATTAATAAAACATAAATTTCTAGGACTGCCCATCTCTAAAGAAGTTAAGAAATGTGGCATACACACAAAGACTAAATAAATCTAATCAATTCCATTAAATGAAAGCAGAATAAGTACTTCTCAGAATTCTCGAAATATACTTAGTATTTTCGACTAAAATCATCAATTTAGGATTCAAAATGTCGGTTAACTAGCTTAGCCTTAGGGTCTGTTCTCAAGTGGAGCTAACTGTAGACAGGCAGCCTTAGTTTAGTATGGCCGCCCATATGAACTGTATGTTCATATGTAGACAATTGGCCTATTATTAACATACACTGGTTACCTCTAATAAAAACAGCAGTGCATTTCCGAAGTTTTGTATTGTTTCTGAATATCCCATTACTTCTTTGAAAAGTATATTTAAACAAAATATCGATGTGGTGCTACAGTTATACAAATCATGTGTCCTGGAGGCATAACAACCCAAGCCAACCTGGAAAATTACATGCTGTAAAGTGTAGTTGTAATTCAAGGGAATTCAGTAACTATTTTAGTGGCCCACTCTTCACAATTTGTGATATAATTACTTATTTCAATACAGATTGTGATCTTTGAGAATTATGCGTTTAAAGCTATTTTTTAAATTTTTACTTGTAAAGCCTTGAAGGATGGATGAATTGTAGCAGCAGACAATACAAGATGCAGCTACGCTATTGAAGCTAAGAGGAGATAATCCTCAAATTTGGAATTTAGTTGTGGGGATATTTTTGATGTATCATCCACTAAATCCCATTGCATCCGTATTTAGAAAATTATTACCTAAGGATCGGATTCAGCATAATTTATATGAAATATTGTATTCCATGTTACATATATAGGCCAATACACGTAATCAAACTATCTGTCATAATAATTTTAATAAAATATTTTAAATCACCTCTGTAGCTGTATTATATCTTATTTCATTCAGACATTTGAGCAGTTTGAATATGATGGATGTGATAATTGTGAAGAACATCTACATATGAAGAACAATAGGGACAATGTTTATGAATGTACAAGTTCCAATTTTGATGGGTAAATAAATACATGTAACTTTGAATTATAGAATTGATAAAACGAGGAAACCACATGTATACTAGTGGAAAATATTATCACCAGCAAAGTTCTGCTTGCAGGGACCAGGGTATGCTCACTGATTCAAAAACATCTGATAACACTTCTTATTTAATTAGGAAGTTCATCTTCATGAGTCTAACCATTTGTTTTTATACGGCCACATTTTCATGTGGACGTATATTGTCGTCACCCCTGTCCGTCCGTATGTCCGTCTGTCTGTCCACAATTTGTATGTGGACACTCTACAAGTCACAATTCTTATCCGATTTTGACGAAATTTGAAATATGGGTTTATCTCCAAAAGATCTTGGTTCCTTTTGATATTGGCATGTATCGGATCAAACTTCATGGATTATGGCCCTTGATTGTTCGAAAAATCATGTTTTTAGCTTGTGGACACTCTAGAGGTCACAATTTTTATCTGATTTTGTTGAAATTTAAAATGTAAGTTTATAACCCAAAGATCTCGGTTGCTTTCGATATTCGCGCATATTGGACCGTAACTTCCTGATTTATGGCCCCTGATTGTACGAAAAATCACGTTTTTTAGCTTGTGGACCCTATGGAGGTCCCAATTATTATCCGATTTAAAAGAAAACCTGTGAATATATCACCGTTACACCTTAATGATGGTAAAAATATCGTATATCAAGGTTGTGGACCCTCTAGAGCTCACAATTTTGATCCTATTTTGATGAAACTTGAAATACATGTTTATAACCCAATGATCTTGGTTCCTTTCGATATTTGCGCATATCAGATCGTAACTTCCTGAATTATGGCCCTTGATCGTATGAAAAATTGAGTTAACAATTTTTATACAATTTAAAAAAACGTTTCATTATACCACCGTTACACCCTAATGATGGTTGAGTTTGAATTTCGTGTAAATCGGACCAAAACTGCCGGACAAAATGGCCGCCACTCGTAATCTTATCGTGTAAAAACTAAAAATAGGGTATATCAAGGTTGTGGACTCTCTAGAGGCTACAATTTATAAACATCTGGTATGTCATGGTTGTAGACCCTCTAGAGGTCACAATTTTGATCCGATTTTAATGAAACTTGAAATGCATGTTTATAACCCAAAGATTTTGGTTCCTGTCGATATTCGCACATATCGGATCGTACCTTCCTGAATTGGGCCCCTTGATGTTACGAAAAGTCACTTTTTGTTTAGCTTGTTCTCTATCCATCTCTTGAAAAATGTGGGTGTATCCTGCCTGGCAGCCGCTGGTTCACTTTGTAAAAATTAGTAGCAGAGAGCAATAGGACAATCATCTGAATTGTCCACATGATACTGTAAACTTTAGGGAATAAATTTATAGAAAACGAACTTGTAAATGTATTGATCATTGATATGATGTAATTGTTTATTACAGTATGGTTGCTATGATGGGAAATGAAGATAGTTGGGTTGCTAAATGGCAAAGAATAGGTAAGTATCATTTAATGGAGATCTGAATAAATTGTCTTCACAATTTTTTTCACAGACTCCATTCACGTTTCTGATCGATTCAGTTGTTGTCATAAAGGTAGCATCAGTTTGTAGGTACATTATAAAGTATAGATGTTATTTGATAGATATGCTATGGGTTATATTCCAAAACATTGTGCTATAGATCTAGGGCTGTAATCACTACAGGCTATGATGAGTGCAACTACACTAGGATTAGAGTCATCATTTGCCACTTTCCCCAATTCTACATTTTTCTCTCACTACAGAACAGTTATGCATGCTTAAACAACTATGAAATAAAGCTCTACCTTGTTAGTCTCAATCTGATCGAGATGTATTAATTGGATCTTAGTTAATTTTTAGTTTAAAGTTTAAACTTATTTTATTGTATCAACATTACATCGTACAATACATTAGATATTAACAAAAGTACTAACAACTTATAAGTGTCTTCTATTTATTAACAGGTAGATGTGCGAAGGGTGTTTATGCTATATCAGTAACTGGTAAATTACCTCCAGGAATTGTCAGAGATTTAGGAAGAAAAGGAATCGCTTATAGATCTCGTGACACAAGTATTAAATCCTGAGATCGATTCATGTGAACAATGTGAAAGTGTGAATATAAACAATGAAGAAGACATTTTTAACAGATTGAATACGATTTATTATGGGTTTTATGGTGTAAATGTCATTTCATTTTATTTAATTTTCATTTCATTGTGAATGGTTAGAAGATCGGTCATGTCAAATTCTAAGAACAGACATTTCGCATAGAAATCATTTGAGTAAATGTTACAACTGTACAATCAACACTAATTGAATGAAATTCAATGATAAGTGCAAATGCAAAAAATTATGAGATATAATTTTTGTACCTGTAGTGTAAAGGTGCCTGTAAATAAAATATCAATATCTTTTCTGACTACTGTAATTAATTTCATACTAGCACTTATTAAAGGGAGATATGTTGGTTAAGTTGTAATTGTATGGAAGAATAACGTTGCTAATATTATTTTAGTGTCACTGTACATAATGCATATGTCAGGAGTTCAAAATACGTCTTTTAGTTTTATGGTTGTATGTGACAAGGAGTAGGGTGAAGGGTCGCCTGTCCAACCTCGTGGGTTTTCTCCGGTTTCCTCCCACTGCTAAAGACCCCTACGCGCAAGCGAATTATTGAAATAAAATTGAACCATATGTTAGTCTTGAAATGACCTAGTTTGTGTCAAGTGGACGTTAAACCCCATTTCTCTCTCTCTCTCTCTTTTAGTTTTACAGTTTGCAATTTCCATTGCTCCACAATACCATGAACATTGAAATAATATTGTCTCATAATACTTTGGTCATTTTTATACACACCCATTTCAGTGTCAATATATTATATCATCACCCATGTTTGTCTGTCCATGTACTCATCAACATCATAGAAGTATGGGACGCATGAAAGGACGCATCCTATTGATTTTCACCATTCTGCAACCTTCCATTCTAGAGTTACACCCCCTTTTTATATAAAAACCTGCGGCTGCCAGGCAGGATACACCCACATTTTGCAAGAGATGGATAGAAAACAAGCTAAAAACAAACAGGATTTTTTGTACAATCAGGGGCATTAATACAGAAAGTTATGGTCTGAAATGTGCAAATATCAAATAGGACTGAGATCTTTGGGATATAAAGATATGTTTTAAGTTTCATTAGAATCAGATAAAAATTGTGACCTCTAGAGGGTCCACAACCTTCGTATTGCATACTTTTACACAATTTGCATACAAAGAGCGGCCATTTTGTCGGGCAGTTTCATTTCGATTTTCCCGAAATACCAATTCAACCTTTATTATGGTGGAATGGTGAAATATTTAAACTGTTTTTATACGCCCACATTGAAATGTGGTCGCATATTGTTGTCGCCCCCGTCTGGCGGTCCGGCGTCCACAATTGCTTGTGGACACTCTAGAGGCTAAAGTTAATATCCGATTGACTTTAAATTTATACACAGTGTTTAAGGTCATGAGACGAAAAAGCCTATTGATTTTCAACGATTTTCGATAATTACTGCCTGAGTTATGGCCCTTGATCACTTTGAAAAATCTTGTGGATGCTCTAGAGGCTAAAGTTAAAGTAGCTAAGTCCGTAACTCAATATCATCCAAAATCTTCGACATTGAAAACACGAATTTTTTGGCAATTTAAATCAGCATTGGTGTTGTGATCTTACCTGGAAAAGATGGGCTTCTGATATCCAATATTTAAGACAAAATAAACATTTTACCATTGGTACACGAATCGTGTACCATAAGGCGTTTATGCGCCATTTGTAACAAGGTGCTCAAAGAATGAGGCTAGACATATTCCACAAGTCCTGTCAAACGGTGATATCATGTTCTTATTTGGAGAGCATGCGCAATAAATAATATCGGTGTTGACTGGAATAACCAGACGCTAGAAACTGACTTGCGGTTGAGACTTCTGGCGTATTTCGCCGAACATAACTGATGACAATTCACAGTAAAACGGACACGATTGAATGTAAAACAATTTATATGAATTCATATTACATTATTATATGTGTTGCGACCCATTTGTGCCAATTTCTAGGTCCAAAATATTAGCGATTTAGCTCCTTTAATATCCGATCGACTTTAAATTTATACACAGTGTTTAAGGTCATGAGACGAAGAAGCCTATTGATTTTCAGCGATTTCCGATAATTACTGCCAGAGTTATGGCCCTTGATCACTTTGAAAAATCTTGTGGACGCTCTAGAGGCTAAAGTTAATATCTGATTGACTTTAAATTTATACACAGTGTTTAAGGTCATGAGACGAAGAAGCCTATTGATTTTCAGCAATTTCCGATAATTACTGCCAGAGTTATGGCCCTTGATCACTTTGAAATATCTTGTGGACGCTCTAGAGGCTAAAGTTAATATTTGATTGACTTTAAATTTACACACATTGTTTAAGGTCATGAGACAAAGAAACCTATTGATTTTCATCGATTTCCGATAATGACTGCCAGAGTTATGGCCCTTGATCTCTTTGAAAAATCTTTGTGGACGCTCTAAAGGTTAAAGTTAATATCCGATTGTCTTTAAATTTATACACAGTGTTTAAGGTCATGAGACGAAGAAGCCTATTGATTTTCAGCGATTTCCGATAATTACTGCCAGAGTTATGGCCCTTGATCACTTTGAAATATCTTGTGGACGCTCTAGAGGCTAAAGTTAATATTTGATTGACTTTAAATTTACACACATTGTTTAAGGTCATGAGTCAAAGAAACCTATTGATTTTCATCGATTTCCGATAATGACTGCCAGAGTTATGGCCCTTGATCTCTTTGAAATTTTTTTGTGGACGCTCTAAAGGCTAAAGTTAATATCCGATTGTCTTTAAATTTATACACAGTGTTTGAGGCCATGAGACGAAGAAGCCTATTGATTTTCAACGATTTCCGATAATTACTGCCAGAGTTATGGCCCTTGATCACTTTGAAAAATCTTGTGGATGCTCTAGAGACCAAAGCTATCATCCGATTGACTTTAGATTGATAAACAGAGTTTAAGATTTTGAGGTTAACAAGTATATTGATTTTCAATAGATTTTGATAACTTGGAACAGCTAAATTCAAGATATTAAATGTTTCGTACACTAAATGTTACCATTGGGCAGAACTAAAAGCCAAACAAATTCTTATGATTTTCTGATAATTAATTAATGACTTGTTACTTTTAATCAGATTTTAGTGTATTACAAATGTTTCATTACTGACAATAGAACAAATATGCGACAACTCCTGTTGACTGCTCGGATGAATTAGCTGCTGTGGGCAAATGTTTCGTTGCCTGGCAACCTATCTTTTTATATGGCCTTAGAATCCACTACAGAGATTTAATCATATTAGACCGTGATCAATTGAACACGTCCATTGATTTTTATCCTCGTGTATTAAATCATTGACATAAGTCTTTTTTTTTCACAACAGTGTTCAAGGTATTACAAAAAGTGACCGACAAGGAAAGATATGTTTTATACAGACTAGACGCCATTTCAAAAATTTAAATTATTTCATAAAAAAAATATTAACGAAACAGTGGATAATTGAAATTTTGACAGAAACAGTGGATAATTGAAATTTTGACAAAGATGGATGAGAGAGAGAGAAATGGGGTTTAACGTCCACTCGACACAAACTAGGTCATTTCGGGACTAACATATGGTTTAATTTTATTTCAATAATTCGCTTGCGCATAGGGGTCTTTAGCAGTTGGAGGAAACCGGAGGACCCGGAGAAAACCCACAAGGTTGGACAGGCGACCCTACTCCTTGTCAGGTACAACTGGGGATTCGAAACCACGCCAGTCGACTCAATGACAGACTTTATGATACAGCGCGTGCACGCTAAACATTCAGCCATCCCCCCCCCCCCCCCCAAAGATGGATGAACTATATAAACCGTTTACAAAACTCACAGACAAGAATAAATGTCTGATATACCACAGTAAATAATATTTAAGAAAGTTGTATGGCTGAACAAACCTTTTTTTTCACCACTGAGCCTGATACAATCACAAAGCCCCCACCCCCCTAACAAACACACACACATTTTGGGTTGAGTACAAAATTCTGAATGATTGGATTGACTGGGGTTCGTAAATGGGTCGAATTTTTTCTAATATAGCCTGTATTATTTACTGCTTGGGATTCGTACCTTGATTGGTTTGTTCTAATACAAAACCAATGTTCAAAATTTATATTTTATTTAACTTGTGTTACTCGCCAAGTATATATCCCAGAATGCACCAAATTGAATCTATTTTTAAACATTTTCTGTGAGAGTACCCCCACATCCCTCGTGGTGCGATTCACGGCGCAATGGACCCTACGCCTTTTTATACGTCGACATTCACAGTTTGGACGTATATTGCTGTCGCCCCCTTCTGTGTGACTATGTGTGGTCTACAGACCGCAGTTCTTAACTGATCGCCTTGAAGCTTTCTATACTTATTCCTTATACCCTAAGGATGATCCCTATTATATTTGGTGCATGCCCGACCCCAGGGACAGAGCCATGCCCATTTTCGTTTGTATATGTTTGTCGTCTACATTAACGGATCCACTTCAAACTTTGCATACTTATTCCCTATACCCTAAAGATGATCCGTATTGTTTTTGGTGAAATCCCGAGCCCCAGGGGCAGAGCCACATCCATTTTTCTTTATGTGCCTGTGTGCTGACTACAGGTAACAATTCTTAAGGGATCGTCTTGGAACTTGGCATTTGTATTCCTTATAACCCAATGACGGCAACTACTGATTTTGGTGTATGTTTCTCTTTGTGTGTCTGTGTGTCGCCTACTACAGGCCGCAATTTTTAATGGATTGTCTTGAAAACTTTTCATACTTATTCCCTATACCCTAGGAATGATCTCTTTTATTTTTAGTGCATGTCCGAACCCCTGGGGCAGAGACACGCTCAATTTTTGTCTGTGTCACCTATAGGAATGACCTCTTTTATTTTTGGTGCATGTCCGAACCCCTGGGGCAGAGCCACGCCCAATTTTTGTCTGTGTCACCTATAGGCCGCAATTCTTAGAGCAGATCCTTTTGAAACTTTGCATACCTATTCCTTATACCCTAAGGATGATCCCTATTGGTTCTATTGAATGCCCGACCCCCAGAGACAGAGCCACACCCATTTCTTCTTTGTGTGTCTGTATCTTGCCTACTTTCGAAAATTCTTAATGCACCGTCTTGGAACTTGGTATATGTATTCCTTATAGCCTTATCGTTATCGGCTGCAGGCTGCAATTCTGAATGGATCATCTTGGAACTTGGTATATTTATTTCTTATACCGTAAAGATAGCAACTGTTTATTTTGGTGTATGCCCCGACCCCCTATCACACCCACTTTTTTGTCAATAATTAGTCTGTAAATTTTGGCAAAACAAACCCAACACCTAGCCTTCTTTGCCTCTTGTCTAACTTCTCTGCTTCAAACGGGATAATCAAGAGAAATGAAGCAGTATAAAATAAGATAGATCTGTTCTTGTTACTGATAAGATAAATCTATATATAAGCCATGCTTACATATCCAGCATTGGCTCCCTTTGGATAATATTTAGTGGATATATTCCAAATAAAACTCACAATCAATTCTGTATACTATGGTAAATTTATATTTAGTTGTAGAACACGCTATGCTAATAACACAAATGAGTAAATCATTAAAAGGATTAATAATAAATGACTATATGAATTTAATTATAATGATTTTTTCTGTACCAATTTTATCTCCTTATTTGTGAGTGAGATGTATGGTGGATTTACCTCTAACATTGGCGTGGTGATGGCCTTTTGTTAAAAGTAAACCTGGCGTCTGGTTCCTTTACTATATAGGCCTACATGTAATAACCCTGGTTTGTAATGCTACCTTGCTGTAAGTTTCGTTAAATTCAGACCCACATAACGTTGAAGAGGTTTTCTCTTTGAACTAGTTTTATATATATATAATAAAATTGGACATTGTTACATGCTCGGGACTGTGCAGTATTGCGCAGTGGACGCTTACGACTGGCCTCCGGATCCATTCACTTGATTTGATTTGATATTTGCTCATATTTTGCAATATCTGTTTTCTGTCTTGTCCGCAGGTTTATCTCGTAGATTTTTTTGGCGTGTAATGCGGTCCTCCTACACTTACTGTTAGACTGAAGTTGAAAATGAACATTAAAGGTGATTACATAATTGTCAACCGCCTTTCGAAGAAAGCAGGCGACTATTAAAATGGGTTCGTCCGCCTGTCTGTCTATCTGTCCGTCCGTCACACATTTTTGGGACTCAATAACTCTCCTTCTAATTCAGCTAGAATGTTCAAACTTGGTGTAGGTGTTTATTAGGTCAATGCCTTGATGTGCATTTTCTGCTTCTGGTAAGCAGAGATAAGCAATTTGATTGGTTGATGCTTTGGGACACGATAACTTTAGTTCTAATTAAGTGAGAGTGATAAAATTTGGTGTATAGTTTTATTACACCGATGCCTTGACTAAGTTCGATAATGAGCATTTTCTGCTTAGGGTAAGTAGAGCGACAAGCAATTTGATTAGTAGAGACTTTGGAACACAATAACTGCTACTGGATTCTTCGTTAACCACAGAGAAACAGGTCGAACAACTTTGTCGTACGTTCTATTACCATCTCTGATGTATTGGCAAGATTCGACACCTCTTGACAGTTGAAGTCGCCTGTAAGCTGCTTGTGCGTTCCTTGGTATTCTCTAGACTCGATTACTGCAACAGTGCTTTGATTGGAATTCCCAAAAAACTTCAAAAAATTCAAAACACCGCCAACAGAATAATAACAAGAACACAAAAGTACTCTCACATAACTCCCTTCTTAAAATCATTACATTGGTTAATCATAGAAGCCCGGTTAACTTTCAAGATTGTAACATTGGTTTATATGTGTCAACATGATCTTTCCCCATCTTACCCCACGGATCTCATTCAATCATATCAACCAAATCGACCACTTCGCTCACAAAATGTTATATTCTGGAGATTAGAATTCTTGTAGGTCGAGACAGGTTCTTTGTGTTATTGTTTTGAGAACAGAAATCTTGTAGGTTTCACAAGGATGAAATGCCGAGACAGCTAGTCCTCATACATAAAATTTCCCTCTCTAATCCACATACACAACATAAACAATCTGAATTTCTTGTATTCTGGTGGCTTCTAGCTAGACAGTTTCTATGTTATTATCTGGATATTAAAATTGGTTGTAATGGTTGTAGGCTGTAGACTTAACCATTACGTCTTAAAACAAGTACACAAACACATCCATACCTATTTGGAACTTTGGGAACTGTGATCAACAATTACAGAGCTGAACTCGAGGTTTATGACATTGTTAATCTAACAGGATTGTGGCTGATTTACATCTATGAGATATACTAGAGACTTTTGTCTCGCTTCTATTGGGTTTTCTGGTGCGTACACCTCATTCATTGGTCCTCGACGCGGCCAGTTATCGTTGATGACTTGTGGTTGGCCACTCAATATCTTTGATGACTGGTAGTTGGCAACCATATTAGGCTGTGGGCTTTTGATACAGAACAGAAAAAAGATCCATTAAAGCTCGCGCATTAGGCGATGATTGTGGTGTATGGTTTCATTGTGATTGTGAAAATTTGACTTAGTTGGAGTTTAACTTTTTTGGTCAATATTCCCTCTATTCCCTTTACCTGCTTGTCCTGTTATTTTGGTGGTACATCAATTGATACATACATGTATTGGTATTCACAGAGATTATCTAAGATAAGCCATGCTTCCAATAAGTGTACACGTATCTTGTACTACAGTGTACACGTATCGTATACCCCGGTGTTGACCGCTTCGCGCCTAAGGCGCTCGCAACGTTCGGATTCGCCTCCCGTGTGCTCCCCACCCCCATCCGCTATCCAAGGTCTCTGGATCCGCCCTTGCATTGTTTATTGAGACGAGTAGTAGTAGTAGTTTTCAAGTGAATTCCGGTGAATAATAATAACTTGAGCGGAGAAACCCATAACATTATTGTGTGTAGGCGTGTATTTTTGTAATCTGTGGAAAGATCGAAATAGTTATTTATTAGACAATGTAACATACGTTATCATATACATGTATTTCAAATGAATTCTGATAGTCTTTCAAATAAATCATCTACAACGCCTTCATCGGGATCGTGGAGAGAGTTATTCATTATATTAAAATGTATTATACATTTAAAATAAATTAGTTTTGTGGGAGGATTTAATGCAAAATATAAGTAAATACAATTGTTTGGGGGCGAATTCCGATCCTCTCAAAGTGAATTCTGGTAATATTCGGTGTTTTAAAGCAAAATATTACATAGGAATGTCTTAAGTGCGAATTCCGATATTTTTGAAAGCGAATTCCGGTGTTTATATGTTTTCAAAGTGAATTCCTGTGATTTTTGGTGTTTTTTAAGTAATTCATTATTAATATATTAATGCAAAATATATGTAAATAGAAAGGGTTTGCGGCTGAATTCTGATCTTTTCAAAGTGAATTCCGGTGTTTATGTTTTCAAAGTGAATTCCGGTGATTTTCGGCGTTTTTAAGTAATTCATTATTAATATTAATGCAAAATATATGTAAATAGGTAGGCCTTGCGGGAAAATTCTGATATCTGCAAAGTGAATTCCGGTGTTTGTAAGTGAATTCCGGTGATTAGTCTACCCGTTATTTCGGACTATAAACTATAAAGCGTCTTTTGGTGGTTTTGGCTGGTAAAACTTTACCGTAATAATCTAGCTAGTTTTGAGAGAAAGGCATTAAAGATGCATTATGTAAGATTTAGATAAACACTTGACCGTTCTTGCTATAATAGCTTAAAAGTGTATGATGAAAAATGAACATATTACTCCATGAAATGAGCCAGCGAATATTTAATTAAAGGGGCATTATGGGAGATTAGATATAGTGCTGTCAGTTCGCACTATAATAGTTAAAAACTAGATAATGAAAGGGGAATATGCTGAAAATTTCAGTCAAATTGATGCACTCTGAACCAAGATATTAGCTTTTAAATTTTAGGACTAGCCTCGATCAGCATTACTAAAGTCGGTACAATAAAAAACATAGTCTCGATTGTCCATTTTTGGATTAATTCATCAATGAGCGTTGAGCAGCAAATCGGATTCAAAGCCAGTAAATATCGCAGGCTAGCGACGACATCGAGAGTTGATTATGTTCTGGATAAGTTAATTAATGCCTAATTAATAATTTAAATAACATTTCAGACCTAAAGAAGGACCTGCAATAGGCAGATTTAGCTCTTGCATAATGTATGATTAACGTGGTTGGGTACACCACCAAGTGGAGCTGTACACATTACCGCCTAAATTGGTTTTGTAACTAATCTCTAGTACATCCACGAAACCTGTGTCAAAATTTTCCTTGTGATCCCCAGTGACAATATCAATCCTTCTGAGTAGTCAATTGCTGGGATTAGCCCACTTCTGAGTATGTCAAAGGAGAACTCACATATCGTCAAAATTAAGAAATAAATCTTCGTCTACAACAAAAGGCCCAAGCAGTAAATACTAACAAATTTAACGAATCACAATGGTGGTCATTAATTAAGGATATCTCTCTAAAACGAGGAAAACCATCTAATACTATCCCACCTTTATTTCATAAAGATACTATCTACTGTGAAAACCACGAAAAGGCTGACGCATTAAACGATTTTTTCATTTCTCAATGTTCGGTTTCCGGGAAATGCGAGAAACTACCAGATATTCCTTGTAATGACATTTCAATTTCGGATCTCCCCACAAGCGAAATCCAAATAGAACATTTGTTATCGTCCCTTAAGTCAAAAAAGTCAAGCGGTCCGTACAATGTCCATAACTTTATTCTTAAAATATTATCGCAACCACTTAGCCAACCACTCAAACGACTTTTCGACCTACTCATAGCTCAAAACGTTTTTCCAAATTACTGGAAAACTGCAAATGTAGTCCCAGTTTATAAAAAGGGTGACCCTCATTTATGTTCAAACTACCGGCCTATCTCGCTCCTATCCTCATTAGGCAAAGTTTTTGAAAGGCTCGTTTACAATCACATATACAATTTTTTATTAACTCAAAAGTATATAACTCCGTATCAGGCTGGTTTCCAGAGGGGTAACGGTGCTACTTACCAACTTATTGAAATGTACGACTATATCTGCAAGAGTCTTGATAGTGGAAACGAGATAAAAGCTATATTTTTCGATATAAGCAAAGCATTTGACAAGGTCTGGCACGACGGTCTAATTATCAAATTAAACGCGGCTGGAATTCGTGAAAACATTCTTGAACTTTTAAAGATCTATCTGTCTGATCGTCAACAGAAAGTCATTGTTGGTGGTAGCTCTTCCGCTGAAAAAAATATTATTTCTGGCGTTCCACAGGGTTCAATTTTAGGACCCCTTTTGTTTTTAATTATTTTTATTAACGATATTACCACTGATCTAGAAAGTAACATGCGATTATTTGCGGATGATACCTCCCTCTTTATGATTATTGACACTCTTCCAACTACACAAAATATTTTAAATAATGATATAGCTAGCATTTTTAATTGGTCATTAAAATGAAAGGTAATTTTTAATCCGGCAAAGACAATTAGTTTAACATTTTCCAGGAAAAAAAGTCCGACATGCTTTAACCTTGTTTTTAATAGCACAGCGATTTTAGATTCTGAAACACATAAACACCTTGGTGTCATTTTTAATCCAAAAGGAACTTGGGATGCACATATAGATTATGTCATCTCCAAAACGAGTAAGATGATAAATTGCCTACGCTCTCTTAAATACAGACTAAATCGCAAAACCCTAGAAATTATTTATAAATCTTTTATCCTTTCAATATTTGATTACGCTGACATTATTTGGGACAATTGCACATCAGAACAAGCTAGTAGACTTGAATATTTGCACCTTGACGCCTTGCGATCAATTACTGGTCTTCCAAGAGGCACGTCACATGCGATTCTGCATAGCGAAACAGGAATTTGTTCATTACAATTACGCCGCACTCAGCATAAGCTGAATAACTTCTACAAAATTATTAGAAATGAAGCCCCTAAAGCTCTTACTGATTTAAAACCACTACAAGTTTCAATTGACCAACCCTACCATCTTCGCAACTCAAACTCCTTTATTGGTGTTAGATGTAGAACAAACCTATATCAAAGATCTTTTCTACCCTCAACTTTGGAATAAACTAGAACCTGAAATAAAAAAAAATTCGCCAACGCTTTCTATCTTTAAGTCAAAACTAAAAACAAAATTCAGTACAAAATGTAATGACTTATATTTTCTTGGTAATAGAAATCTCCAAATAATTCATTGCAAACTCAGCAACGGAAAAAGTGACCTTAACTATCACAAATTAGTAATGCACATTAGAGATGACCCAACTTGCAGCTGTGGCAACTCTTTTGAAAATGTCGATCATTTCTTCTTTTATTGCCCCCACTATAAATCTCAAAGATCAAGTACAATTGATCTATTAGATACAAGATACAAAACATCTTATACATTACTTTTCGGATTAAAAGATGATATTCCAAATTCTACTAAGATCTTCCAAACAGTGCAATCATATATAATAGCTACTAAACGTTTTAAATCTCGTGTATAATTATCCAAAGTACACTTTTAAATTACTAAAAGGATAGTAACAAATAATTCATCAGCACCCTGATGATGATCATTAGTATTATTCTTACCTATCTTGGTCTTTATGTATTTATCTATGTTTATCATAGATCTAAAATCAATTTAGTCTTTGGAACTCACAGAATAAGCCAGTACCTCTGAATATTTGATCCAGTATAAACAAACTAGTCTTATTAATATCTTGAACTTGAATCCTAAATGTTAGCATATTAAACTTTTTCAAACGCTATATTGCCATTGCTAATCAAAATCAAATGTTTATTTTAACTAGTAACTCTATCTCTCAGTTATGTTTGTTTCCAGTATTGATGACTCACCTTGTATATCCACCACGTACTTTACATACTCTTACACTATCCCTTAATAGACCAAGAGCCAGTGACGAAAAAACTGCCTCATAAGTAATAGAAGGTTTGACCATATTAATTGGCAGCTATTGATAGGGCAAATTCAAAACATCCAGTCTTACAAGGTTCCAGTGGGGCATTTGGCTGGGAAGGGCAGACAAAAAGGGCCAAAAAGGGCTAAAATTTGCCTCATAAGTAATAGGATCAGAATTAGTTCTAAAATGTTGCCATACAATGTATGAATATAAAAAATATAAATCTGACCGGAAAAAGTGGGGCCATGCCCTTTTCTGACTGGCTTAAAAAGTGCCGACGGGGGCCAAAATTTGCCTCATAAGTAATATAGTTGAAATTGGCAGGACGTTGTTGACGTTGACGTAACCTCTGTCCAAGCATGTCCCAGACATGCTCGATGGGGGAGAGGTCGGGACTCAGTGCTGACCAAGGTAATGTGGTGATGTTCTGTTGTTGGAGGTAACCTGTAACGATCCTGGCCCTGTGACATCTTGCGTTGTCATCCTGGAAGGTGAAACGGCGGCCATGACGTCGTGCGAACGGCACAACATGGACTGCCAAGATGTTGTCCCGGTAGTACTGGCCTGTAACACGCCCTGCAACAACATGTAAAGCCGTTCTTCCAGCAACAGTGATGCCTCCCCACACCATAACAGAACCACCCCCAAATCGATCATGTCTGATGACGTTAACGTCTTGGAAGCGCTCGTTTCGACGACGCCACACCCTCCTACGTCTGTCCAAAAAATCAACAGTGAACCTTGACTCATCTGAAAACATCACATTGCTCCAGCGTCGATTATCCCTGTGTTGACGATCCCTACACCAACGACGTCTTGCCTGAATGTGATGATCTCTCAAACAAGGGATCACGCGAGGACGTCGGGCGCGAAGGTGACCCCTATGCAGTCGATTCCGAATCGTCTGGCCACTCACTCTCACACCAGTGTCTGTTTGAAGACGAGCGCTGATCTGATTTGCTGTGATGACACGATTTCTCAAGGCCAAGGTACGGATAAATCGATCCTGGGCTTGAGTTGTCGCCCTTGGTCGACCTGAGCGTGGTCTGTCCTGTACAGATTGTGTATCACGGTATCTGGACCATAGCCTGCTTATGACAGACTGAGAAACATTCATCGTCCGCGCCACAACCGCCTGTGTTGTGCCGATCTGTAGCATGCCAAGGGCACGTAACCTTTCATTTTGGGTAAGCCGACGCATATCAAAATTTGTTTTCTGGTCACTAAAACAATTAAACTGATGTTTCCACCCTGGAATTCAATGCCACAATGACTGTAACATTCAAAGTCAGAGTCGTGCAAATCTTGGGTTGGACCCCCATGATGATCCCAAGCATCACCTGCATTCCATGCGGTAGCTATTGGTGCGTTTGGGCGTCACATGTAACTGGAAATGTTTCTTCTGTTAGGTTCTATAGTGACTTTTTTCGTAGTCATTTGCATATTTTAGTATTATGCCCCCAAAATCAAATATCCCCTACTTTTTTTGAATAGTATAGTTATTTTACACATTACACTTCTCTATTCTGCATTTTGCATAATAGACAAATGCATAATAGAACTTCACATATTAGAACATATAACTTATACGGGATCTACGACGAAGCTCATTAATTTGCATACGGAAAAATTTAGGAGCAAAACAGTAGGACGTTAAACCCAATTTCATTTCATTTCATACGGAAAAAAGTCCGGACTAGGAAAATATGACCGGACAACGGCGCTGTATACGGCCTACTCTTGTATCGAAATCCAACTGCAAGGGGATCGTTTACGTGCACGCTGATGTGTACCCGGACCTCGCTTTTTCGTACCATCCGAACGATTAGACTGTTGTCCTTGCCAGGCCCTCCTGCATCACAGACAAGCGGAAAGAAAACCGATTATAGTCGGTGGTACAAAACTCTATTAAATGACGGGGATGGGGTATTTAAAGTAAACATGCCTGTCTTAATACGAATTCCAGATATCATGTTACATATCACTAAAAAGCGCGTTCACTTCTCTTTTCAAATATTTAAATAATTTTCTGGCACATTTATATTTACATAATTTGAAAAAAAAATGAAATGGGGTTTAACGTCCTACTGTTCTGCTTCGACCGGGCATACGCAATACAGTGTGCAATGAGGGAAATTTTGCCCGGGCAGCGACACTATAGCCTACTCTTATATCGAATTCCAACTGCAATGGGATCTTTTACGCGCACGCCAATGTATACACGGGACCTCGGGTTTTCGTCCCATCCGAACGACTAGCTGCACCACTGACAAGATGAAACCACGTCGGAAAATACCGATGAACTTTCTCGGCCAATGCGGGGATCGAACACGCGACCTCCAGGCTAGCGGGTGGGATAAGGACGCTTTGTTACTGTATCACCTTTAGATATTAATCTAATTTACGTCATGTATAAATCATGTATGCCATATAATATAAATTTTACAAGCATATAATGATGCTCCATCTTTTTATTTTACACATTGGGGACTCCTGGACGTTTTTCTCTCCTTGTTACGGTGGCATGGTTTAACCACGTAGCCATCGTGGCTTCATACTTTGAAAAAAAAATGATGGGGGGGGGGTAGGAAGTAAAAATGTGGGGCTTATTGAAGGCTCGGATTAGCCATACCGAGCGCATGATTTCACAGAAATCATGGTCATCCGGCGAATTCCTTATTGCATGCTAGCGTGATATCGCCCTTATTTATAGTCACTAAATAAACGGTCATGTTGTACTTAATAAGCTATGGCCATTTAACCATCCATAAATAATAGACTTAAAGGTGGTTACGAGTGTCGGCCATAACATCCGGGCACGTTTTAGTAAAAAATAGGTTACGTGCCCTTGTATTGAAATTAGTCTCGCGTAACCAGTCTATCAACCATTCTACGCCTGATTGACACTCAACAATCGTTTTAAGACCCTGGTAAAAGTAAAATGAAACTACTGCTAGTATCATGTTCTTGCCTAACCCGAGTGTTTTTAGAGATATTATTTGTATAAACCAAAAGATGCCGCTCCTAACGGTACAGTTAATAATAAAGCAATTAAAAAAATAAAACGAACGGGATTTATAAATCTGTTGAAGTATCCATAAAGCTAAATATTACTGCTTTTCAGAATCGTCAACAATAGATTTTTTTTTTACGGCACTGAAGCATGCACATTCGCCGTTTCGAGTTCAACTTTCTGTAGGGAAAATTTTCGCTGCACGGGGCACCCTACCTTATTGCATAGTAAGCCGACTTATCGTATGGTGACTGATTGTATGCCAGCTTCATCTCTACCCCTTCTACTGACGTTGACCATGTAGATTAATCGCGTAAATTATTAATTTCCGTCCTAGACCGGACATTTTTCCGTATGCAAATGAGATTCTTCGTAGATCCCATATAAGGTATATTATGTTTTAAATATGATAAGTTCTAGTATGCATTTGTCTAATGCAAAATGCAGAATGGAGAAGTGTAATGTGCAAAATAACTATTATACTGCATTTTGTATTATTGAAAAGTGTACATTTTAACAATATTTTAACACTGTGAGATTGGTATTGTGGAGCAATGGGAATTACAAATTGTAAAACTAAAATACGTATTTTGAACTGCTGATATATGCAGTTTGTATTGGCAACGTTATCCTTCTATAGTATGTGATATAGTACGGAGGTCAGAGTTTTGCTGAAACCGGAAAAGAATAATTAATGATTTCAACAGCTAGTTTCTAAGAATTATTGACATCAGTTTGTTGAAATTGGTTTCACGGACCACATTTAAAACCTTGGCGGGCCGCATGTTTGACACCCCTGCTCTAGAGGGTTCAAAACTTTCGTATTACATACATACTTTTATACAATTTGCGTACAAAGAACGGCAATATTATTTGGCAGTTTCGTTTCGATTGTCCCAAAATTTGAACTTAACATTCATTACGATGGAACGGCGATCAATATAAACGTTTTTTTTTTTTGTTTTTTTTTTAAATCGGATAAAAATTGTGAAAATGGAACATCCACAAGCGAAAAATATGATTTTTCTTACAATTAGGGGTCATAATTCAGGATGTTATGATCTGATATGCTCGAATATCGAAAGGAATCGAGCTCTTTGGGAAATATACCTATATTTCAAGTTTCGTCAAAATCGGATAAAAATTGTGACATGTAATTGAAATTGGCGTCATGTATTAGGTTGTCCGGGGTCAAACTTATATATGGCCTGGTTTTCATACATGTCTGGTGCTCTCTTGAACCATTTTCTGGGATTTCATTACTCCAGAAACGTGCTGCCCCGAATTCAAATTTGTAAAGGGGCATAACTCTGCATTGTTTTAACATAAAAAAGCAATTTTAGTTTCAAAATTAATATTTTTGGGGCTATTAGTTCGTTTGAAGATACGCCCAAGTGGTTCCTTATACCATTTTCGGGAATCCGCTACCTCAATACATGTTGACGCGAACCCAAATTTACGTATATTCTAACTCTACACTTTTTCATCACTTACCGACATATTTGGTATGTATATGTTTTGGGGTCAATGCCCCTAATAACCTAATGTCATGAAAGATTAGTGAAGCAAGACACGAAAAATAGAATGAAGGGTGACGCCGTCTATACGATTTCTACGACACGAGGGTGCTTTTCGTTACTACTAACTGGGTGGTTCATTATAACCGTGAATATGATAGTGCTGAGATAGTATAAGACCACCGAGGAGTGGAATAATATCAGATAGCAACGTAAAATATACAACTGAGCTTTTAATTATTTGAGACTGGGCCTGAAAATTTTAGTCACTTCCCTGGAATTTGAGTTCATTGATGGGAGCAAATTCTTATGGACGAGAGGACAAGAAATGGGACAGAATCTCGGGCCTCAGGCCTGCCTATCAATTCTACCTGTTTTGTGAGAGTTGACAGACCATTTATACAGTCGGGTGCCGCTCTGACAGACTATAAAATTATCCCGACCCACTCACTAGTGGTAACACTAACTAACTATAAGCGTAAATATGATAGTGGTAAGATAGTATAAGACCATAGAGGTGTGAAGGAATGATGACATTATGGAATCGAGCGCCATATAGGTGTTAAAAACTTCAGATAGCGATAAGATAGTATAAGACCATAGAGGAGTGGGATAAAGATGACAATGGAATCGAACGTTCTCGGTACGAAAGATTTTCAGATAGAGACGTATAATAACTGAGTTTTTGAGATGTTTTGTTTACATTGGTTAAGCAAACTTTTCCCCATAGTACACAAAATGGGGTTTACCATTCAGTGCAGAATTTAGGTCCGCTTCCACCTACGATGAATTCACAAAGCCGAAATAGAACACCATACTTACATAATCCTTATAAGACATATAGAAATAGATTCACTAAAAATTAGAACCCTTATATGGATGTACGACTTCTGAATTTTATTATCATGCTACGTTTCAACACTCATACAGGTATCGTTATCAAGCAAATAATGATTAGTTAACAGTCGGTCGGTCCTGGCGTTTAACTAATAATTATTTGCTTGATAACGATACTTGTATGGGCAAAGACGGAAATTCTAGCCAGGAACCTAACAGTGTGGAAAAACAGAATTCTCCGAGAAGCACTAGAAATCCAGAAAAATAAGCCCAAATTAAACAGAGACTCAGGACTATTTGTCCCAAATCTAAGGGTAGATTTACTTAATCCCTAATTGGTTATGGTTTCTGCGCCCCCCCCTTTCTTTCTTTCTTTATGTTGTTAAACTCTCCCATCTTGTTGATATATCTACCAAATGGTTTCTTATTGTTATCTAAATATTATATCTTTCATTATGGTTAAATAATTGTTGTTATTGCTTTATCTGTCGAATACTAAATGGTTTCTTTTTTTTCATCTTGTTAATTAATTGTTGTTATTGTATTATCTGCTAAATGCCTTCCAATAGAATTTATCTATATATTGCACCACATTGCGATATCACTTTTTTTGTCTACGATATCACCTTAGGTGGAAGTGGACGTAAAACTCCAGAAACGAACGAACGATATCACTTCTGTGGAAACACACGTTAAAGCACCTGGTAGTAAGTGACTAAGCAGATCGTGCTATTTACTTTAAGTCGCCATAACTTGGCATCTTAGTCATCTTTCGTTTTCGTTAAATGGCACTATCACACTCTGTCATATAAACAAAATACCCATACACCCACCGAAATAATTGTATGTTAAAAGAAAAATAGAAATTCATTAATAGAGTTTTAAACATGTCAACACTACCCAAGTGCCAAGTTTTACCGCTATTCATTCAATGTGATCAAAACACAACTCTTATCATGTCGGCCATCATGACATCCCACAATTCTCTCTGCAAGTGCTTTTTCTGAGGGAAACGGTATGTCACCCTCTTTCAACCAGGCGCTAAACCGATGACAACTTAAAATGTATATTTAACTGTCTATACTTCAAAATAGGAATGTAAATATAGGAATGTAAATATTATATTGTAGTTCATTACCGATTGTACATATTGTTTCATATTATGTAAATAACGATTGTAAATAAAAATAAATAAATAGTTTAGCGTACAATACAATTATTATATTGAACTGCATATAGGCCTACTGCATTAAATTATATAAGTCTACACATCTTGAGTCACATCGGCAATTATATAAAGATGAAAGAGCCAGAGTATCTAAAACTATCAGAGAGGCTAAGTCACGCTACTGTCTTGACAAACTGACTGAAGATGTCAACTCTCTTGATAAGTGCCATTTCTTCATGAAATCATTGCTTGGTACCAAATCCACAGCCACTCAGCCACATTCAGATGATCGCGAGGAGAAAGGAGTTTACTGATCATGGAATCCTTAGTGATACAAATACGTGTACACCCGTGAACTTGACTGGTGTCGTGTCACTCAACGAGTTTGAGAGTTTTAGTCAGGATGACATTTTAAAGATCATCAAATCCGCCAACAAAACGACATGTCCACTTGATCCGATACCGTCCAAGCTAATCATTCAACTTCTAAACATTCTGCTTCCTGTTGTTACTTTATTAGTCAACTTAAGTTTAAGTACCGGATGTTTCCCATCGGTGTTCAAACAGGCGGTGGTGAGACCACTAATAAAAAAGGAGTCTCTTGATCCCAATATTCTCAAAAACTATAGACCTGTATCTAACTTGTCATTCCTTTCCAAAATTGTTGAAAGAGCTGTCAATCTCCGTCTTCAATCCCATATTTCAAAATATGAGTTGTTGGATAAGTTGCAGTCTGCTTACTGACCCCATCATGGCACTGAGACCACTGTGTTGAGGGTCCTCAACGACCTACAGTGTGCAGTGGACACAGGGAATGTAGCATCTTTGACTCTTTTGGATTTGTCTGCAGAGTTCGACACTGCGGACCATCAGATTCTATACAATAGACTTAAAAAACAGTTTTGGATTTCCGGTACAAAGCTTTTATGGATCATATCATATCTTAGTAATAGACATCAAACAGTTCTACTTGGTGAGGCTAAATGTCTACCGTTTAAACTTGACTGTGGCGTACCGCAAGGCAGTGTATTAGGACCCATGTTTTTTGTTCTTTATACAACCGCTTTGGGGTCTGTGATCGATGGCTATGATCAGAGGCACTACTCTTACGCCGATGATACTCAACTCATTAGTGTGTCTAGTCCTATGCTAATCAGAGATGCCTTACAAAAAACTACCGACTGTTCGCTCGCAGTTAAACAGTGGATGAAAGCGAACAAACTAAAATTGAACGACGATAAAACCGAAGCTCTTTTAGTAGGCTCACCACAACAACTCAAGTTAATACCTGATCTTAAAATCACCATTGGTAATTCAGAAATAAATTTCTCCAAAACTATTCGAAACCTTGGAGTGATATTTGATCCTTCTCTGACAATGGACACTCAGGTTGATATGGTATGCCGTAAATGCTACTATCATCTACGCTGTATACGCAACATCAGAGACTATCTCACTGCTGACACTCAGGTTGATAACATGCTACTGTCATCTACGCTGTATACGCAACATCAGAGACTATCTCACTGCTGACGCTTGTAAACTACTTGTGAGATCACTAATTTTATCAAGGATTGATTATTGTAATAGTTTACTCTATGGAATCCCACAATCACTTCTAGCCAAGATCCAGAAAGTTCTTAATATTGCAGCCCGAATAGTAACAAGGACACATAAGTTTGATCACATCCAGAATGTGCTAGCTTCGTTACACTGGTTACCTGCTGAGACGTGAGTCAAATACAAAATACTAACATTAGTGTATAAATGTCGCAATAATGCAGCTCCTCAATATTTTTCTGAACTCTTATATGACTACAACCCTATTAGATCACTTCGCTCTCAAAATAAACAGTCACTGGTTGTTCCAAGATATAATTTAAAGTCATATGGGTATAGGTCTTTCTGTTCAGCTGGTCCTAGATTATGGAACGAACTTCCACAACAGATCAAGAATCAACAAACTTTTAATCAATTTAAATCCGCACTAAAGACTTTCCTGTTTCGACAGTTTTACCAGTACAGCCATAACTAAAAGCGTTTTGAGCATGTGTCAACATGGAGAAGACGCTATATAAAACCTCATTATTATTATTTTTATTAAACACTCATGTTTTTGGTCGAATTAATATATGTTCTCTTTCCATCTGCTTATTTCGCAGTAACTGTGGGAGTCAGAAAAATATATTAATATTGTTCTATGTTCATGATATTTGCATCATTTGATACCTAGTGCGACTCTTCATTATTGTAACCTTCTTGTAATTAGAAATGACGTCATTTTGGTACAACTTGTACTTTTAACAGTTATTAAACAAAGTTTTATGTCAAATGTACCTGTCTCTTTATATTTAAATTTTGAAACTTTAATTCCAATCATCGAAAAGCACAAATCAATGCGAACATATAGATATCAAATGATAGTTTATAACTTGAAAAAAAAACCTATATTATTTTCAATATTTTCAACCCTTAAAGCATAAGAGTATTATTCTATACACTTCAATAATAATGTTTACCAATTTCCTTCAAGTAATATTGTGTAGATATACGATCAAGCATTGGTCACTTTGTAAGGGTTTCACAAATCAACATGCTATCATAAATGGTCATTTCGTGTAACTTTTTTTACACGTGTATCATGCTCATGGGAATATGTTAAGTAACGTCCGTTAAAGGATAACGGGCACCGGCGAAACCCGTCATGACTGCATATCTGAGCTGTTTAAAAACCGTTTTTTATTTGCAAAATAAATGCCGGTATTTCAAAAATTCCTCACAGTTCACTGAATCACAGATATTCTTAGTATTGCATTACAATAAGTTAGAAAAGACAAACAGCGAATTGTACAATAAGTTAGAAAAGACAAAAAAAGCGAATCTTAGAAAATATATCCCCTTAAATAATTGATTATTGTTATCTACAATTTTTTATTTCAAGATGAAAAGTTCAAAAAATGAGATTGCCTACGCATTAATTACATCCGTAAAACCCGTTTGAACGGAGGTTCCATCTACAAAACCTCAAAAGGACAAAATTATATAATAAATGAGGCCATCCACAGCCACATATGCTGTAATCTGCAATGCATAACCTTGATTGAAGAAATGAAATGATGTAATTGATGTTTAATCAACTGGGCGATAATGCGTCAGACAATTATTATATAAAAATCGTTTTTGCTTTTGTTGCAGGCTTCATGAGAAATTAGGTTACGTATACAATTAGTTTGATCATCACTCCAGCCTAAATTCAACTTTAAAATTGCCGGGGGTTCTCAAGACAAAGTTTTAAGCAAGAGAATAACTATGTAACCCGCGATTACTTTCGCATTATTATTATGGACCAAGTTATTATTGCGTACGCCTGTAGCCTCCTTTCAAATTTCCATCACGTGTCAGTTCAGGATAAAATTTGTATGTAGTTTATATCAATATCAACCAGCGGCTGCCAGGCAGGATACGCCCACATTTTCGAGAGATGGAAGGGCCTAACGGTGATATAATAATACGTTTTTTTTAAATCGGATAAAAATTATGACCTCTATAGGGTCCACAAGCTAAAATCGCGATTCTGCGTACAGTCATGGGCCATAATTCAGGAGGTTACGGTCCGATATGCGCGAATATCGAAAGGAACCGAGATGTTTTGGTTATAAACTTACATTTCAAGTTTCAACAAGATCGGATAAAAATTGTGACCTCTATAGGGTCCACAACTTTGATATACCATATTTTTACGCTATTTGAGAACGAGGGGCGGCCATTTTGTCTGTCAGTTTTGGGCTGATTTTAACGAAACGAACTCAGCCGTCCTTAGGGTGTACCGGTGATATAATAATACGGTTTTTTTAAATCGGATAAAAATTATGACCTCTATAGGGTCCACAAGCTAAAAACGCAATTTTTCGTACAATCAGGGGCCATAATTCAGGAAGTTAAAGTTACGGTCCGATATGCGCGAATATTGAAAGGAACCCAGATCTTTGGGTTATAAACTTACATTTCAAGTTTCAACAAAATCGGATAAAAATTGTGACCTCTATAGGGTCCACAACCTTGATATATCATATTTTTACGCTATTTGAGAACGACCGGCGGCCATTTTGTCTGTCAGTTTTGGGCCGATTTTCACAAAATTCGAACTCAGTCGTCCTTTGGGTTTAACGGTGATATAATAATACGTTTTTTTTTAAATCGGATAAAAACTATGACCTCTAAAGGGTCCACAAGCTAAAAATGCGATTTTTCGTACAATCAGGGGCCATAATTCAGGAAGTTACGTTCCGATATGCGTGACCTCTACAATGTTCACAAGCTAAAAACGTGATTTTTCGTACAATCAGGGGCCATAATCCATGAAGTTACAGTACGATACATGCCAATATCGAAAGAAACCGAGATCTTAGGGTGATAAATCTATATTTCAAGTTTCATTGAAATCGGATAAAAATTGTGACCTGTAGACTGTTCACAAACTTGTGGACGGACAGGGGCGACGACAATGAATATACGTCCACATGAAAATGTGGGCGTATAAAAAGCTACGATTAAATATTCAAGTCAGTTGGACAAACAACTGTGGTCTTAAATATTCTACTGGGCCGAAACAACTTCTTTAACATCCAAGTAGGCCGAAACGACGCAAAGCCCAACCAGCGCCCGTGCCGAAATCGACTATTCCAGATAACTAGGTCAAACATGGCTGATGTTCAGTAGCGCGATGTAAACAAACCACGATTTTTTAAGATAGAGGTTGTATAGCTTGATCTGAAATTGGTTCCCTCGTGTAAGAAAATAATGGGATGGAAATTCCAGGTATGTCACTAAGTTTTAGCCCTTTTAATTACAAATGGCAAACAATTTTCGCGTCGTAGTGTCACATGGAACAGACAGTAATCATTATTTGCTTGATAACGATACCTGTATGAGCGTTGAAACGTAGCATGATAATAATATTCAGAAGTAGTGCATCCATATACGTGTTCTAATTTTTACCATACATTTGTACTTTTTTACTTAACGAGACAATGTTATTTCAATAATTGAGGTGAGTGATGGTCGTATTTAGCGTTAAGATCACAATGTGAAACGTTTTGACAGAGTTGTAAATTGATCGTTAAAACATACCGCTTGTCAACATCAGTTTATAAACAAAATAATTTGTTTTGTCATGCGTTATCAGTTACGATAGTATATACCTTTTAATGACTTCATCAAAGAATCGCGCATGTCCATTAGGACCTGTCACACTCAAGAAGGCGATTGAAATAGCACTTACAAAGAACAGTCAATACCTGTAGTGTAAAGGGTGTTTTCTGATACCAAATATCACCCTGTGTAGAAGCAGACATTAATTAAGCCTATCGTCAGACTTTTATCCAGTCCCAAAAATGGAGATGCTTGCGTATATTCTTCATCGTTGTTTTGATTTGCAAACAATCGGGATTTTTACCACAGTTTTTCTTTTATTTGTGTACCTTTTGTTGTCAAGGGGTAAGTTACCCCCCGGTCCACCGGGCTATCCCATAATTGGTAATTTATTGTTAATGATGTCAATTAAACCGGGCACGAGATATAACTTTTATCGACGTCTCACCGAGAAATATGGAAATATATGTCGTATTCGATTTGGCCACAGAAATATGTTTATTTTGAGTGGTTATGATACAGTTCATGAGGCTTTGGTAACATTCGGTAATGTATTCGGGAATCGACCCAACTGGCTGCACACTATTAAGATGGCCACCAAGAATGGGAGAGGTAAGCAATTCAAATTCTTTTCGAAATGACTTATCTTTTAGCTGGTAAACCTTGTTGTTAGATCTATTTAATAAGGCCAACTTCAAGTTTGGTCAAAGCTCACGAGATATAAACAGGGCTAGCGCTAATCCCAACCCTAACCCTTGACCTAGCCCTAATGCTTACCCTAAGCCTAACAAAATTGAGCTGACCTTAACAAATATATTTAGCAGTTATAATTGGGGGAAATCGTCAAGTTTGTTGGCACTATTGCACTTTCACACGTCCACCAGTTCCCGTGGTCGTAGGGATTTGAAGGTGGCAGGTTGTCTCACACCAAGTTCCAGCCGAATCGACCGATAACTTCTCATTTTACCGACATTTTTGTTTCTGTCGAGAGATAAGTTCAAGCGATAACCACCATTTTGTTTGTTGACTATTTACACTCGAATAACAAGACACTAAAACGAATCCGACGCATTGCGCTTCCCGCCTAACGCTACAGTGCATAATATGATAATAATTTTCGTATATTTTAATTTTTGCGCTAAGGCACCATTTTCTATCAACGACTATTTGGTGTTGATCAGTTGAATTGGCCTTACGTGTGAATATCGCCGTGACCTTGACTTTGACTTCAAAGCTCGGGACCTTTGTGCTTATGTGTGCTATGTCCCTATTTCTTGCTGTATTATCGAGGTTAATGTCCGGGGTGAAAGCAGAGAAGATGCCTTTCACAAAGGATGATTGGGTCAAAGTCATGTTACAGAAAACTAAACTTAAACTTACCAAAGTCAGTTTTTGGACACTTGATCTTGACTTAAAATTACGACCTTCACCCCAAACAAAATTTTAAAGCCGCCGTCTTGGATTGGACCACCGACCTTTACCTTGGTCCTTTCACACACTGCTTGGCCAGAAAACGGTCAAATGCAGAGGGCCCGTGTTCGAAAGGAAGTCAATGGGCGTGGTCAACATGAAAGGTCATCGTGATTCCCCAGACATCAACGCTAACCAACCGTGACATCGACTTTCACCTGGACTCCAAAATTCCCATCGAATTCCGGGTCTTTGCATTTATGCGTGCCATGACCATAATTTCTAGCTGTCCTATCGAGGTCAACTTTCGAGGTGAAAGCAAAGAATATGTCCTTCAGAAAAGAAGATTGGGTCAAAGTCGTGTTTCAAGGCCATACGGAAAATTGAACTCAAACTCTTCAAATTCAGTTTTGGGACATTTGACCTTGACTTACGACCTTCACCCAATACAAAATTTTAAATAGCCAGCATCTTGTATTGGGTCATGGTCATACAGAACACTGAACTGAAACTCTTCAAATTCAGTTTTGAGACATTTGACCTTGACTTGCGACCTTCACCCCATACAAAATTTTAAAGGCCACAACCGTGGCTTTGAACACCGACCTTCACCTTGGTCCTTTCAAAAACGCAGAGATTGGGTGGTCGAAAGGAAGTCAATGGGCGTGGACAATATGAAAGGTCATTGTGACCTCCAGTCATCAACGCTAACCAACCTCGACTTTGACCTTGACCACAAACCTCTCATCGAGCTCGGGAACTTTACGTTTATGCGTGTCATGACCAGATTTCTTGCTGCATTATTGAGGTTGATGTTCGAGGTGAAAGCAGAGACAACGCCCCTCAGAAAAATTAATTGGGGCAAAGTCGTGGGTCAAGGTCATGTTACAGAAAACTAAACTCAAACTTTTCAAATTCAGTTTTTGGACATTTGACCTTGGCTTAACACCTTCCCTTCGTAACCATTTTAAAAGGCCATCTTCTTGGCTTGGGCCACCAACCTTTAACTTGGTACTGTGGTATTGGGGTGTATAGGCCGATGGCCTTGATTGTTTACGACAATCAGAAGGGCTAATTAAAAACTGTCATCTTACATTTCACCCCAACTAGGATCAAAGCCTTTTATTAACCATTCACATTCACGCGGTTTGTCGTCATTATAAAGTTTATTAACAATTGTAGATTTCCACACTTAATTCTACCTTTCTTGATGTGAAAAACATTATCATTATTACTGACATCAACTAGGTAATTTAATTGTTCTTCCATCTGTGTGTGACATAATTTAGATATTGAAGCTCAATTCTTATTATCATTTAGAAAACTCACACATTGAGATTATAGTATAAGGTGTAGTAACTCTATTAAATACAACATTTTTATCAGCAAAGTTTGGTAAAACTAAACTATTTTCATCGGTGTATTGGTAAGTCAAATCATTATCTACATGAACATTATCATTTACAGTTTTACCAAGATATTTTCGTAATTGATCAATATGACGTTCATTTGGCTCATTAAAACGAACAAAGCATGGTTTAAGTCTATTTATAGAATAAACATCTTGTAATATCTTTCCGTCCAAAGTGGAAAGTATATAATGCGCTCTGTCCAAGATTTAGTGAACCATTCAGCCTTCACCTTCCTAGAGTTACAAGTAAGAGATTAAGAAGATGGTTTTAATATGAGAAATCCTTATATACTATTCAAAAAAAGTAGGGGATATTTGATTTTTAAGTGTTATTAAAGTCACCTAATGAAACTGACGAAGAAACAAATGACAAAATGAAATGAAGTTCACATTCATCGATTTATTCCAAATGATCGTTAGACTAAGTAAGGCACAGACTGACCATTATAAGGGTAAAATGATACCCGGGGTCAAACAGCAAAGTTACCACAGCATCACAACCAAGTCAGTAACGGGTAAATCCTCCTCTGTTTGCCAAACAAGCATTGATCCGACGTGGCATACTCCTAATGAGACGTCTAAGGTCATTTTGGTCCAGATTGTCCCATTCCTGTTGCAACGCAGCAGCAAGTTCTTGGACATTGGCAGGACGTTGTTGACGTTGACGTAACCTCTGTCCAAGCATGTCCCAGACATGCTCGATGGGGGAGAGGTCGGGACTCAGTGCTGGCCAAGGTAATGTGGTGATGTTCTGTTATTGGAGGTAACCTGTAACGATCCTGGCCCTGTGACATCTTGCGTTGTCATCCTGGAAGATGAAACGGCGGCCATGACGTCGTGCGAACGGCACAACATGGACTGCCAAGATGTTGTCCCGGTAGTACTGGCCTGTAACACGCCCTGCAACAACATGTAAAGCCGTTCTTCCAGCAACAGTGATGCCTCCCCACACCATAACAGAACCACCCCCAAATCGATCATGTCTGATGACGTTAACGTCTTGGAAGCGCTCGTTTCGACGACGCCACACCCTCCTACGTCTGTCCAAAAAATCAACAGTGAACCTTGACTCATCTGAAAACATCACATTGCTCCAGCGTCGATTATCCCAGTGTTGACGATCCCTACACCAACGACGTCTTGCCTGAATGTGATGATCTCTCAAACAAGGGATCACGCGAGGACGTCGGGCGCGAAGGTGACCCCTATGCAGTCGATTCCGAATCGTCTGGCCACTCACTCTCACACCAGTGTCTGTTTGAAGACGAGCGCTGATCTGATTTGCTGTGATGACACGATTTCTCAAGGCCAAGGTACGGATAAATCGATCCTGGGCTTGAGTTGTCGCCCTTGGTCGACCTGAGCGTGGTCTGTCCTGTACAGATTGTGTATCACGGTATCTGGACCATAGCCTGCTTATGACAGACTGAGAAACATTCATCGTCCGCGCCACAACCGCCTGTGTTGTGCCGATCTGTAGCATGCCAAGGGCACGTAACCTTTCATTTTGGGTAAGCCGACGCATATCAAAATTTGTTTTCTGGTCACTAAAACAATTAAACTGATGTTTCCACCCTGGAATTCAATGCCACAATGACTGTAACATTCAAAGTCAGAGTCGTGCAAATCTTGGGTTGGACCCCCATGATGATCCCAAGCATCACCTGCATTCCATGCGGTAGCTATTGGTGCGTTTGGGCGTCACATGTAACTGGAAATGTTTCTTCTGTTAGGTTCTATAGTGACTTTTTTCGTAGTCATTTGCATATTTTAGTATTATGCCCCCAAAATCAAATATCCCCTACTTTTTTTGAATAGTATATTTTGATATATTTCGTTGTCTACGTTGAAGATTAAGCATAGAAGATGATATGGCATTGAATTTTTGCTTTAAATGACTTAAATACTCCTCATAGGATTTACTAACTCCATCGAAGTTCCAAGCTAAGGAAGTAAGATTCTTTGGTGGCTTACCAAAGGCAAGTTCGTATGGACTAAAATTTCCCAATTGTGGGGAGACAAAGGAATTGTATGCATATGTGCAAGTTGACACATATCGAACCCAGTCGGTACTATATTGGTTCAAATTTAACTTGATTAAGTCTACAATTGACTAAATATGTCTCTCCACCATGATTAGACACAATGATAAGTTTGTGATCAATCTGTAATGCAGAACAAAGAACCGAGACAAGTTTTCCTGTAAGCGATGGAGCGGCATCAGTTATAGTGGGCGGTTAAGGCAGAATTTTTGGTAGAATCGTGCATTTTGGGTTAAAAGCATGAAACTTGGCACATAGATGGCATCAACCCTACTGAATATTTTGAGATGTGGATCCACCTCAGCAGCCCCCCCCCCCCTGGTGGTCGTTACGGCGAATTTTCTCAAAATGACCGCCAATTTATTGAAATACATATATATCTTTAGAAGTATACATTGTAGAACCGTGATCTAGGTGTCTAAATGTATTGCTCTAAGGTCAACCAAGCCAGCGGACACAAAAACATAAGATATAATCAATTACATCAAACAGCACATTCAAAATGAATTAAAAGCATATTTTGTTTAAACTTAAAAATAAATAAATATTGGAAATAACTTTTCAAGCTCATTTCACTCTTTGGTATGGTTTATAATATGTAATTTAAAGTATTTTCAGTGTCACTGGACTTAAAATTAATCTAAATATATAGTTTCCAAAATCCAAGATGGCGGAAATTCAAAATGGCGGCCAGAATTTCCCTAAAATGTTCTATTGTTCAGATAATCGTCATTTTTATACGTCCACATTCATAATGTGAACGTATTATGCCGTCGCCCCTGTCTGTGTGTGTGTGTGTGTGTATGTATGTATGTGTGTGTGTGTGTGTGTGTGTGTGTGTGTGTGTGTGTGTCTGTGGTTCGCCTACAGGGCGCAATTCTTCATGGATTTTCTTCAAACTTGGTATACTTATTCCTTATACCCCAAGGAAGATCCCTATTGTTTTTGGTGCATGCCCGACCCCCCGGGGCAGAGCCACGCCCATTTCTAGTATTTGTTTGTTTGTCGTCTACAGGCCACATTTCTTAACTAATAATCTTGAAACTTTGCATACACATTCTTTGTACCCTAAGGAACATCCCTATCGTTTGGGGTGCATGCCCAACCCCCAGGGGCAGAGCCACGCCCATTTTCTTTTCGTGTGTCTTTGTGTCGCCTACAGGGCGCAATTCTTACTGGATTTTCTTCAAACTTGGTATACTTATTCCTTATACCCCAAGGAAGATCCCTATTGTTTTTGGTGCATGCCCGACCCCCAGGGGCAGAGCCACGCCCATTTCTAGTTAATTGTGGTATGAATTCTTCTGCTTAAATAACGATAAGAGTTATGCCCCTTTATTTTCGGTAAAATGTCCGACAAGAACCACATCCCTATAGTTTTTGGTGAATGTCCAACCCCCAGGGGCAGAGGCACGCCCATTTTCTTTATGTGTGTCAGTACAGCTTGCAATGCTTAATCAGTCGTCTTGAAAACTTTTTTATACTTATTCCTTATACCCTAAGGCTGACCTCTATTATTTTTGGTGGATGCCCGACCCCCTGGGACAGAGCCCCGCCCAATGTTTGTGTGTCTTGTGTTTCGCCTACAGGCCACAATTCTTAACAGATCCTTTTGAAACTTTGCATACCTATTCCTTATACCCTAAGAATGACAACTGCATGTCCGGTGACCCCCAGGGCCAGAGCCACACCCAATTTTTGTGTTTATCGTTTACAGGCCGCAATTCTGAATGGATTAACTGGGTACTTGGCATATGTATTCCTTATAGCCTAAGGGTGTCAACTATTGATTTTGGTGAATGCCCTTACTGAAAGGATTATCTTGGAACTTGGTATACTTATTCCTTATACCCTAAGGATGGCAACTATTGATGTTGTCATTTCAATAACAGGGTGGTGCCTATTTATATTGTTCCATTTTCAACCCCCAGGGGCAGAGCCACACCCGATTTTTGTATTTATCATCTACAGGCTGCAATTCTGAATAGATCATCTTGGAATTTTGCATATTTATTCCTTATACCGTAAAGACAGCAACTATTTATTTTGGTGCATGCCCCAACCTCCTGGGGCAGTGTCATACCCACTTTTTTGTTAATATTTTGTCTGTAAATTTGGCAAAACAAACCCAACGCCTAGCCTCCTTTTCATTCTCAATCAAAGCTGGAACGTGGACGTATATTCCAGCGTTAGCGATGCTCTTGTTAAGTTTGATATGGCTAGTGATATTCGATTTATAGGGTTTTCTGTGTCACTGAACTTAAATACAATCTCAAAAGAAGAGTTTCCAAAATCCAAAATGGTTCAAAATCCAAAATGGCGACTAGAATTTCCCTAAAATGAAAGATTTTTCAGATAATCGTCATTTTTTCGGTTTTGTATGGCTTGTAATAATGTCCTTTATTAGGTTTTCAAAGTCAATGAACTTGAAAATAACCTCAGAAATGAATTTTGAAAATGAATATTACCTCAAAAATGAATATTACATCAGAAATGAATTTATAGGGTTTTCTGTGTCACTGAACTTAAATACAATCTCAAAAGAAGAGTTTCCAAAATCCAAAATGGTTCAAAATCCAAAATGGCGACTAGAATTTCCCTAAAATGAAAGATTTTTCAGATAATCGTCATTTTTTCGGTTTTGTATGGCTTGTAATAATGTCCTTTATTAGGTTTTCAAAGTCAATGAACTTGAAAATAACCTCAGAAATGAATTTTGAAAATGAATATTACCTCAAAAATGAATATTACATCAGAAATGAATTTTGAAGATGGTAGTCACCCCCCCCCCCCCCCCCCACGATTTCCTCTTTTCTAATGTGTTGTTCTTACATGTAGAACTTGTTGTGAATTACGTCACTGACGAAAATGACCTGTGGATAACACATCTAGACTATACCAAAAAAGTTACTGGACACAGAGTCTTCGATGCAAAAACGGATCACATTACCATTTCTGAACGAATAGGAGAACTTAAATTCGTAACAACTGCATATACCATAAATGATTCTCACTCCGGTAAAATGGTGCAAAGACAAAGTAGATGAAATTAAAAATGCCTCAGTAAGCCCCGTGGTATTGTTATGGGGTGGAGGGTCGGAATAACCAGATATTTTCTCCAGAGAATGCGTCAATTCTTAACATTATCATTAGCATCATTATGTTTTTATGCATAAAACAATTAAACTACATTTATTGTGTCTAAAGGTTAAATTCTTTGAAATTCTAATTAGCTTACTGGTAAGTTCTGCACATGGTTAATTGACTGACAGGAAGATTCCTGAGTCCGGTCAATTTCAGTTGCCCTCAAAAAACTATTACACTTTGCTATTAAAGACCAATCCAATAGAAAGATTGATGATTGTTCCTTTTTTCTAAAACAATCATCTACAATTATCAAATTCAGTGACTCTGAAAACTTAATAGAGGACATATTACAAGCCATATCAAACAGAAAATTAACGATTATCTTAAAATTTGATCATTTTAGGAAAATTCTGGCTGCCATTTTGAATTTCCGCCATCTTGGATTTTGGAAACTATTTTTTTTTAGATTGATTTTAAGTTCAATGACTTTGAAAACCCTTTATATTACATATTACAAACCATATCAAAGAGTGAAATGACTTTTATCTGACAAATCGGCCATTTTAGATAAATGTTGGTTGCCATTTTGAATTTCCGCCATCTTGGATTTTGGAAATTATTTTTTTCTTTAGATGAATTTTAAGTTCAGTGACAATGTAAACCCTTTAAATTATATATTACAAACCAAATCAAACAGTGAAATGATATCAATCTGACCAATCAGCCATTTTGGGTATATTTTGGCCGCCATTTTGAATTTCCGCCATCTTGGATTTGGGGAAACTAGTTTTAGAGATTTTTTTTCAGTTCAATTACAACAAAAACTATATATTTGATAAAATATTACAAGCCATACCTTGCGTGATAATCACCCATCCTATCTCGAAATTCATTTTTCTTCATTTTGGCGGCCATTTTTGAAATCAGACAAATCCCAATCGAAAATGACGTCATAGATAAATCTTTTTTCGAAAATCGTGTTCAGCTAGCAATTTCGCTTCTGGAAATTGCTGGCCTGAAATGATTTGTACAAAAAATTTCTTATTGTGACACCCCTAGTTATATGTATATCAATGGATAGGCGGCCATTTTGGAAAAGATGGCCGTAACGACCACCAGGGGTAGCTGCTGAGGTGGATCCACATCCCAAAATAATCAGTAGGGTTGATGCCATCTACGTGCCAAGTTTCATGCTTTTAACCCAAAGTGCACGATTTTTTGCTTAACCGCCCCACTATTATTAATACTGACGGCGGACCAAATATACATATAATCTTCTGTATAATAGCTTCGCAAATAGTCTCAGCATTCTAATGTTTTGAGGGGAATACAGATAAGAAAACGAGTTATTTCATCACAGACTACCTTAATACAGGGTGACCCCCCCCCCCCTAAAAAAAAATGCCACTCATGAAAACGTCAATTACATGCAAAGTCCTTTTTGCATTTATTCATATTTGCATTTATTCAGGTCTGCTTGGAGCGCAGAGGTGGACATTTAGAGCATATCTTGGAACGGACATAAAAAAATGATGATCAAACCAAAATCGTTGAAACTGGGTAGAAATGTCAGGCATAGACTAAAGTTTATTTGTACCAAATATGAATAAAATACAAAAAGGACTTTGCGTGTAATTGACGTTTTCATGAGTGGCATTTTTTGGGGGTCACCCTGTATGTTTAAATCCAGTTGTATTGGTGATGCAGGCATAAATTTGAAATCTAAACATATTTTATCAAAAGTACAATACTCTGTTGGTATACGTGGATTATACATCCGAACATTGTCTGTTTTCCCTTTAAATTGTTGACATTCATGAAAACTAGTGATATATGATGAGATGGTAGAAAACATACCAGGGAAATAAAATAACTTTCGCATTGCGAGATATGTCCTTACAATACCTTGGTGACTAGATAATAAACTATCATGATATATGGCAATAATATTATGACATAATGATTCTGGAATGGCAAGCTGAAGAGAAAATGTATTATCATTATGTATGGGAAGACGAAACAAAATATGATCACATATAATATATTCTTCACTTTTGTGTTTGACTGATTTTGCTGCTTTACGGTTTGAAGGCAGAATACCATGACTGACAAAATCATACAAGTTTGAAGAATGGAGAAGTTTCTTGTTCTAACCGTAGTTGATTTTCATCTACAGGTAAATTACAATCACATATTATCTTTTTCTTGATAACTTTTAATAGTCTATCTAGCTGAGCATGTTTAGGAAAATGTGTGCGAATAACATTATCCGCATTATGAACTACAGGTGTAGGTAGGATACATAGTTCAATTGGTATCTCGATTTCGTCAGGAGATTCAGACTGAAAAGCGTTATCCACAATCCGTGGGGCTTGTGTGATAGATGATGCTTTGATAGAACTATTATTTGATATCCTGATATGACTGTAACAACCGAATTGTGTGATACTGTCTGATGTTGGGCAGAAGGGAAGATTGCTGGTACAGAAATATTATATGTCTTGGCCTTATTTAGCAGTTACAGGTCTACCATAACTGGATTGAGAAAAGCGAATGATGTGGGGACAATACTGTCGATATCCGAATCACTCTCGGATGGGCTTCGTGAGACAAAATCAGCTAGAACTAATTCGATGCCCTTTAAAGGAATAATGACTAGGTTTGACTAGCAGTTTCTGTAATTGGTTGGTACAAGGCGGACGTTTGAAGTTACAGACGTGGACAATGGCAGCACGATCAACATAAGCATCAAATTCAACTCCTCTTAGTAGATATTGGAAATTAGAGAAATTGATCAGAAGACCAAATAATTAAAAACTTAAATATTTTTATTAACAATTAACTTTATGTTAACTTAGCAAAATCATGTGATACAATCGTTTTCTTATAATATCTCACAAATGTATTATCATACTTCCATCCAATTGTATTTAAAATCGTTTAAACATACACACTATTAAAGCTTTCTGTGACGATGCTGATCCGGAATCTTTCAAGACCAATTTGGTCACCAACAATAATTTGGGTAAGGTATGATCCTGTAGCTGTTCTTGAGGTGTCACTATAAAGGGTAATCCTACCACTATCATTAGGCATGTACAGGACAGGTGGTTGCACAAGTAGTGACTTAACCTTAACGAATGCTTCTTCTCGTGCTGCGGACCATTTAAATGAGGATTTCTTGCTTGAAATTTTATGCAAGGGTTGTAGAACTGACTGAGTGGTAGAAAATTGGAAACATAGTTAACAGCACCTATGAATTTTCTTACATCTTTACTTGACGTAGGTCTTGGGATATTTTGAATTGAGCGACATCTATCAGACAAAGGCTGCAGTGTGACTAAACCCTGTTTATTAATCGCAATCTTATGACCCGTATAGACCACTTCATGACCGAAAAATGAGCATTTTCTTGGTGTAACTTTGAGTCCATTTTGAATTAAGGCACTGAAAATTAACTGTAAATGCTTCTTGTGAGCGTCGTTGTCTTTACTGAATAAGATAATATCGTCATGATGGGCTATGCAAAATGAATAACTACCAGAAACTGTTAATAATATTTCATCAATTTTAGATTGGAAAACTGCTGGCGAGACACTCAAGCCTTGCGTTAACCGTTTAAAGTAAAAGTGTTTGCCTCCAGAATATGATGAAATACCCGTATATTGTTGGGCTCTATGGATGTGAAAAGAATGCTGATTTCAGATCTATGCAACTTATAATATTAGGTTTATCATGACCAATCCTCTTTAAGGTGTCCGATAATAGAGGAAATGGGTGGTTAAGACGTTTGATTTTTGAATTAAGATACCCGAAATCCACAACAACACGCTTTTCTTTAGTACCTTTCTTAGGTAGAATGGGAACTGGTGATGTATATGACTGGTGACCAACAGCTAAAATTCCTAGTTTGACAAGCTTTTCTAATTCCTGATCCACAATCTTTTTCTGAACTTCTGTTTTTGGATAAGGACGAATGTAGAAAGGGCGATTGTCGTTTACTTCTATATCAACTTGTATGTCAGGGCATTTTCAAATTTCACCATGAAGACTGAAAGCTTCCCGATTTTTACACAATATATCGTAGAATCTGTCTTTTTGAGAAAGATCAAGCACACTTTTGGACAAATCAATTTGTGACTTGAAAACAGACTTAATATTACTTGATGATGTAACATTATTTTGATCAAACTCAGAAGTGAAGTTAATATTATCATAACTTACAAAGCCTTTTATTAATCAAGGGGAGTAACTCAATTAACGCAAAGAACTCAAGAAGGTTTCAGACCACTATTCCTTAATAATGTGAATAAGTTGGTTTAGTAAAGGAGTATATGACAGTACTTTCACACACTGCTTGGCCAGAAAATGACTAAATGCAGAGGTTCCGTGTTCGAAAAGAGGTCAATGGGCGTGGTCTATATGAAAGGCCATGGTGACCTCCAGTCAACAACGCTAATCAACCATGACCTTGACTCCCAACTTCCCATCGAGCTCTGGACCTTTGCGCTTAGGTGTGCCATGGCCAGCCATAGCCCTGTTTCTTGCTGTATTATCAATGTTTATTGTCTGCGTGGAAGCAGAGAAGATGTCCCCCCACCCCCGGTAAAGATAATTGGGCCAAAGTCGTGGGTCAAGGCCGTGTTACAGAAAACTGAAACCCCATAACCATTGTGAAAGGCCAGCATCGACCTTTACCGATGCTAGGGCACCACCCTGCAGTCTATTACTTCTATCGTTCCTAACTACAAGAGTCAGTTAATCCGAGTACGTATTTCTAGCATTAAATGCACATTTAAAGTCCCGTATATAGGTCAATCCTTTATCACGACCTTCTACTAATATTGTAATTTGTTCTTCAGACTTTTTGCTATTTTGTCAACGACCCATAAATCTGACAGTCCGCCCATTAGTGCGAAGGGTTACACTTTAGACGTTCTGGAAGATGAACCATAAATCTAACAGATTTCCATCGCCATTCACATGAAAATCCGTTAATCCGACCTTCTTGTATTTCTATTATAATATTAATATACACAGTTACCTTTCCATACAGCGTTATCAAAAAACCCTAGTACTTTCGTACAATATAGGCTTGTTACAGGCATATACACGTATATATATTTTTTCACTAATCCTATTTTTTATGATTATTACTTTGTAAATGATTTATTTCCATATATAACATGTAATTGTCAGCGATATCACTTAAGTAGAAGCGGACGTTAAATAAAGGTATTTCACACACACACGACATAGCGATACGCAATACGCTTTCCCTATTTCTTTAGCTGACAGACTGAACTTGCTCCCTACATCATCCAGAAAAGAAGTTTTGTAAATTAATGTGACGTTATGAAAATATTATAAATTCCCTACCCCTCCTTAAGACATAGGGGCATAGCACGTAAGCGCAAAGGTCCCGAGCTAGATGTAAAATTTGAGGTCAAGGTCACGGCGATATTCACACGTAAATACCAATCCAACTGATCAACGCCAAATAGTCCTTTATAGAAAATGGTGACTTATCCCAAAAATTAAAATTACGAAAATTAATATTGTTGTAATGAACTGCCGCGTTATAGACCAGGAGCCCAGTGGGTCAACCTAGCTAAAAAGTGTACCAATTTTCTCCTATATGGTATCAATGCATGTATGTCTGGTATCATCCGAATGTACGTCTACCGGGTTTCTGTTGGTGGGTGTGGTATTCCACGCCCAAAATGCAATGCCCCCCCCCCCCCCAACTAGGCTAGAATAGTTCAAAAGTGTACCACATGAAAATCTTACAGCAGTATACCGTACATCTTCAGATATTACAAAAACACTCTGACAGACATTTCTAGTGGTGGGTTACCCCTGACAGAGCTATGTAATTGCAAGACATTTGTAGTGGCGGAGTACCGTTGTAGACCGAAATTCCAGAACGTCCAATGGAATCCCCCCGAAAAACCACTTGATCCCAATTGAGTATTCACCGTTGATCATAGCTAGTCTCTGGTTTTACCAGACACGCCTCCCTTACTTCATTTAATATCTCTTTAAAGGTGCAAAATCTCTTTGGTTTTGGCAAAAAAAAGTGTAGAATCCGTTTGATTTAATTTTCGTCAGGAAAAACCTTAGTTGGTCTGTTTATTTATTTTGTATTTGTAAAAAAAAACAAAAAAAACCAACAAAAAACTCCAGATCACTCATATTATATCTCAAAAAATATTATTTTAATGTAACCACATAAATCACTGACAAGAGCAGTGGTTTTTTTGTCAATATTGCCCAAAGTATTGCAAAAATTTACCGACAAGGAAAGATATGTTATAGATATTCCACACACCATATTCAAAATTCAAAAGATTTCATAAAAAATTATAAATAAGTGAACATAGGCTGCAAGGTTTACATACGCTACTGACTGTAAAGTAGCTGACTGTACAATGATGGATCTGGATTTTATTGAAATTTTAGTTAAACATAATTCCTAAGCAAAAAATAGATCACGATATTTCGGCCCCTCGACCTTTCGGACTCAACACAAACAACCTTTCGGACTCGGCACAAACAACCTTTTGTACTCAACACAAACGACCTTTCGGACTTACTTGACGACCTTTTGGACTCGGTCTGACAACGTTTCGGACTTGGGTGAATAAATAAAAGACTAGAAAATTTGTGTGTATATATTCGTAATATGTGTTTTTTATACGCCCACAATTTCATGTGGACGTATACTGTCGTCGCTCCTGTCCGTCTAGACGTCGGGAGGTCCGTTCGTCTGTCCGTCCACAATTGTTTGTGGACACTCTATAGGTCATAATTCAATTCTTATCCGATTTTGACGAAACTTGAAACATAGGGTTATCTCCAAAAGATCTCGGTTACTTTCGATGTTGGCATGTATCGGATCGAAACGTCATGGATTATGGCTCCTGGTTGTACGAAAAATCACATTTTTAGCTTGTGGACACTTTAGACCGTATCGGACCATATCTTCCTGGATTATGGTGTGTGTGTGTGTGTGTGTGTGTGTGTGTGTGGGGGGGGGGGTTGGATGGCCGAATGGTTAGCACGAATGGCCGAATGGTTAGCACGCGCGCGCTGTATCATTGTCTGTCATTGAGTCAACTGGTTTCCTCCGGTTTCCTCCCACTGCTAAAAGTCCCCTACGCGCAAGCGAATTTTTGAAATAAAAAAATAAACCATATGTTAGTTCCGAAATGACCTAGTTTGTGTCGATTGGACGTTAAACCCCATTTCTCTCTCTCTCCCTGGATTATGGCCCCTGATTGTACAAAAAAATTACATTTTTTTTTTTTAGCTCTTTCTCTGTCCATCTCTTGCAAAATGTGGGCGTATCTTGCATGGCAACCCCTTATTTTTGTTTTATGTCAGGCTGATGGTTGTCTTTTGTTTTATTAAATTGATCGGCGATTGTTGAGAATGAAGCAATTTGACTGAAATTTTCAGTATGGGAGTATTATTTCACATAATGACAAATTTCACTGGAATATTCAATATATTCTCCCAAACCACTCGATGGCTTCAATCGTATTTGTAGATATATGATTGGCCCTATCGGAATAGAGCAAATAGCTGTCCCGCTTCGAATGCAACGAATATTAATGTACACATGGTAACTCATTTCGCACACATTGTAGGTATCCAGCTTATGGCAAATAAACGGTGAAGGTTATTCTCCTCTCAAACAACGATAAGTCGATCGCCAAATCTATAATATTATGTATAAAATATGCGCTTTTTGTCCAGACCATCATGACATGATATTATATGTAGTCGCATATTAGTCGAAGACAACCTATAGACAGCGAATAATCCCACTCGGACGATTGTTCATTTTGTTACATGTACGACTTTACCCAAAACAAGCCAAGCCAATATCCTTAAAGGACAATATTGGTGTCAGTCATTATCACATATGTGATAGAACTAATTAAACACGTTCCAAATATAATTTTAACACAAAGATCATTACTACCATAGCTGAGTAATAAAGGTTTCCTGAATCGGAAGTCACTTCCGATTCAGAAAAACCTGTATTACTCAGCTATCGTAGCAATGATCTCTGTGTTAAAATTATATTATTTGGAATGTGTTTAACCAGCTCTATCACATATGTGATAATGACTGGCACCAATATTGTCCTTTAATGTGGACGCGAAGAATTTATAATGACTAGAATAAAGTATATGTCATTGAAAATATTGGAATACATTTCATAAGTTTACCCCTTGATCTTTATATCCGTCTGTTCCAAACTATAAGTAGATTTACCTAAAATTCTATGAACACATTTCAGGCGTTATATTTGCCAACGGTAAAGAATGGGAGGCACTAAGAAGAATGTCGTTAATTACTTTGAGGGGTTTTGGTGTAGGTAAACAGACAATAGAAGAGAGAATAAAGGACGAAGTTAAAGCTATTATTGATGTTTTAGAAGAGACGAGTCGCCAACCTTTCCATATTAAATACTATTTAAGTCGCGCTATTACTAATATAACATGTAGTATTTTATTCGGACATAGGTAAGAAATTTTCATGTTTATTCCAAAATGATTTTCCATTGATTACCGATAATTGAATTCCCCACGCAATTGGTACACACAGAATTTCGACCGAAAAAGATATCCGCCAACTAATTATGGCACCATCTCGACTAATCACTATAAGTGAAACGCATGTTATCGTGACTGGTAGAATAGTCACTCAAATGCAACTTGGAACGTCCCACACTGACATTATTATGGAAGCCTATTGCGGCCATTTCATAATCTCAAAACAAGGCGAGAATGGAAGAATCTCGCCCCGAGAACACGAGATTATTTTGACCTCGTCTTCTTGCTTCCTCATCCCTCGACTTCTCACACCCTCGCATTCTCGCCTTTGAAAATCCTCGCGTTCTCGCACTCTCGCCCACGACTTTCGACTACTCGCCCTCGACTCCGCGACTTCTCATTCCCTCGCGTTCTCGCCTTTGAGAATCCTCTGCTTCTCGCGATCACGCCTTTGAATATTTCTCGACTTGTCGTTTCTTCGCTTCGTCGTAATCTCGACTTCTCGCCCCCTCGCGTTCTTGCCTAGGAAGTGCAATGTCCACTGACTACTGTATCGGCATTTATATTTGAACATGGATTCAAATAGACGGACACGTTTGGGGTTCTAGAAAGTTTAATAGTCCTAGCCAATTCTAATCTGTTCTTGGACAGATAGTATTGTATTCTGTACTCAATTTTAAGTATTCAGTAGAATCGTTCTTTGTTCTCTAACATCATCAACGTTCATCGGGATTTTACATGCGTGGTTCCACCTTGTCAGTGGTGTATTACGGATGGGATTAAAAAACCCGAGGTCCCGTGTCCGGAATCCAAATGAAGTGGGAGCTACGGTGGCTCAGTGAGTAGGACGTTTGCTCGCTAACTGCATCAAAATTCATCTGGATTAGTCGTTCGGATGGGAAAAAAACGAGGTCCCGTGTCAGAAATCGAAATGAAGATAATGGGAACTACGGTGGCTCGGTGAGTAGCACGTTTGCTCTCTTACTTCATCAAAGTTCATCAGGATTTTTCTGGATGGATTCACTCTTGTCAGTTTCCGGAATTGAAATGAAGTGGGACTACGATGTCTCAGTGAGTAGGACGTTTGGCCTCTTACTTCATCAAACTTCATCGGGATTTATCTGGTGGGGATCACTCTTGTAAGTGGTATAGGGCGGAGAGCCTGGCAAGGGACAACGTATAGTCGTTCTAGCCCCCCCCCCCCCACACACACACCTTTATTGACAGTGAAATGTCCAAAATAGACGATAAAGTCGAAATCCAGTTAAACAAGAAAGCCATTTGCGTAATTCCAGAATATAATTATTCTCAGGACCAATTTATTTCAAATATATTTCTAGAAAAATGGCAAGTTCAGACCAGTTATTAACAGTGGCGGCGCCAGCCGTCGGTGGTTGGAGGGGCCAAGCTGGGGCAAAGTCCAAGGTTAAGGGGGCAAACTAGGGGTAGGGAGGTCTCCTCCAGGCAATTTTGAAAAACAGGCTGCCGGAAATGTAGCCTGGCAGTATTTCATGCACTGATCGTTGAGGTAACGAACTTGCGAACCTCGACAAAGCCCAATCACGAGCGCCAAATGGGAGACCTTTCACAGAAAATTTTGAAAAATAGACTGCGGGAAATGCTGTCTGACGGCACTGTTCCCGTGGTCCAAAAATTTAAAAATTATGCCTGGATGCGTAGATTACTAATACCTAGCACGTATTGAAGAGGCAACCTCGTAGGTTTTCTCCGGGTCCTCCAGTTTCCTCTCACTGCTAAAGACCCCTACGCGCAAGCGAATTATTGAAATAAAATTTAACCATATGTTAGTCCCGAAATGACCTAGTTTGTTTCGAGTGGACGTTAAACCCCATCTCTCTCTCTCTCTCTCTCTCTCTCTCTCTCTCTCTCTCTCTCTCTGTATTGAAGAGGCGATAAACTGCGGTTGCAGGAACATTTTTTTTTTCAAAAACGTATTTTTAGCCCCATAAAACGTTTTTTCCCAAAAAATCATTTTCTTGCAAAGGCAGTTTATCGCCTCTTCCATAGGTGCTAGATATGAATATTTTAATATTCTAGGTATTAGTAGCGGCAGTTTTCATCAACCCTTCCTTGAAGTGTCAAATTTGACAATGAACCCCCTCTCCGAGTATGGCGCTATTGTGTGTCGCAGGTGCAACGCAGTGGTTCTGTTGGGGCGATAAGTTCTTCATCTGTGAACATACTCTCAAAGCATGTCAAGTGTTCATGACTATTATTTATCATATCACAACCTGCATAGGTATTTGCATTTCAATATCCCCTACTTTTTTTTGGAAGAGTATACATAGCCCGAGGGCTCGAGGATTTATTTTCCCTCCCTGAGCCCCCCCCCCCCCCCCACCCAGTGTTATTTATATTATTATTATTATTGTCAACAAAAGGTTCTTCAAAACGGTGAAGGTGAAAGTTGCCCTTATATAGTATAATGCCAATGCTATAACAGCAGACCTCGTTTTTATTATTCCATTCAAACGACTATACGTTGTCTCTTGTCAGGCCCCCCGTCCTACACCACTGACAACGGTGAACACCGCCAGAATAATTCCGACGACCTTTGATCAAGTTACCGAGCAAACGTCTTACTCACTGAGCCCCCGTAGCTCCCACTTGATTTCGAATCCGGACACGGGACCTTGGCTTTTTTTTTATCCTGTTCGAACGACTTTTCGTTGTCCCTTGTCGGGCTCTTTGCCCTACACCACTGACAAGGGCGAACACCGCCAGAAAAATCATGATGAACTTTGATGAAGATAGCGAGCAAAAGGTCCTACTCACTGAGCCAACGTAGCCCCCACTTCATTTCGAATCCGGACACGGGACCTCGGTTTTTTTTATCCCATCCGAGCAACTACACGTTCTCCCTTGCCAGGTCCTCCGTCCTACACCATGACAATTACTGTGAACCCCGCCAGAAAAATCCCGAGGAACTTTGAGGAAGTTAGCGGGCAAACGTCCTACTCACAGAGCCACCGTAGCTCCCACTTCATTTCGATTCCGGACACGGGACCTCGTTTTTTTACCCCATTTGAACGACTATACGTTATCCGTTGCCAGACCCTCCATTCTACACCACTGACAAGGGTGAACCCAGTCAGAAAATTCCCGATGAAGTAAGAGAACAAACGTCTTACTCACTGGGCCACCGTAGTTCCCACTATTTTCATTTCGACTCCGGACACGTTTTTTTTTTATCCCATCCGAACGACTATACGTTGTCTCTTGCCAGGCATTCGGTCCTACACCACAGACAAGGGGGAACCACGCATGAAAAATCCCGATGAAGTTAGAGAGCAAACGTCCTACTAACTGAACCACCGTAACTCCCACTTCATTCCTATTCCGGACACGGGAACTCGTTTTTTTGTATCCCTTGCCAGGCCCTCTGTCCTACACCACTGACAAGTGGGGGGGGGGGCACGCATGAAAAATCCTGCTGAACGTTGATGAAGTTAGAGAGCAAAGAAAGATTCGACTGAAGACTTAAAATCGAGTACAGAATACAATACTATCTGTACATCAACAGATTAAAATTGGTTAGGACTATTAAACTTTCTAGAACCCCAAATATGTCCGTCTATTGGAATACATGTTCAAATATAAATGCCGATGCGGTAGCCAGTGGACATCGGCATACATTGTACTACCAAGGCGAGAACGCAAGGGAGCAAGAAGTCGAGATAGTAACGAAGCGAGGGATCGAGAAGTCGAGAAATACTCAAAGGCGAGATTGCCTCAACTTCTCGCTCCTTCGACTTCTCGCCCTCGACTTATGAAATGGCCGCAATAGGCTTCCACACAATAAGCACCCGTTTTGTGTCGGCGACTGGAATTACATATAAGGTACTATAAGTAAATCACACCTACCGTGGTATAGGAATATTACAATAGAGCCATCTTGTTTAATCCCTAACTTCACATGCAATACATGACGATACCTTAAAAATAACGATTTTCCGATTCACGTTTTTCAAGACAATATGGTAACATTAAATCTCTTCTCTATGGGTAGCTGTGTGTAATTTAGACATGATAAACTCTCACATCTGATCTGAACTTCACTAAAAGATCTAGCATGCTCGGTTAAAATAGTCCAATTTCTTGCTTCGCTAGTAGTAGTGTGGCTGCTCGGTGTAGCCCCTGTACAGTACATACCTGAACGATTATGAATTTGTCGTCGATGATTTTATTGGTTCTGCGTTTGTAACATACTGTAGTCATTGTTCTCTAAATATTAGAAATTCACGATATACGATATATGTAATCTCAAAATCAAAGTCAACTATCAAACACGCTTCCTATACATGTTAGGATTTATTTCTCTTAAAATAGCAAGGTGTATTATTTATATTATTTATAGATTTGATTATGACGACCCCAAGTTTAAAGAACTTTTAGATGCATTAGAAATATATTTTAAAATGGAAAACACGTCATCTCCAATCAATGCACTACCATGGTTGAGATATTTACCTACAAAAAGACAGGTAACTAAATATAATATCATTGGCTTGGTGTCTTGTTAATCACGGACAAGAGCGCCTTTTCTCTATTGCAACCAAATTATGACAAAAAGACCCCGCTGAGGAAAGATACATGTATATTACAGATATATATATAGGTCATATCCAAAATCCATATAACAAAATTGATAGATATATAATATGTTCTAGATATGCAAATTGTACACATTATATCAACCTACATAAAAGTAGATCGTTAAACCCCAGTTCATTTCATTTGTATTTAACTGAAGGGCGCTCACTTCACTATCAAAGGACTACTTCTATACCCCCTATTCGGAAATGCTGAATTCGCCCCTGAGATATGCAATAAAAATTACAGCTCGGTGACTAATACGCTGGCCCACTAACCAGGCGGTGTCGGGCTGGCTCTCGATGTTGACCGAGAGAGGTTCTCGGGATTTCTTCGTGTGTGGTTTCACCTAGTCGGCGATGCAGGATATATGACCTGGAGAGTAAAGTATCTAGTCGTTCGGGTGGGACGATTAACTGAGATCCCGTAAAAGAATCCTTGATAGCTGGAATAGGCCGTGGTATCGCTGCCCGTCTTCATTAGCCCAGTCGGTGTAGAAAAAGTGGGACGTTAAACCCCATTTCATTTCATGAAATGAGCAGACATATTCCGTGACATAGAATTATTTTACTCTTTACTGCTTTATAATTAACAGGACGTTTCTACAATAATGGCACCTATCAAGGTATGGAGTGAATTTACAGTCGATCAAGTTGAAAAACATAAAGAAACCTTTGATACCAATAATATAAGAGATTTTATAGATGTTTATCTACAAACAAAAAACTCCCTTGAAGAAGATGAAGATATAATTACAGGTAATTTAATTGTATACCCATTTAAACAATTTCTACACAATGGAAGGGGCGGAACGTCATGTGGGATATCTCCAGGTTTGAAATAAAAGCACGTTAGTCCCGAACTGACCTATTTTGTGTTGATTGAATGTTAACTCCGACTGATATTCAATGACAGGGAATTGCTCTTTGCTCCGAAATCATCAATTACTGTTTAATGCAAACAATCGTTTTCTTGTTTTGTCAATTAACGCAAGTTACAATAGCTTGTGATCTTGCAAAATGGTCGCCCGACATAAATGATTTTTATCCATTGGATTGACTATTGCGTGTACGCTCGTACACATAATTGTGAATTTCACAGTATTGCTGGTTGTTGCTTCAGATCAAATTTAATAACTTTATTTCAACGAAAAGGCACATTTACTTTAAAAGGGTCATTTAAACTTCTTTTCTTGACATTTGTACTCTTTCTTGATAAATCTTGTCGGTGAAATCTCCTTCAAATAGTATAGCTATCTTATACACAACACCTACCAGAAACGTCAAGAGAAATCCAACAAGGCTTGCTTCTGTTACGGCATAACCTAAAAAGTTGAGCGTTGCTCCCAAATACATTGGATTATCTACTATATTAAATGGAAATCCAGTCACTCGCTCCTTCATTAGTATTCCAAAATAGTCACCGAGAAAAGTTCCAAATATGCCTAGAGAAAGGAAACTGGAAATAACTAATACACAACCGATGCTAATTATCGCGTATCCGGCTAATAAAATCCGACTGTCTTGAAAAGGTAGCCAGCGCGGTTGGGCTTGTACCGCCTTCCCGAAGAGCCAGTCTCGAAGAATACCTAATAAAACAATTGTCACCGCTAGCATGATACATGCAACACGCGAAGAACCTATAGCTTTAGAAAACCCCTTGGTGCGATATTCCCACCTGGCCACGATGTTCCAGAAGAGTGGATTGAAGACGATGTTAGCTGCTGCCATCCAGAAATATGCATCTTTAAAATCTGTCTCGTACATCGATTCCTTCTGTAAAAAAATAAAAGTGTGTAAACTATTACAGACATAATTATTCAGTTGATCGTTTACACCTTTGGACCAGAGTGTTTAAGGATATTTCAATTTCAAGGACAAAGCTACAACTAGACGACCGAATAATACCATTATATGATTACTCATCAAAGGAAAAATCCCAGTTATATGCTAATGAATAAAACAGTTTAATTCTGCGCGGAAAGCTTCTAATTTTATCCTAATCCCAAGCGACTAACAAGACTGTGGAGCCTGTGAGTATGGTTATAGGCTTGGGGGCCCTTAGAGAAGTTAATGTTCTCACGTAGTTTGGGGTCCCTTTGTAGTCTCGATCACCCAGAATCTCCTAGTTTTCAAAGTACGTAGGGTCTGGGACCATTGCCTATGCGTAACCAATATATTTAGCCAAGTCAAGTAAGAGTTGCACCCTTTCCCGCAATAAATCCGATAATTCTTGCATTATTATAAACAAACATGAATCGTAATTAAAATTTAAAAAAAACCCATAGATATGACCCATGAAGATAGAAATTTTACAATAAAATGTTTTAAGAGTGTTGGATATTGTTGCAATCAAATGGATTTTCTGAAATGACATGGATTTTCTGAAATGGCATTCTTAAATTAATTTCATTTTGTTTTAGGACTAGTTACCCCCCCCCCCCTTACACTTTGTTTATGATAATATCAAAGACCGGATAATCTAGCTAATGACCTATTATATAGAAGCCTATAACTACCATTCGTAATTTCTACTTATCGCCCCTTCAAAACACGAAAGTACGAAAGTCGAAAGTATAAGTTACGACAAAATGTGAGGCGATAGCACGCTATACAAGCCAAAATCGACTCGAAGAATAGAAAATTAAGAAATATTACACCGCGAGAAAAAAACGCCCCTCGTTTTTTTCATAATTTCTTATTTTCGGCTTTATTCATATTATTGTATCTATTTTTGTCAGTAAGAAGGCGCCAACACGCATACCAAGCCATAATGCAACTCGAAAAGTAGAAATTAAGAAATAAACACACGCGCTATTAGCGACCTATCATTTTGCTTTGCTGTCGTACTGGCGACTTTTCGAGTTTCGCCTCGGAAGTGGTTGTAGTCTCAATTTGCCAGGTCGCACTAACCTTATGCCTGTCACCCTTTTAGCAGCCATTTATCCGTGGATACACCAGTCTGTCTATAATTCAGATACGTGCACCCTCGCTTTACTTTTGTTGTGGGGATCACGGTGACTAAGTGGGTAAGACGCTGGCTCTCTAGCCTGGAGGTCAGGTGTTCGTTCCCTGCATTGACCGAGAAAGTTCATCCAAATTTTCCGGCGTGGTTCCCCCACGTCAGTGATGCAGGACAGAGGGCCAGACAAGGACAGATGATGTCTATTCGTTCGGATGTGACGAAAACCCGAGGTCCCGTGTGCACATTGGCGTGCACGTAAAATATCTCTTGACAGTTGGAATTCGATGTAAGAGTAGGCCGTATTGCCGCTGGCAGAACAGTAGGACGTTAAACCCCATTTCATTACATTTTATTTACTTCCGTTGTTATTGTCGGTTTCCCGCGAGTATTATAATTTTCTCGGTTTAAATTAGAAATATAGAAAGGACTTGACTTGGTCCATTATAACAAAATCTCACCTTTAAATGGTTAGTTTTAACGTCTATTGAAAGGACATAAAAAAGAATTTAAGCTATAAAATGTTTCAGCTGTATAATCAATACCTTTGGATCTGACAATAAATGTTTCCACCAAAAATAAAACATCTACAAGTTAATGTATTTATTATGATGTGTTGACAGATTCAGTTAACCCCGATCATAAATTTTCCATCACTGGGATCGAAAGTCCGACACACTTGTTGATAACAACTATCTTGACCTGATTTGATTGAAGTGTAAGACACGTTTATCAAGCTTACTATCTTCCAAAAGCCACTGTCCGGTCAAAATTTCCACGTCTACATTAGTCCGATTGGTGCAGATACTTATAGGTCGTTACCCCCCCCCCCCCCCATTTTATTTCAATTCAATTCATTTCCATAATGTTTTGTTGTGCATCTGTCACGAGCTTACTATCGACTGTTTTATCATATCAAATAATATTGTAATATACCACATGGACTCGACGTTAATTACGCTACGGTTGTTTATTTATCTGATTGCAGTGTTGTTCAAATTAACGATGCCTACCTGTCAGTAAATGATATTGTCCGTTTGCTCTCCTGATAGGAATACACATTTATAAAGACCCCGGGCATATGCAGTAGTCAGTTACTATTAATAATACCCATTCGATATCAAGTGGGTGTAGTTTGACCTATATAGCCATGTGTAAAAACGCCGTTAAGCTATTCAGGCGACAACCGTGAGCAGATAATGAATTTCACTTTATTAAGCAATTCGGATGTGACGACAGCGTCGGGTTTGTAGACATTACTATAGCAAAAAACAGACATTTTTGATACTGGTGGATTTTCCTTCCTTTTCTTTTTCAGTTGGAAATATATTTCGAATGATTCTAGATCTCTTTGGTGCTGGGACAGAAACAACAGCTACGTCATTAGATTGGGTGTTCTTGTATATGATTGGTTATCCCGAGATACAGAGAAAGTGCCAGGAAGAGATTGCCAAAGTTAGTCAGACATAGATATTATTTAGTCGGTTGGGCTCTAAAATGACGCTAAAGACCAACAAAGCGCGAAAACGGTGTATAGTAAAATATAGACGTGTCAGGTTACCTGATTTTAGGCCAACCGACACCTCCCAGGCAACTCTAAACGTAGACGGCCAAATAACTCTGACATTTACCCTTGAAATATTATGAATTTCTCTGTTTAATCCCCATGCTCAACCAGAAATCCGGTCGAGTTTTAAAGAGAACTGTAACGTATATGACGTTCACAAACCGTAAAGATACCTTCCCATGAACAAAATGTTTGATTTGATGATATATTTGGACTAAAAACATATTTCAACTACTTTATCCTTCAAAAATTTGCATTAAAAAACGAGTAATCGCGAGGAAATACCCCAAGGTATATAAAAAAAAAATTTAGGCGCCATGTTTGTCATGTAACTTGATTGAGGGGGGGGGGGCATTTACAGAATGTATTTGTCGTTACTTACTTTCATTTGCCATACATATTGAAGCCTAAGTAAATTCCTTGCTTATCTTCTGTCAATTTCTTTTTTGGCTGTTTATTTGCAGAATTATTTGTACCTTTAAACCCCTCAATGTTCCCATAACCGCCGAACCCCTAATCATTCGATCAAAAAACAAAATAACAAGCGCTCCCTATAAGTCAAGCTGGCAGACAAAAAGCCGTCGGGTTGCCAGTTAGTGATACCTTGACATTTTGCCCAGTGTTTGCCTCATAGGTGTTTTTCTGGAATCCGGCATTTTTTTAGTAAGATTTGGGGTCACTACTTTCCATTTATACCAAATTTGCCATACTTTTATTGGAAATAACTACCATATAAATACTTTCGTAAGAATGTATCTTTAACAGCGAAGATGTAATCCGAAACAGAAAATGTTACAATTCCTCATGTACCAATGAAGTTCAACATATACTATGAAGAGACTATAAAAATATCGAAATATCACCAAAATATCCACAAAAAAAACGTACATTGAAATGTGACTGCATTATGATATTAATCATGACTTTTGCAGGTGGTAGGAAATGGTTGCAGTGTATCTCTAGCTGACAGGCGTAAACTGCCCTACGTTCATGCAACCTTAAATGAAATTCAGCGGATTTGTAACGTTGGTAAGTCCTTCATTCCCCCTACCCGTTCGGAGCACTTGATGTATCGCAAGATCGGGACAACGCTCATTAAGGAATAATATTTGAATACTTGCTTTCATATTTTATACCATTATAATATTTTATACCATTGTAGTATTTTATACCGTTATACTATTTCATACGTTATACTATTTTATACCATTATACTATTTTACACCATTTTACTATTTTCTTTTTAGCACCGACTACAATTCCTCATGGTTTAACGGAGGATGTCATATTTCAAGGCTATTCATTACCTAAACACTCTATTGTTATTATTGATCTAATGTCTGTCCATAAAGATCCCAAATACTGGCAAGATCCTCATTTATTTAAACCAGAGAGATTTCTGGACCACAATGGACACCTAATTTGTAGAAAGGCTTTTATGCCATTTTCTGAAGGTTGGTAATATCTCAGTATCAATAAGGGAGCCATTATAGTTTCTGTCCACCAGTGCCCTGGGTGTGGGACATCATTCAAAATAATCTAGACTAAATCGTATTAACGAAGCCGCACTGATTACTCAGAACTAGGCTATCGCGGGGGGTGGATGGTCGAATTGTTAGCACGTACGCGCTGTATCATAAGGTCTGTCATTGAGTCAACTGGCGTGGTTTCGATTCCTCTGTTGTACGTGACAAGGAGTAGGGTCGCCTGTCCAGCCTAGTGGGTTTTATCCGAGTCCTCCGGTTTCCTCCCTCTTTCTAATATGGCATAATTATTATTTGTTTTATTATTTTAGGACCACGGAAATGTTTGGGTGAAAGTCTGGCCAGAAGTGAACTCTTCCTAATTTTCAGTAATCTACTACAAGTGTATGATTTTACACGAGTCAATGGAAATGAAGTTAATTTCCATGGATTCCATGGAAAAACATTATCTCCAAAACCTTATGAACTGAACATTGTATCAAGATAGGATAATGGATAGGCCTATGAACTTTTTTTCTTTTCTGACAGATTAGCTCACCGTTGAACTTACCTACCAGAATGGGATTTTGTGAATTGTATATAAGAATGCAAAAGTTTGTTAGTAGTGAGAAGAGATATCAAGTATTCTGGAAAACTAAGGCGCCAAAAACAGTATATTATTATGTGAATCTGTAAAATAAATATATCATGGCAAAAGAATAAAGACATTTAACAAGTCAAGTTTTCATTTTTTAAACGGGGTTTGGGTGGGGTTTTTTGTTTGCATTTTTGAAAAAATGGATTACTCTTGGTAAAATCTGCTCCAGCCATTGCTGCACTTGGAGGCGAAAGTTGGGGCTTTGACCGAGTGTCTATTTTATCGTCCAATCAAAAGTTGCATTTTTGGAAGTATAGTTCTATGCAGTTTGTTGAAACAATAAAATGACACATTAACATGACAGGTAGTGTTTTTTGATATGGGGTCTTCCCTAAAACATTGGACAGTTGATTAAATGTATGGCCCCTGATTGTACGAAAAATCACGTTTTTAACTTGTGAACACTGTAGAGGTCACAATTTTTATCCGATTTGGTTTAAACTTGAAATGTATGTTAATAACCCACAGATCTCGATTCCTGTCGATATTCGTGCATATCGGACCATCACTTCCTGAATTATGGCCCCTGATTGTACGAAAAATCGCGTTTTTAGCTTGTGGACCCCACAGAGGTCACAATTTTTATCTGAAAAAAAAAAACGTTACACTATATCACCGTTACACCCTAAGAGTGGTTGAGTTCGAATTTCATAAAAATCGGACCGAAACTGATGGACAAAATGGCCGCCCCTCGTTCGCAAATAGTGTCAAAATATTGTGTATCAGGATTGTAGACCCTCTGGAGGTCACAATTTTCATCTGATTTTAATGAAACTTGAAATGCATGTTAATAACCCAAAGATCTCGGTTCCTGACGATATTCGCGCATATCGGACCATAACTTCCTGAATTATGACCCTTGATTTTACGAAAAATCGCGTTTTTAGCTTGTGGACCACAACTCACAATTCGTCGGTAGGCAGACGATTTAAAAAAAAAAAGCATTTGAATATATCACCGTTACACCCTAAGGATGGTTGAGTTCGAATTGTAGACCCCATAGAGGTCACAATTTTTATCTGATTTAAAAAAAACCGTTACACTATCCCTAACTGACCGAAACTGACGGACAAAAAGGCCGCCCCTCGTTCGCAGATAGTGTCAAAATATTGTGTATCAGGGTTTTGGACCCTCTGGAGGTCACAATTTTCATCTGAATTTGGTGAAACTTGAAACGCATGTTTATAACCCAAATAATTTGGTTCCTTTCTATTTTCGGACATATCGAATCATAACTTCCTGAATTATTGCCCCTGATTGTACGAATCACAATTATTGTCCGATTTAAAAAAAAAAAAAACGTGCAAAAATATCACCGTTACACCGTAATGTTTGTTGTGTTCGAATTTCATGAAAATCGGGCCAAATCTGCCGTACACAACTTTTTCCGATTTTAAAAACGTTTAAATACATCACCATTCCACCATAATGGAGGTTGAATTCGTATTTCGGGAAAATCGAAATGAAACTGCCCGACAAAATGGCCGCTCTTTGTACGCAAATTGTGTAGAACGAACGCTACGGGGAGTAAGGTAAATGGGGCTCAATTTGATTTGTCTAAACCCGGTGTGATGTTGTCGAATCCCGGGTACAGTTCTGGTAGCCCTGAGCACGATTAGTTTAGAGGAATGACTCGGCAGCCCAATTTACCGAATACCAACAATGTAACTTAGACGTTAACAAGCAATTTCAATGTTTTAATGCGAATTAACATAGTTTGTGATGAGTAGTTGGTGTGGTTGTCTCCCTTCAACTGGGGTATAACTTTGTCAATTATTTCAAATGCCATTTTTCTTTGTTTGAATCGATCTTTGAAAAGATGACCGTGGCACGGTCTCAAAAATGTGTGCTAATTTTTTTTTAACGCACTTGTCTGAATGTCGAATTTCAAATAACAGATTCTAGAATGTTCACAATACCATTAGGGCGGCAAGAATTCGGCCAAGACAGGCCTTCGCATGACATTATTCATGCACTTATTTATCTATGAAGCAATATAGGCGACTAGATAAAGAACTGACAGTTCTTGCTATAATAGTTAAAAAAAAAACCCCAAAAAAACAGATAACGTAAAAGGGATATTCTGAATATTTCAGTCAAAATACTTCACTCTGATCCGAATTATTCTCGTTTCAATAACGCCATAACCGTCCATTATCCATTTTATCACCCGTTCCAATATTATTACCGCCTAGAAGGGGATAATGACAACGAAATAAATTGGCCTATAAGGGGTAAACGGCAACCCGTTTTTACCGTGCGGTAAATTTATGACCTCCATCATGGGGAAATAAAGGCTCGCTTTCAAAAAACACAAGTATGTTTTAGGCTCGGTTATCCACAATAACTTAAAAAAAAAAATCTTTTTGTGCAGTTATCACGACTGTCCCTGGGTTTAAAGCTTCCGTAAGATAACGTAAAGGCAATTTGCTGAAAATTTCATTCAAATTTATCCACTATGAACCGAGAACTAAACGAATGAAATTTCTGCCTAGCCTCGGTCATCATTACTAAAGTCAGTACGTTAAACAACATAGTCTCGATTATCCATTTAATCGTTTAATCGAGAAGGAAAGTTCTGCAGTAAATCGGATCACAATCCACTAAAGATCGCAGGCTAGCGATGCCATCTAGAGTTGATTATGGTCTGGATAAGTTAATTAATGTCTAATTAATAATTTAGATAACATTTCAACCCTAAAGAAAGACCTGCAATAGACAGATTTAGCTCTTGCATAATGCATGTTTAAATTATTGCGGTTCAAAGGGGCCAAGTTAATAATTCATAACTTAATTAAAATTTATTACTTTTGAAAAAGGGTTATTGAATTTCAGTTGAGAAAGTTACAGCCAATCGAAGGGGAGTTATAGGTATAACGTCATTATTATAGGCTACGGCGAAGACTGATAATACCAGGGGCTACGACTTTGATAATAATAATTATAATAATAATACGAATAAGACTGATTAAAGGCCTACTGATAATACTATAAGGGCAGAGGTGGGTGGGTTTAATTTTGACCAAAAAACACCCGATTACCCTCTGTAAACACCCACATGCACGCACGGGTTCGGTATTCTTGAAGTATATCGACCTCGGGGAGTCGCCCCGGTCCCTCAGAAGTCACCAACTACGACCGGAAGTGGGTGAACTCGAGATTTTCTTTTACACCAAAAGGCCTCGAAGGGTCTCTGAGCCTGACCAGAAGTAGATTCTGAGAGCATGTCCTGATTCGCAGGGACCAATTATGGGGCGGTGGAGGGTTGTGGGGTCCACTTCCGAGACCCTTGCCACCTTTCCTGAACTTTGACCTGGAGAAAGCAGCTGCAGGGCATTTTTTTGTCTTTTACGGTCCTATTTCAATCATTATTTTTTCTAATTTTTGGGTACAGATCCGGGCTGACCGTGTGTGTCCCTCCGGACCCAGACCGGGGGCGTGGGTCAAGGTCGTCCGATCGGGTCGGAACACGGTGACCTGATAGATCGACACAACATTTGTTCTTCATTTTTTAAAATCGTCAACCTTGATCCGCCGTTTGATTTTTGCCGCTAGCGAGCCCCAGATAAGGTCATGCCCACCGGACTTTGACCTCTTTTCCTACATGACTTCGGTAGGTCAAGGTCATCTGAAAGATTCAAGGTCACCGATTCATGGGCCGAATTCGGCCCAATTTTGCTCGGAAAAAGGGTCTGTACTCGGCCCCTATGGGCCCGAGGGGATCCACATTTTTCTGGGCGAGGGGGCGATTGGTTGAGGTACCTGCTCTAATAATTTAGTGTCAATCACCCCTCTGGAAGGGGTCGGGCGTAGCGATAATCCACCTGAAAACACCGCACAGAATTTTTAGGCAAAATCCACCCCTCGGACCAGACAGTTACTGTATCAGTTGAACAGAGCGGCTTTTGCCAAGATTTGTAATGTATGCATCTAGCGACATTTACTGCCAAAACTCATCCCTTTATACAAATATTTAATCCATGCGTCTAACAGGGCTACCCTTGGCGCCCAATCTAGATATTTTACGTGTGCATCACTTTATGCCTCCAACAGAGCCCCCGTTTACAGCCCAAAACCTACCTGTCCGTTGAACAGAGATATTAATACCTACCCCTATCCAGGCATTTGATATGTAGATATGAAAATCCACCCTTTATTCGAAATGTTTAATATTCCAGTCAAAGTTTAGCACAGTACTGCTAATGAGATTAACCCTAGCGAAAGTCTTAAAGGATAAATCCTCTAGGTTTTTGTGGTCATACAGTAAGTAAAATCCTATGGGTTTTTGTCATGTGACACAGTTAGCAGAAATGTAAATAAGCCCTTTCTTGCGTCTATGATAATCTTAAGATTGAATCGATCACGGTACGCTTTGGCGGTTGAAATAAAAAAATAAAACTTTGTAACGACCCGGCTGAGTTCACTAGCTCATGTATATGAAAATGTGGCCATATAAAAATTAAATAACTATAACTATACACTTAAACTTTATTAAACAAATATACCTTTCAACACATGTATCTTTAAAATATGAGTCATTTAACAATATGCATCTTTACACTAACATTAGACTAATCAAAATATGTATCTTTATAATAACATAGTCAACTTTTGAGTCTTTGATCATTCCACACACATGTATCTTCATAATAACATTTTACACTCAAAAGATGTATCTCTGCATGAAATCTGCCAATAATAGCATTTGATTTATCAACACATTATAATAACATTTGATGAGCAAAAACAATAGATCTGCCAATAATAACGTATAACCAAACCTACATGACATATGTCATTGTATCAGAGGTTGCTTGACTAGAACACATTATGTAGAATTACATATAGGCCTACTCAATAAACCAGCGGCTGTCAGGCAGGATACGCCCAAATTTTGCAAGAGATGGACAGAGAACAATCTAAAAAAAACCTAAAAAAACAGGATTTTTTGTACAATCGGGGGCAATAATCAAGAAAGTTATGGTCTGAAATGCGCAAATATCAAAAGGGACAGATCTTTGGGATATAAAGATATGTTTTAAGTTTCATCAAAATCGGACAAAAATTGTCACCTCAAGAGGGTCCACAACCTTCGTATTGCATACTTTTGTACAATTTGCGTACAAAGAGCAGACATTATGTCGGGCAGTTTCATTTCAATTTTCCCGAAATTCGAATTTAACATTAATTATGGTGGAATGGTGATATATTTAAACGGTTTTTAAAATCCGAACTCAATCAAAATTACGGTGTAACGGTGATATATTCAAACTTTTTTTTAAAATCCGGTACTAATTGTGACCTCTAGAGGGATCACAAGCTAAAACGGGATTTTTCGTACAATCGGGCCATAATTCACGAATATCGAAAGGAACCAAGATCTTTGGGTTATAAACTTACATTTCAAGTTTCATCAAAATCAGAAAAAAAAGTGTCACCTCTAGAGGGTCCACAACCTTGAAATACCATATTTTTACGCTATTTGAGTACGAGGGGCGGCCATAATGTCTGTCAGTTTTGTTCCGATTTTTACGAAATTCAAACTCAACCATCCTTAGGGTGTAAAGGTGATATATTCAAACGTTTTTTAAATCGGATAATAATTGTGACCTCTAGAGGAACCTCAAGCTAAAAACGCGATCAGGGGCCATAATTTAGGAAGATACGATCCGATATGCGCGAATATCGAAAAGAACCAAGATCTTTGGGTTATAAACTTACATTTCAAGTTTCAACAAAATCGGATAAAAATTGTGACCTCTATAGGGTCCACAAGCTAAAAACATGATTTTTCGTATAATCAGGGGCCATAATCCATGAAGTTATGGTCCGAAAGGAGCCGAGATCTTAGGGAGATAAACCTATATTTCAAGTTTTGTGACCTGTAAAGTATAAAAATTATACCTTTAAGTAACTATGGAATGGAATGTGGAAAAGTAATCAAACCAAACACAAACTAGATCTGGACCCATAGCCTCACAAATTTTTAAGTTTCATAAGAATATAACAAAGATTTTAATCATAATTTTCGATAAAAGGTAATATAACTTTTGAATTGAATGTTTGAGTACATTGAACAGCAAACTCGCTCTAACAACAGATCATAAATATCCGACATTAGTGCTAACAATATAATCTAAACATTTTGAAAGTAGACATATAAATACAGTTTTAAATGTTTGGCACAAGATCTTAGTATTTCAATCATATCTTTCTCTCTTTGCCATGAATCCGTGGATGATGAACAATTTTTCCACCTTAAAAGGTACTCCCATTTTCCTTTTCTCTTTAGTATTTTTTCAACTTCAAGTTCTGAAAGAGAAACACAGGTTACAACATAATTTCAGGCCCGTACCTAGTGGGGGGCTAGAGGGGCACGATGGTCGTTGGTTTCGTATTGCGGTAACCGATTCTTTCCCCATTGAGTAAAGGCACCCACTGGGTGCCCGACTTTTTTTTTATTATCGTAACAACGGTTACAATGCCAATCGAAACTACAGTGTTCTGCAAACGACGATAACTCCACCGAGAATGAAGCAATTTTACTGAAATTTTCAACATGCTTCCTTTACATTATTTTTTTTTTTTTATCGTTGATTCCATAAAGTAGTAAGGTTTTTAAACATTAAATACTGTGTAACCATGGCTCCCGAGGAGTTTAATATATTTAGGTATGAGTTAGTACGGTACCAAATAGTTTTTTTTTATATGAGAGTCAAGGTCTGGACTAAAATGCCTTGGAAATCAGAAGTGGGAGGCAACTAATATGTGTTTCTCCTTTGTGGACCGAAGTGATACTCTTCGTTGTCTAAACTTGACGGGTAGGCCTGTCATTCTTCGGTTATGTGGCTTCTTTTCAACCAGATTGGCTCTGGACCGATTTGATTCTACCGATTCTCTCGTAGCTGAGAGAATAATGTTTTTTTTTTGTAGCCGATCCATTTGCGCCAATTTCTAAGTCTCAAATATTAGCGATTCAGCTCTTTTCAGTAGTCACCAGAATTTATTTCGATTGTATAAATTTATATTAACTTTGGCCTCTAGAGCATTCACGAGATTTTTAAAACTGAGCCACTACTCTGGCAGTTATTATCGGAAATCGGTGAAAATCAATCGATTTCTTTGTCTCAAAACATTAAACTGTGTAATAATTTACAGTCAATCGGATATTAACTTTAGACTGTAGAGCGTCCACAAGCAATTGCAGACTTTGGACCACCAGGCGGATGGCCCGACGGACAATAAAGACCACATTTCAATGTGGGCTTATAAAAAATATAAGAAAACAATATTTTATAATGTAAACTAAACTATGTAAATTTAGCCTCACCCGAACACATTCTCTATTTGGTAAGTAAAAGATGGTGACGGTGGTGTATTTCTCTCCACTATTTCAATTCCATAATTCCTCAAACTGAATAAAAAATGGCCACAAAATGGTTGGTAATACACACACACAGTAGCTATAATTAGAAGGGAACTTTAAAATCATATCAAGGGCCAAAATGCGATTGCACCCATTTTCAATCCCAATCTTCCTCGAGTCAAAAGAAACATTATCCGAAGTTTTGAAACAATTCTTTGACAAGTGGTTGAGATTATGCTCACATTTTAGTAGTGATGATTGGAGAATAGTGAAAACTAAGAGGACTCATCCTCTCATTGCCCCAATGCACTCATTGTTACAATGCATTATACATTGGGTGTATTAAATTATTTAATAATTATCACATTTACTAAACATTATGGTTGCAATGAATAAAATTTGTGAACTCTAGAGAGTCCACAAGCTATGCTATGTAGCTGATTTGCGTAAAATCAGGAGCATTAATCTATGAAGTTATGTCCGCTTTGTGTCAAAATACTACTCATCAAAGATTTATTAGTTATGGTAAAATCGTACATTTTAAATTTCATCATCAAAATCGAATGAAAACTTTGACATCTAGAGGGTCCACAAGAAAATTTGAACAAAATTCAAGACATGGGCAACGACAATATACGTCCACATGAAAATGTGGACATATAAATATTTTCTTATTATAGGGAGTGGACAGGTCGTCGTCAATCTGGCGAACATGCAAAATTTTCGTTTTGACGTTTTTTGTAAGAATTCAATACGTTATACCTTAAATTTCACACTAACAAAGTATTGTGTTAGTCTTCCATTTAGATTTAAAACTATGACTTACTCTATGCAACGAATGCCAAATCCAATGAGAAATTCTTATCTAGCGAAGTGGCGAATAGATAAATTCGCCACTTCGCAAGAATATTTTATGAACAAATATAGCATTACGTAAATTTAGCGAATATGGCGTCATCCGAACTTAAGACGTCTGATGAAACTATGGAACATTGTTTGTAACAAAGACTTTACTAATTTGGTCATTTTTGGAGTTTGTTTCGACAATATGGAAGGGAATTTGGATGTCTTAGTAAAATGGGACAGTGATTCAACGGTCAACGTTGTGAGTTTGAAAGATATATCAATAGAAGATGGAAATGATTTGAAGAAAGGATCTCGAGTGAAAATGTGGTGGAGTAAAGACAGAACACGGTGGAAAGTTACGGTTTTAACATTTGAAGGCGACAGCGAAGAAGACAGTGATGAGGACGATATGCCATTGTCACATTTGCTAAGAAATGGTAAGTGATAACTGCAGTATCGATCAGGATTATGAACCATCATCTTTAGATTCAGAAGATAGTGCAGGCCTATGCGAATTAGGTATCTGTAAAGAAAAAATATTTGCTGCCTGCCCTTTCTGCCTAACAATGATGTGTCACTCGCACTTCATTGTAGAATGTCACTGTCAAAAGAGCAGAAAACATCCTGAGAATTTCACGGTAGAAGGTATATCTAGGGATGATACGGAGCCAACTGAGCCAAAAAAATCAAGAAAAGCTATAGTAAAAAAAAATCGCAACGCAGGGATTTCGTACATTAATGAAAACGGTAGATCTGTTCCACAACGACATATATTAAAAAGCCGATGTAACTCAAACTTTTGCAGTAAAAGGGGTTTATCGTGCGATTCTTTGTCAGAATCCAGACGTCAAGTTATTCTCACTGCCTATTTTGCTCTTCCTACACTCCACGATAAAAGAAAATGGCTAACAACACATGTGGTGTCAACTGCACCCTTCCGTACTACAGTCAAGGAAGGTAACATGAGCAGAAAAGGTAGAACTTTGCATTATTATGACAATAGGGAAGATGTGGCAGATGTTTAAGGAAGAAACTGGTAGATCAGACATCTCGTTATCCACATACTACAGAGTGTTTAAAGAAATGTCTTTAAAGTTTACAAAACCTAAAAGGGATCTGTGTGGAATCTGTGAAGGATATCGTACTGCTACTGCTGAAATGAAATCCACCATGAGAGATAGATATGTGCAGCACATCCGAGAGAAATTGCCGTTAGAGAGTTAAAAGAAGCCATTAAGTCTGATGATGACCCCGGTCATGTTTTGGCATCTTTTGATTTACAACAAGTTATATACCTGCCCAAGTTCAACAGATGTGGAATATTCTACAAGCGGAGATTTTTTCTGATATTCTAGCCCGTGTAAGAAACTCCAACAGTATCCAATGGTTTTGTAACCTAAATCCCATTTTGAATTCCAACCATTCAATCAGACTGTTCCAGCTGCATTCACAAATAATAATCGATGCCCGAAAAATGTCGCACAAAGTAGAGTGGCTCCAGACAAAATGTTTTAATCACTTTACAGTCTATGATATTAAATCAAGCAAGTTAGATGTTATCTGTGGCATGAAGGAATAGCTACTCGTGGAGCCAATGAAATTGCATCTAATGTGTTTGATTGTCTTCTGAGTATTGACAAAATTAGCACTCGGAAAGTATCTTTGTTTGCCGATGGATGTTTCGGGCAAAATAAAAATTCTATAATGCCCGCCATGCTTCATAATTTTGTTCAAACATCAAAGTATATTGAGGAAATATCATTACATTTCTTTGAAACCAACCATGGTCAGAATGAGGGGGATGCAGTTCACAGCACCATAGAAAGAAGTCTTAATAAAGTATCTGAAATAACTGTTCCATCACAGCTCTGTACACTAATACAGATGTCGAGGAAGGATCCCTACACAGTCATCTGTATTAACACCACCGATATAGTTGACTGGAAGCTATACTCTCGGCAGATGGGTATTTTAAGAGTTCGAGAATCCGAGGAAGGGGATGTCATCAGTTGGACAGGAATAATGCAATTAAAAGTTAAAAAACATGACTGCCTGAAGATTTTTTTCAAAATGTCTCACCTTCAAAATACGTTTTCTACTCTTAAGATATCGAATGAAAAATACACTGATCTGAAGTCTCTCTGCACTTGTGATAACCCAGTGATTAGATCTCTAGAAGCTAGACTATTTTACGAAAATTTACCCCATTAATTAATTAAATTATTAATACATGTGTTTCATCATACTCGATGATTGTTTAAATTCATTTATAGACAATAAAATCTGTATAGTAAACATATAATTTTGTTTATTAATTACTGAAATTGTTTTGTAACTTTTTATTTAATTGAATACACTGCATGTCTACTCCTTAGTAAATGTTTTTCCATAAGTTGAAAATGTACTTTTCATTAAATGGGATATTGTTTATTGTTGTCTCGTGAATGTACACAATATCGGAGCTTACTCAACAAGTCTACAGTGAGACAGGCGTCACCAGCCTTAATCCGAAATTAAATAGATGAAGGTTATCGTGCTCCCAAGTCTCTGACAATCAAATTGCAGGCACGGATTCGGGAGTGTGTGTGTGGGGGGGAAGGGGTCTTCTGAGCCCAATTGGCGGGATACGGGACATGAAATGGTCGGAATTGGCATCTATAGAGTCTTCCATTTTTCACATTTGCTGAAGCAGGTCATCCAGTCGCCCCACCCCCACTCCTTAAATTCCATGATCCGCCCATGAATTGCTTAACAATATGCTTAACCCGAGCAGAAATTTCTGATCATCGAACCTGGTTAAGCTGCTGATGTAATGAAACCATAACTCCTCAAATTTGATGACAATCAAAAAAGTATGTGACAACACCGATATAGTTATTATTTTGGATAATGCCTTACTTAAATAAAGCGTAAACATCAAATCTTTATCAAAGGTTTTATAGACGAATATAGACAAAGAGAGAAATATTTTTCTCTCGAACAGACGAATGTGTGACGAATATGATTTTCATCATTTTAAAAAATTCTCTCAAAGTGGCGTAAAGGACCGCCATCATACTATGTCGTTGCCTTGGTAACCAAGTACCACAGAACATTAAAGTGCCTTGAATATCTTACGTAGACAGTGATGGTTTCATAAATCATTGCATTATATTAGTCCTTATAATTAACTTATGTAACATTTTCAGTTTAATTTTTTCAAAACTAGTGTGACCTCAGATTTGCCAGTTCGCCAAAATGACGACGAGGTGATAACTCAAGGCCAAAAAATATGCCACTGTACCCATTTTCAATCTCTAGCTTCCCCTAGACATAAAAAAAAACATTAGTCAGAAGTGAGTTAAGACACACGCAAATTTTATTTGGACAAACTGACACATTTTGTAAAAATATGTGCAAAAAAAAGTGTTTCTGAAAACTAACCCCACTTTAAAAGACAGCTGTAGGCCTAACTGTAAAATCTTTTTAATGGCCATTACTCCATAGCTACTTGCATCTTTTAATTTAAAGGCGTGTCCAGCTGGATGTTGAACTGTTATAATGCCTCCACCATACAGTATCTCTTTGTAGGGCACTCTTGTATCTTTTCCTGTTCATTTAATTAGAAAAGAAAGAATTGATTATTAAAATTTCAAGTCTTATCAAAACAGTTGCTCTAAATGCACCATATACTAGCCTAAAGAATATATTGAAAGTGACATATTGACATCCTGAACATTAACTTGATGAAACGGCTGAATGAACGAGTCAATTAAACAAAGTGGCTATTTTTACGAACCCGTAATCCAATATTGGCAGGCTATTTTTACGGCACTTCCCGTCGCGCATGCGCATCGGGAAAATGATGGACAATGACGTACATTAACGTTACGGACCCGCGTAATCCTATATTCCAAATGCGCACTTCAATTCCTGAAAATGGCCGACCTAACAGTTGGGCAGAAGTTCGATACTTTTGATTGTCTTTCGGCCTCCATAACAAAAAAATGGGAAGCCTTGAACTTCGTTTGTTTATATATTAGACTATTGAGGCAATTTCAAAACGGGCGACGAAGTGAATATTTAATTCAAAATTGAAGTTTGGTGAACTGGACTATTCGTGCATTCACGGTGGCAGGAAATTGAAGTCCAGGTCCAAAGGCGAGCGCCCAAATCAGATGTAATTAAGTGACTTTATCATGTTTATTATATTATATTATTCACCTATGTTACTATGATTAGTAATAAATCGTCGAATATGCTTTAAGGCAATCTGGTTAAAACACAGATCCTATTTCGTTACGTTTTTATAGTTCAAAATTTCGTTTTACTTGTCTTTACTACACTTGGATCTGGAAGAGTTGTTATTTAACTCGTGTTCTGAATGGTGTCAGGGCTAAGCCAGTGAAACGGTCTGTTACGACGAGCTTTAGGCGTGTTTTGCACGGAACTGTGGGTAATCTACTAGTAACATCATTGCTGATTGGTTAATCAAATGTCTGACGTCATAGGGTCATAAGTCGGTCTGTTGACCCCTGACGTGACCTATGGCTATAACTTGTCAGATCTCCATGTAGTGCAGGCCATCGAAAGTATAAAAAAAACCGAAACGAAATATAGTCTAATCAGATTGGCTTTAAGGTTGAGAGGGTTTATTCATTCCGTCATTATAATTATGGTTTATTCCCACGAAGGCACATTTATTGACCGTAACAGATTAAAAGAGGTCGTTTTTGACGCCTTCGTGGGAATCCAGCTCCTAGGGATTAAAATTGATTAAAAATGTAACAATGGAGTTATAGATTGTTATGATAAGAAATTAATATTTCATAATCCCTAATATGACTAATTAACTAACATTTTAACATGTTTGGCAAAGGACTTTAAGAAATAAAAACAAATTAATTTAATTTCGCCTAACAAGACACCCTGTCTAAATACTCGACTAAAGTTAATTCCTCTTCTTCGTGTCTTCTTTTTAATTTCTGGAGCTGGCTTTGGGCATATTTATGTCTCTTCCTTGGTGGTTCCCGTCCCACGGCATACTGTGCAATTCTAATTTCATTAATATTTTGCTCTTGTAAAAATGCGACCATTTCAGAAACATTCGGATAAGCTTTAACAACTAGCTTCTAGATCATTGAATGTCAAGCTTCCAGAGTGAACACTACTTGGATGAAGTGATGATATTCATCATTAGTTGCCAATTGGTGAATAAAATTTAGAGTAAACATAAATTCATAAAATCTTTTAACACCGTTAATTGGGTCCTAATCAGAACATGCCTCTCTTCAAACGAAAGCCGATATCTGCGCCTTCGTGGGAAGGATTAATTTTGGTCACGCTCTGTAACGGCGCCTTCGTGGGAATACACGATAATTATATTATTAATATTGGTGGCCATTCTTTCCTGCCAGGCAGTGTCAGTGTACGTCTGTGTATGTCAGACGTCAACCAAAACATAGACTCGATTAAGCAGATAAAACGGTCTACCATAGTTTTCTCTGGACGAAAGAGTCTTGTTTACTCAAATATCATTCATGTATGCAACTGGTGTAATTGTGTCTACTTTAACTTTGCTACTTAAATTGCATAGAAACAGTGAAAATAACCTGTAGGCCTACGCATGTATAGAAGGATAATGTTGCCAATATGTTCACTGTACAAACTATGTCAGCAGTTCAAAATACGTATTTTAGTTTTACAATTTGTAATTTCCATTGCTTGACAATATGGCACAGTGTTAAAATACAAAATACAGTATTAATAGCCTATATTTTTAACATTAGTGCTCTTCTGCATTTTGCATGCATAGAAGTAGGACTACTAATGTCGAGTATAATGCTGTAAATAGAGCGGGAGTGAGGCAGTGGCAACATTCATCACTTGACCCGAAACGTGTTACATTATCAGACACAAGACAAGGGGTCTTGTGGACCCCCCCCCCCCCTTTCTTTTCAACATTTTGCTAATTACATGTGTCTAATCTGTTCTGTGCTCTGTGCTAGCTTTGTATTTGGAATCTTTCTTACTACTGATGATATTGTGTTGGGTTCTATATGTGGTTTATAATGTGATGAATTTACGGTAACAATCTTTGGAATTCATTCAGAAAAAAGCAAACAACCCTATGGTTACCTTATGGTTAACTACATAAATGGCACAACGTGATGTGATGGATCGAATCCTGTTGGGTTGCACGTGTCGATTTGTTTTTAGTTTTACAGTTGTATAATGAAAGACTCATTGGGTTTCATATGTGGTAAATTGCTCAAAACACGGTAATATTTTAAAGAATTAAAAATGAAAAGAATTACAGTAACAATCTTTGGAAAAAAGCAAACAACCCTATAGCCTAGCTTATGTCGCCCTACGACGAGATAAAACTGACGCCGAGTAACCGCAACTGACAGTAATGTCGCTACGACTGAATTTATCCACGACTGAACACAATCACAAGCAACCAGTTGATCATATTCGTAAGTGCTCTCATGTCGTCCGGCATCAGTTGAAGAATCGGAGCCACAACTGGTCACATGACTGACACGTGATAACTTTCAAAATGGCTTCATTCCACTTGTCCCCGCCCCCGGAGTACCACGTGACTAATTAACCGAATGTTATTGGCTACGTCAGCGAGGCGCCGACTCAAGCCAGTCATAGGTGCACTGTCGTAAACCAGTCGCCGATTTCGAGTCGCCGTCAGTTTTATCGCGACATAAGCTAGGCTTATGATGACCTTATGGTTAACTACGTAAATGGCACAACGTGATGTTATGGATCGAATCCTCTGGGTTGGACGTGCCAATTTGCTTTTAGTTTTACACATGTATAATGAAAGACTCACTGAAAGGCAAGGCCGATTGGGTTTCATATGTGTTAAATTGCTCAAAACACGGTAATACTTTAAAGAAATAAAAATGAAAAGAATTACGGTAATCTCTGTATCAATCTAAAGTCAATCGAAACGATTATATAAAGACGTAAACACGGTGTATAAATATAAAAATCAATCAGATGATAACTATCGTCTCTAAAGCATCAACAAGATTTTTCAAGGGCCATAACTCTAGCAAAAATTACTGGAAATCGTTGAAAATCAATAAGATTCTTCATCTGATGACATTATAAATTTAAAGTCAATCAGATATTAACTTTAGCATAGAGCGGCCAAAAGATTTTTCAAAGTCATCAAGAGCCATAACTCTGGCAGTAATTATCGTCTGATGACCTTAAACACTGTATAAATTTAAAGTCAATCTGACTTTCTCTAGAGTGTCCACAAGCAATTCTGGACAACGGACGGGGGCGACGACAATATACGACCACATTTCAATGTGGGCTTGTAAAAAGCAAACAATCCTATGATGACCTTATGGTTGAATACGTAAATGGCAGAACGTGATGTTATGGATCGAATCCTATTGGGCTGAACGTGTCAATTTGCTTTTGTATAACGAAAGACTAATTATTGAACCCCAAGACCAATATGGTTCCATATGTGGTATATTGCGATGAATATCCCCAACAAAAATACCCCCCCACCCCCCAAAAAAACTGATTTAAATATCATTTATTTTATGAAAATTAATTGAAAAAATAATTCAAAATCTTTTATTGGTTTTTTTTGGCATTCATCATATCCATTTCTTTGCTTCAGCACCTTCTTGAAATATTGCCCATTTGCAATTAAAGTGAGATTATCAGAAGATGGACAACATTTATTTGTAAAAGAAATAGGGTTAAACACATCAACATGATATATTAAAAGTAAGTTGTCATCCAATCTGATTAAAATACAGATCCATATTTAGTTTTGTTTTTGCCCCCCGCCTTTCGAAGACAGCAGGGGACTATTTCCTGCTTAGGGTAAGCAGAGATAAGCAATTTGATTGGTTGATGCTTTGGGACACGACAACTTTAGTTCTAATTAAGTGAGAGTGATGAAACTTGATGTATAGTTTCATTACATCAATACCTTGACTAAGTTCGATAATGAGCGTTTTCTGCTCGGGAGTGATAAGCAATTTGATTGGACGAGATTTGGAACACAAGTACTCTCCTTCTAATTGAGCTAAAATGTTCAAACTTGGTGTAGGTGTTTATTAGGTCAATGCCTTGATGGAGGTCGAAGATGAGCATTTTATGCTTAGGGTAAGAAGATAAGCAATTTGATTGGTTGATGCTTTGGGACACGATAACTTTAGTTCTAATTAGGTGAGAGTGCTGAAACTTGGTGTATAGTTTCATTACATCAATACCTTGACTAAGTTCGATAATGAACATTTTCTTCTTAGGGTAAGCAGATCGATAAGCAATTTGATTGGCCGAGACGTTGGAACACAATAACTCTCATTCTAATTGATGTAGAATTTTCAAACTTGGTGTAGTCTTTCATTAGGTGAATACCTTGATGGAGTTTGATGATGAACATTGTATGTTTACGGTAAGCAGAGACACGCAATCTGATTGGTTGATGCTTTGGGTCACGATAACTTTAGTTACAATTAAGTGAGAGTGATGAAACTCCGAATAAAGTTTCATTACATCAATACCTTGACTAAGTTCGATGGTGAGAATTTTCTGCTAAGGCTAAGGAGCGATAAGCAATTTGATTGGTCAAGACTTTGGAACATAACAACTCTGCGTTTAATTGAGGTAGAATGTTTAAACTTGATGCAGATGTAGATGAGTTCAATGATTTACATTTTGAGCTGAAGCTAAGCAGAGCTAATCAATTTCTTTGGTCGATGCTTTGGGACAAGATAATCTTGATTTTATTTGATAGAGAGTGATGAAACTTAGTGTATAGTTTGATTGCTTGATGCTTTTGAAAAAAATAAATGTGCTATTAATTAATATGTGTCATTTATTTATTTTGGGATTTCGGCAGGGGACATCAGCCTCACTGTTGGCTTGTTTTATACTTTTGATAGCCTCAACTACATGAAGACCTGACCAATTATAGTGGAAGGCAGCATCAGAGGTCATAGAGCGGCTTTTGACTCTATGATGTCAGACATTTGATTAACCAATCAGTGTTGATGTTTCTAGCTTGTTTAATGATTTTGACAGTTAACTGTTACATTACAGATTGTGCCTTCATTAGATGTCTATGATCTTAATTCTTACAGGCTACATTTCAACACTTGCCGAAACAAAGACGGCTTAGCGTAGATGAGGCAGTGGATGTTGGAGGTATGCTCAAAGTAAAAGCCAACAAGAAACTGGTTCAACAGCATATACAGTCAATGACTGGAAAAAATGTAATACTGAAAGACCTCCACAACATTGTTTCACGTCATCGACCTGATCATCGTAAAAATTTTGAAGAGTTTCTTGCCGAGATGAAGAAAACTGCAGGTTAGTTTATGTGACAGACTGGGTTAATCAGAATTGTTGCACAAATGAGAAATGTCCTGAAGTAGAAAATCAGTCATAAATTAATTAAAACCGTTTTCAGGTATCCTAAAATACAAAATACAATTAATGTTAATGCAGCTTCTGGATTCAATAATTAAATTAGTAGACATTGATAATTTTGTGTAGGGTCCTAAATAATACTCCTAATATAATATTAGAGATGGCTACACAAACAAAATAATTAATAAAGGCTAAAAACTCACCGACGTTTATATGAAACTGTCAGAGGCGAAGTCATCTTTGCTGCCAAGAGTTACTCCTCTTTATTTTCGGTTAGCAGGCCGGAACTATTTCAACCACAGCTGGTACTGCCGACCAAAACACTGTAATAAAACTAATTTCCAATACTTCTAAAAATGTTCAAACGTTAAAAATATCTTTTTGGCGATATCATAATTCATTTAAGATATTTAAGCTACAATATCGATAAACATGTTCCTGTTTCGTATTTAGAGGGGGCTTATTGTCCATTTAACTATGCTTGAATCATTGTGTGCCCTGTTGCGAATCCTCTGCCAACGAGAGATTCGTCTTGTTTTGGGAACGCCTCTGAGCTAGATACGAGAGACCAAAAGAAAGGACAAGACAATTAACTCATAATAAAACTTTACTTAAAGGAGCTAAATCGCTAATATTTGGGACCTAGAAATTGACCCAAATGGGTCGTAACGCATATAATGTAATCTGGTTGTATATAAACTGATTTACATTCAATTGTTTCCGTTTTGACTCTAATTTCAAATCAGTTATGTCCAGCGAAATACGGCATGAGTCTCAACCAAGTGCCAATTTCTAGCGTCTGGTTATTCCAGTCTATTGCGCATGCGCTCCAGATAAGATCAACGGTCACCGTTTGACATCAGTTGTTGAATATGTCTAGCCTCGTTCTTTCTGGTCACTAGTTGCAAATGACGCAGAAACGCACTATGGTACACGATTCGTGTACCAATGGTAAAATGTTTATTTTGTCTTAAATATTGGATAGCAGAAACCTACCTTTTCCCGGTAAGATTACAACATCAATGTTGATTTGAATTGACAAATAATTCGTGTTTTCAATGTGTAAGATTTTGGATGATATTGAGTTAGAGACTTAGCTACTTTAACACAGAAATCAATAATACAACAATATAATTTGAATAACATGTACAATAATCTGAAATTTTGCAGTCTAGTAGTTTATTGATCCCATGATTCTGTGAAATAAAATACATTTTCCCACCAAACCTGGTTTGTGTGGTTTTTGACATAACGTGGGCGTACCCTCTGTTTATTGAACCCACGAACGTCGCCTCCAATCTGGGTGCTGTGAACTTTGCCGTAATATAACTCGATAATGCAAGATAAAGAAAGTTACTGAACGATGCCATGTCCACACGAGCATACCTTAGTCATCTATCGATTTCCTGATATAAACATCTGCGAGACACCAAAACTAGGTAAGAAGTTATAATGTGCGCAGTAAACCTACCCTAATTTACCCATATTTGTTTTAGCATGAATACGGTAATATATATCGACAATGCAAAATAGGAAGTCCATGAACTTTTGCATGTTCATACCTTAGCCATCTGTCGATTTGATGAAAGAAAGATCTTCGAGCTACCAAAGCTAGTTTCAAATTTATTGTTTGTGCCTATCCTTACCTGATTCCCCTATATTTTAGTATGTTTACGGTAATAATCTCGAAAATGCAACATAGGAGGGATCGGAATTTTTGCAGTCTTTAGTTTATTTATCCCATAATTCTGTGCCCAGTTATCCTAGTGTACGATATTTTAGTATGTTTACGGTAATAGATTTTTTTTGTATGCCTACTATATACTTTGCATGAACATGTCTTTAAATGTTGTTTTCTATTCTAAAGGCAACAATTATTATCGCTATACATATAAATACATTGATTTTATTGGCGCTAGGTAGGCCTATATGTTTGCTAACTTCATTTCGAATCCGGGTAAGAGATTCCGCTCAGTGTATTTCTTCCCAGTCAGCAGATACTCCACCTTGTGGTAACTATATGTATTGTGACATCACATCTTGTGGTAACTAGTCATATGCTTCATGCACGCACAGATAGTTCTTTATATAAAGAGACCGAGCTTCTTTTTTGAGTGTTATTAAAGAATTTTTTATGGTTATAGCATTGCAAATGTGTTAACTTTTTTTTTTATATTTTTAAACTTTTCCCATGTTTTCACTTAGAAATAAACATTTACCCAAAGATATGTTCTTCACTTAAGTTCACATAAACATCTTCATTCTGGCCTTTATTTCATAGAAATTGACAGAAAACTAGAGCAGGTAGGATAAAATTGATATAACGTCGGTGGCCATCTTTGATGACGTCATAGCGGAATAACCTACCATGTGGTGAGTGTCCACCCAAATTCAAATACTTACTTAGGTACCAACTAAACATTTCTACAAAAAGTTCTCCCTACTCAAACTTTGCTACAAAACCATAGTCAGTTTCCGACATTTTTACGCGACATCACGACATTTCCGGCGTGATTCCTCTTTACAGTGGAATAGGACTGCGGGCCTGGCAAGGAATAACGTATAGTCTTTTGGATGGGTCGAAAAATCAAGGTTCCTTGTACATATTAGCGTGCACGTAAAAAAAACCCTGACTGTTGGAATTCAATATAAGAGTAGGCCGTAGCGCCGCTATCCGGGCAAAGTTTCCCTCACAGTACACTGTATAGCGTATGGACGTCTTCATTAGCCCAGTTAGAGCAGAGCAGTAGGACGTTAAACACAATTTCATTTCATTCAATTTTCCTACTTTTCAAGAAAAATATTATTATTCATTCACTGTGTTTCGTGCACCATCCGGTTTTCTGTGTGGGTTTTATTCAATGAATATGGAAATTTACATTCTACAAATAACAGTTATATTTTTAATATCTACCTGGAATTCCTTGCGTTTACATGCCGTGATACTGACATGGAGTTTTACCTATACTATATTCATCATATTCCTTTCTTGGCTGCAGTTGTCGTGTCTATGAAATCATATTTCTTTCCTGTTTGTTTTACACCTTCAAAGCCATCGCGTTTTAATTAGCATGATAAAAAACCGAGGTCCCGTAATTCCCCTGCCGGGCAACATTTCCCCCATAGCCCACTGCATGGCGTTTTCTTTGGACGAGTAGCCATAAATATAAGATAAGGTACGATGGCAACAACTCTTTGCTTACCTTTGTCAGTGATACAGAAACGGCGACTTGTATACCGGCGTCGGTATAAGAGCAGTGGCGGCGCCGGGGGGGGGGGGGGGTGCAGGCAAGGGGGGCATTTGCCCCCCCCCCCCATTAATCTGGTCTGCCCTCTGTTTCCCCCCCCCCTCCCCAAATAATTTTAGAAAATAAAAAAAAGTATTTGTGATACGTTTCGGTAATCAATACCTTCTACGGTGAATAAATACCACATCCCCACTCAGTCATAAACTTGCATGTTGTAGAGCATTTCCGACAGTCTATTTTTCAAAATTTTCTTGGCGAGGTCCCCAATGGACTCGCTACTTTGGCGCTCCCAAGGGGAATTCGTTGAGGTTCGCAAGTCCGTTCGTTTGACATTTTGTTCTCTACTCGGATAAACTAGTGATCAGGCGACGAACGGTATCTGGGCAGATCTATTTATCTCGACAATCGGTGACTGACAGAATACTATAAGACAGCATTTCCGGCAGTCTATTTTTCAAAATTTTCTGGGGGAGGACTCCCTACTTTGACGCTCGTGAGTGGGCTTCGTCGTGATTCGCAAGTCCGTTCGTTGACACTTTACCTCATCGATCAGTGCCTGAAATACTGCCAGGCTGCATTTCCGGCAACCTGTTTTTCAAAATTTTCTAGGGGAGGCCCCGTACCCCTAGTTGAAGCTCGCGCCTTTGCCCCCTTAACCTTGGACTTTGCCCCTCCAATCACCGACGGCTGGCGCCGCCACTGTATAAGAGTAGGCCGTATGGCCGCTGTCCCTACACTGCATGACGAAAGCCAAGATCTAGCAGAAGAGTAGGACCTTAAAACCCATTTTATTTCATTTCATTTCTTTGTTTACCGTACCCCAGGTAAAGATGGGATATTATTCTGAAGCGTACTAAGTAAACATAGTGGGAGGGTTATCATTACAAGAAATGCAGCTCCCCCGACAAATCCTGCTCCTCGTATTGCACAAAAGGATTATTAGTGTTTACACAACTCGAAGCTTCATGCAACAATCAATCAGACTGAAGATTTGCGGGTATCTGAACTCAAGACATTCTTGTTGTGAGTCAGTTCCAAGACCTGGGCCCGTATTCAAAGGATATCTTAAGTCTAAGATAGTTACTAGATTTCACTTAAATATACGTAACTTCCTGTAAGTTAAGGGTAAGTGGTATTCAAAAGCAGTGTTAAGTGTCGAATTTTCCCTTAAAGTTATGTTTTTTGTCATCACCAAACTTGATTTTGTAGAGCCATAATAGCGTATAAGGTTACTACCACCCAAATGGTTACTATTATGTTTGTATTGCTTAATCAATCATGTTTGCCACGACTGTCATATAATAAAGTTTGGTGCGTTAAATTTATTTGTAAATTTGACATTGCGATGACATTCCATTATAGATTTCAGAAAATATTAATACGGCCGCGAGAAGCAAGGCATGGTTTATTTTTTACAATTCATTACCATACAAATATTTGAAGTATATGATGATGACTGCTGAACGAAGCGTGCCACCAATGATTTACAATTTGCCGTCATGGTTAGGTCTTTGGGATTCTAAAGTTTAGGAACTGACACAATTTCTAGGAATTTCTCAAATGATAGATTGATAAACAGCACTGAATGATTTGTTCAGTTTAACTTTAAAGCCAATAGCCCTGCATATTGCTAATATGTTATTTTCTATTCGTTATAATAAAGTTTACAATATCCATCATTATACTACGTGTACCACTATTCGATAACTTTTACTGCTAATGAAATCTTTTTATTTATGATTTTTTTTGGGGGGGGAGGGGGGGACATCTATACGAAAACAGTTGTTCCGGTAACGGATGCGTACCATCATAATTTATCATAAATTATAGTCATACTATTTTCGTGCGTTACAATATAATATTTCGACAAACATTTTCCTGACAATGACAACTAAGATTTTAATAGAGTATAGTGGTGCTCTTAAGGGGACATAACTTGCGTGCGACGTGAGTAATTCGTGATTTTTGGCAGTGGAGGTTATTCCTTAAGTTAAAAATTCATGTTTTTGGGCTAATGTTGATATTCCATATATTAAGTGTGCAGTTAGGGTTTTCAAATCGCCATGTCTATGTAAAATAGAGCCTTTGAAGGTAAGACACTTGGTTAAGTGGAAAAATTAAGTACTTTTACTTAACTTTAAGAAAACCTTTGAATATGGACCCTGTAATCAAGAACGGAGGGGGATTTACTTTCCTTGTACCTCTATCTATAGTCTATCTATATGAACAGATCTGTGTAATGTCATCAGAGACGGGCGTGAGACGACTGACAACAGCTATAGGAATAGTGAGTACACCATAATAACCAGTTTAAACATGATAATAAGAGATGAGACATTATATACTGGACATCGTTTATTATAACACACAGAAAGCAGTTTTACAATCAAAATTAAACACAATAATGTTAGTTTGGGTTGAGTGTTTAGTGTACGTTAACCCACGGTCCCTCCCCCCCCCCCCTCTCTCCAATGAAGCGTCAAACACCATTCACATCTCTTTATCGTTTCCGAGTTTCCTTTGAAGTCTGGCTAGAGCTATTTTTTTTTACTGGCTAGAGCTAATGTGTTTGTTAAAAACCAAATTTGACGAAGACTACGCATCTCATCATTAGTTGGTGAGAAGGCAAAGTTGGGTTCATTAGATACAAACGTCAAAGACGTCCCTGGACTGTAGTATAAATTTAACAAAATAGAAAAACACGACAAATGAAACACGACATAATAGTCTTATTATAAAGTGTATGATATTTACTGGTACAAAAGAGTTGCGTCATGACTTCAATCAACAGGTTTCGAATTTCTACAGAACCTCTCACACAAGACAATAATAGACTTGACAACTTAATAATAACGAAAAATAATTGCTATGATTGTTTAATACATTTGAGCGACGGGGGAATAACAAGAACATTTCTCATTTACGTACAAACACTGTTATTAACACACATAATATTCCAATTTTATTTCTCATTCGTGATGCTCATTATATCTCTTAGGGCACCGGGACATCACATTATCGTCTAATATTCAAAGGATTCTTACTGAGCAAATAAATTCGATGGACTCTTACTGAGCAAATAATTTAAATGTCTAACATAACTTAGAGAATGTCAATACTGTTAATCTTAACTTGTTGGACTCACAGTTACTTGTATAGGGCTCACAAAAGCAGATTCACATCACCTGAAACTAAATACACTGTATATTCTAATTCAACGAACAGTCTACATATATTGAGATATAACAGAGGCTGCGAACATAAGCAATCAAGACAGACTATCAGGAATTAAAGGCATATTGCTCGATATTACAGCTGTGTTTAACCATGCAATTGGCTATATAGACAAATCACTTCGTCGACTGTCAATGATCCAATAACAGCACGCCAAAACATGGTACTTGCATGTTTTCATCCTTATTGTGATCAAAGTCATCATTGTCGTGACCAGTTAATTTTTGAACAGTAGGACCCCATTTCATTTGATTTCATTTCTTACTGTGAGTACAACTTCAAAAATGTTCGCGTTTTATGTGTCTGTTTGAGGCAAATAGAGCCCAGCCAATATTTTTTTTTCAAACCCACTAATTATTAATTCTTTTGTCGATACCATTTCAAAAAGATAATGTCTTTTTTTACACCTTATGTACTGGATACGAAGATATAGAGAATCTCCTTCGAGTCTTTTTTTGATATCAAAAAAGACGAGTAGGAGATTTTATTTATCACTCAACCCTTTCTTACATGCACAAATAAATAAATATAATTCTTTGCTACAGATTTCACATTTACTGAACCTGATTACAATACGGCGTAGTGATACACCCTTTTTTGACAGCAATTCAACCATTGCAAAGTCCTCTATATTGACCTAGTGTTTCCATCAAAGTCAATTAAATAAAAATAGTTCCTTTTTAATAAGAAAGAAGTTACTTTTAATAAAAAATGAACTGTTCTTTGAAAATAAAAAAAGTAGTTCCCTTTTGATTGACCAATCAAATTCGTGTAAAGCGATATTTCCTAAGGAGATATCGCAGTAGATTATGAAACACACAAGCGATATCTACTGTAGAATGTATTATTTGGTGATAAATAATTATTTTCAGTAACGTTGCCAAATTCGGCAATGCCCCTATATAAACGCCAACCATCGAATGTTCTAGGCGCGATCAAATAACAGAACTTTGTCCCCGGACGAAAGTATAGTATTGTACTCGTCACAATTTCGTGTCATCAGTAAAAGCACAGAAGTCCTGTAACGTCAAATCGGCCAACATAATATATACGATGTCTGGCTGAAAAGTTCTAAGTCTGAAAAGGATAGATTAACTGGATTGAAACAAACTTTTGCCAACAACTAGTACAACTGCAACTGTAGTGTTATTTTTTTTTCGTTCCAGACCATCTTGTGAACTTACCCATTGAAATCTCCAGAAATGGACAACACTGGCTATAGGGCAATTATTAAGTACCTGCAACTGAAAGGACTAACCCCAACACAGATACATGCCGGCATGGTCTCCACATAGGGAATGGTGCCCCCTTCTTTTCCCACAGTAAAGAAGTTGACTGCGGAATTTAAACGTAGCGGGGAGAGTACCAACAGCAAGCATTCAAGAACACATTACCCGGGTGCATGACATGGTGATAGCTGATCGACGATTGAAGGGGACTATGTAGATTGTAAAAAGGCTTAGAACTATGAAGCCAGCTTTCGTATATTCAACAAAATTACTGGGTAACGTGATAGTCAAGTCGTATTTCCAAACTCATGGAAATTTCCGGAATCAACGCCGATTATTTCGAATGTATTGGACCGAAAAATCCACCAGTTTATAGTTTAGTCCACAAGAGAAAGCTTTTGAAGCACATGTATGAGAGAGAAAGAGGGAGAAATGGGGTTTAACGACCACTCGATACAAATTAGGTCATTCCGGGACTATCATAAGGTTCAATTTTATTTTAATAATTCGCGTGTTACATAATTTTTACGGAATACGATATGTCCATGTTTGCTATTGTTACTATAGTCTGTATGCTACATTAATTGTTGTAAGGTAATCAAATAAAATGGAAAAAGGTTCCCATTTTTTATATTTTTTTTTTTACAATCCGAGCCACATTAAAGTTTATCATAAACGTCATATCAGTTGTACTATGCACTTTAGTTTGTGCATGTTTGAAACTCATTTAAAAAATCGATAATGAGTATAATTGAAGAAACTACAGCAGCTGGAATTGTACTTCAGAAGTAATTTAGTGTAACATTGTGGACAAATTACTGCGAACGGCAAACTTTAATGTTTAGCACTAATAATTATCAATGTCGTTCAGAATTTACATTCTCTAAAAAGAAACGGAATGAAATGACAAGTTTTAAAAAAGAATCACATTTTTAAAAAAAAAAAGATTAAATGACACAGTCCATACAAAATCCAGTCTGGCAAACTGAAATCATCGGATTTTCAGTGTGACGTGTTTCTTTTAAAGTATCACCTTTTAGCTATACAATCTTATAAACAACAAAGTAGCGTAAACATTGTCCTATTAGACACAGACGTCATCTGGGAATACGAGTCATGGACACTACAATGTAACAGAGCTTTCACGGGAGGGATTCCAATTCACAGGAAGTAATTCCGACAAATATACTTTCGTAACAGGCGCGGCAATAGGTATACAGTTTCAAGATATTTTGCCTGATCCATCACTGGCACTTTGAATAATTACTTCTGGAATATCACCATTACCGGTAATTTCAATCGGTAAGATTTCCCCTGGTACCAATTCTACAATCTCACCATTTCCTTCAGTCATGGCCAAGACAAATTCTGGCGGCAATGCCAAACGCAAATTACTGGCATCTCTGGTTCTGCGATCTTCACGTGGTGGGTCTCTAATCAGACGTTTGATACAATGGTTCCAAACATTGATAGGATGACCCAATGTTACAACACACATTACTAGTAGAAAAATGTTCACCTGAAAAATTTATACACAATACCGATATTCATACACACAGTATAACTATTTTATATAATTTATGTCATTCATCCACACAATTAACTATTTAATTATATAAACTATTTTATTCATGCACACATTTTAACTGTTTTATGCAAATTATGTTATCCATGAACACAATCTAACTATTTTATGCAAATTATGTTATCCACGCACATAATTTAACTATTTATATAAATTGTTATTTATTGGTTCACGGCACATGCCACTTACTAAGTGAAGCGATAGCCGAAGATAACTGGCAGAACGTCCCGATTTCAGTGAACTTTGACTCTTGTAATAAACCCACCCAAGTTCCTAATCGAGAATCACAAACTGTTTTAACATAAGGATTTAATGGTAATAGTGATTTACTTACATACAAAGAAGCGTTGTACCTATGAAGTAAAAAATTCTTGATAGGAAACTGGAATGCATTAATGATGGCAGAAACAAACATGGCAAGTCCAAAAAATTTTCCAAAGTGCTGTTGAGGAAAATGCCTAAAACAAAAGAGAAAAAATAAATACTTATTAACCCTCTGCTATAACTCTGAACTTACTAGTACATCAACGTCAGCATGTGAGAATATACGCTTTCGGACAGAAACCAACACCACTAAAACATTAAAAAAGGTTTGAATTATCCATTATTGGCAGTACCAACTCACGACACGTACAATTTTATCCGTGTCATGATGAACGCTGATCTCAAGAAAAGGCAGAAGCATCATCGATGATCAATGAGCGAAACATTGCATAGAAATACACAACCGTATCTGATACTTTCATAATTATAAATAGTATACATAATAAATCTTGACGATTAACCAAAGACAAATCGTCCACTTAGTAAAAGACATATGGAACATGTAACAAATGATGTGTAGTCTATTTAGAAAAAAGACAAATTGTCCATTTAGAAAAAAAAGACAAATTGTCCATTTAGAAAAAGACAAATTGTCCTTTCAGAAAAAAGACAAATCGTCCATTTAACAAAAGACAAACTGGAGGTAACATATATAACGAAGTCATATACCACGGATAGCCATTGTTGGAATCTCACTTTTTAAACAAAAACTGTTAAATTACCCTATGCGTGCTGATTTCTACCCCAGATATATCATATCACAATGTTTATATGTCAATTTGTTTAAACGCTACTAGAAGATCATATATTCGATTAATAAAACCAGCAGCAATGTATTATTTTCCTACAAATTTCCAGATTCCATCTCTCCACGGATTTCAGATAAAGGCAGTCATTTATTCATTACAAACACAGCATCCTTTTCCTTTCTAGACGTCCAATTACTCCATGGAAGATCGAATAACCTGTTTATCGTGCTTACTGATACAATTCCTGTTTAACTTTTTATCAACTTCACTAAACCAGTTGATTAAAATCGTGATGTGCAACATTTTTAGTTAACTACAGTATTATTCCACCAACTAATTTTGACACTGAAAACCGTGTGTGGATTATATCGGGTGTGCTATTTCCATTATAGTGATAGAACAATATTAGTTTGTTAACTTCGATTTCTTTCTCGGAAATTTTCCTTAATGTACTTTCTAGTTGCGCTTTTGACTAAATCTGTTGACAGCTGGAACACCCATCGGCCATTTCTTAATGCCAGCTAAATTTAAAGTCACACTGCCACGTTGACAATATTATGAGTAAAGTTAACATTTCATTCATGTCCACATTTATACAAAATGTTATTTTGACTATACACAAATGGCCGACATAAGAAGTAGTAGAATTGGTCTTAATTATGGTATGATAGACCGACGAAATATCATACTTTTTAGTAACAGTATTACACATTTTGGTAGATATGGTAATTCGTTCAACTGAAATGAGACTGTATTTATTACACTCTATACCAGATGAATTAAATATCATAATTACTACGTGTGCGTCTTGCTGGTGATTAGATTTTTCACACATCCATTTAATGACGCTTCCACTTGCATCAAGTCAAACCAGATGTGGAACTTTAAAAGCACTGACATTTCTTTGTATATTTTCGCATGGAAAACCGAGTTTAAATAGACTTAAATTAGACTTACAGATGCATTAAAAATGAACAGAGATTGGTGAGTAGGAAAACACGATGCATGACATTCAAGAGAAGAGAGAATATAAGAGCTTCATCGATGGGTATCATTGAAACACTGGCCTGTACAATTCCTATAGCAGATGTTGCAAACATCACCGGTAAAGTGTTCGTCATCTGTTGAGTTCCTGGTGAAAGACCTGAAAAACATCAAATACATGCTGACATTAAAACTGATACACCATCATCATTTAATTATACATCTGATTGTGAATGATATCAGAAACATTCCACTGAAAGCGACACGGGCTCTTTAAACATGCAATTGATACGTGCATTGTTCGTGTGAACTATTCGTGAAAATATAAAGAGTTACGGTGTATATATATGTGATGTATAGATGCAACAAGGTCATGATTTTACAAGCTCTAAAGGATGTTTAAAATCTGAACAAGTTAGACGTGTTCTTGTACATAAAATATATATATATAAGATCATGATTAAATCCATACAGAGCTGCTTTAACACCAAATCTAATTTTATCTAATTGGATTTCCCTTTTTCCGCTTAATCCACGACTATTCGGGTGAATTTATAGGTGGATTTATTGATTTTGTCGTTAAAGTTTTGACAACTTAAGCTATTAGACTTCTTTTGTTGCCAATGGAAGAATAATGTCCTTCTGTAATACCTGGTAATTTGTCATTTGAACTGTAATATAATTCTTCATTCAATGTAGGTCGACGTGTTCTATATTTACAAATGTTTGTTTCAAAATAGACGCATGCGATATCTACCCAGGGTTCATAATGTTTATACATTTAAATACGAATTAATAGAAAGTCTGTAACATGTGATAATGTGGACTATGTAGAACGTACATTAAAATTTTCTGAAGCAATGGCTATAATTATTTTAGTCCCATCTGACCACTGGCGTCGCGAGTCTGATTTTATTATTCTCATATTTGGATTCTAGGCGACTTAGCCGATCTTCACACATCTGACCCACACTTTACAGTCTTTTCAGATTCAAACGGCTAATGAACTATACATTTCCAATAGTAAATGTACTGATAATTTTCGTGACAATTGCCGGGGGAATATGTACATAAACCAACACGAAGGAAACGAATATCTTATCTGTAAACAGTGCGGATTGGGAGCAATGATTGAGTACATGTATTTATAAAAGACCCCACAATTTGTCGCATGGCCTTTTTACACGCAACACTGCTTACAATCAGATGCTGATACAACGCTTATCGATTTGTCGATTTTGTTGAAAAGTTCTAAGGCTGAAAAGGATAGATCAATTGGGTTTAAACAAACGTTTTCCACCAACAAGTACAATCATTGAATTAATCATAGACATAAGAACTGCAACTGTAGTATTATTATTGTCTTCATACCAGTCCATCTTCTGAACCTACCCATTGAAATCACTAGAAATGGACAAAACTGGCTAGAGGGCAGTCATCAAGTACTTGCAACTGAAAGGACTAACGCCAGCCCAAATACAAGTAGACATGGTTTCCACTTTAAGGGATGATGCCCCGTCCTTTTTCACAGTAAAGAAGTGGGATGCGGAAATTAAGCGAGGCAAAAAGAGCCTTGACGATGACCTGCGCTCTGGAAGGCCATCAACAACAACCATTCAAAAACACATTACCCGGGAGCATAACATGGTGATGGCTGATTGACGATTGACCACTCGACATATTGCCAGTGTTGTGGGCATCTCTCATGAGAGGGTTGACCACATTATCGCCAACGAGTAAGGAATGACAAAAGTTTCTGCAAGATGGGTGCCAAAGCTCCCGACTGAGAATCAGCAACGTGTCAAATTCCTGACGTTCCGTAATAATCTGCACCGTTTTCAAGCAGATACTGATAATTTTTGGCTAGATTTGTAACCATGCATGAAACCTGTTTCCAAAAAGGAACTAGCCGGTCGCCATTTTGCTAGTAATGATGACGTGTGTACACCTCGAAGGGGACAATGTAGAAAATAAACGGAAACCATCGACTTTGTACAGGTTTTTCACAGATAGGCTTAGAACTTTTCACCCAGCCCTCGTATCATTTAAACAGTCTATGTGGCCGTTATCAGCTACATATTGTCGATCTTCTGGCTTACGATTCATTTACTCAAGATTCAGAAGAGATTCTTAAAATGACAGACGAACACTTATCGCTTATTTATCTTCCTATTTCAGATAAAACATTCCGTGATTTCTACTCAGCGTATAGAAATTATATAATATTTATATATTATACTGAAATGACATTATAACAAGGGGGGTTTTCTTCAGTGCGCTGACATTGAAATTTTATGTAGCACATCATGACTCACACCAGTGTGATACAACTTTTGGGAATATCCCCCATTTTTTTCTTGGACTGTTTCCCTTATTGGAAATTTGTTTGGATTTTGAGTGAAGGCTGTATCACCACAGACCCGGGACTGTACAGTGCAGGTGGACTAGTGCGCTAGCACCTGGGTACATTTACTTGATTTGATATATGCGTTTTTTGTTTGAATGTATATTGTGTCGTATCCGTGGGTTTGTCTCGAGAGATTGTTTATTACGCTTTGGTTACTTAACAACTCACGTATTTCATTCAGACCCGTGTACTTCTTGGCCAATTATATTGTCTTATTTATGTTTGTTTCCCAAAACACAATTTCCTGCGCACACTCGGTGAATATATTTATGTTGATTGTACACTTTATCCAAGTTAGGGAAACCTAATTAAAGCTCAAATTTCCATTATATTTATTAGCTTTATGTACATAAACCAGGGCCTTATAAAATCACATTTTGTAGAATTAGTAAAGGTTACAGGTGGTATTGCATCAATTTAAGTAGACACGAAAAGATAGCCACGCAAAGCCATGGAATTACGCCCACAACGCAACTTTAACTAGAAAGAAGATTGGCATAGCTTAACAGAAAGGAAAACTAAAATGTTGACCAAATAGGATAGGGGTATTTTATGCTTTAAGAAATTTATTTTATTGCGCTCATAAGAGAAATATACAATTTTTCATGAGTCACTTTTCACGTTATTTTGCCTGTAAAGGAGTTATATTATAGTTAGATTTTCGAATTTTTTTTTCACCAAATGATATTTTTGACTGGGCTGAACCAATTTCACATTTTCAATATCACCGGCAATGGCGTCATTTTGGCAAAACAAACATTTTATTCAAATATGTCACATTTGTAATTTGTTTATAATTAAGATATTTGCTTAGAATGAACATAAAGAGTGAACCCATGCGAACATATAGATATCGCAAAATACGGTTGCACAGAAATAGACGATTTTCTACAAGTCACTTTTCAAGGTTTTTGGACTACAAAAGTGTCAATTATTATTCGATTTTTATAAAAGTTTCACCATGTGATGCCTTATGCCATTCATAGAACTAATTTAACATTTTCATTATTACTGGAAGCAATGTCGTTTTGGCAAAAACTGTATTTTTAGCCTTCAAAACACATATTTTTTTTAAATGAGATATATTTATTATTCGTTTGAAATTATGATATTTGATTCCAATGGACATATAGACCGGATCAATACGATCATATAGATATCCAAAAATTGCTTCTAGCATCTCCCTTTGTCAAAAAATAACCAATTTTTCAGGATCATTTTTTATGATTATTTTCGCTTTTTAATTTTCCATTAGAACGTTAGCTAACTTAGCGGTAAGTTAGTAACCAATTTTGTCAGGATCACTTTTTTGTCATATGTAACACATGGCGACAAATGTATAAATGGAATTGATATTGCTGGATTTGGTTGATTCTGCATCCATTTTATAACAAGTGTGCAATGCTTATGTGGAAATCTGTTTAACGGTTTTATTGGTACGGGAAGTGAAATAAGTTCAAGTTTAACGTGGCACCGGAAGTGACACAAGTTCAGGGGTAACATGGCAACGGCGAAACCCGTCATTACTGCATCGCAGTTCTACTTAATGTTAGTTTTGTCCCAGATTTAAATACGTGTAAGATGACATTTCTACCACACATAATAACTGGTATTGAGTGACTAAAACCAAAACACCTGACACTTCCCATTTTAAAGAATCATATCAGATATATTTTAAAGAATTAAACCTGTTGATTCAGCTCTGTGACACATTTTCAAAGAAATCCAAGCGGTCAGATAACATGGGTTGTTTCCGTACCACGTGCCCACGCAGTGCTATTTTTAAGAATGAATAAATATATCTTTCAGAAGTTAAGTTACGTGTATCACGTTTATAAGGTCAAACAATTATGAAGCGAGGTTCATAACGTAGTTCTAACTCTTCACCTAGTAATGCGTATGCATTTATTGGCTATAAACGTTAACATCGTATTTATTTCTGTAAAATTAAAGATGCATTATGCCAAAGCTATATTTGCCTCTTTTTTTCTTTTTTTTTTTTTGCTTCAAACGTTATATAATTTCTTTTAAATTTTTTTATTTAAACATTTCATTTATTGGAAAATGCCTGCAATATCTGCGTTAAACGATATGGCCGACCAAGCCGAAATGGCCTGGTTATGCATGACGTCACTTACGGAAACTACCTATAAAAGGTCTGACAATCGAGACTACGTACGTTTTTCGTCATTAGGGGGATATCTCAATGTTGTTGTGAACTTTGAATCTCTCAAATGAATATCAGTCCAGTATTTACAAAAATATGCAGTAATTTACAACATTCGGCATCTTCTGTTGACAATATAAACAAACCAGTGTCACTTATAAGTATTGGGTAAAAATAGATATTACCCGACAATGTATTTGCCGATCAGCAGCTTGTTTACAAGGTGGAACAAACTAATTGGATATGCAGGACAGTCTTTTAGAATAGCTTTCTGGGACGTCGGAAAATGGTCATTCACAATGGTTTTGATTAGTTTCTTTTGTGACTGCATCGTAAATTTTCTCAAGTGTATTAGGATAGATTTGGGAGATACCGTGCCCTAAAAATCTGAACCATTGTCCTAATTATATAAGGATGACAATCTTTTAAAAAATCACCGTGCCTTGTAACATGTGAAAAATGTCAAATGGGAAAAGAAGGAGCTAAATATTCAAATGCAATATTTCAAGATGCATTATTCAAGATTTGTCTATTGCGGGTCTTTCTTTAGACCTTAATTGTTATATAAATTAATAACTAGACATTTATTAACATGACAAGACTATAATCAACTCTCGATGCCATCCGATGCTCGAGATTTTAACTAGATTAGAATGGTTCAGCCATTTAAAGATTTAATTTAAAAACTGGAGGAAGGACTCTACATCTCGAATATACATTACCATGGTTACAGCAATGCACACATCTTGTCAAAATTATAAACAGTGATAACTTGGCTCAGAATAAATTATTTTAAATGAAATATTCAACATATTCATTTCACAATATCCATGTTTGAACTATCATAGCAAGCTCTTTATCTAAATCTTACACTCTTTATCTTTAAGAAATTTATGCCATATAAGGTTGCATTAGCAAGAAGTCACATGCATTTAAATGAGCATAGCAGAATCCAATCCAATAACCGAGTTCGGTAAAACCGATAGACGATTATATCTAATCTTTCAATATTTTGAGCTGAAAGGTACGGACACGGTAATATCTTTAAATTCTGGTGTTTGATTTGCATACTAAACCCCACTTGCATCACATTTTTCACTTAGTGTTTCTGAAACCGAATACCCTTGTTAAGTTTATAGAATGAAACAGTTTCAGTGGCCGACTTCTAGTTGTATACTCAACACACAACAAACTCGCATCCATCATTATTTTTTTTAATTCAGGTCTAATTTATTGTGTAAAACGAATGAAGTAATTTTTTTTTTCACATAAATACAAACTTCACAAAACGGCGACATGAAACCATTAATCTGTGCCAAATTATGTGATCAGTGTACAAAGAATCAGACCTTTTTTTTGTTCGGAAGTTAATAAAAAAAAAGTTTATACAAAACGATATATTGCCCAAGTGAACAATCATAATACTATGACAGAAACGTTATGTCATCTTGAAATTTATTACGCATTTTGTTAACATTCACTGTGGGATGTGATTGTAGATTGAGAGCCCCACCCCCTCTCCCTATTTACAGCTTCTACTGGTTATTATACGACTTCATTCATCCATTTCTACGCTACATTTCAAATGAGCTTTCACGATAATGACAAATCTGTTTCTGTAATTCAATTATCTATAGAAAAAAAATAATCTCACGTCTGTGTGTAACACTACGATCAATTGACTCTGGAACACTTTGGTTTAACTATGTTTTTATATCTTTATAACATCCATAATACAACGGTTATATACAGGAAACTAAACACACGGCTATGACATTAAATATAAGCTAAATATAAGTTCCCTATCCCCTAGCTTGTGTTTTGCTTTTCTTTCTAAGTCTACATGGTGATCTTCCTCGGTCCCTAAGCCGAGGCGACTAATGGTATGTCCCTCTAGGAACACTGCATGTTGTCTCCATTTCTTCTAAGAACCCCGCATCATCGCGGAATCGCGACCCCTAAGCCGAGGCGGCTAAACGTCCCCCTAGGACCGCTCTATGATGTCTGAATGATGTATATTTCCCAGCCTCTCAGCCGAGGAGGCTGTGGCAACGTCCTTCTGAGAATACTAAATGAGGTCTCTCTACAAACTCCAAATGATGTCTAAAGTAACTTGAACGCCGCTCTTTCTTATAAGGAGGATAAGTGCTTGAGTTATGAGCTGACCCTCCCTGGAATTTGGAGAGGTATTTCCTTTATCTGATTGGTCATGTGCACAGAAGCTACCCTGGATTTAAACCTAGAGTACTAATATGGGCACCAAGGAGGGGGATGGGTGTTCACGTTTCTAAAGCGTGGGCTACAATATTTGGATTACCAGACTGTGATGTCATTGCTCGATTTTAACACAAGGTATATCTCATGAGCTCGGTCTCGTTGTCATTTGTGTTAGCTAACGACTTCAATACATTAAACAGTGCACCTTTCATAAAACTAAAATAACCCCTATAGTATTATATTTGATGGATTCAATTCTATAAAAATAAGGCCTATATTTAAACCAATGTGCCTGGGATCCGCCTTATGGTCGTTCTTAGATTACAAACAAAAACGGCAATAAAATTCAATAAGATAATTTTGTAATATTTTAAGATGATTTCTTAAATATGGATCACCATTCCGTGTTCCTTCACACCAAGAATATGTCGTCACAGATAACATAACACAACAAAATTCTGTTCCTTACCCAATTCTCTTGGGCGTCGTTTGTCCATCCACGCTCCAGCCATTGGCGCAAAGACAAAAGCTAACATTTGAACACAACCATATAACTTCTCAAAATCTGAAATGGATCAAGAGAACTAAGTGTTCTAAAATCTATATTTCAAATGCATGACAATATTTCTATAAGAATGGTATAGCAGAATAAACAGATTCGACAACACAAGTAGTAGAGCAATTACGTGTATAAGCCTGATTTTATTATAAATTGGCCGTACAACATATTTTGATACATTGTTACAATGATTGGCCTTGATTACAGCGACACTACATTAAGTACTGGCGACTGGTATGCACTATCGAATCGGTTTTTGATATTATGGTTATCTGATATAGTTACATCCATGACAAAAGCTTTTCGTAACTCGCCCAGGAGATTGCAATGTATTGGGTAGCTTTTCGGGTTGTCTAAACGGAACACAAACATTTACAAATTGATAAACCACGCCTTTATTCCGTAGAGTTTAAAAAAACATAATTTAAACATTGAATGGGGAGTTGAAATTGAGACTAATCCAATGTAAAACCCATCCATAGTGGAGCATCGGAAGTTTTAACGTTGAGTAATATTGATGTTAATCATTTTGTTCCATCACCATGCAGTGAATTACTTTATTTTGTGAACTAGGAGATCATCTCTGTTTACCAAGTTTAATATATCAGTCAAAAGTGAACTTATGTTAATATCCATCTGTTAAATGTCAACCGGTGATTATTTAAAATACATACGGTTCAATGGAACTGGGAGTAAAACTGATCTGCGAATTTTCTATCTTTCCTCATAATTCTGGCCTTGAACGTCGCGAATATTATTGTCACTATAAAACAGCTTAATCCCGAATAGTAATGACGGAGGGGTTGGGATGGCCTAGTGGTCTAGAGTGTCGCGCTTTGAGCTCTAGCTGACCGGTCACCTCTGTCTTACGGTCGTGTTTTCGATCCCTGGTGTGAGCGTATGGAGATAGGAGCGCCATCTCAACCTCGTGGATTTACTCCAGGTTCTCCAGTTTGCTCCCACAGGAAAGACCCCTGTGCATGCGCGAAGCTAATAAAAATGAATATAAGACAACTTGTCTGCAATATCACCCTCGGTGGAAGCAGAAGTTAAACACTAAGAACAACAACAACACAAACTTGTTAAGTTTATATCAACTGTAAGAATATTACTGTCAATATTATTTAAAGAAGCTAATACTCAATATTTTACTTACACGAAATTAAAAACAAACATTAGAATCAAATCTTGGTCCAATATCAATCAATGGTTATTTAATGCATCAGAAATATACACGAATAGTACTTATTATTTTAAAGAACGACCAGCTCTCTATTAATCTTACGTATTGGATCTTTAACACACACTCATACTTATGGTTTTTCTGGTATACCAAATAGACCCTGTGATTATACGTCGTTTATTTTGAGCTTTGTTCGTAACATTTAATTTCAGAGAAATCATTTATTCACTCTAGAATCCAAATGTTGCTCCTAATTAGATATTGCCAGAGGCACCCATGTAAAAACTTTAACCTTTCGCTTAAAAATATATAATCGTGCCAATGTAAATTATGTATATTTTGTAGTCTCGATTTTCAAGTGGCTGAACCCTAATTTTCAGTTTTATGTGATTAGTTTTCCACATAAATGAACGTAATTGGCCGATTTTACAGACTTAACATTTATCAAAGAGGCTAGAAAAGGGATAAAAAATATGGTAAGAAACTGGATTTTTATTCTACTATCGACTAAAGTCACTTACTGCTTGAATCATTAAATTTAAAGCTATAAATCCCGGCATTGGATCCACCAGTAGACCTCGATTTAATATAGAGGGGGGAAGCTCTAAAGCTCCGGTAAGACAGGAGCGTAACTAAAACTGTCACCACAGTCTGTTGATTAAAAAAACAAATTCAGACCGGAACCGGATACACTGGGCAAAAATAGCAATGCGCATGCCATCTTACCAAATTTCGCCCAAGCGAGATTACGCGTCTCATAGAAATATTTTTATGACGCGTTTAATCATTGACGTCACATATTTCTAACGCCAATGAAAATAATTCTCACACGTTTAATACAATTTAGATTTGAATTAAAATCAATTCGGAAAAACAGAATTAGTTAACATTAATAGTATCACTTAAGAAACTTAATTATGAAGGTTTTATATTTAATAACAATCACACCAGCTTCGCTCTACTCAGGCAATGTCTGTTACATATTATAAACTGTTGAAATTCTCGACAAGGTCTGAACAATTTGGACCACTTTTGTCACGTGTCGAGTCAACTTAATAGTTTGATTTTGCCAAATTCGTCCAGTGTATAAAATAAAGATAGAGTCACAGTGGCTCAGCAACCAGGAAGTTCCCTGGATTCAATCCCAGTGATGGCCGAGGGGGTATACCAATGGCAACACGTTAAAGGCCTCCTGACAATTCCAAATAAGAATGGGTGGTACCCCCACAGTCAGAACTAAATAGCTCATGTCCGTCACCAGTATCCAGTTGGTACATTACACAAGACAAACCCACGGACAGGACAACAATATACACAGACGCCACAAACAACAAACGAACACCTCGGATCAAGTGAATAGTTCCGGGGACTAACGTCTAATAGCTGTAGATTCTTACCTAGCGAGCCAGTTGAACGATAGGTGAAACTATCTACATAAACAGTTTCAAATACTGATGATTGTAAAGTCTGTACAGATAACCATACCAAACTCCATATATAGAGTGATTGTACCACGTGAGGTGAAAAATCTGGATGTGGTCGCCTACATTTAGGCAAACCTACTTCTGAAAAAAAGGATACATTATAACATGATCTATTATAATAACACTTCCGGTTTGGAATTTTAGTGTTAGTGGAACCTTTTTGCGGGTATCTTCGTTCAGTGACAATAATTACGACGAGAAAAGGACAAAAGCTATTTAACATTAGCTTACTTTTACCACTCGCCTGGTTGTCAGGCCTACAAAATCCCCTCGGCACCCATAGGTTGTTTGACCTACAAACGATCAGTCAGATTCAGCTTTAGTCAAAATTTGGAGACAATTTGGGATGGAGTAATCCCAGTGGAAAGGGAGACAATTTAGGCTAGGCTAATCGTTGTCGAACTAGAGACAGTTTGGCCTGGAATGGTAATAATCGAAAAGGAGATAATCAGGGCTGGAGTGATCGTACCCGAATTATTCTGGTTAAATCATGTCCGTTCACGATATTGAAATCTTTATTATGAACCCAAGCGGGAAGAACACTCTTACATAAGAACGACTGTTGAGTTTTTAATCCGTCGACCAGATCAGATAGTGAAATTGGTAAAACTGCGCGTTCCGTCGTCCGGAAATACCAAATTTAATTAATTCCAAATGCCGCCATTAATAATAAATATGCCACTTAGCTGCTGTGGACACACATTTCATTGCACATATCCTTTAATTTGTTTGGTAGTTACATGTTGTTCCCAGGCTGCAAGTTTTAATCTATCATTAATTGAGTTACTGTTCGCCCACGATTTATCTATTTGATGTTACCTCCAATATAATCCCAATGACAAATTGTCATTCTTGAAATACTGGCAGAGTGCATCTTTTCTACTTCATCAGAATATGAAATAAGCGATGGTTGATTCTGGCTGCTGAAAATGATATCTTTGATATGGATAGAGTTACATTGATTTGCCAGAACAGCTAAGATGTCGTCGTCTAAGGTTATAGTTTGAGTTTAAAGAGATTATTTTCTTTTTTTTTTAAATGACGAGGAATATGGTTTTTGGTAATATAAATATAAGAAGAGGGAGAAATGGGGTTTAACGGCCACTCCACACAAACTACGTCATTTAGGGACTAACATACAGTTCAATTTTATTGCAAGTAGGGGAGGAAACCGGGGGATAGATGACCCTGCTCCTTGTAACGTTCAAGCGGATAATCGAAACCACCCCCAGCCTCTAATATAGCGTTGCACTTCAACACGTGTAAAACCTTTCCTCGGCATTAAAGCATCGATTATAGGTAAAATTGTCATCAATTTAAAGAAAAGTATCCATAGGTGAAGCTATGGGTTCAGATTGCGATGCTTTTGATGGCATGACATCACTATACATGAACTTGTTTATATATCCATTTAAAAGGTGTAAATAATGATCACCTTTTAATACATCAGGTTAAAGATCAAAATCTAACAATTTTTCAGCTTAATATTTTGCCGGTTTCGACCATCCCCGCTATGGTCTCCGTCTCGACTATATATGACACTGGCTGTTCGCTTATAAAATTGACGCGATGGGATGAGTTGTCTCATTCTAGCATTTAACAACGCAGATTATATTCGCTATTCGCTCTAACCAAAGCAGAGACAATACACACGAGAATGTTCGAGACTATTCCAAATGAAATGAAATGAAATGGGGTTTAACGTCCTACTGTTCTGCTCCTATGCTGGGCTAATGAAGAAGGGCATACGCCATACAGTGTGCCATGAGGGGAATTTTGCCCGGGCAGCGGCACTATCACCTACTCTTATATCGAATTCCAACTGTCAAGGGAACTTTTACGTGCATTCTAATGTATACACGGGACCTCGGTTTTTCGTCTCATCCGAAGGACTAGACAGCTGTCCTTGTCAGGCCCTCCGTCCTGCATCACTGACAAGGGGGAACCACGCCGGAAAAAAATTCCAAATGAAATGGGGCTTAACGTTTTACTTTTCTGCACCAACTGAGTTAATGGACATATGTTCTGGGTTATCAAGTGTGCATATTCCATGCTTACTGTCTGGGCTGGTGATATGCCTATGTCCATTACAAAAGAGTTAGAGGTTTTCTGAACAATTAACATTGTCTAGCCGTATATAATGATATTCTGGTGAATTGAAAGGACATTTCTTCGAAGTAATCTGCATGAATGACCTTCAGTAGTTCATTAGTTAACTCACAATAGAGACGGATATATTCTGGAAAGCGATTCTGTCAAAATTTGTGACTTTTAACTGATATCTAGCGCCAAACAGAAAATAAAAAAACACAAAAAATACTATTATTCCTGCAAGCCTCTTTTACCTGACATTCGCCTTTGCCAAGCCCTTTGTTTTCTTAACATCGTTTCATCCAATGATTGGTTTCTTCTCTTACCATAATCAGCTGGTAGTGGCCAGGGTATTCTGGATTTCGGTAGAAAGGCAATTGTTGATACCAACAACGGTACAATACCAATAGTCAAAAACATAAAAGATGTCTGTACGTTAACACCAATATAATGCGATAGCTGAAAAGTAAAATAATTATTACAAATAGGAGACATGCTCTCAGATAGACCTATGGTATATCAATAATGCTCATCTAAGAATAGCGATTAGTATTTATATCAATTCGACCGAGTTGTGTATATTTTCTATCGTTGGCGTATCGGAGGGGCTTTATATTTTTAATATTGATGGGACAGCAATCCAAATTTAATGAAATAATGCAAATTCCGCCGAGCTTGGGATTTAGTGAAGATGTGTTATAAGGAGCTTTGTTTTTTTGTTTCTTTTAATGGACATTGTAAAGTATTTTGTAGTTCTAATATACTGCCCGATCAAAATTCAATAATATAGATATATCATTGTACTTTGAATTATGCATTACAAATAATTCCATACAAAATGCATTGACTAATCTATGTTTTAGGGCTTGATTATAGTGGAAATGTGTTGGATAACAAGTTTGTTTTAATTTCAAGAAAAAAAGGTTTAGAGACTATTGTTCTATCCACCTTATTAAATATATGAATAAATATAGGTCATATGTAGATTCCTTTTGATATATCATCATTATTATTCTATAACTACATGCAAATACAAGCAAATATCATTGAATACAGCCATTGAATACAGCCTACAGCCATTGAATACAGCCATTGAGTAAACTTATGGTTGTATTCAATGGCTTGTACACGTACTACTTTTGTCCAGAATGACGTCACTTTCAGAATAACATCAAACTGTAATATCGTCAACACTAGCAACCACAATTTTTGTAAAAAAAAAAGAGAGAAAAAAGGACGGAACCTATGATGAATTTTAATTTTATTGGTGATTTTGTATTTGATAATCTGGATAGTACAGTGTATTTTGAGATTTACATGTAGTTATAGAATAAAAACAGAACTCAATGACCATTGAATACCGCTCGGGTTATTCAATAGTTCATTTGAGTGTATCCCTGCCGCATTATACTCGCTAGCGCTTGTGGAATTCTTGCGCAGGGATACACTATCTTGAAACATTGAATAACCCGAGCGATATTCAATGGTCATTGAGTTTTATTTATTTACTCAATGATACATAATAATATACAACTGGGATGCATGTTCTAATGTTGCTCTGTCGAAATTTACGGTTAAACACTTTAGGCGCAGTGGTTGTCTTTTTGGTGAACATCTCATCTTTAATGGACGCCTTACCGTCCATTTGTCCTGTTTAATTTGGAGTGTGGTTTGTATCAACCATCAATCCCCACTTCTGTTTTCTTTACATGGAATTAAATTAAGGTGACATAAACTTGATAGGAAAATCAAATGATATTTGATTGCATGTGGGTATCAAATCCTAAAAATAAAATGGGCCTCGATCTGTAGGCCTAGGCCTACTATGAATGCATGGTTGTTAAACTAATTTGTTGTAATGAATTACCTTGAATTCAAACAAAATGTATTTGAAAGTAACAGGAATCAAAACGGTTTTAGTTTTTATGTACTTACATGCTAATGTGTTCGTAGTTATTCTGAATAGAGTTTTATTCAACATTCAGAGATAGCTATCAATTTTCATCTATAGGCCTGTCGCAGAAGTAGCCCCTGAGTTATTTGTAACATAAAATATTCAGACGTAGCTATCGAGAGTTATTGCTCCTGACATTACGTTAGTCCATCGGGTTAACATTTTGTTATCACTCGACAAATCAAAGCTTTCCAGATTTCCTTTTTAAAACTTGCTGAGATGATTCTACAACTCATTGACAATAATCTGATCGAAATTCATAGTCACGATTCAATTATTAGGAGAGTAAGAGTGATTTTCAACCTTACTGACACTGCTTAGCTAGTCATACAGATAACCCCTATCGAAAAACATGCGATTTCATTTTCAAACGTAGTTTGATTGATTTGGAGACCTAATTGTGCATCAATTATTTGTAAAGTCATCGCCATTGTGACCTAAACTTGTAATCGCTGCATATATTTAACACGCACCGGGAACCAAGCATGATGACATCGCATCTATCCAAGCTCGGCAATGTCGATCCTACTTGAATTTGGCGAACTTGCTGCTTTTTTCGAAGAGCGTCGCCCACAAGATGATCAAGAAGAAGAACAACAAGCCGAGTATGTAGTACTATGGTCTTTGCGACCATATGGTATCTTTAACTAATTATTGTATAAAGTCATATCTAATAATGCACTCAATTAATGAGTGACGGATTTACACATAAAAAGAGTTATATTTTGGTAAATATTTAATTCTGGGTTAATAACAAAATAACACGTGCGACACTTATGGTGTTATGTTTCCATTGTCCATGGTTTTCGACGTCATTAGGCTACATAACCAATCATCATAATTAACTACGTCATATTTGACCAATTAGATAATTGAAGGTCTAAACCCAAAGCTACAAAGTTATCATATCTTTGGGCATTCGTCAGAGAGCAGATGGATTCCAGAGGGAGAAGATGTAGCAATCTCTATCAGCAGATTCGCCCACAGCGAGTCCGAGTGGAATGGAATTTAGAGTATGACTTTTGTAATCCATGCTTGTATCTTATGTAACCAGTGCTTGATATATAAAATGTAAAAAAATCGAACTGATGCATTGTTATCCCTGGTAAGGCAAACGTCTTAACTACTGATCGAGAAGATAACCGTGTTAACGGCGGAAATAGTAAGAGGAAAATACACAACGTGAAAAGGAAGCCAAAGAAGACAAATGAAAATACTAGACGACCAGTAAGGCTATTAAGATATGTAGTAAGAAGAGAGTGCATGAGTCATACGTAGGATGTGGCGACCGGATTTGCTTTGCCCGCTTTCCACAATTGACAAAATACCAATGGTACCACATGTAGCGCTTTGGACCAAGTTTCTGGTCCAAAAAGAGTGAATGAAAATGTAGTGATCAAATTTATTGTGGACCACATTTCAGCGTTGGCGTATGCAAAGTATATATCTATTAAGTCTAAAAAAATCCGGAATAATTTAGTAAAAATCCGATTTAAATACTTCTCTTTCTTTTCTCTCGAAGAAAGATAGTTGATCAATCTCCTACCAGTTTGTAAGCATCTTAAAATGTTTATGTCAAGTGTTCTAAGATGTGGAATATCGATTGAGTAATGCTAGACTAAAGCTTTCCAATACAGACATTAAATTGAATTATGAAAATCAGCCCTGTTAAAGTGGTTACATTAATGGACACCTGGGCGTACTGGGAATTCACCGAGTTACAATCTATAAATTAGACAACAACAAAATTGACAGTGACATGTTCAAAATTGAGTATAGGTCTATTATGATACAGTGTGATTTCTCAATACTGATGCCTTTCTGTGACCTGGTTATATAGTCGCCATTAACAACGGCTGTAACAGTGTAAACCGTAATACCTTGGGCAGACGAGCGTATTTTTGCGATCGCGCCAATTTTTAAAATCGCTCGAAAAAATCGCCGGTGTGCCCGTTCACGGCGACGACGATTCTGCTCGCCTGATCATTTGTCCGACCGATCGTCCGTATCTAGCATGTTAGATATTTTCGGCCGAATATTTACGCCGACGATCGATTCGCCGGCATGTCCGCTCGTCTGTCCGTGCCCAGCATATATTGTCGAGCGAACCATTTTCATAAGCCAATCGCAGACATGAATGATATACAATGATCTCAAAATGGCTTACTCCACTGCCGAAGCGTGGAGTCTGACGAAAGAAGAATTGATGATTCTTTGGTCAGAAAGGCCCTGCCTGTTTGACGTCACGATTCCAGAATTTTAGAAGCAAATAAATAGCAGCTACCACAGCAAGCTTACGTTTTAGGCGATTCATCATTCATTTTGTACAGTCACGTGATCGACGTCATTTACTCGCAGAGTGGCGTAGCCTTTGAGACAATTGCTACGCGTGCCCGCTCGTGATCGGTCGTAAAAAAAATCGCTTGCGAATTCCAATCGCCGCGATCAGGCGAAAAAATACGCTCGTCTGCCCGGAGCTTAAGGCCGACATGTTTCGACCATCTCTGGGATTAAATTTTCTTTTCCGTATAGGTAGCGGAACCGACAAATGACTGTATTTTTTGCTACTTCGAGTTTAGTTTCATTTTTATTCACCCAGTTGTGGAAGAGACAGACTTTATTGACTGGGTTTGATTGGAAATATTATCACAATAAATGATGTGGTAAGCTCTGAACGATTAATATTTTGTCCCTAAGGATCAAGCGAAAGTCGGATTGCTTAGTAATTCTAGTTTTATTTTCGGTCACACAAATATAACATTTGATTGTATCTAGCTTTTTGAACGAAAACAGATTGTCGTCCCAATTCAGTGACACTGACTTTTTATTTTTCTCCCAGACTAGTTCACAGTTAATAACAGACTACATCAGTTTCTATGTCCATTACGGCTGTAGTATATCTAGTAATATCCCTTTAAGCAAAATTGAATAGTTTATACTCTTTTATTGTTACCCAACTGCCGTAAATCAACAAAGCCAGAAATTTGGACAATGATACTAGACAATTTACACCAGACAACACTTTAATATTATCTGATTTATAATTCTATCCAACCATTAAATAAGTTTCAACATCTTTTTAATGTCTCTTAATGATTAATCTCTATTCGTTTGATCTTTTCAGTAGAAACATTTTTAGTGATTAGATGTCTACATTGAGAGTGGTAAAATAATGTATGGTATTAATATGAAATAAAATATTCTAATAATAACAATGATATTTTAACATTTAGCACCATTACATTACAATCTGGGCTAATTAGCAAAATAATTTCATCTAGGCCATACACAAGAGAATCAAATATATTAAAGATGAATTCCCGTGCATAAATCAATAATGTGATTTGATGGAAAAAACATGTTCAAACTTATTTTGACTAAATTTGAAAACCCGTTTGAGGTATATAAAACATTTATATATACCCGATCACGTCTATTTTACAACTTTCCTCAGCACATGCGCGGTTACTGTCTATTTATAGTCACGTCACAAAGTTAACAATCAAGTCTACTTCCAGAATATAGTTCAAAAAAAGAACTCGCTAAAAATAAAAAATCATCCAATATTTTAATGATAAAATTTCTAAAATCATACTCAATATAATTTCAAAGCAAAACACAATAGCTGATAATGTCAACCTCAAATCTTGATTTCGTTTCATTGGTCGGCGAATCGGATCTGAAATCAATCATTGCGTCTGGATCTTCCAAGTTATGCGAGCTCAATCCCCTACCAACACATTTCCTGAAGCAGCATCTTCAAATATTCCTTCCAATTCTGTGTCAAATAATCAACAAATCTCATGAAACCGGCATATTTCCATCTGATCTGACCAAAACAATCATTAGATCTTATTTGAAGAAACCGAACTTGGACCAAGACAACCTGAAGAGCTACCGCCCAGATAGCAATCTTAGTTATATTTCAAAGCTTATTGAAAGGTGTGTTCTACTTCGACTAAATGATCACATACACAGCAATCACCTGGAAAACCCCATTCAATCCGCCTATAAACAATTTCATAGCACCGAGACAGCATTAATCAGGATAAGCAATGGCAGAGCCTTGAACAAACAGCAATGTATTCTATTAGTTTTTAAGACCCTGAACATCCCAGATCTCCTAAAATCACCATGAAATGATGTTGGGTTTAATGATATGTGGTGTCTCACAGTGTTCAGTTCTAGGCCCAGTCTTGTTTATCATCTTCACCAAACCAGTGGATTAGATGTACATTATTTGCCGACGACTGGCAATTATACATTAACTTTGATTCAAAGCAATAGAATCATGTCTAAAAGAATTGCCCCAGTGGATGGCCATGCATTTTCTGGAACTTAATCAAGAAAAAACCGAATTTCTAGTAATCGGTACAAAGCAACAAATTGCCAAACCCAAATCACCACAGTTACAATTTGACAAACAGATCTTCCAACCATCAGCATCAGCCAAAAATATAGAAGCAACGTTGGATTCAAATTTCACCCCCCAAAAAGCAAGTCCAATCAATCTGTACAACATCATTTTATCGTCTTTACAGAACACGACAAATTAAACCATACCTCTCCTTTTAAAAATACAGAGAGGCCCATTCATGCCTTTATATCATGAAAGCTGGACTACCACAATGCACTATCAAATACAGAAACCCCAACAGAACTCAGCTGCAGAACATACCAGACTATCAAATACAGAAACCTCAACAGAACTCATATTATACCTGTTATTTCAAAATAACGTTGGCTTCCTATAAAAAGCGGATCATCTTTAAATCTTACTCCTTGCATATAAAGGACTGAATGACAAAATGCCGAGCTATATAAAGGAAATGCTCAAACGCCATGAATCCATCAGATGACTTCGTTCTTTTTCAAAAGACTTTCTTGTCACACCACCAATACAGCTTGAACTGGAATCAATTATCAATTAAAATTAGACAATCCAAATCTATCGAAACATTCAAGTCAACATTCAAAACCCATCTTTTTCAAAATAGTTTTATGTGACCAACAAGAAAATGCTTGAACGCGCATTAGGAACTAAATGTTTAGTAATCATGCGCTATATAAATCCTGATATTATTTTTAACACAAATCTCACTTGATTGAGGGACACCAACTTTGTCCTTTAATAAGAATACAAACTTTATCAAGCAAAATGGCTTTGATTTGGCATTGGTTTCACTCCACATATAGTGTACTGAGAGAATAGAAAACATGGAGCAAAAAAGCCTACTACAGACATTAACATGGAAATAAAATGTAAACAGTAATTGATTATTGTGGTCAATTGCTATTATGTTAGCGTCGTTATATCATTAATGTAATGGATATAATCCTAAAAGATTCATTATATTTGATGGATGGCTTGTGTTATTTTTTATATCATAACAATAACCACCCGTAATGGGTGATATATCACATGTTATACTGGATAAAAATCAGCGTGTGTGTGTGCAACATGAAGACCGACCAATTAAGACCCCGAGACTTATTGGAGTTTATAAACCGTTTCTAGGTAGATATCACAAATACATGACCATGTTCAACTATAGTGTAATGTTTTATGAACAAAAATACAACGGACGTTTGTTAACTACAATGTGGTATTAGGTGTTCTTGAAAAATTAAGCAAATATCATATCATGGCATTGAATTTGCGTGACAAATTCTCCTGGCCCCGGTGTCACAAAGCATTCTCAGACTTTAGTTAAGAATTTAATCAACTTTAAATCGGTTTCACAAATATTCTCTATCAGCCATCAACATGTCATCCACCTAGATAATTCTTTTTTGAATGGTTGTTGTTGAAGACTCTCTCTCTCTCAACTTTTCTATAAATACCGGACACGATTTGAAAGAAATTTTAATATATCTAATGGAGTATTTGGTAAATAAATTCGTCCGATTAAAGTTTCAAAGCACAAGCTAAATTGTGATGTGTAACCCATTTGGCGGCAAGAATAGTAACGCTTAAAAAAACAATAATAGTATAATTTATGGTTTATTTATAGGAATGTACTATAACGATCGACTTTTAAAATGTAAGTAGATAATTAACCAAAACTAATGGATCAGGAATTTTTCGATTTTTCTACTTTACCTTTCTAATCTCGAATGGGGGCCGCGGTGGCTCAGTGGAAACTAACCAGATAGTCCGGGGTTCGTCCCCGGTGTTAGTCTCGTACACACGCTGGAGTCCACGTAAAAGAACTTCTCTTACCGTCGTCATCTTCCCGCTCTCCACGTCAATGGTACCATACGTAAAACTGGTGAACACCCACATTGCCATGTAAGATTATTATAAAATACATCCATTTTTGTATTCGTCTTTTAATCATTTTTTTTTACATCTATGTATTGTTTAATGGTCGAGAGCGAGACGTTAAGTAATATATTGTAACAACAAGAGGATCGTCAGGTCCGAGTGTTTTTACAATATATTACGCAATGTCTCAGCTCGAGACCATTAAACATCTTAAAATACAGACACTCCGCACGTGCGTTTACAGTGAAATACGCCACTCGAGTCTAATATTTGACAAGGTACGATTGGCAAGTTGCCCGTACGATTATTTGAAATAATGGTACGCCAACATCAAAGGGTGACGTCACATCTGTATTTTAATGCATAATATGAGAGTTGAGCATGTATATAGGAATAATGAGCGTATAGTACTACAGTGACAATGAGCTGTGCCAATTTTCTGACTTATCAGGTTTCTCCGTGGACGCTTTGCACTAAAACAACATACCAATGACCAGATCCAATTTAACCTCAAAATGATAAATTCTTTATATTATCGCGCCTTTTTTCCCTGTAGTTCTGAAGAGTTATTTCGAGTAACAAATAGAAGAATGAGACATGAAGTCTATGTAACAATTCAATTTCTTAACGTACAAAAGATGAAATGAACGATCATCACACCCATCACTGTCAAAACTAAATTGATAAAAAAAGTATTTGTCTCTCTTAATTCCATAATTCACAACTCTAACAATATCTTTAAGAAAATCACTAACATTCATTTCACAGAGCTAATTGAAAAATGATTTTGGGATCAGCAATCACTACAATATTTGTTCTAGTCAGAAATTGTGATAATTTTACTATATATACAGCTGCGATTTTTATATATTAACGGGCAATGTGTTGACCATCCGATTTAGAAGATATAATAGGCTTATAACTTTTATGCTGTGTTGCGTTTTAAATTAAAGTTATTCCAATATAAAAATGACAAGGATAAAGCATCTTCAGTATCGTAAAGTATGCAATTTAGTACTCAAGCCTTCATATGACTTTTATCCCACGTCTTCTTTACCATTAAACCAGTTCAATGACATGCATAAATCATTCTACATCAGTTTTAGACGATATTTGATAACTTGCAGGTAATTTATCAGCGTACTTATTTTTTAAAGTAATGTTACCAGGATGTTACAAATATCCATATTATAGGTTAGCTTAAGAAAATATGTGTAATGTTTTATCATTGGGTAATGTTTTATCCAAATATGGGTTATGTTTTATCAGTGGGTAATGTTTTATCCAAATATGGGTAATGTAACGCTGTATCATATTGGTAATATTTATTAAACAAGATGACTTTGACGATGCCAAAGTGTAAATGAATAGGCTACTGATCGCAGATAATATTATGTATAATACCACTGAGCCAATTATTTATTTCTGTAAAAAAGTTTTGGGGGTTGGATGGCCGAATTGTTGGCACGTGCGCGCTGTATCATAAGGCCTGTCATTGAGTCAACTGGCCTGGAGGTCGGGTGTTCGATCCCTGCATTGGCCGAGAAAGTTCATTCAGATTTTCCGGCGTGGTTTCCCCCCTTGTCAGTGATGCAGGATGGAGGGCCTGACAAGGACAGCTGTCTAGTCCTTCGGATGAGACGAAAAACCGAGGTCCCGTGTATACATTAGAATGCACGTAAAAGATCCCTTGGCAGTTGGAATTCGATATAAGAGTAGGCGATAGTGCCGCTGCCCGGGCAAAATTTCCCTCATAGCACACTGTATGGCGTATGCCCGTCTTCATTAGCCCAGCATAGGAGCAGAACAGTAGGACGTTAAACCCCATTTCATTTCATTTCATTTTGAGTCAACTGGCGTGGTACGTGACAAGGAGAAGGCTCGCCTGTCCAACCTCGTGGGTTTTCTCCGGGTCTTCCGGTTTCCGTTTCCTCCCACTGCTACAGACCCCTACGCGCAAGCGAATTATTGAAATAAAATTAAACCATATGTTAGTCCCGAGTGGATGTTAACCCCCCCCCCCCTCTCTCTCTCTGTAAAAAAGTTACCTCCACTAATTTTGAAAGGTACCTGTACCAAGTTAGTGTAAGCATAACATTGTTCGTTGAGATTTAACGAGGCCTAAAAGAACATTCATTTAGAGACCCCTGAGATAATAATGAATATATGGAAAAAGAAGACACCGGGTTGCTTTTTATCTATACATCTAGGAATGATAAACCTATTTCTTATACGTCGGAGGCTTGTATCACTACTGAGTTCATCTAATTTACTCACATTATTCGCCATTTATCTATAGTGGTAAGTTGTTCTTAGTACAGGCAAACGATGGCAATGAATTAAATTACCGGTGAACGATGGATTAATGTTCCCTAGTAATGGTAGTTTATGTATTCCCTAACACAACGTCTAATGTATAAGGAACATTTTCTAAATATTCCTTCGGGCTACTTGACTCCAAAGCAAATGAATGACGCATGGCCATTACCCCAGTTAACTCGTTGATGAATCCATCTCTACCAGAATAAGATAGTTATTTTGCAGCGGTATAGAAAACAGAAATTTTAATTTAGATTTTAGCATTCTGTAATAAATGGCTTCAGTTCTGTAGGTAAAATCATTAACATAATTGACACTGCATAAAAGTAATTAGAGACACGAAATGCAATTGAATCTCAACAAAGTGAAATTGATATAAAGCTGGAAAAAATGAATCCATCTAATAATTTGACGTAAAAGATAAATCAAATTGTCATACTTAAATGGTGAACTTTTCATTCAGATTTTCTAAATTAAACAGGATAATCCCCCTTATCTCTGGTCAAATTACATAATACCTCGTATGCATGTACAAGAAAAAAGAACCGCCCATTATGTTTTAATGAATTAAAACTGATTACTTATGTGTGAAAGACTTTTTTAAACACAGTTATCCTAGTCGCAGACAGGTGAAGTTACAGTGGTTCAGTGTCAAAAGTGCTGGCTTACTAACCAGGCCAAAGAGTAGGTGCAAACGCCACTGTCCGGACAAAATCTGCCAACGCGTTAATCACGTATCTATATAAATGAAAATAACCATATTATGTCAGTCTCCGATAAGCAACGCTCACGTCGGAGATGTTTAATATTCTAATGTTTATGGGCCACGTTAAATTAAAGTTCCGGGTTTGAATCTCTATTTTTCAGGGGTGGAACCTGCTGGGTTTGTGAGGAAAGTTTGCCTAATCAAAATGGGCATGCATGTAACAGAACAGGCGGTATTTGGAATATTAGGTAGAAATGCCGTTGTCCAGCATTGACCCAAACACGAAATCTAATCCCTATAACTAACAATAGAATATGAGGAGTTAATGGAACATAAAGTTGTTTTATTTTGTTCTTTAATGTGAAACAAATATCGATTAAAGGATTATTTGTGAACTTTTCTTCGATATCGTTGTTGGCAGAGGAGATCATGTGTAAAGCTATTTGTAATTTCCCTTACGGTCTGATGTCCATTTTGTCTCCAATTTAGTAGACAGCGTACAGTGATGTATTGGTAGAGACGCGGTAAATAATTAATGACTTTACATTTAAAATACAGTCGTTAATTTTGTATCTGATTCGTTTTTCTTTTTTTGTTTTTTTTATTGTTTCCCTCTGGACTCAAACTTTGCCGAGAGAGAGAGAGAGAGGGGGAGAGAGAGAGAGAGAGTAACGTCCACTCAACACAAATTAGGTCATTTTGGGACTAACATAAGGTACAATTTTATTCCAACTGCAAACGTAAACATTGGGTAATCGTCACATTTAGAAATATGATCTGTGTTTAACCATCTATTTATAAGAAGAATCGACTGCCAGCATTTCTTAGTATAAAATCTAGGCCATAGTGGCCACTTTAATAGTAAATTATTTAATTTGATTGCAACTGTTTACGCGACCAAATTCATTTAAGATAATGTTCCCATTTTCATACGTTAGATTTAACATTCGTTATTTTCATACCGTATTTTCAACAAAGCAAGCCATCGATATGTTGTTATCTAAAGACAGGTGTTGTGGGATGTATTTTCGTTGAGAAAAGTCAATAAATTTTACATCTATGACGACAAGATATGTCCTTGGGCTTTCAAATGTTAAGTGGTTAGAGAAGAGTATATCTATATAGAGTAACTGTGGGTAATTATTATCTGTCATACCACTGGGAGAATAATTGGATTTACAGAAGATGCCTTCGTTTATTATTAATACATCTGTTTGTTGGTAGAAATATTTCCTTGTGTTTCACTGGTTTTAACTCTGATCCACACTACCACCACTGGCGTTCTAATCTCGTATTGCTTTTAACTTCACATCTTGTAAAATTAATTCTAAGCATAGATATTAATCAAAGTTAGTCCGGATTTTAAACTCGTGGTGTTATGATCATGGTAATATCTTTGTAGCGATAGGATTTGCAATTTTGAAATAAGGTAGTGTTGGTAATATGTGAGTGGTATTTTGTAGTATACAAATTTTTAGTTTTACGATCATAAACAATGGGATGTTGTAGAGTTTCGATTATAAACAGAGGGATGTTGTAATGTTCAGATTATGTAAAGTTTGATACTTTAGTGTTCAGATCACGCAGAGTTGGGTGTTGTAGAGTTTGGTTTTGTGGTGTTTAAATTATGTAGAGTTGGGTGTTGTGCTGTTTAGATTATGTAGAGTTGGATGATGTAGTGTTCTGATCATGTCGAGTTGACTGCTGTAGTATTCGGGTGATGCAGAGTTAGATGTTGTAAATTGTAATTTTTAGATTATAAAGAGTTTGTTTGACTTTGTAGTGTTCAGATCATGTAGAGTTTGATACTGTAATGTTCGGATCATGTAGAGTTTGATGTTGTAGATTTTAGATTTGTAGAGTTGAGATAATGTAGAGGAGATGGATTTTGTAATGTTCGGATTATGTAGAGTGGGAATTTTTCGTGGCGTTGGATTTTGTAGGGTTGATGGAATTGTGTAGCCTGGAATTATTTTCGAGTATGAAAATCACATTTCCTATTTTATGACAAGGTCAATAATTATGTAAATAACAGTGGTAAATCCTTATTTTAAATAAGGTTTAATAAACTAGCAACTTTTCTAGGTAGGAACATAAAAGATCAAACACGGCATGATACGACCACAATTATTAATCTAGAAGTAATTTTTTAAAAAATGTTCAATTAATGACCTTTCAGAAATATCAAAGGTAAGACTATATTTAGTCTAGAAAAGTTTTTGGAGCTATTATAGAAAACGCCAGACTAAGTGAATAAAGATACTTTCATTATTATACCATTTCTGTATAAAGAGCTGATAATGACACCATTATCATTGTTTATTCAAACATATCATTGGTAAAAAAAAACCAGCACAATAAAAGTCAAATGTACATGCTTGTCCGATATTTTACTATATTTCTTCACACTAGGACTATATACAAATGTCAACATATTTTAGCTACGTGAAACCGTCCTTTATACTGGCTTTTAGTTCGAAATCCCCCAAGTTCAACCTTATATTCATACTCATCGCACTGTTTGGTTTGATTAGACCTAATCCCACCCAAACACTGCTGGTCTGATTGATGATTCATGAACCAAATTATGTCTGGTTAACAGTCGGGATACAGCGGAACAAATCAATAGGGATTAACCAGATCTCTAAATATGTTAACGTAAAAATGTATAATGACAATCATGGCTACATTACCTTACCACAAATGTCACGAACTGCAATTTCACTATGAATGAATTACCAGAGAATAGCAGAATATTGCAGAAACATTGATTGTGTGATAAACGAGGCCTTACAAAAAAACTCCGAAAACGTAAAACATTGGGTGATCGTCACATGTAGAATCTTTTTATTACTAACAATATTTTCACCATCTTTTAATACATTTAATAAACTGTCCACGCTTTTATGGAAGACCACAAACCAAAGATACGGACTGTCATGTTACGTATTTTGTTTGAACAAACTGATATAATTTTATATTCCAACAATGGTACTCAGGTGAAATTTGACGGGACGGTAAAAATAGACACACTCCAAATGTTGCAATGGATAGAGAGAGATTTCTCGGGCCATTGCTTCAGGAATGGAATATGCCTTTATTATTAATGAGACTTCTTCAAACTTTGCGGAGTACCTCAAGGATCAGTCCTAGGACTTGTCTTATTTATAATATTCACAAGATCACTTAATGCAATAGCCAAGAAACAGCAATTGTACAGGATGTTGAGGACTGTTTAGATGAGATTCACAAGTGGATGACTGTTCATTTTTTAAAATAGAATCCAGACAAGACTGAAGTCCTTAAGTTTACATCGGTACCAATAAACAACAACAAAAAAGAAAAAAACCCAGTTAATTCAACCAACAAACAAGGCAAAGAACATCGATGCTATGATTGATTCCACACTATCAATCAAGCATCACAATATATTCAAGAACAAGTCATAATTAGTTAATCCTGCTGTCAAACTTCAATAGGCGAAACGATCTTTTCACTTTGTAGCACCCTTGCATTGGGGTTCTCTACCCTTAGACGTCAAAGAATCAAAAACTCTAGACATGTTCAAGTCATTTTTGAAGAAAGGAAATGAAATGAAATGGTGTTTAACGTCCTACTGTTCTGCTCCGAACTGGGCTATGCCATACAGAGTATGCCATACAGTGTGCTATGCGGGAAATTTTGCCTTGACAGCGGCACTACGGCCTACTCTTATATCGAATTCCAACTGTCAAGGGATCTTTTACGTGCACGCCAATGTGTACACGGAACCTCGGTTTTTCGTCCCTTCCGAACGACAAGACAGCTGTCCTTGTCAGGCCCTCGTTCCTGCATCACTGACAAGGGGGAACCACGCCGGAAATTCTGGATGAATCTTCTCGGCCAATGCAGGGGTCGAACACCCGACCTCCAGCGTCTTACCCACTTAGCCACCGTGATCCCCCATTTTTGAAGACACATCTATTTGACTAAAATAAACACTAAAAGAATCAAGAGTGGGTGATATAAATCTTCAAAACAATATTAGCACTGTTTACAATAACATGAGTGTATTGTTCTCATCAATGCATCCGTCAAATCTGTAATGGCCATGTTTTGTCTATTATCTGCCATTAACGTAGACAATCGTGACTGTCCGATCAATCAGTAATATGTTTTGGAATTTTGTTCTTGTTTGGGGGATTTTTCCCCTCAAAAATCTTGTATCCGCTCATGATTACAGAAAGTTTCATCAGGAAAGCAACATACCATTAAGCAGATTAATATAAGCGGTTGAAAATTGTCTAAATTGAGTGTCCCACCAGAACTTATATAATATTGATAGATTGATAGTACACGTCAATTAATAACCAAAGATAATGCCATTTTATAAAGTTTGTTGGGAAAATTCGGTTACTGTACCCAGTGACATTTGGTGACGTATCTTGAGTACCGATTTAACATTAAAATGTCAATTGTACGTGTAAAAGACATCAAAGAACTATTTCATGATTGTGTAAACAAGACATATGAAACCAAAAGGAAATGAGACCACAAACCATAAAGGTTACGAAGACGATCTTCTATTACATAAAAATAGCGTTGTTACTCAAAAAATATACACAAACCAAACTCGTCGCGTATTGACATGTAACTCAAATTAGCAAAATAACTCTCTTTTAAAGGTTCCAATAATAAAAAAAATCTGTGTAGATAGGTTTATCCCATTCACCAACCGAACATCCCATTGAACATGTACAAATTAATAACTGTGCCCATTACACGAGAACACCAGCGGTTGCCAGGCAAGATACGCCCACATTTTGCAAGAGATGGATAGAGTACAGGCTAAAACGAGAGATTTTTTTTTCGTACAGGAACCAAGATTGGGTTATAAACATACATTTCAAGTTTTATCTAAATCAGATAAAAAGAATTGTGACCTCTAGAGTGTCCACAAGCTATAAACACGATACATGCCAATATCGAAAGGAAACGAGATCTTTTGGAGATAAACCTATATTTCAAGTTTCGTCAAAATAGGATAAGAATTGTGACCTGTAGACTGTCCACAAACAAATTGTAAACGGACACACGGGCGGACGGAAGGACGACAGGGGCGAAGACAATATACGTCAACATGAAAATGTGGACGTATAAAAATGAGTCTGATAATATTAATAATAATTCGATAAATGTACAAAGCAAAAGACATTTTTTTCATTACGAGTAGAATCTAAATACATGTATATATAGTAAACCAATATGAGTAACTAAGCGCGCAAAAGAAAATAACTTTTACTTAGATGACAGGGAAATCTCGTGCATCTTCAATTTGATCTTTTAATAAGCATTAGCTCTACATTATGGAATTTCCAGTTCAAATACTTACATAAAATCATCTATACAAACGATTTTATATTCAAAATTACATAAAATTAAACTTCCTTGTGCAATTTCTGCTACCAATTCTTTGCTACGGTCGATCGATAAACTATTTTCTTCCCGAATGTTTTTGATCACCCGACAATCCGTCCTTTTGTGAATATTTTGGTTCGAACTGGTATCCTGTCACAAACTCAATTTACAAATCTTCTTCTTCATAGGAATTATTAATGTGAAGAAAATCGGACGTTTAATAAAGCTATTTCACACACACCTCACTGGTTCATGGGGGTTGGGTGTCCGAAGGCTGTAATTGTACATAAGGAGTGGGTCGTGGGTTTTCTCTTGGTCCTCCGGTTTCCTCCCACTGGTTCATCATTTGGCTCAAGATTTCTTGCAGTGCACATCACTTGAGGAGAATATCCCTGGGACATTATCGTCAGCAGATGGAGGAGCTCCGCCTGGATGATCAAGAGTCCTTCTCCAACGTCTTGAGAATCACCCGTGTTCGACCAACCAACTACAAGGGGGCTCTGGAACCAAGAATGAAGCTTGTCATCACACTGCTTCATCTCGCAACAAAATATTCCCATGCCACCATGCAAGAAACACAATAATATGCTTGTTGGTGAAAGAAATCTGTGATGCCTTGGTGATGGCACTAAAAAATGGTGTCATCATCTGCCCTGTCCTGCCCCGTTGATAGAGACACATGGAACGAAGCTTCTGGGGAATGTCCCACGTGCCTGTGGAACCATGTACCACAACTACAAAGGCTTCTGCTCAATAGTGTTAATGGCCTTAGTAGATGCAGATTACAAATCCATGTGGATAGATGTTGGTGCTGGTGGAAGCCAGTCTGGGGCCCAGATCTACAACCATTCAGATCTAATAGAATGCTTAGAAGATGGCTCCATTGAACTCCCTTCACATTAAATTATAGAAATAAATAAATGAACACCCCAATAATAAATTCAAATATGAAAGGTTTTATAATTGCATGCAGTAACATTAAATTATAGGTTTTTAAATTATGCAAAAATGTCTAAATAACCATGATTTTATTCTCCATCACATGAATTAGTACCGCGACCCTACAAATACAATACTAGTAAAATATAAGATACACAATAAGAAAAACGTTTTAAAAAAATCGCCTACCCCAAAAAAATAAAATAAAATAAATAAAGTATTCATTATTGATGCTCGACCACGTCACGATGTAACACGTCCCAAGGAGGATCAAAGTACGGTGCAATTCCGTTCATAGTATGGCAATTCTGTTCCTTGTACGTCCATCTCGTTTTTAAAACGTTGCCCTCCATCTAATTGCAGAACGAGGTTCAGAATTCTGGAGCACTGTCAGCCCGGACAGGCACGGACTGGTGATGATCTAATTAAACATGTAATTAATCCCATATGTCATTTACAAACTACGTATGATCTGTATTTCAAAGAAATACGCACTGGTCAGTAAGCATGCCATGACGAGATAAAAGAGACAATTGCATGTATGACCATGAGCTTATCTATTATCCGAATATATATAACGAGACGATTAGAGAAGAGAGGCTTGGACGAGTGCATGGACCCACCCGAGTTCAGCCGCTGCCTTGGCAGAGGGGCAGAATGGTGGATTTGATATTGTTATATATAGTTCCCGATGTAGTGTAGTCTTGTTGTATCTATGTAACTGTTTGATATTCTGTTCCCGTTGTAAATAAATGCTGATCTCTGTTATCACTGAAATAGTGTTACGCGTTGTCACTTAAAAAATTGGGTATGTGTTTTCGTGAAAAATTAATAAAAGTTTAATAATGAAAATATATTTTTCACTTTAATTCGCATAAAGAGCTTCATTCTGTCATTTATTTCATAGAAATTGGCAGGTAGGACAAAAATTGTTATAACGTCGGTGGTCATCTTTGATGACGTCATAGTGGAATACCCTACCATGTGGTGAGTGTCCACCCAGGTCCAAAATACTGACTAAGCCACCTACTAAACATTTCTACAAAAGAATTCTCCCTACTCAAATTTTCCTACAGACCCAGGACTATAACAACTCTTCTTCCTTATGTTGGGCTCAAGACGTAAAGTGATTTTAAGGTAAGTCTAGAATATCAAACCGATCGATTTAGGATTAATATTAAAGGGAATGAACCCCATTGCTTAAAAAATATCCCTTTAATAATGAAAATTAAAATCACATTTAACTGTCCTACCTGCATGAGAAATGCAACCAATGCACCGGATTGATGAGCGCCAACATACATAGAAACAATCGTATGACGTCTTTTAGAGAAAAGATTTCCAACTTGCAGGTTAGTGAACAGAACAGATGTTCCAGCAACAGCAGTCAGACTTAACGCAGGAACTATTAACCAAGGAATACCTGAAAAATATGGTTTCAAAACATTTAATGGCAAATAGAAATCCTGACATGCACAGATATGTTGCGTCACTAATCTTTAGTGTCACACCCATAATGTTTATTCAATTATATAGTGCGTCTTAGGTTGTTGACCTGAAAACAAAATTAAAAGGGTGATTACGCGTTGGTTCTCCGCCCAATATTGAATTTCGTCATTGAATTGGAAATGAAATGAAATGAGGTTTAACGTCCTACTTTTTTGCTACGACTGGGCTAGCCAAGACAGTCATTGAATTGGACGTTCACATATGTTAACAGTGAATGTAATACGATATAAGGGAAGGACGTAATATTCTATAAGTGACAGCGTCTAAGTCAACAATCTTAATTCTAACACTAGACCAGATTATCTTCTTAACTAGAAATAAATTCGTTGAACCTCGATAATTTAAAATGATCAACTAACTGAATCGATTATATCTACAACAAGCCAACAGTCAGGCTGGTGTCCCCCGTCCAAATCCCAAAATAAATAGATGACACATATTAATTAATCGCACATTTATTTGTTTTCAAAGGTATCAAGCAATCAAACCGATTATCAACTATGCACCAAGTTTCATCCCTCTCTCTCAGATAGAATCAACGTTATCTTGTTCCAAAGCATCGACCAATGAAATTGCTTACCCCTGTTTAACTTTAGCTCGAAATGTTAATCATTGAACTCAGTCAAGACATCCACCTAATGGACATCTACATCAAGTTTAAACATTCTATCTCAATTAAAAGCAGAGTTGTTATGTTCCCAAAGCCTGGACTAATCAAATTGCTTATCGATCCTTAGCCTAAGCAGAAAATTCTCATCATAAAACTTAGTCAAGGTAATGATATAATGAATCTATACTCGGAGCTTCATCTTTCTCACTTAATTAAAACCAAAGTTATTGGCCCCAAAGCATCAACCAATCAGATTGCTTATCTCAGTTTACAGTAAGCAGACGCTGTTTATCGTCGAACTCCATCAAGGCATTCACCTACTGAACACCTACATCAAGTTTAAACATCCTACCTTAACTAGAGAGTTATTGTGTTTCAAAGTCTCGACCAATAAAATTGCTTATCGCTCTGCTTACCCTAAGCAGAAAATGCTTATTATGGAACTTAGTCAAGGTATTGATGTGATAAAACCATACACCAAGTGTCATCACTCTCACTTAATTAGAACTAAAGTTATCGTGTCCCAAAGCATCAACCAATCAAATTGCTTATCTCTGCTTACCCTAAGCAGAAAGTTCTCATCTTCTAACTCCCAACCCCATCAAGTGTGAACATTCTAGCTCAATTAGAATGAGTTATTGTATTCCAAAGTCTCGACCAATCAAATTGCTTATCGCTCTGCTTACCCTGAGCAGAAAACGCCCACTATCGAACTGAGTCAAGGTATTGATGTAATATAACTTATCGTGTCCCAAAGCATCAACCAATCAAATTGCTTACCCTAAGCAGAAAATGCCCATCTTCAAACTCCACCAAGGCATTCCCCTAATTAACACCTACACCAAGTTTGAACATTCTAGCTCAATTAGGAGAGTTATTGTGTTCCGAAGTCTCGGCCAATCAAATTGCTTATCGCTCAGCTTACCCTGAGCAGAAAATGCTCATAATCGAACTTAGTCAAGATAACGATGTAATTAGAACTAAAGTTGTCGTGTCCCAAAGTATTCGAACTCCATCAAGGCATTGGCCTAATAAACACCTTACACCGAGTTTGAACATTCTAGCTCAATTAGAAAGAGATTTATTGTGTCCAAAAAAGTGTGACGGACAGACAGACGGACGGACGGACCCATTTTAATAGTCCCCTGCTTTCTTCGAAAGGCGGGGGACAAAAATAGTCTGAAGCTATCGAACTTAAGTTCAGTTCTAGGAGTGTAAAAAATGTAAGAATTCTGAACATTAGACCTTTCGTTTGTCAGAGCTTAAATGAATAGTATTTAGGTCATCTAAAAGGTTAACACTTGCTTCTTTTCTCATTTCAGGCTAATTAGAAAGATAAATTGTATTGTCGATATTAACAATTACTGACACGCGTAATGATGAGACCAAAATGGCACAATAAAAGAAGCAAACGGGTCTGCCGTTAAGATTCGATCTGTCTTTCTTTCTCATTGCACTGTCATTCAGGATGTCTTTTCATAATGTAGTCGAGCGAATAATTAGAGGGGTTTCCGGACAGCTGAATGTTCACCCAGTGCAGTTAACAAAACCCAGGGTTGATTTGATTTGACAAGGTTGGAAACCATGTATAGATAGATGCCATAAAAGTGTCATCGTTATGAGATTAAACATTTCAATTCACCTTTCAAGTCGATAAAAGAATAACGATATCGCTGGATTGAGCTGAGGTGTTACGGGAGTTTTAAAAGGAACTGTCATCAGATCAAGCAGTGCACAGTAGCCCATTTGACTCTACTCAGCTCTTGAAATGCAAAAGTTCCTGGAATTTTTATTGAAATATTTCATAACAGGTACCGGCTTTTAAAATAGAAACTAATTATTTCATTGTGCGAACTTTTCCCTGAACACAAACTTTCAACTGCGCCTGAAACTTTCCGGTGAACTAGAGAATTTATGTCGGCAAAACGTCTTACACTCATCCACGAAATAACAATAGCGTCAGCTATACCGTCAGTGTGGGTCCTTGGAGGTCTGAGGTAAAAGCTAATTGTTGACTGACGGATCGACGGAGGGACAGGGGTAACTACATAATACGCTGACACTGAAATGTTTGGTAATTAAAATGGTATATTATATGAAGATTCTATGTACACTACAGATGGTGACCTATGTAGGTACTTACCTGGTTTGGTAAATGTCATCATCAAAGTACCAACCGCGAACACAAGTCTGTAATATAAATAATTAATAATAATCGTAATTAGATATTTGATTCTTGGTGTTGCCAATGTTTTGATATTTCCACTAGTAGTATTAGAGGAGATCCAAATACGTCTACATATATTTTTGACCATTTGAGTTTAACGGAGCTAAATCGCACCTAGAAATTGACACAAATGGATCGCAACGCATATAATAATGTAATATGAATGTATATAAACTGATTTACATTCAAACATTCCCGTTTTTACTCTAATTTTAAATCAGTTATGTTCGGCGAAATACTCCAGAAGTCTCAATCGAATGGCAATCTCTAGCATCTGGTTATTCCAGTCTGCATCGTTAGTATTTATTGCGCGTTCTCTCAAGATAAGAATATGGCGTCACCGTTTTGCATGACTTGTGGAATATGTCTAGCCTCGTTCTTCGAGTCCCTGTTACAAATGGCGCTGAAACGCATTATGGTACACGATTCGTGTACCAATGGTAAAATGTTTATTTTGTCTTAAATGGTGGATATCAGAAGATCATATTTTCCCGGCAAGATCACAACATCAGTGTTGATTTAAATTGACAAATAATTTGTGTTTTTAATGTCGAGGACTTTAGATGATAAAGAGTTAGAGACTTAGCTACTTTAAAAGAAAAAGCTGACCATTCGTTCGTCTCACTCCATTCAACTCAAATATTATATTTCCCAGATTCATTTATTATTTTACACATTTTACACATTATACTCAATGCATGGACGAAATAATATATTCAATCATAACCTTTGCGATAAAAAGTTCTATTAATTATTCATCCTGACATTTTCAAGACGGGTTGCCGAGCACGGCACAATTTGTTGCCGAACAAGGAAGTAACATGGATAAATGATGTCAACAGATTCGTTGAAAATAATAATTTTATATTTGAATTAGCGCTTACACACATACCTAATAGGTCAATAACTACGCGACGAAAATAAAGCCATGACGACTGTAGTCCCTATTAAGTGCAGTAGAATCACACCGCACGTAACAACTAAACTGAACAAAAAATAGACCACCGGACAAGACACTGTAAGTAATAAAAAATACTGACAAATCAAGACAATTGGTCCCGAAATGGCATTATACAGTTACGGGCCCGCGGTGATACAAGCTTCGCTTAAAATGAACGGAAACAAAACTTTCCAACAATCGTATTATACTAATGCAATCTGATTAAAACACAGATCCTATTTCGTTTCGTTTTTTATAGTTCAAAATTTCGTTTTACTTGTCTTTACTTCACCAGGATCTGGAAGGGTTGTTATATAACCCGCGTTCTGGGTGATGTTAGGGATTAGCCAATGAAACGGTCTGTTACAGCGAACTGTAGGTAACCCACTAGAAACATCAACGCTGATTGGTTAATCAAATGTCTGACGTAGGGTCAAAAGCGGCTCGCATGACCCCGACGCGACCTCCCATTACAACCAGTCAGATCTCCATGCAGTGTAAGCCATCGAAAGTGTAAAAAAACGAAACGATATATAGATCTGTATTTTAATCAGATTGATACTAATGTATATACCATGTCCGACTGTAGAAGTGAGGAAAACCCCTAACAAGTCAGAATGTCTGATCCCATTAGCTTCATCTAATGCATTTAGACTGTATTTAGATACCGTACATGTGATAAAGGAAAATTGTAATGGGTTTATGAATTTCCCTCTAGGACACAAGGGATTTTCATGGGAACAAATAAACTGCCCATGGATCTGGTATCCGATAGGGTTAAAAACAATACAGTAGTAATATTGACGTCTCTAGACCTTGTAAAACATTAGAAATGTACAATTTGAGAATAATAAATATCGTATTATTTAACTGTATCATTGCATAGACTTTGATCAGGTAGTTGTTGTGCATTTTCTCGTAAAAGGACAACGGAGCAGCAAAAGTTTTCGGATGTGTTGAATTTGGTGTGCATCGGATTTTCACCTTGTGAAAGCGGTAAGGGTTATATTTGTTAACGGATGTTTTTCAAATTTGGTTTGGAGGATTGGTGTCATGTGGGGACGACTCCTATCGGTAAGTCATGCCCCCTCAGCCGAAAAGTTTGTGAATGCGATAGAGGCCACAGTTTTTAACAAATCTTTCTCAAATTTGGTGTAAAGCATTGGGCTCATGAGAGGACGAGGACGAAGCCCGTCGACATTATTCAACATTCCACAACCTCCCATTCCGGGGTAAACCCCCTTTTGATGAAAAGTCTAAACGAGATAGAGGCTATAGTTTTTAACGAATTTATTTCAACATTTGGTGTGAAGCATTGGGGTTATGCGAGTATTCGATTGTTCTGGAGTTACACCCCCCCCCCCCATCTTGTTACAAACTAGTCTCGACACCAACAAGGCTGAACATATTATTTTCCAACACAAAACAGTGACCCTAGGATACAAAATTCCAAAATAACTATATTACTCACATACACTATTTCACTGTCAATACCCCTTTAAATCGTACACCCGCGTGTTATCATGCAAACGAAAAATTCAATTTCATCACTGTCGTGCCAAATCGCGGTTACACCTACAGACAAAATGATAGAAGTTGGGGGCAGCTATTATCTCTCCATTGATACTCTGATCTATGTAGTATAGTAGTCCAGTCATAGATTTAGAATGGCTTTCCTGTTTCCATGTGTTGTGGAATTCCCACCTGCTTTCTACCACGCGGTTTGAATCCGCCATTTTCTTTTTCAATCTTGAAAATGACCCTTCATATCGTTGGACGAGTGATGCGAATAATCGTTAAACTGACAACGCTTAGCGAAACACTATATCGATATGTAACGCTTTCATTTACATCATCATATTCCGTTTAGTAATAAAACACTTCACCGTAACGGTTGTATAAATGTAAACAATGTTTCGCAGGTAACTTTCGTCTCCGAATATTTAGCAAGTCTTTGGCCTTATGCTAATATCAATGAGCAAAGTGTTAAGTTAAATACAATTTTTTAATTTAAACAACTGCGGAATACGATTAATTCATATCAAAATACAAATAAGGTGTCATTTACGGGATTTGATAATATTAAAAAAAATGAACTCATTGATGCGAGCAACACTTCCGTTGAGCGGTAATTCGACACAGAAAGGTAAATAAAAATGCAGTGAATACTTTTTGACTATTATCACAATTATCACTACATCAGGTGGTAAATCGTAATATTATAGACTACTGCGCTTCATTTGCAAGAACTGTCACATTTGTAATATCAACATTATTCATATGGACCATTCTATAAATTGTGAAAACAGAACTGTTTAAATCTAAGCTATCATGGTTACCGTTGTCAGGTGTTGGTAACTGTGAGCAAAAAGGCTCGTTTCTAAATTTTGGATAGATTATTATTCATTTATGTTAGAATAATAATCATTTTGATGGTTTGATATAGAATTTGTTACCTAGATATCCTTTTTGTGGGACAAATTCTTTTCTATGGAGTACAATCAAAAATTAAACAATGTGTTGGGTGTGAATAGATATTGAAGAAAATTTATAACAGAATATGTTACTGTAAAACTTAGTAAATATGTCCAATGTTTAATTGTCAGTGCATCTTTATGCTTCCAGACACAAAGTTTCGAGGGGTGAATTAAGAAGTCATACAAATGTTAGCAATGTGTATTCATTATAAAAATTGCTGAAAACAAAAACAGTGTCAAGGAAATTGTGATCAGTATTAACTATTTTCCATACAGACCTGAAACATTTAATCAAAATGATGTTTATGATGGTACTCCATACAAAAAGTTTGAAAGTAGTCCCTTGAAAAAATGGAGGATATTTAAAAAAAAAGTTTGATTATATGGATGTGGTGTTCTAAAACAAAGATAATTTTCAAAATTTGAAGTCTTGATGATTGTAGTGTATATATTCAGGTATCTGTGAGACTGTGTGATTCCCCATGTTGAGTTGTTTACCATGTAACTGCTCAGTGCTGAATGGTATATTTGCTTCATATTTTCCAAAGTCATTAATTTTGATTTTCTTCCATTTTTTTATTGTTCAGTATCACGTTTAGACATCAAAATAAAGTCACTAATGGTGTTGTGAATGTTTTTTTTAGGATCCCCCATTTCAGGTGTTGTGACAATTTTTGTCACTTTACCTTGTCCAAAACAGATTTGTCAAATTGCATTGATGAATGTATAAATGTATACAGGCATACACATATTAAAATTATCTTCTAACTTGTTTCGTTGCGTGAAGTAGTCGATTTTCTATCAGTCACTTTGGGCATTGCAAACTACTTGATATTTAAGAAAATAACACAGGGGCGATGATGGTAAGCTAACAAGTTTGGTGCAGTTTGTACTACTTCGCATTGCTACAAGTTGTACTTTTATACGAAACAACGCGCAACATGATTTCTATTAGTTTGGTTGATAACAACTTCTCAACAAAATTAAGAAACCCATTTATGTTGCTTTTAACAAGCCAATAACCTGTCTACAATGTTTACTTATAGCTTTCTTCTTGATAAGAATTATAGATATGGTAATGTGTTCTCCATGATTTCCATGTAACTCATGCTGCACGTGCTGTTCACCGGGACCAGTCTTATAAAATGCACCCCCATACCTGGTTGAATCATTCACACTACAACGTCAGCAGCATGCCACGAATCACGACAGCTAAGAGGAACCAGACGCTTGAAAGACTCGACGCTGGCTACACTGCCCAATCCGTTGCCAATCACTTCCAGGTCAATGTTCGGACCATCTACGGGCTTCAGCAACGCTTTCGGGTCACCAACACCACGGATGATGGCCCCAGAATTGGTAGACCAAGGGTTGCCACAAGGCGACAAGACCGCCATGTTGGGCAATCCTTTCACACAGGCATCTGAGACACCACGTCAGACAGTGGGAACACACGGAGGACCCATCAGTACCGCTACAGTGCGCGGACGTTTCACCAGAGAGAACATCCATTGCCGTGGACCTTACCGTGGACCGATCCTCACCCCTCACCATCGACGTGGGCGTCTACAGTTTGCCCAACAACACCAGAACTGGTGACCCAGGCAATGGAGAACTGTTCTGTTCACAGATGAGAGTCAGTATTGCGTATCAACTGCAGATGTCAGTACCAGACTATGACGTCGACGTGGCCAGCGTTATTCTGATCAATGTGTCATGGAACGAGACTCCTGGGGAGGTCCAAGCATAATGGTTTTGGGTGGAATCGGCCTGAACCAGAGAGTGGATCCTGTGGTGTTCCAGAATCTTGGTCCAGGGAGAGGAGACGGCATCACAGCAGTGCGCTACATCGATCAAGCTCTCAGACACCACGTCATACAACATTTCTCACGCCATCGAAACAACGTTTTCCAGCATGACAACGTCCGTGCCCAACACCGCCAGAGTTACTCGGGACTTTCTACAGCCCTTAGTCTAAACATCTTTGGGATGGAATTCAGAGGAGACTTAATAACGTCTTACCGAGACCAAACACAGCCGATGGATTGCGCCAGGCTTTTCTGAGGGTGTGGTTCCTGGTGTCAATGGCGTTCATCAATCGTCTGGTCTACTCCATGTACAGACGTCGTGCTGCTGTTATTGATACTCGCGGTGGACACACCAGATACTAATGTATAGACTGTGTACAGAATCTAAATCTCCTCATAATGTCTTGGAATGGTGATGAATTAATCACTAATGTGTCAACATACTGTTCACAAAATATTGCTTTGATCCATTTAGTAAGTCGTTTTCTAGAATGGTTTGATTAAAATGCCTCTCTGATTTTGAAATCGTACTGACAGGTTTTTTTTTGCTATCATTACATAGAGCTGTCTTATTACCCCAGGGAGTGGCTATAATTTTTGGAACAATCTCACTACTCTAATTAAAAACAAACTAAAATATAACTAATTAAAAACAGACTAAGAAATAACCAATTAAAAACAGACTAAAAATATAACAAATTAAAAACAGACTAAAATATAACTAATTCGAGTATTATTTTGTAACATAAATTCAATAATCTATATTGATCAACAAACGGCCAATCAAGTAACAACCCCACAACTGTCTGTAAATATCCTGGCCCTTGAACTTTCCTCTAATTTGTCAAAAGGTATTTTCTTTTAACATAAACATCGCTCAATAATCAACCAAAAAATATTTTGACTTTAAACTTTGTGCCTATTTCTTCAGTCTCCATTAATATCTATTTAAATAAGTGTGACACATGCTACTTCAAAAAATCGCTGCTGAATAATCTTTGTGTTATTATGTAACACATCAAACTTAGTTTTTTTTATGTGTAATTACTTTTACGGCGTACATGTCAGAAATTATTCAAGATATCTTTATGAAATTTTATGAAATTTGTTTTCAAACTTGCATCATTCATACTTTGAAAGTATAATTCTTAAAACAACTTTGGTTGTAGTTTATAAATGAACTAAATTTACTATAACCAGGCATTGATGCCTGCTACTAATTGTTGTTATACATCGTATAACATGAACACTGCAGGTATTTGGTTGTTGATTACCAGTAACACAGATACATTGTCTATCACTGTATCTTCCAAAACATGTCCAAGTTCTCATCAAGGTGACTAAATAGTGGCTTTGAGGGGTTTTAAAAAAATAGACGAGGATCCCGAAAGCAAAAACTAATGCGTTGAATTATAACCCTATATGTTGACAGAAAAAATGGCCTAGTTAAAGTCACATAATTATGTATTATATACTACTCTACAATTCAATGTTTAAATAGCAAAATGCAATACTTACACGGTAAGAAGTCGGGTCCGTGTCGTACCATACTTATCAAAAAATATACCCAATGGTAAGGTCATTAAATCTCGTATAATAAACACAATCCCAAATAAAATCCGTAATTGATCTGTTTGTTCAAAACAACCCATAAACGTTTCTTCTTCAACCGCCGTATTACTTTCAGTCACCCATCCGACAGTTGTTAGGTCACCAAAAGTACCAATTCGTGATGTATTCCTATTTTCATCACGTTTACCTCGATGTTTCTTTCTACATTTCTTGCGGACTGGTACAACGGCCTTTTCAGTTTTAGGTTGACTAACGTCCAAAATTATAGGTACGTCATTAAACAACTGCTTATTAAACGGAAGCGTCATATTCGTAGTATTACACATATTGATAAAATATCCGTCCATCCGGAATAGCACTATAAACCACGACCATCCGATTACCACACCGGAGAAAAAAACACATTCAAATAACGTCCACAAAAAAGCGTAAAGACTTTTGGAGCACATTTTCGCCATCATGCAGGATGTAGGCGCTTATTTACTCAAATGATCTCTTTGAAAATACCCAGAAACTAAGCTTATCAATCTATCCTTCAATTGGAAATGCCAGAAGGTTAAGATATTTAATAATATCTAGTCCTGTCTTTATCGTTCGTTTAATCTGAATCTGTTCTTTAAGTTGTCAATCTAAGGTTTCTTATAATATTAGCTTACAAGGCCCATCGCTTTGGTTTACTTAATGGAAATACTGATCACATTGATAGACCGGTTTATCAGCATGCAATGTCGCTTGTCTGTTTAATTATTGACAGTCCCTTAATATACACGGTTATACAATCCTTCCAGTTTCAAAGTTAGAACCGATTCAATCAGCATTGGTTGATTGGCATAAGCCTATTTCGGGGCAAATTCCGGACTTTTATTTGTGACTCGAAAAATATATTACTCGTCTTTCAAAACTGGAATTAAATTTGTCATGAATGAAGTTAATCAACGCCTAAATCTTGACATCCATCTACAATATCATGTCCTCAAGTGTCTTCATTATCGTCGTCTCAGATTTCACACGTATAAACCGCGTCTGACGCTAGGGAAAACCTGAAAATAAGATAGTTTAACATCATTAGTTTGTTTTTATCTGAAAAATCAAAACGAAAAGTTGTAATGAGTTTAAGGAAATCTCTTAAAGTTATCGGATAGTTATTAGGTATGGCAAATATCAACATTAACATCACAATCAACAACAAATAAACAATAAAATCACAAACTTTCTTTTAGAAAAGTGTAATGAATAAAAATCAATCGTAACCACCAATATAATGCTACATTTTATATAATAGGTAGTCCTTGATCTTTATTAAAAAGGTTGTTTTGTGTTTGTGATTGCAAAAAAAAACAAACAACAAACGTACCATTTCCGGTGGCAACGTCCATGGCAATGACTCAAATGTAGTATAGGAACAAAATTCTTTGATAAATATACAGGTTCGTGATGCTGATAATGTTCAATTGTTCAGAGAAAAACATATGAAGCATTAGCGAATAAAAAGAGTCATGAATTAATAAATAAATAAACTCTCGAGTATCTATGTGTTGCGACAATAGATTACAATTCTTTTGTTTATGTATGCTGACTATCTGGTCTTTAGGGACTGGGGAATATGAGAGGAAAATCCAATCTATTGATTTAGCGTGTCTCACACTATAGACGTGTAACGTCACAACTAAACGATTAGAAAATCCATCAATTGATGCTTGGGTATGTGAAAATCTCTAGCCAACCGAATATCATCACTACCGCTATCCATGCGGCAAAGAAACACGACCACGTTTGCATTGTTTTTAACATAGGGAATATGTTCTGGGTGGGGTTGGGGTATTTGTCAAATTGGATGTCACAGTATGCGGTTTTGTAAGTGCTTCACGAAATGTTAGAGAGCCTTCAAAAACGAAACCACCTCATATTGTTGGTTATTTTAGTAGCAATAATATCGATACTTTACCAGTTTGAACAATATTCCGACAATCGCTGTAGCCTACATATGTATGTGTAGGTGTGATTAGCTATATAACCGGACAGTCTATAAAAAAAAGGTGTTGCTATTAAAGGCATAGCCTTATTTTTTTTTCTAAAAACTAAAAATAAAACTGAGAAAAGAAAAGCAGAAGTTACTTTATTTCAAGCAAGCCCTATGGTAGATTGTTCATTAGTGAATGTCCCAGGAGTAAGTCGCATTGTGGTAGGACTATCAGGTACTGATTATATTATTGTTATTGCTATGCTACTGTCTAATTATCTGTTATCTTTTTGTCTCGCAGGGCCTTATTATTGTTATTATGGTTGCTTATAATTATTTTAAAGGTTTCTTCTTATTATTAATCAGCTTGGTGTGAGCTAAAATATGTATAAATAGGCTGACTAGATGTATATTTGTCATGAACTTGAAACGTGACCGGCAAGTGTTACGAAACGTATAGATATTTAATAACAAAGAAGTAGTTATATCCATATATATCTTGTTTTGTGTTTTGTTTTAAACACCAACTACGTCAAGTTCACATTTGGGAACCCAACTGGTGTTTGTTGTTTGGAGATTATTCTATTTCATAATAAGCACAATAAAATATATAACATAATAACTGATATGCAATACAAATAACAAATATTGTACCGGAATTTTCACAATAACCAACTTTATTCCCTTTAAAAATATAAAACATATTCCAGAATGATGACAGTTTCATAATCCGATCATTGGCACAACCACAGGAGATGGAGTAGGCTTGGAAATGTTCGCAGTAATACTCTAGTCAATGTAACATGTGTACAGAAATCATTAAACGAATTGGGCCCTGTAATTGCCGTAAAGTTTAATAATTTTCAGCGGACCATCCGATATATACCGAAGAAAAAGTGAACATTCGGAAATAACTCTGCTTTTTATTGGCGAATCCAAAGAAATTACGGAACAAAATTTACGGAGTGAACCAAACCGATTACTGGGTAATAATAGTATGTTCGTCATCGTAAAGCCTGTGTTAAGTAGAGATTCTTCGCCCAGTTATCTCTTATTCCGAAAGAAAGATTTTAAAATTGCATGCAATGTTTTGTTGCTTTTTATACGCCCACATTTTCATGTGGACGTATATTGTCGTCGTCCCTATCCGTCCGTCCATAATTTGTTTGTGGACACTCTACAGGTCACAATTTATATTCGATTTTGACGAAACTTACAATATAGATCTATCTCCCAAAGATATCTGTTCCTTTCGATATTTGCATATATCGGACCATAACTTCATGGATTATGGCCCCTGATTGTACGAAAAATCACGTTTTTAGCTCGTGGACACTCTAGAGGTCACAATTTTTATCTGATTTTGATGAAACTTGAAATACATTTTTATAACCCAAAGATCTTGGCTCCTTTCGATATTTGCGCATATCGGATCGTGACTTCCTGAATTATGGCCTCTGATTGTACGAAAAATCGCGTTTTTAGCTTGTGGTCCCTCTAGAGGTCACCGTTATTCTCCGATTTAAAAAAAACCAAAAACGTTTGAATATATCACTGTCATACTGTAATGACGCTTAAGTTCGAATTTCGTGAAAAGCGGACCAAAACTATTAGACAAAATGGCCGCCCCTCGTACGCAAACATTGTAAAAATATTGTATATTAAGGTTGTGGACCCTCTAGAGGCAACAATTTTAATTCGATTTTGATGAAATTTGAAATACTTGTTTATAACCCAAAGATCTTGGTCCCGTTTGATATTCGCGCATATCAGATTGTAACTTCTTGAATTATGGCCCTTGATTGTACGAAAGATCGCGTTTTTAGCTTGCTAGAGGTCACAATTTTTATCCGATTGAAAAGAACGCTTGAATATTTCACCGTTCACACTAATGACGTCTGAGTTCCACTTGCATGAAAATCAGACCAAAATTGCCGGACAAAATGGCCGCCTCTCGTACGCAAATAGTGTAAATATATGGTATATCAAGGTTGTGGAACCTCTAGAAGTCACAATTTTGATCTGATTTTGACGGAACTTGAAATATATTTCTATAACTCAAAGATCGCGCATATCCGATCGTAACTTCCGGAATTATGGCCCTTGATTGTACGAAAAATCGCTTTTTGTTTTGGCTTGTTCTCTATCCATCTCTTGCTAAATGTGGACGTATCCTGCCTGGCAGCCGCTGGTTTTTACAAATAAGAAACAAACGTCTAATTTCAACAATGTGCAGAAACCCCGGTGTTCATACTGTAATTATGAAACTTGATAAATTAGGTTTACGAAAGAGTGAAAAAACATTGCACGAAACTGTGTTAGATAAAGCGCAAGCACACTCAGGTTGTACGTTAGTTTGTGAGCTATAATCAATATTCTTCCATTAATTACTTCGATTATTAATTCTTTGCGTTCTATAAAAATTAACATACTTTGTCAGCAAATACTTTTAGTGTTATGTTTAATATCATATGGTGGATCCTCCCACACAAATTAAAAGAATTGACCCTTCGATGGCCACATTGAAAATAAAGTATAAGTTGTCCAAACATGAGAAGGGTATACGACAAAACAAAACATATGATGCCAACAGGAAAATAAACATGGGGTTATAAACCACGACAGTCCCATTCACTTATGAATAAATTTTGTTTACAGAAAAATAAGTACATTTATATTATTCAGTTAAAAACTTAATTTAAAAGAACCACGCAGAGAAAGAGAGAAATGGCGATTAATGTCCACTCGACACAAACTAAGGCATTTAGGGACTAACACATGGTTGAATTTTTTATTTCAATAATTCGCTTGCGTATAGGGGTCTTTAGCAGTGGGGGGAAACCGGAGGACCCGGAGAAAACCCACGAGGTTCGAAACCATGCCAGCTGACTCAATGACAGACCTTATGATATAGCGCGCACGTGCTAACCATTCGGAAATCCAACCCCCAAAGAACATAGTGGCCTATAAGCCACTAGATATATCTATATAATTCTAAAATACAGATGAATATTAAACAAAACATATCACATTATGAAATAAACTCACATAACTTTTAAAAATCGTCATCTCCTTTAAAACATGTCAAATATATAATTGCATATTATATTGGGGTTGATATCACTGGACAAAATACTAATAACTTTCTCTTTTGAAGACATATTATAGACATTCACATTTGTCTAATGCATTTCATTATACATTTCGAAATACATTGGACATTCAATTAAAAAACGGGATTCTGTCTCAATGTCAGAACAGAGGGGACATAATGGACAAAAAGTGGGGTGGGGGATGACTGTATCATTATACATTTCGAAATACATTTGACATTCAATTAAAAACGGGATTCTGTCTCAGTGTCTGAGCAGAGGTGACGTAATGGACATATAAATTGGAGAGAGAGAGAGAGAAATGGAGTTTAACGTCCACTCGACACAAACTAGGTCATTTCGGGACTAACATATGGTTTTTAATTTTATTTCAATAATTCGCTTGCGCGTAGGGATCTTTAGCAGTGGGAGGAAACCGGAGAAAACCCACGAGGTTGGACAGGCGACCCTACTCCTTGTCACGTACAACCGGGGATTTGAAACCATGCCAGTTGACTCAATGACAGACTTTATGATACAGCGTGCACACGCTAACCATTCAGCCATCCAACCCCTCCATATCAATTGGGTGGTGGATGACTGTATCTTAGTGTTTAGATCACCAGGTAAGAGCTTAAAGTTATTAATGGTGACGTGGCTGTACGTACATGGCGTGGGAATATATTAAACATAAGGTTCGGTTTTCAAACCAGTTAGTCTCATCATTTAGTTTGGAATATGTAACGTTTTAAGGCTTATTTAATTTTAAGATTTTTTTTATCAGTGCGTGGAGGCTCATTTCCCAAGATTTAGCCCGTCTTGATGGCCATGAAGGTTTTTTCAGTTTGTCCAGGTGTTAATTGGCAATGTTGGTCATTGGCCCGGACGGTTGATGTGATTTCCTTTTAGCTAAGTAGACATTGAAACGAAAAATAATACTGAAGAGGATTTAAAAAAGAAACCTGAAATCATATAATAATTAAACACCGACGCATTTTGACCTGTCTTGTGTTAAGGGCTCACTGGGTTGAGGCGGGGGCTATAACTATAACTTTATCGGGGGCTATAACTATACCTTTGTCGTTATTAAGGATTTGGTGTTTTGGTCAGTGCTAATAACACCATCATTTATGAAACAAATTGTTTGCAGTAACGACCATGTTTATTGACGAACTGACCACATTTCTATTTGTTTATCAGTCTTTGCTGCACATTATATTCATTTCATAAATTGGATATAACACTAACCTCTAGCGTCAGAAAAAGATGATCTGGTTTTCTTCATGTTATTAACTATAAAGACGAGTGGATGTGTGTTTTGAGAAGTCTGAGATTAAAGAGATATGGAAAGGTTAAAGCGGCGTTAAGTCTATGCAAGCAGCTAGAATAACCTTTCGTTATAATTCAGCCTTTAATTATTCTAATTAATATAGAAATTCTTACAGTTTAATCTCTGGTAGATACAATCTACTTGATTAATGTCCATTTTTGCGGCCTTTTTGCAATTTCAACTTGTCGGGTTAACGTCCTACTGTTCTAACTAGGTCAATGAAGGTGGCTATTCACCTGCAACACGATTTCATAGCCAACGCGTGTACTCTTAAATTATAGTATGGACAGAGATGGCAAATGGAATGAATCCAACTGAATAGGGATGGAAGTAGGAAAATGATCAGTCAGTTAATTCCAATTATGGCCCAAAACAATGCTGCGCCTGGCAAACTCTTGAAAATTATCCATTACAGGTTAAACTGTATTTTGACCTGACAATAGGTAAATCCTTAACAACTAGATATATTTGCAAAGGTATATTAAAATTCCACTCCGTTTTGCTGGAATAATATTAAATCTTGTTTTCTGATCTGTGATATCAAGTACAATTAATTCCATCCTCCCCCAAAAATTTACTACACTTTTTTTGGATAATAAACCAAGCCTAGAGAAAGATTGGCAATTGTTCCGTTTTGTTCTTAAACAATCATCTACGATATCCAAAATCTATTCTTGATGTAATATTCAAGTTTAGTGATCCTGAAAACCTGATAAAGGACATATTACAAGCCATACAAAACAGAAAAAATGGCGATTATCTGAAAAATCCTCCATTTTAGGGAAAATCTTGCCACCATCTTGGATTTTTAGAGGTTGTATTTCAGGTCAGTGACACCGAAAACCCTTAAATGGCACATTGCAAGGCATATCAAACAGTAAAATGACGATTAGCCGAAGCATCGACCATTTTAGTAAAATTTTGACTGCCATTTTGAATTTCCGCTATCTTGGATTTTGGGAAGACAATTTTAGAGATCAATTTTAAGTTCAATGATTACGAAAACCTTATATATGACTATATATGATATATCACAAGCCTTACCGTGCGTGATACTCATCCATCCTAACAAGAAAATGACGTCAAGAAGTGACATAGTATCAAAATCGTCTTCAGTGACATATTTTGACTCAGAAACAACCCGTCTCCAAATATCATTCCGATTGTGACACCCCTAGCTAAACGTTCACTAGGTTAGTACCCTGCCTCGCCGACGTTCAACATTTTAAATTTGACAGTCTACTCAAGACTCCTGTTGAGTTTGCAGCCACCGCAGCTGTACCGAGATTTATTTTTGCCAAATGAATAACCTAAGAAGACCACATACATAATTTGGCTAAATTTACTCTGAACATGATTTGATAGTAAATTTATAAAATAAATATTGAAGAAAAAAATTGCCAAAAACGTTGCTTTTTTTTCAGAATAATCTGTTGATTTGGAAAATAGATGATTCTCTCACCAACCTGTATGATATAACAGCAGATGTAGAATTTGAATGCGAACAATTTGAGCCATATTCCATATCAATAGGCAATCTGTTGAGGAGTTATGAAGGTTTATCTGACGCTCTCAATTGCAATGAAATAACAGCGGCCATTTTTAAAGATGGCATTTAGCAAAGTGACCCGAAAGACCATCAACCAAATTTGAACACTTCGGGCACCAGGCTAAGTGAAAATCATGGTTGAATTTCTTCATCAAATTGGTAATGATACTCCAAAACCTGAGGTCTGTCACATGGACTATTTTAATATCTTTATATAGTAAATATTCTCTATAATGTGAAACCAATAATTAGTTAAAGATATAATATAATTATTATTATTAATTCAAAGAGCAAACATTCTACTATAGTCTGACAAATGGTAACAGCATAGGCTGCAGATATTACATGCGTCCATGTTATATTGTGTTTTTATCGTGTTCTGAACTTCATTAATCAAATACTAAATTAAAGAATATTTTTTATTTTGTTAGATACCATGTATACTTCAAATTTTGTCAATGTATTGCACCTGTTCCAGTGTAGCATGTTTGAGTATGTTCGGATTTTTTTTTTCTTTTTGTTATTTTTTGTCTTTTGTGCAATTTTCCCACATTGTCTCCGGTATCTCTGGCGATTTATTTATTAAATTATCTATCTTTTATTATCCCTACTTTTACCTTATAAATGCTTCCTTGTAACGGATTTTATTTTTAAAAATGTATATGTAATGTATGTCTAATAATGTATATTCTCCATTTTTCACAAAAGCTAACTAATTTTACTCTTAATATACGCCCGCGCATGGACCAAGCAGGCGATGGCACAGTCGGGCGTTTCTAGTCAAAAGTGTTGTCATAGTTGTATTCAATGACATCGTTTAGTGTAACTTTACCTCTTTGCCTGCAATTTCCCAAATATTATGCCATTTGCTAATACCATACCCCAAAAGACAAGAACGGTAACATTTAAGACTTTTCGGTTTCACACAAACTAAGCATAACGTTATTCTTATAAACGATAATAATTACTTTATAGCCGTAAATATTTGTTTTGCATCATCTAGGCTACCTAAGATAAATACAAAATTAATGTTATAACAGGGCTTACATGAACATGATGTAAACATGCTTATAATAATTTTTGACATTATGATACAGTGTAACAAGTAGTTTACATGTAAAGCAACGTATTAAAAATACTTTAATACATCTTATTAACTGTCAGTCCAGAATTAAACATCATGCAGACTTTCTTGGGTAACTTTTCGACGAAATAAAACCTAGAACATCTTTACATGTAAAGCAATTAATTCAAAATACTTTTATACATCTATTTTTAAAACTGCCACTGCTTAATAAAACATCATCCAGACTTATTTGGGTAACTTGACAAAGAAATAATAACAACAATCAAAAGGAGACGTTTTGTTTACCTTCAAATATCACAGTTTTAATCCCCTCTTTGCGTATGAAACCACTTTATCGCAGATTTTTTCAGTGAAACTCAAAACTTTTCCTAAATGCACTAAACACTTCATTTTCTCGGGTCTCAAATCTGATTATGTCTTTACCGTAAAGGACGCCATTCTGTAAATTGCAGCGATTTCATTGGCTGATAAGTCAATGAGTAGTTGTTTGAAAACTTTCCTAATGGCATCATTGTGTCACTATCAGCAGAATCAATCTTGAAAAGCTCAATTATTTTTTCGAGATTAATGTCTACTGTATTCTAACCGTTTACTGTCTGTTGTGTTTATTATCTGCATTTTTATTATTAGTATCCTTTAATTCGCTTTGGAAATGCAGTTAGTTCTCTCTCTTCTAAATGGTGTGATTGGCTTTTGTTTGAAAATCGTATCGTACATTTTCGAACAGCATAATATATGCCATTTCTCTTGAATGTACTTGGTAAGTTAAGAAAAATAATTTGTTCAATGAGCATCAATCAAGATTCCGGGGATGCTACCTACTCTACCGACACTAAACTTGTTTAATTCATTTAATTCACTTAAACGATCAAAATGTTACAGGACATTCTACAGGCATGACACTTTTAGACTTACGAAACAGCATTGGACTCGGTTGATCATAAGATTTTATGTAATAAATTGAAATCATTGATTAAGATCGACTGACTGGTTCTGATAATAGCTGGCCATCAGGAAACAAATAGTAATGTTGGGTACTGGGTGACTCCCTTTCCGATTCGTCAAATGTGACATGCGGTGTTCAGCAGGGTAGTATTTTGGACCTTTGTCATGTTAATGATTTATGATATGATTGTAATCTCCTACCTTATGCTGATGACAGTACCACTTTATTTTCCGATAAAAATCATAAATATATTTCTCAAAAACTCAGCGAAACCTTTCAAATGTCTTGTTCAGACTGCTTGGTTATGGAATGGTTGGTTGAGAATAAATTGTCTCTCCATTAAGGTAAGACTGGATACATTTCATTTGGTCCTCATATTATTCCAATGCAATACATCTTTAACAAAATGGGTTAATTACAAAATATGCTTCATTCAGTGTCACTTTGGACAAGTCATGTCCTGCTTGGTTTTCTGGTCTACAAAAAAAACTACAACTAATCCGCAATGAAGAATACTGGAGTTTTAACTCCGTGAAGATCCCTGTATAATTTTGGCTCGTGGTCCAGTACAATGTATGAAACGTATTCTTCATTGCGGATTAGTTTTAGTTTATTTTGTAGACCTGAAAAGCCAGTCTGTTTCACCGAATTACGAGTCTCCTCTAATATCTCTGTAAAAGATGACTGGCTTTAACACGTGCCGTCACAGCACGCGGCATCAATCATTGGCTGAATGGCACGAGCATTGTTTACATAAGACGTTACTGCTTCGGGCAGAATGCTGCATTTTAGTCATTTTAATACCCATTTACACTAAATAGGAAATAATTTTTACCTAAAAATACGTCAAACGTCTTTATTTATTTTTCTAATACCTAAAAAAAAATATTTTAGAATTTAATTTGTCGGTGGAAAAAAGTTAATATTTCAGACTCATTAAGTCGCATTGATGTTTTCCTTATCAGTGATTGTAGCGGCCTAGCGAATATTCACTGCTGATCAGTGTGCTGAAAAGCAAGTTGAACATGATTAATCCAAGTGACATTGAATGATTATTTAAAAACAATTAAACTTAAATCATTTGCACGGCTGTCCCATAAAATATGCAATCTAATTAATTTCAATTTATTAGAAGATTCTCATTTGTATACCACTATAGAACAAGCGGTTTTTCGTACAATCAGGGGCGATAATCCAGGAAGCTATAGTCTGAAATGCGCGAATATTGAAATGGACTGAGATATGTGGGACATAACGATATATTTTAAGTTTCAGCGCCATTTGTAACAGGGGACTCGAAGAATGAGGATAGACATATTCCACTAGTCATGTCAAACGGTGACGACATATTCTTATCTGGAGAGCATGTGCAATAAATACTATCGGTGTAGACTGGAATTACCAGATGCTAGCGATTTCAATTCGATTGAGACTTTTGGCGTATTTCGCTGAACATAACTGATTAGAAATTACAGTAAAAACAGAAATGATTGAATGTAAATCAGTTTCTATACATTCATATTACATTATTATATGCGTCGCGACCCAACTGTCTGTTGTTTCTTAGAATAATAAATAACTACATAAATAAATGTACTGATGCTGTGGTACTCCATAGAACAGGGCTAAACTTATATTTATCTAACCAATATTATACCAATACATATTTACCAACAAATAACAAGGGCAGACATCATGACTTTCCATTTTTGCATGTTCATTGATTTTTAGAACGTTCCACTACGAACAGAAGTGTCAGTTCTTGCAATGGAATATTAAGATATACCACCTGACCTGACGATAATTTTGATAAATTTGAAATTAATACTTTGATCATAGATGTAAATGTCTGATCAAAGACGCCTTGTTAATCATATCAAAGAAAACATGTTTAATCTTATAAAAAGGCGAAATGCTTTAATACTAATCGGGATTTGGCACAGTTTTCCGTATAGTGCAGCAAATGAAGAAAGCCTTATTGACTATAATTCTTGGATGGCAGTTAGCATTTGAGTACAATAAAACAATTATTTATATAGAATATAATCACATATAGAACGATGTTTATCATTTCTTAAGCACAAATTATAGTAAATAAAGGGTATTATAGTGATACAATGAGTTATCCATATTCTTACAATACAAAGTCACTTGTAGATTTTACCTTGTGTACAAAATAGTCGGTAATTGATTAGGGTTAACAATAGAAATGAAATGGTGTTTAATTCTAACTTTTCTGTACAGACTGGGCCAATGAAGACGGTGGGCAGCATAGGGCAATAGTAATGTCACATTAAGCCAATAACACAACTAATGTACACAGTGGTTGAAGCTCAAATAAAATTATATATAGTTATTTAATATACATGTATAATCTTTTAAAGATACCCTACCGCGTACAGACTGTGTGATTTGATATATTTGGACTAAAAATATATTCAAATTAATTTATCTATCAAATGTTTGCTCTCAAACATTTTAACCGGAAGAAAACTACCTGAGGCCGTGAGAATCTATTTGTATTAGCCTTGTTTATCACGTAACTTGATTGGGGGAGAATCCATTTCTAGCTTATACTTGTCGTTATGGGCTGATATGTGACAGACGCTGGTTTTGATAGTGCTATGTTCTCTACAGACCTCCAAGAATGGGAGTCATTGGTCAGCTTCTGTCTCCATGGTGAACTTAATTCTCAAGCGCTGGTGGCCAATTAGAAATTCTGGATATTTTTCTTTCAAAATAGCGAAAGTATCGTCTACTTAACGAAACCAACCTACAGTTGATATAAGTGACAACTGTAGGGCAACTTCTTGAAATTATGTTACGTAGACTTATGTGCTGAGTGGTTATGAGGGGTGCCATAGGTAGGCCACGGATCTTTTTATTAATTTCGCCTCACCAGTTGAAGTAGTTTGAGTTAATAATGCTGACTAACCTAACCACATTCTCTGTTGACAGATTGATGTCCAGCGGTAGTTCAAGATTGTTGATTCGTGATCGTAGGCTATCTGTGGCTTCACCTCTGGGCACGTTGGTGAAGTGGTCTACCACATCGTAATCTACAATCTATTATCTTTTCACAAAACATTAGCGGATCGACTATGGATAAAGCAGAGGTATTACCTAACGGAGAGAAAAGCTTAGTGAGATACTAGAAAACAAAGTCTCATTGGTGGAATTGGTATTTGGTGATCTGTTCTTGGTCTCTTATATCTTCTAGTTTACCATTTTCTTTTTTTCTAGATGTCTGTAGGTGGAAGTATCTTGGAGTAGATTGTTGCGGAATATACATGAATATACTGGTGTAATGTTTATGGATTGGTCTTTATTTGGGGTTTTGCATGACCCTTCCCCCTTCTTTAGAGTTGTTTGATTCTTATTGGTTTTAGATTTTAGGATTAAGTCGGCGATTTGATGAAACAGACAATCTGCTTTACCTCCGGGTGACAGTTGGCGTATTGATGACGACTATAATCCCCTTGAGTGACAGTTAACCATTGAACACATCGACATCGAAATATATATATATATATATATATATATATATATATGTGTGTGTGTGTGTGCGTGTGTGTGTGTTCAATGTAGAAAAAAGAAATCTGGTGAAGAAAAATATTGGTGGAAGGAAATTTTTGTTGGGAATATTCGCAAAATTGGGTAAATACATCTTTTTCGGAAAAATTGGATATGTTCAGCAGTTAAACAGATCAAATAATATTAAAGTAAGATTAAAATCAAGTTACAAATTAAAATGATTAAAATGCAACTGTATAGAGAATACAGGTATGTATATTATCAGGTTAACATGACCTGTAGTAAGTATCGTAAATTTGAGTAATAAAAATAAAAAAAAAGTGGGGGGTAGGAATAATAATAAGGAAACGGAATAGGGAATAAAGTAATGAATTAATGTTGTCTCCGGATCAAAGTGAGAAGATGGCAGAGCTAAGGATAGAGTTGGTATGTTTCTACTTTGATTCGTTAAAATGTGTGTTTTTGTGTCGCCCATGTGTTTAACTAAGCACAGCTAATATAATTTTGAGACTCTAGTCCAAGTTTCAGAATTATGGTTTTAGTCGAGTTTGACTAATTTAGGTAATTTATCTTTTGAATAAAAGGTTGAATTGGATTTTGTGTTTTTGTGTCGTCCATGTGTTCAGCTAAGTAGACCTAATGTAATTTTGAGACCCTTAGTTTCAAAATTATGGTAATTTAACTTTTGAATAAAAAGTTAGATTATGTTAAAATCCCATGTGGTTAAATCTAGGGATGTAGGTATAGTTTTCCTGGAAAAAAACTTAAAATTAACGGCTCGTTCAATTGTGAGATTAATACGAGTTTATTACGAGGTTAAGGTGAGAATAAGTTTTTAGAAAAGTGTGGGATATACGGTAAATTTTGTCCGTATATAATTTTGCGTAATTAAATTTTGCTTTAGAATCGTAATATAAACGTTAAATACATATTTGATAAAGGCTATTTTGTCATTAATTAAATTTTGCTTTAAATTTAACGCGAAGTGATTAAGAATGTGTAATTTGACATGATGTCTGGTTATTATAAACAAACGGTTCTAAATTTGACGTGTGTGAAAGTCACTTGATTTCAGTGATGAGTTGAATGAAATTATATGGTAATTAAAAGCTAGGAATGCCATGTTTATATAAATATAGACTGTGTTCCGAGTGAATGGGTGCGCAACCATTTCCTTGGACATATTTCTATTCTAAATAAATTATCGTCTGGTAGTGTCATAAGTTTGAGCTCAGCTTGTGTCAGTGTCAGTCTGGTAGGAATGTTTATGTAATGTTGGATAGTGTTTGTAAAAAACGACATACCAAATGGTAGATTAATATGATTAGGTCAAAAAGGGTCACATTACTGATGGTGAAATGTAAAATAATAATGTAATTGTTTTGGCGAAATTCTAAAAGGAAAACGCAATTATAAAATTGTCCATTACTGAGTTAAGGTCAAGAGGTCAAAGTTAGTTTGGAGATTTATAATTAGTGACACATCAAAGTTTATTAATAATTAAATGAAGTTTAATTTTAATTAAAAGTAAGAGTTAATAATAAAATTAGGAATAGTTAGTTCTTGGTCTGATGGCAATGACATGTTTGATTGATCGGTAAAATTTGTATTCTGTCTCACACCAATCATACTTAGAAGAGAAAAAAAGAAGGTTTCAACTTGACGCTATGGTAGCTGAAATCCAAGAAGAAGAAATGGTTGACCAATTTACCAAATTGAGATTTCCTGAGACAGAATTTAAAGTGCAACCTGAAATTAATAAATGTTAAGTGATGTGTTATAGTGTTTTGAAATTAGGACACATGAAGATTTATAAAAGAACAATTTGTGTTTCCTGTGTTTAGGTTAAAGTGAAATTTCATAGGACTTTGAACTACAGTGATGAAATTTTGGAGAGCTTTTGCATGCAATTTTTGACATTTGATTTTTATTTGTGTTTTCATTGATACTTATATTCTTGGAACAGATTGACGCAGATTGTGATCATATGTAATATTGTATGTTAATCATATAGTAATCATATATATGTGCATGTTGCATGAATAATTATATGGTTTAGTACATGGACGTTTTTATAAGTCCCCTACCTGTTCATTTCGCATAAATTTTACAGGAGGGGAGGGGGTAAAAATATCAATTTTCGAGATTTCTGCTACATGTATGAATACTTATATAATTCTACAGATGTTGGTGTCGTTATTGTAATGGATTCAAGGGATCTTTTGTCTAATATCGAGCAAAACATCTTAAAGAAAGGGACGAATGTAAGACATTTGTAGGATTTGTGCTCTTTAAATTAGTAGCATTGAATTAATTAATATCTTTGGCAAATTATTAGATTCACATATTATATATACTTAAATCAAGTTAGCTAATGAGTGGCATATTGTTACTTATAAAAGAGTCATAATGTGGTAAACATTCAATTCTAGGTTGATAACAGATATGTTGTGGGAAATTTCTCCAGTAAATTTCCACTAACCATATAAGGGTGGGTTTTGACGTCATTTGGCTCAATTAACCAATCTCTCTAATTATTTACATCACATTTGACCAATTAGATAATTGAAGGTCCAAAACCCAAAGCTACAAAACTATCATACTTGTGAGAATTCGTCAGACAGAAGACAGATTCTGGAAGGGAAAAGATATAGAAATTTCTATCAACAGACTCGCCCAGCGAGTCTGGCTGTCTAGGATTTGAGAATGACTTTAGTATTGTAATCTATACTATGCGTGTATCTATGTATCCGGCTATGATATATAAAATATAAAAACGAACTGTTGCATTCTTATTACTGGAAAGACAAACGTCTCAACTAACTGAAAAAACAGCAAGAAGTAAATACACAACGTGAAGGGGAAAGCAAAGACAACCAGAGACAAATTAAAGACGATCACAAGGCTACTAAGATATGTCGTAAGAAAAGATGCATGGGTCGTACGTAGGATGTGGCGACCGGATTGGGTTCCCCGCTCTCCGCGTCTGACAGAAGAACGATGGTGCTACATATATTATAGTATAAAATATAAAAACAACACCGATTTGCTTCTACATGTTTCAATAGTAAGAAAATAGATACTGAAAACAGTATATGCTGAAATTTCAGACAAATTGCTTCACTCTGAATCGAGTTATTAGCGATTTTAATTTTAGCCTAGCCTCTATCGTCATTACTAACGTTGGTACGATAATAAAAAGAAATGTCTCGATTATCCATTTTTTACGTTAAATTATCCATCACAAAATGTATTCAAATCAACTAAATATCGTAGGCTAACGGTGCTATCGAGAGTTGATTATAGTCTGGTGGATAAGATAATTAATGTCTAATTATTAATTTAGATAACATTTCAGGCCTAAATTATAAATTATGGCTGTTGTGTTTTTACATATCGATATCATTGTGACGATCGTATTACACGAACCAAGGTGTGAGACTCAACTCGCGTACTACATAAATCAGTGTATTAATTAAGAGATAATAGCTGTTCTCGACTCTTCTCGTTTTATCTATAGCTGGTGTAATTTTGTTCAATATCCATAATAGTTATACATTTGGTGCTTCAAACTGGTTCTTTAAATCAGATTGTGACTTACAATCTCATGAATTTGATCACGGTTAAAAGATATACTGAGATGTGAATGCCTATTTAATACATTTTTAATCATATTTTACAAGCAATTGCTGCTGTTGGGTTCGAGATCAAGTTTCCAACGATATAAACTACAAATTTCACGTCAATGTTATTTGAAATTACTGTTTATCTCACGCTAAAAATCAAAAGCTCTTGTGCAAATTATTTTTGTCACGCAAGGAGAAAATTGTCGAATTAGTTAATAGTTTTCTGTGATTGTCAAGAAATCCAACTTTGTAACGCAAATAACATGTTTACGTGGAATTTAGGAGTTGATAATAGGATTTAAAAGCAAACTAATCTTTCAAATCATCGAATGAAAAGAAACCAACTCGGGTTTTAAATCTCTAAAAGTAGGAAACAATTTTTTTTAAAACAAATGTTAAAATAATTCACATAATATAAGGTTGGGTTTTTTTGGTTTGGGGGGGGGGGGGGTGTTTTGTTTTTCGCAGTTTAATATGGTTTATCATATCGTGATATTGCTTGTGTTAGATTTCTGATCGTGCACAATATTAATTCCAATAAATAAGCCGCTGATGAGTTATATATTTTGTAAATACCTAATCCAAGAAATTTGAAGCGTTTGCCAAATTTCAGAAACGTAGACAATAATTTTACGATATATTTGTGTACAACAAATTTCCACTGTGTAGGTTGCAATAATCTTTGAGGAAATACTCGATATTATTTATCCTTTTCAAAACTGGCAAATTTTTCCCCTTTTTGAAACAGCGAGCAAATTTTAGGCAACTAGCGATGCTGTCGAAATCGCGGTTCAGGGCTGCTGATCTTGTTACTTGTCAAAATGGCGGCCCCCAAGTATGAAAATCTAGTTTTAACAAAACGCGGGCCGTCGATTTCGAAGATGACATAAAATTTAACTTACTCCACAAGAAATTGGTTGCTGTCACATACATAGAGGTTAATGTAGGATTTCAGATTGAAAAGCAGTAAAAACTATAGATAGATCCATTTAATAGGCACCTAACAACACCCAACAAGTTGCTTGCCCGTTAAGATAATTATACCACTGGTTAAAGAACGATTTTATCGATTGAAATATTAGTACTACTCCCAATGTGACTAACTGGCCAATACGTCCTTCCGATTGTGCTATATACAGAAAAAAGAAAACAATTCGACCATTTTTCTACATACGAAAAACACTAAATACCGAAAAGCAACACTAATTACCGAAAAAAACCTAGGCCACACATACAATTGTTAGGAGGGTCATGGGACAGGCTAGGCCACTTATAAAAATAGTGGGGCATTATGGGTAGGCCTTGGGTTAAGTTTTTTTCAAGCCGCAACTTCTCCCGTTTACACCATTCAGTACGGCATTTTCTTAATAAACTAGCTATAAGACATCCCAATGCTGGTTGTAAGCATTCTTTGACGGCTTTTGATCTTTTATTTTTTTATGTTCAGCATTCAATCGACTGTCGATATGCCGCAAACAAAAGGAGAGGAAAGTCGGAGCAGCCTTAAAGTTCATCAAATAAGTTTCAGTCTCCTTTTGGTAAAAGGCCATACCCTACATGCAGAAAAATCTGTACAAGGGATCAGGACTGCATTCCCTGTATATACATGCACATTTTGGTTTCATTCCACTTTATGGCAAGGTTTGAGGGCATTTGTGTGGAACTTTTCAGCACAAGAGTTCCACAAGATATTGGACTTATAAAAATAAATACATTCCACAAGTCGAAAATCTTGTGGAATGTGTTACCGCATCGGCATATAGGGGGTCTGAGAAGAAATTTAAAAACAATTGTGTTGTTTTCTATGTCCAATTCCAATATCTTCTGGAATGAATCATACAGGCATATAGTAGAGTGGTTCAGGGTTTGAAGAAAATCCAACAGACAGACAATATTTAGAGCTTATATTAACATTATATACTTTTTTTTTTAAAAAAAAGTAGGGATATTCAGAAACAATACAAAATTGCGGAAATGCACTGTTGTTTTTATTAGAGGTAACCAGTGTATGTTAATAACAGGCCAATTGCCTACACATGAACATAAACAGTTCATATGGGCGGCTTATCTGACGGCCCCATTTCACTCGCAAAGAGATACACTGTCAAAAGTGAAAATGGACGGTTTTTTATGTTTGTCTTAATAATGAGTAATTGGTCCACCAATTCGTCGTGGCATGCAAGTTAAATGTATCACACAAAAGCAAAGATACGTTAAACAGTAAATCTTATGCAAGAACCGATTGGAAAGCAAACATGGATAGGATAAACCAGCACGCGGCAGTTTTCATCAACCCTTCCTTGAAGTGTCAAATTTGACAATGAACCCCTCCCACATGTATGGCGCTATTGCGTGTTGCATGTGCATCTCATTGGTTATGCTGGATCTGTGAACATACTCTCAAAGCATGTCAAGTGTCCATGACTATTTATCATATCACAACCTTCATAATTATTTGCATTTCAATATCCCCTACTTTTTTTGAAGAGATATGATAAGGCTTACCATAAAAATTTCATACATCAACAATGGAAGTCTGACAATGTTTGATTTTTGAGGATATAACCATTTGGACATGTGTTTTTAAATGTCTCAAAATATGATCTGCTCCCTTTATCAAGGTTACATCAACATTTCATACTTTGCTCTGGAACGAATACTGAATTCGAGAATCTTCGGGGTTTTTTTTTTTAACAAATCACGTTTGAATGATGAATCTAAACAACTTCAAATATCAGTCCAATATCTTGTAGAACTCTTGTGATAAAAAACACCACATACCAAAACACTCTTTCAAAATTATTCGGAAATCCTGTGGAATGTGGTATGTGTGTCCGGGTGGTATGTGTATTCCAGTTCACCACTGATGGCATGTAGTCCAGTCCCCCAATGATGCTCTGTAACCCAGGCCATCACTGATAGTAGTATGTGTTCAGTCTACCACCGATGGAAATATATGAACTGAAATGGGGTTTAACGTCCTATTGTTCTGTCCCGACTGGGCTATTGAAGACGGGCATAAACCATTCAGTGTGCTACGATGAAAATTTTGCCCGGACACGGACCCCGGTTATTCGTCCCATTCCAATGACTATACATTATCCCTTGGCAGGCTCTCTGTTCTGCACCACTGACATGCCGATATACTTTCTCGGCCATTGTGGGGGTCGAATACGCGACCTCTAGGTTAGCGAGCCAACGTCTTACCCACTGAGCCAACGTGACTCCCCACCACGATGGTATGTGTCGCAGTCCACCACTGATGGTCTGTGTGTCCCAGTCCACCAGTGATGGTCTGTCTCCCAGTCCACTATTGATTGTCTGTGGCCCAGTCCACCACTCATGGTCTATTGTGTGGACCAGTTCACAACTGATGTATATTATGTGGACCAATCCACAAATGATGGTCTATTGTGTGGACCAATCAATCAATGATGGCCTTTCTTTCCCAGTCCACCATTGATGATCTGTGACCCAGTCCAACATTGATGATCTGTGACCCAGTCCACCAATGATGGTCTGTGGCCCAGTCCACCAATGATGTACTGTGACCCATCCCACCTCTGATGGTATGTGGACTGGGCCACATTGCATCACTGGTGGACTAGGACACATACCATCAGAGGTGTGTCCTAGTCAACAATTGATGATCTGTGGCCCAGTCCACCACTGAAGTACTGTATGTCCCAGTCAGCCTTTCAAGATTTGTGTGGACCAGTCCACCTTTGATTGTCTATTATGTCATAGTCCATCACTGATGGTCTGTGTATCCCTGTCCGACACGGATGGTCTGTGTGTCCCAGTCCAACACTGATGGTCTGTGTCCACTGATGGTATTTGTGAACCAGTCCACCATTGATGGTCTATTTAGTGAACACTTCTTTACAATATATATAAATGCATTTAGTCAATGCATAAATACGTAATTATTACATTAAAATCTTTTTATGTGAGTAAATTTCGTGCGACTCACGCACTTTTAATTATCGCATCTACAATTTTACCAGCTTTTTTTTATGAGACTGATTTAGGGTGTCCCACTATATTTATGAGTGTCAACCATTTTCATGCGTGAGCTAGAGTTCCCCACGATTTATATTTTATGCGTGGCCTAGACTGACCCATGATCCACCTAATTTTTATGTGTGGCCTAAGGGTTTTTTGGGGGTTTTTTCGGTGTCTAGGTTTTTTCGGATTTTTTCGGTAATTAGTATCAAAAAGGTTTTCTCGGTGTTTTTTCGGATTTTTTCGATACTTTTCGGAGTTTTTTCGGAGTTTTTTTTCTGTATATAGTACAGCCCGCTCTTCCACATATAAACATGCAAGCGACCATTGGTAAAAATAAGCTGTGTTTACTGGGAATATTTCGACTCTATTTTAGATGATATAAATATGTAAAGGACTTTTATTCAGGTGTTTATGGAAGCGTATATGGGTCAATATCAAGAAAGATATCGCGATATATTGTAATTGTTGAAATGTTTTCACCCTAAAAAGACAAAAACTGTCTTTCGAATATGACATTAATATGGTAATATGTCTGCATATTGTGATTGTTGCAATCACAATATGCAGACATATTACCATATTAATGTCATAATATCTTTCGCTCTATTGACCCCTGTACGCTTCCGAACGTTTTCAATGTTACACTTAGCCTCATCGTGTTTACATTTCGCCATTTGTGAACAATTTAATTCCAATAAATACACTGCTTAGCGGCGTTGAATCCCGTGATGTCGCTTCACGTGTCTGACTCTTGGTCGGCATTTGTCATAAAAAGTTATCATAGACATACCAAAGGTCAGATATTGCGGACTACTGTCAACAAAATTATGAATTAAATGCTCTGAATTAAAATCCCAGAAAAAAAATCTGCAACGCCCCAATTCACAAAGCTCCTGTGAGTAGAAGTAAATTGAAACGGGCAATGAACAGAAAAAAGAAACGACAACTTCATTATGTGTACGTCTCTTGTCCACATTAACATTATTACCAATGAAAAAGAGTTACCATCGTTAATCAACAAAGGCACAATATTCCATTAACTTAGTCTAACCAAAGAGCATATTGGTCAAACAGTGGAACGTTTAATCCTAATGGAAGTCATGGCCGTCAATGTCTATTGACTTCACGCCGCCATCCTTTTTCTCTTCGATAGTTAGCCAAGGCCAGAACAACAACTATCCACAAACGTTCAGGTTAAAATAGCATATAACCCACGGTTTGTAGTTTTAATCCCTTATTTTTGTTAAATTTAAATAAAGAAGATGATTATTTTCCACGGCTGCCGACAACCAGTATCGCAGCGCAATTTGCGATACATATTTTGTCCGTTGCTAATCAAAAATTAAAATCTAACGTTTTTGATTCGCAGTAACTGCGAATCATTAATATGCCTGTCATTTTGGATATTGACACAAGGATAATCCACTTTCAACGTGTATAAAATGCCGAATAAAATTTTATAAACAAAACTGAATTCTCCGTGTGACATTTTCTTCTCGAACTACCCAGACACAATTCATTATACTACATGTATATAATAAAGGGACATAACTCTATGAATAGCGACTATTAAACCGGAAATAGGGAATCAAGTAGTACCACTCACGTTGCGGGACATGTCAATTTCAAGTAATTATATAAGAAAACATTTTGAAAGAAATAAATCCAGTGTATGCCCGCGTATTGTAAATAAAATTTGTAAAAATAAATACATCTTAACGTATTGTAACATGATAAATCAAAGTAAGAATTCCCGTAAAATATTATTGTTCATATCGCGTGTGTCTAGTTAGTAATAATAAAGGTGCGCGCGATTGAACCAAAATAGTAATACACCATAAAAAGCTGACGAAATTGTTTTCTAAAGAAGATTTCTAACGTAACAAAGAAATAACAATTAAAATGAGTAGGGCTTCGGAAGTCACTCCCAAGATTTGGCTTCAGACATTCACATTCACAAACTGTCACAACTACATGTGGCAGTGCTAAAAAAAATCTAAGAATGAAATCTAATCATCATATTTGTTATGAATTAAAGTAATTTCTTGTTATTTAGGTGTTTTATGTTGAAACTGAAAAACTGCTAATCAATTTTTAAATTTGCTAATCAAATTTGGCGAAATTGGACTTTTTGATTAGCAGTGCTGCTAATCAACTGTGAAAAATTACCGACAGCCCTGTTATTTTCTATTGACATTCTGACACAAGAGACCTTTACAAGCATTTATTCTTACACTAACTAACGAAATAGAACAAAGTCCTCTTTAAAAAAAATAAAAACAAAAAGTTAATTATTTAAGTGCTTTTCATCATTCAAAACAGGTGTGGCAATATATTTTTCAAATGCGAAATATATTTTATTTCTATGCCTTTTTGAATGAATTTTAACGATTTCCTATTTAAGAAGATCGAAAAGCAGATAATGACGACCATTTATCCGTTATAATTACGATAAATGACATTAATGCTGACATGAAAATTGTATATTGACCATTAATTTGTTTTAGATGACTGATAAACGAGGCATTGGTCGCATAAAATACACATTTGTAATTCCCATATGGTAGTTTCTATATTTCCAATTTATGTTTGTCCATACAAAATTTTGTCATTAAGAAATAAAACAACTGACATAGATTTTTATTAATGTTTTCCAGGTGTAGTTTGGTTCGTATTTACTATAATGTCTTTATTATTGTATTAATATTTTTAAATAACATTTATAAAACACACCTATTATGTGGCGCTGTAAAAAAACATTCATTTACCATAGGATATCGCATCAATATTATCAAATGTATAAATTTCTATACAACTTCAACACCAATAGAAGCTCTTCGTCACTGATACTGATACACAAAGCAAAAATAAACTATCTATTATATACTATTCAAAAAAAGTAGGGGATATTTGATTTTGGGGGCATAATACTAAAATATGCAAATGACTACGAAAAAAGTCACTATAGAACCTAACAGAAGAAACATTTCCAGTTACATGTGACGCCCAAACGCACCAATAGCTACCGCATGGAATGCAGGTGATGCTTGGGATCATCATGGGGGTCCAACCCAAGATTTGCACGACTCTGACATTGAATGTTACAGGTATTGTGGCATTGAATTCCAGGGTGGAAACATCAGTTTAATTGTTTTAGTGACCAGAAAACAAATTTTGATATGCGTCGGCTTACCCAAAATGAAAGGTTACGTGCCCTTGGCATGCTACAGATCGGCACAACACAGGCGGTTGTGGCGCGGACGATGAATGTTTCTCAGTCTGTCATAAGCAGGCTATGGTCCAGATACCGTGATACACAATCTGTACAGGACAGACCACGCTCAGGTCGACCAAGGGCGACAACTCAAGCCCAGGATCGATTTATCCGTACCTTGGCCTTGAGAAATCGTGTCATCACAGCAAATCAGATCAGCGCTCGTCTTCAAACAGACACTGGTGTGAGAGTGAGTGGCCAGACGATTCGGAATCGACTGCATAGGGGTCACCTTCGCGCCCGACGTCCTCGCGTGATCCCTTGTTTGAGAGATCATCACATTCAGGCAAGACGTCGTTGGTGTAGCGATCGTCAAGACTGGGATAATCGACGCTGGAGCAATGTGATGTTTTCAGATGAGTCAAGGTTCACTGTTGATTTTTTGGACAGACGTAGGAGGGTGTGGCGTCGTCGAAACGAGCGCTTCCAAGACGTTAACGCCATCAGACATGATCGATTTGGGGGTGGTTCTGTTATGGTGTGGGGAGGCATCACTGTTGCTGGAAGAACGGCTTTACATGTTGTTGCAGGGTGTGTTACAGGCCAGTACTACCGGGATAACATCTTGGCAGTCCATGTTGTGCCGTTCACACGACGTCATGGCCGCCGTTTCATCTTCCAGGATGACAACGCAAGATGTCACAAGGCCAGGATCGTTACAGGTTACCTCCAACAACAGAACATCACCACATTACCTTGGCCAGCACTGAGTCCCGACCTCTCCCCCATCGAGCATGTCTGGGACATGCTTGGACAGAGGTTACGTCAACGTCAACAACGTCCTGCCAATGTCCAAGAACTTGCTGCTGCGTTGCAACAGGAATGGGACAATCTGGACCAAAATGACCTTAGACGTCTCATTAGGAGTATGCCACGTCGGATCAATGCTTGTTTGGCAAACAGAGGAGGATTTACCCGTTACTGACTTGGTTGTGATGCTGTGGTAACTTTGCTGTTTGACCCCGGGTATCATTTTACCCTTATAATGGTCAGTCTGTGCCTTACTTAGTCTAACGATCATTTGGAATAAATCGATGAATGTGAACTTCATTTCATTTTGTCATTTGTTTCTTCGTCAGTTTCATTAGGTGACTTTAATAACACTTAAAAATCAAATATCCCCTACTTTTTTTGAATAGTATAATTGTTACATAATTCAGGTACTAATTACATAGGGCAAAAATAATAAAAACAACGATCTGTTAAAGGTAGTATTGTTACATAGTTCAAGTACTGATATGATAGGACAAAAAAAAAACCCGATTGTTACATATTTCAGATACTGATACATAAGATACTGATACTGTTACATAGGACAAAAATAAAACGATCTGTTAAAAGTTGTAGTGTTACATACATGTTTCAGGTACTGATACACAAGACAAAACACCCCGATCTATAAATCGTATAGTAGCATTTTAGATTCACTATTTTAATACAAACGGTTGGTATCGAACGCATTTCTTTCATTTAGTCAAGAAGACCTTGAAACTATGGAAACCAAATCTTTGAAGTTTTGAAGAGAACACTAGCAAGCAAGGTGTGCTTGCTGAGTTGAGCGACCAAAGACTGATAATGAATAACTATATATGGTTTGGTTATTGTTCAATGGAACTAACAAAAGAACATTTTTGAAGTTTACGTTTGCCAGTAGAGTTCGTTTTCCGACTGAAGCATTGGTTTCGTAATATGAAGGGCGTCGTAATCACCCGGATTCGATAAATATGTTATAAATATGTAGAACATATTGTCGGGATTCATTTGGCGATCAAGGATCGGGTTGACAATTTTTTTCTTCGTAGAAATTGCGCAGTAAACTTTACTGGGGAGATAAAAAGTTTCGACAAGAAGCCAATCAGCCCGGGCTGAACGTAGACGGCGAGTGAAACGCGACTTACGTTCAGAGCTGAACTATGTTGCCATTCCGTTTTCCGTGCACACGTTTGCGCTAAGATAATGCTTTCTCAACATATTACATTTCGCCTAAGTATATATCGACATATCGCATGGGAATATTATGTCAACATATACAACGACGAAATGAAATATGTTGACAGCTTCAGAATGTCAATATCTTAGTACAAACATGCACAGTTAACACGAAATGTCGACATGCATAGCCCGTTAATTCAATTAACTCAGTAAATTTGTCTTTTCGGGGGTAAAATCATCGCAACGGTCACAATATGTTGACATATTACCAATTAATGTCGCTGTATCTTCCACGCAATTGACCCCTATACGATTCCATAACGGGGCCATTGATTGCCGGTGCTCCGAGGGTCGAGAATGGGAACAGACGATGCTGGAAACATTAGTCGTATCACCGATGAAAACAATTAAATGTAATGGTAGATATAGTTGATGTTATGAAAGCTTCTAGGAAATTACACCAATGCGATCCACTGATTGATTGTCCTTCTATTTTGTGATTTATATATTTACAATCAGATAGCCACAATCTCGTTGGAAATTCCACTACAATTCAAATTATTAGTATCAGGTGGCATTAGATTCAATATAAATTATTTATACAAATGATGGTCTTAGAAACTACACCACGATGTTGAATACAAGAATACGTGCATTGTCTTTGTGCATTAATAAAAATGAATTCAAGACGTAGGGCTCATTTTGGCCATTGCCGAATATTATCATGAGAGCTAAACTTATTTCGTCATCTTATGACGTCATATCCGTTTTGAAGGTCTTCAATGATTTGTAAAAATACATTTTCTATTTAATCTGAAAAACAGTTTTTTTTAGGTAATGTAGAAGATTTTAAACCAATCCACCCCAGATTTGAATGTTTTATGTGGCAGACTAAAAGCCGTACAATGTTTTAGTGGTTTTCAAGGAATTTAATGACCGCTCGTGCAAAATACTCACTGAAATTAGTTTGACTATTAGGTTGACTTAGAAGCTGAATAACATACTTAAACATCACAAACCTGATACATAAACGTTAATTTAAAAAGAATACAAGAGATTCTTTTGGGTTATAGATGAAATAAAATGAAAATGGGTGTCTGCACCAAATGGGATAAAGAAGACGGTATACACCATTCAGTGGGTTATGAGGGAAATTTTGCCTACTCTTAATTCGATTTCCAACTGTCAAGGGTTCGGGTTTTAGTGCCATATGCGAAGGAATAAACACTGGTCCTTGCCAGGCCTTCCATCCTTCCTGTGCTACTGATATTGGGAAACCACGATGGGAAATCCCGGAAAATCACTGGGATCTCACCCCTGATCTTCTGGTTAGTAAGCCAGCGCCTTACTCCCCCAAAGTGGCTCGAAGTTTGGTTTGGTGAAGAGGGAATTAATAATTTAAAGATCCGGAAAAACATTTCCGAACCGATTGACAGTCTGTGTCTGTGGAATGGATTTGAAAGCAAATGGTTCTTATATATCAAAGTGAAAATTAAATGATACTGTATGTCTTGGCGTAGAATTATTTTCCACAGACAATCACAGCACAATGTGATTAAAACCTTAATTTAAATCAGATGATCATTACGATTAGTTTATTTTTAGATGTTTCGTTCACGCTAGTGTAAAATCAAAATAAATTAGATTGACCAGAGATTGACATAAAATAATACTCACCATACAAGAATCAGAGTAAAATAACACAGGCTTTCATATATACATGTACTTCGCTTAAAACTCATAAAATAAAACCGTTAATCATGAGTTGAGTAGGGTGTGTGTATATGCAGTTCGACAAATTTCCAGTTCATAATCAATATAAAGGCCATGAAATTCTCATCTCTCTTCTTCAATTGTTTCAATCCAATTATATCTCAACTAAAACTCTACTGGCTCTCATCACAAACTTATCAACGTGCGTACACATAAAACTTTATACTGAAACCGTAATATAACCTATTCTATTAGTGTTTATATGTCTTCGTGATTTCTGAAGTTCCTGGAAAACGCCAGTGATCGATCTATCCCAGTGCGGCTTCTCTTATTTTCCTACCATGTTTTCGTGGAAGCAAAAAGCAGTCGGGAACACGACAATGTTATCTTTAACGGCCTCTACTTTCAAAATGAATTCGATGTTCCAAAGTTACCAATAGCGTTCGCTGTGTTGGGAAAATCGATTACCGGAATCAATCCGATGCGTATTTATTTTGAGCGTACACCTACTGTTTTCCTGATGCCTCCTACGGTACATCCACTAATAATAACAATTTACATTATCAATTTAAGAACACATATTTAAATAAAAAAAATCTCCATTCAATTTTAAACCCAATTCATAAGACAAAACACCGAAACACTGACATGACGCATCACAAATTAACATGTAGGTTTAATGAGATTAAACCGATCCATGGCATTTTGATTATTATCAGACGTCAATCAATTTATTTTTGCTGTTACACTAAATTGACAATGTAGTTCAATAATTGCCGGAAAAAAATGAACGAAACGAATTGTAATTAATTCATAAAATTTGTCACGAATTTGTTGAAGATCGTTTTGAAAATAAGGTGAGGTTATAACCACAGGAATGAAGATCAGAGTGGAAATACACCTTAAATTTTAAATTAAAGACACTGATAGTACATGTTGAGGAAGATTACACCACATATAACGACCAATATAAAAACCAATAATACAAACCAGCGGACAACTAGACAAAAACTTTGAGCAAAAAGAGAAATTGAAAACTACGTAACTGGATGTGAGTCTGTGTTGGTCTCCAATTCCGAAGTGTCACTCACTGCCACAGAAAAGGGATATCAAAAGTTCGGGAAAGAACCATATCCGACCTCACCAGATGTCCTTTTGTCTAACACGCCCTCGAGGCCTCGAAACTAATAAAACATGTATAGGCCTACCCCCCCCCCCCAGATGACCCTCATTAATTACCTGTACAATTGCCTTTTTATAATGCATCGAGCGATCATATTTCATATTATTCTGCTTAACCTGAGCAGAGAATGTTCATTATAGAACTTAGTATGTAAAGAAACTTGACACTTGATAAGTTAATACCCTCGTTAGCTTCCAGTCTGTCCATTTACAGTAAGTTGTATGAGCACTAAGTCGTAACGACGTATAAGAGGAGCTCTGGTTGACCTATCTTCAGTCAGGGCCTATTTCAAGGTTTTATTGACGAAGCACGGTTTCTGGAGATGGAAGTTGTTTGATGGGTATCCCCCCCCCCCCCTTGGGTTCCGACAAAATTTCCGAAACTTTGTCCACTCAGAACTTGATAGGCTCAATTTAGCTTCTTCCATTACCTTTATCAGCTCTACTATGTCAGAATAAACTTTATGAAATCGTGAACAATTAGTCGTAAAACAAAGGCTCTCCAGAAGTGTAATAAAATATTCCTTGGAAAATCGATAGGGCTCACATTCTCCATGCCTCACATCGAATATGAACCTATATCGCGTTCACAAGGTTTTTGGAAAAGTTTGGTAACTCGATAACGGAAGGTCACGATCGCTGAATATCGATGGGGTGTGTTGTCTCATGACCCCAATGCTTAACATCAAATTTGAAAAAAAAAACACGGTTAAAACGGTAGCCTCTATAGCTTCCACAAAGTTTTTAAAGGGGCTTAACTCCGGAACTGAAGGTCGTGGAATGCTGACTATCGATAAGATTCGTGCTCCCATTTTCCCAATTTATCACATTAGATAGCTCACAAACTTTGTGTCATCAACAGATTTATTTTCAGATATTTATAGACAAAACACGAAATTTAAACGAAATCATATGCAGTGACTGATGATCACAATGATTGCTAATGGCAAACTTGCTAAATTTCCTCATGCATTTTTTTTTCAGATTCACAAGGATACATACCATCTTTTCAAAGCACGGATTTATGAATCTCGAAGCACGGATCTTTTATTTCGAGGCACCTCCGTGTCTGTAGGCACGTTAAAATAGGCCCTGTTTGACATCAGTTGAAGCCAGTTGCTCCCTGTTGCGGAAAAGCCAGGGCCCAGTTGTATTGCTCTCAGTTGTAAGGCCGACAAAAGCCCCACTTTAGATGAAAATCATTTGAACATTACAAACGTGTTGTAATTAGATATATGTTATAAATGACCAAAAAAAAATATATTTTCCACGGGGCGAAAATAGATTTTGGTGCATTTGGTTCATGAACACCTATGAATAAGTTATTGATTCTAATAGGTGTTTCAGAAGATAAAATATATTATTAAAAATACTGTCTGAACCAAGGACAAGATTTAAATGTGAGATATAATATTTATGGTGGCTGGTTTGTATCAAATCGTAATGTCGTGGTGTCGCCCTTCATACGGCAACAACCCGACAATCCCACATCACGACATTTTAACCCGACACCAAGACACCACGACAAACCGTGTAATTCAATTACAGAATTTTAAACATTGAATATTTTAATATTCAGATGTTGGGGGGGGGGGCGTAATTTATGAGGTCTTAAGTCTCTATATACATATAGTAATATCTCACTTAATCTGTGCCTGGAGGCCGTCAGTTATTGAACTGATAGGTTACCTCGTATAAATCAGGAATAACACCTTCGTATTTGGAAAGTGAAAATTGATGCAAATTAAACTTTATGCAAATTAAATGTTGTGTCATGGGTTCAGTTCGTTGACCAGACCTTAGTAATCCCAAAATGAGATTTTAGACGACGTATTCTCATTAAACTTTGCCAAAATAGCAGATTTGCAAAAACTATTAAATATTAACCTAGATATAAATATAATTCACTATTGAACTAACTATAACGAAAAGACTAAATACAGAGACAGACACTAAAAATGATTATCTTTTTAAGTCATTTCATCCTCGTCATGCTAAAAATAAACTACTCTTTCTGTACTATAGTTATAGATATTAGAATTCACGGACTTGATGAATTGAGATCAAACTTATCGAAAAAGATTATCCGCCTAAGATTATTGACATAGGGATTGAAAAGGCCAGGTCTGATTAATGCAAGAACGACCAAATAAAAAATAAATATCTTTACTTGTATTACGTTCATTTCGACATACATAGCAAACATGTTTTAAACAATATTTGTGATACCAGTTCTCCTTTTTAGTGATAATCTTAAAGATAATTTTCATAACACAGAATCAATCAATAGTAACGGTCAACCACCTAGCCTCAGAAACTTCCTTACTAGAGCTACATTTCTAACTACTGAGTATTGTGTTTTCTACTTCCATTTTGTAAATGGTGCCGAAGTATTATCATTATTATTGATAGCAAATTCACCTTCCTTTTATGATAACAAACGTTTAAATTTAATAGTAATGTAGCACTCACATTTTATTTTATATTCTTGTGTGTAACTAGTGCGGAAAATATGATTTGGTGAAACTGGCACCAAAATACGCGCGCGAATTCGTGTTCACTGGCAACAAAGCATACAAATAAATCCTGTTTTGAAAGTTTCCTAACACTGAAATTTAGATGTTAAATTTAGTATTTTTCTTTATTATAAAGTAAAAATTGATGGTTCCATTAAGAGGATGAACATGGAATAAACATCACTGACAGATTCCTAACAGAATTCTTAATTTGAATAAAGGAAAATTCTTTTTATCTGGCTAGTTCAAAGTTATACAAGGTACGTAAGCTGGTTCTTTAATAATGCAATTCGTGATTTTTAACCTTTTCTTTTCGCGTAGGCGCATCCTTAAAAAATTAATGTCAGTACAATTATTTGCTGGAAGAGTTACAAATTCTTGGACTAGGAAATGGTCCCCAAACGATTAAAAAAATGATCAACATGGAGCTTGGTATGCTTGTTCCATGGACATTATAATTCGAATATCACTGCTCGGTTCCTGGTCCATATAATACTATTAAAGATACATTATAAATTGTCCTATTTCAGGTCTTTCTTTGGGCCTTAAATGTTATATTAATTATTAATTAGACATTTATTAACATTACAAGAGCATAGCCAACTTTCAGTGCCATCGGATGCTCGAGATTTTAACTAGATTAGAACCGTTAATTTAAAAATGGAGGAGCGAGTCTAAGTTACGAATATACCAGTACCGTGGTCACGATAATAAACAATCAATGCATACATATTGTCAAAACTACAAACAATGATAACTTGGGTCAGAATAAAGTAATTTAATTGAAATTTTCAATATATTCAGTTTGCATTATCTATTGTTGTACTATTATAGTAAGAACGGCCAGCTCTTTATCTAGATCTTATGTATCATTAACAATAGACATGTGTTACAGGTGATTGCAAGTAATAATGATTAATGTAGCTGCATCATCAGTTCTATTAGAACTAATACTAGACGTCATAGAAAAAAACACTATATCCCATGTGTATATAATTATTACATTCATCATAAAACCAATGTTTCGGTTACACATATGTACGCCTAAACGCGTTCCCATTTCTATTAAATCTCGTGGAACACACTGAATAATTAATGTGGAAAAACAACATTATACTATTATATTTTATGTTACTTCAAAATTCTATCCAACATGGAGACAGTAGATCTAAGGATAAATAAACGTGTATAAAATATTTATACACTGCATTATTTTGAGATTCTTTTCACGATATCAAGCGCAACTATTTTGTCTTGTGTGTCTGAGTTCGAATGCTTGGTCAAGTTACATCAACGTCGAGACACTACCAAAGTATGGCTTCCTAATTCTAATTCCATTATAAATATTGCTCTTGAATTCAGTTTGTCTATAACTTAATACAGTTCTGGCCCGTAAACTATGTTCTGGAAAGTCTTGTTCGGATAAGACAAAATTAAAACAGGCCCGTGTACATGTACACGTCTGTTGTGTACGTTACCAATTCCTTGGTAGTTAGAATTCGAAGAGTAGCTTAAAACGCATCGGTCATTGAAAATATATATTTGACCTAGCCCTTCGTGTAGAAGCCATTCACGAAGAAAACTGCTAAATGTAGAACTTTGGAGAAACTTAGAGCATTCCACCAATAGCACAATGAAGGGCAAACTAACTATACCCCGACTTAATCTAAATGACACCACAGACAAGACTGCGCTACGTATCTCTCTTATGAGAGGGCCTACGATGTCCCATGTCTGCGGTAAGAATAGGACCAAATAATGATGACGTTTATTTCGAAGGATGAAGGTTGGAGAAAGATACGAAATCCCCGTGTTTATGTATCATTACAAACTTGTTCTTTCCCTTATAAGAAATGGCAACGTATTTATATTGATTATGCTGGACCTTTTATGAATAAGATGCTCTTCTTTGTTATTATTGATGCATATTCTAAATGGGCCGAGGTATTTATTACAGATTCTAATACGTCTGAGATGACTATTGAATTCCTAAGAGAAATGTTGCCTGATTTGGATAACCTTAACAATTTGTCAGCGATAATGGGACCCAGGTATCACCATCGGTGGAGGCGGGCGTTAACACTTATATATTGATAAAATATGATAAAAGCCAAAACGGCTAAAAGTACATTATGTAAGAGCTAAATCTGCCTCATGCAGATCTTTTAAATGTTATATAAATCAAGCCATTAATCAACTCTCCAACATTGGATGATTATGATTTTCAACGGATTTAAACACGATTGACAGTTAATAATATAATTAAAATATTGGATAATCGAGACTTTGTTTATTATTGTAACAGCAGTAACAATGATAATCGAGACTATACTATTCTTCAAACGGCCATAACTCTGTTCAGAATGATGAATGATGCAACTTGACTGAAATTTTCAACATAGTCCCTTTTCATTATCTATTTTTGAACTATTATAACGAGAACAGTCAGCTCTCTACCCAAATCTTACATACTGCATCTTTAAGAAAACTATATACACGAATGTTTTGATTGATATAAAGATTGAGATAAAGGAATGCCCAGATTCGCGGTAGAAAATAAATCTCTTGTTATTATGATTATAACAACAGGTTTTATAGAAAAATATTTTATTACCACGCGTTTCAGTTATGACAAAAAAAAATTTACAGTGGTGTACCGGTGTACGCGCTGGAAGGCGCATAACAGTTTGGAATTCGTTGAAGAGTAGTAGCTTGAAACACCAGTGTGCAGACATAACTATCTTCAAAGTGGCCTGCCTCGACCAATAACATGCTAGGGCCCGGACAAACCCTATCGATATTGAGGATTCCGTGACATTCCGTTCTGAAGTTACCAAAGCTCCCCCCCCCCCCCCGTCTCATTTCCGAAAACATTGTGAACGTGACGGACGCTACAGATTCTAAATGGATGAGAAACATTGGTACAAGGAGAGCTTTGTATTGATATTCCCGTCCATCTATTGCAAAATCAGGGCGTATCTAGCATGGCAATCATTTGTTTCTTTTTATTTTTTTTTTTTTTTTTTTTTTTTGGTAAACAATTCATAAATTGTGTCATTTTTTATAGGTTCAATGAAATTGTGATCTAATTTACGTCATCTGTAAAATATTTACTTCTCATGTTAATTTCTGTCACTTAGATAACATATTATTTGTTGGTCCTAATCCACAAGCGATTAGAATATGTCGCGTGACTGACATTCTTTGATAAATTATGGGTATAAGTGATTTAAAAACATGTTGAGTCTTGTTGGAATTCTTTAAAAAAAAACAGTTAAGGATATTTGATGGAATTATTTACACAAAATAAACATTGAAATCTTACGTCTTTTCGGATTCAGTTTTAAGTAGGTGCTATATGAAATAAATAAATGACAGTAAAAGGCAATCTAAAATATATCATGCCTTACTTTTTTTTCTGTGGTAGATGATGGGATGGGGGTGGGACTGTGCTGGCGGGTGGTGGGGTGGCGTGTCTTGCTATTGGGTGCTTTTGTTTCTTAACCTTAGTGCCTAATGTTATTTATATGTCATGTTGTTTTTATTTTTCCCTCCTGTGTAATTCAAAACAGCTTTATGGAACAAACAGATAAAAGGTAGAAATGATGATGGTAGTGTTGGGGGTATATCTAATAAACTAAACATCCTACAAAATATAGCGGGCATCGTCAATCCGGTTATTAAATGGTGTATTCTTTTACATTTCTCCTCGAATCGCACGTGCCACAACAGAAAAAACTAACTACACAGCTATGGTTTTACGATTTATGCATTCTTTAACCTTTATTTCATACAAATGTTAACTTTAGGAATAAGACTAAGGGGGCTTTTCCCTTTAAATTTGTGTTTACTTAAAGTGTCTTATTCAGGTAATTACTGTTTCCTGGACTAATAGGCATTCGTTAGTAAACATAGAACCTTACAGTACAAGCTTTCAATAGCTATTAACATGTCATGTCATATTTATCGCCATTAAACCTCTAATAACATCACATGTACTTAATTCCTGGCAAATCCCACATATACCATATATCAACATACAAAGTCAAGATCTTATGGCCAAGCGGCTTATACCCCGAATTAGTATATTAAACGAATTACTGTTATTCTTTCAAATATCATCTCATAAAGGTCTTTTATGATGTCAGCGGGAACGAAAAAAGAGGGAAGCATAGCAAAACAACTTAAAGGGGAAGATTAATCACATTTACCTTAATCACAACTAACATGGTAAATAGAAAAACAGCACGGATGACGTTAGTTCAAAAGCTGATTAGAATATTGGTACGAGCATAGAGGGTGGGTGTTGCTTTAATATATTTATTATGCAAAAGCTAATATGAAAATTAGAATAACAAAAGGTAGGATATAGGGATTTGTCTTTTACAATATGAAACACTGGTTTTAATGCTTTCAGAGATATACATGTCAACATGTAGTTAGTACCTGACGTCAGTTGGTTTCAAAGATCAACACTTTTCTCGATCAATTAGTCTTTTTTGATCTGAAAGTAGATACAAGGGGGTCCCATTAATTTATTGGGGCACATACATATACACGTATAGCCAGTTACTAAATAATTGGCAAGCCGACCGACGAATCAACCAAGCGTAAAAAATAGTTCGAATTCTAGTGACAGCTTCTCGCCAGCAACTTTAAATCCCGTAAAATCCACTGTAAAATCACTGCGACCAGCAAAAACAACAACAAAATTTTAAATTTTTTTTAAAAAAACCCCAACAATTTATCAAATGAGGATAAAACTATGGCTGAATGTCCAGAATACGCTTTACAGAATCTTAAGCATGAAATTATATCTTTGAAAAATCTGCTTGAAGGACAAATTGAAATTGAGTGACGTCTCTAGCCTGAACTTGAGGGCGCTAAAGGGATCGCTACTTTTGCAACAAAAATAGTAAACGACTTTGAACAGTGGACAAGACGGTCAAGTGTTAGAATCTATGGCGTTGCAACCCTGCAGAAGATTTCAGTATGTCGATAAATCTAGCCATTGAAGTCTTTATATCTTCAAATGCGCACGGCGTTTTCAGTGCTCGGTCAACACAGAAAGAGAGAGAGAGAGAGAGAGAGAAAGAGAGAGATGGGGTTTAACGCCCACTCGACACAAACTAGGTCATTTCGGGACTAACACATGGTTCAATTTTATTTCAATAATTCACTTGCGCGTAGGGGTCTTTAGCAGTGGGAGGAAACCGGAGGATCCGGATAAAACCCACGAGGTTGAACAGGCGACCCTACTCCTTGTCACGTACAACCGGGGAATCGAAACCCCGCCAGATGACTTAATGACAGCCCTTATGATACAGCGCGCACGTGCTAACCATTCGGCCACCCCCCACCCCTCGGTCAACAGAAATGAAATGAAATTAAATGGGGTTTACCGTCCTACTGTTTTGCTCCGTACTGGGCTAATGAAGACGGGCATACGCCATACAGTGTGCTTTGAGGGAAATTTTGCCCGGACAGCCTCACTACGGCCTACTCTTATATTGAATTCTAACTGCCAAGGGATCTATTTCCAACTGTCAAGGGATCTATTACGTGCACCCCAATGTGTACACGGGACCTCGGTTTTTCGTCCCATCCGGACGACTAGACAGCTGTCCTTGTCAGCTCGGTCAACAGAAGATAGTATCTAGGCTATCATCAAAATCAGTCATCATATAGATCTAAATTACCTAATTGAAAACACTTTTGTATCGGGTCTATTTGCTGTTAGGTCAAAATCTTATAACCACATGGATGAGGAAAACAGTGACAGCCAAGCACGGCCAAGATGGCGGCAAGTGGGAGGCTGTGTAAGTGAGTCTCTCTGACCAACTTTTATTGATTTCTTGAATGGGGGTTGAATATATTATACTTTTCAAAAAAAAGTAGGGGATATTCCTAAACAATACAAAACTGCGGAAATGCACGACTATTTTTATTAGAAGTAACCAGTGTACGTCAATAACAGGCCAATTGTCTACACGTGACGGACCCATTTCACTCGCAAAGAGATACACTGTCAAAAGTGAAAATGGACGTTTTTGATTTTTGTCTTAATAATAATGAGTAATTGCTCCACCAATTCGTTGTGGCATGCTCCTAATCAACCGTCCAATCACGATTTGGAGCTAGCAATCTGACCCACTCCTCTGGCAGTGCCACGGCCAATTCTTGCAGGGTTGTCGGTTGACATTGACGTCGACTAACACGTCTCCCGATCATGTCCCAGACATGCTGGACCTAGTCATTCACGACACGAGCGCGGTGGGCACGGGCATTATCATCTTGAAAGATGAAACGTCGAACTGCACGTTGAGCAAAGGGCAGAACTATCAGTGCCAGGATGTGGTCACGGTAGTACACACCAGTGACCCTTCCTTGAACAATATGCAAATCCGTTCTGCCAGTGATGGTGATTCCTTCCCACACCATAACAGACCCACGCCCGAATCCGTCATGCTGTCTGACGTTAACGCTCATTTACACGCCTCCAAACGCGAGCACGCCAATCGGTGAAATCCAGAGTAAATCTTGACTCATCTGAGAACATTACACGCGCCATCGACGATTACCCCAATTTCTACCCTGCCTACGCCATTGACACCTGTTTGCCATGTGCTGGCGAGTTAACGGGGGCACAACACGCGGTCGTCGCGCATGCAAATGGGCTGCATGTAGCCGATTTCTAATCGTTTGGGGTGTAACTCAAATTCCTGTAACTTGGTACAAGTTTACAGAAAGCTGATTGACCGTTTGTCCTTGATTTCGCAGGACCTGTATACGAATGTATCGACCCTGGACTCATGTAGTGGCTCTAGGACGACCTGAACGAGGTCTACCATCAACATTGTGTGTTTGTTGGTACCGGTTCCACATGAGTCTGCTGCTTGCTGTGTAGAACCCATTAGAAACATGCCAATAGCACGTAGACGTTCATCATGTTGAAGACGTCTCATTGCAAATTAAACGTAAATCTTATACAAATGAAATGGAGTTTAACGTCCTACTGTTTTGCTCCGAACTGGGCTAATGAAGACAGGCATACGCCATACAGTGTGCTATGAGGGGAATTTTGCCCGGACAGCGGCACTACGGCCTACTCTTATATCGAATTCCAATTGGCAAGGGATTTTTTACGTGCACGCCAATGTGTACACGGGACCTCGGTTTTTCGTCTCATCCGAACGACTAGACAGCTGTCCTTGTCAGGCCCTCCATCCTGCATTACTGACAAGGGGGAACCACGCCGGAAAATCTGGGTGAACTTTCTCGGCCAATGCAGGGATCGAACACCCGACCTCCAGGCTAGCGAGCCAGCGTCTTGCCCACTTAGCCACCAGCACGCGGCAGTTTTCATCAACCCTTCCTTGAAGTGTCAAATTTGACAATGAACCCCTCCCACGTGTATGGCGCTATTGCGTCGCGCACGTATAGCTCAGTGGTTCTGTTGGAGCGATAAGTTCTTCATCTGTGAACATACTCTCAAAGCATGTCAAGTGTTCATGACTATTTGTCATATCAAAACCTGCATAGGTATTTGCATTTCAATATTTGCTGATTATTGTCTAATATGCTTTGTTGATGTTGTGATGGAGTCTATAACTAGAGTGGGGGTTGGATGGCCGAATGGTTAGCACGTGCGCGCTGTATCATAAAGCCTGTCATTGAGTTAACTAGCGTGGTTTCGAATCCCCGGTTGTACGTGACAAGGAGTAGGGTCACCTGTCCAAACTTGTGGGTTTTTTCCGGGTCCTCCGGTTTCCTCCCACTGCTAAAGACCCTACGCGCAAGCGAATTATTAAAATAAAATTAAACCATATGTTAGTCCCGAAATGACCTAGTTTGTGTCGAGTGGACGTTAAACCCCATATCTCTCTCTCGTTATCATCAATGTCGCTATCATCATAACCACTTCTCACGTGCAGGTTCCCAGCTGTTGATTGTGTCTATAAACTTTTTGTGTTTAGTAATTTAAGCATCGAGAGGCTTATGTATCATAAATGTTATTATGTCACTTGAAAAAGTGAGGAAGCGACTTACTTCAGCCTCCAGTATTGCTAACCCCAGAAAGTCAAAAACTTTTGACTTAGCGCTCGATTCCGAAAACGAACTGGACTTTGAAAATGAGTACAAATTGATAGTTAAATTTCTCCTTGTTCTAAAAGATGAGAGAGCAGTGTTTAAGATGGCTAATACATTGCCAAACATCATAAGCCCCCAGATTGCTGATGCTGTCTTAAAGCTACAGGTTAAAGTAGAACATTTAGAGAAAGAGATTCAAGAGAAGAACGCCCAAATTAGAGAAATCTATAATAAGCGCGACGAGTTGGAACAGTATGGTAGGAGACATGTGGTGCGCATATCAGGAATCGTTGAAAAACAAGATGGGGCCACTGGCCAATTGGTGATTGAGGTAGGAAAAATCATTAATGTCCCACTTACCAAACATGACATAAACAGGAGTCATAGGGTAGGCCCCCTTGAAGCATATCATCCCGTGTCGAAAACCAGATCTATTATAGTGAGTTTCTTCAAGGGTTACTTACTATACGGAACAGGCCGTTATGAAGAACGCCCAAAACAGATGTAAATAGTAACGCAAGTGAAGAAACATCGTTAAATTCCCATGAAACTAATGGTGCTGTTGATAAAGATTTGTCACTTATAGCTGATGTAATGAAAAGAAATAACATTTTTATCAATGATGATCTGACAAAACTTAGATCTACTCTGACTTTAAAGCCCGTCAACTATTAAAAGAAAAGAACATTTTGCAAACATGGTGTAGTGATGGGATCATCTTCATAAAAAACCGCGATGGGTCAATTAAGTTAGTGAGAAAAATAGAAGATTTTGAAGCAGTCTGCGAGGCAACAAAGATAAAAATGAGGTTTACCAAAGCAGGCGACGTTACCACAGATCCACAGACAGGTGAAGATTCATATTTAAATATCTCGTCAATGGAACTTTAAAATCGTACGAACCTAAATGAATATCAGTACGCTTTATTATTATTATTATTACTATTATTCTTATTATTAACATAAATATGACACCCTTTAAAATAGATAGTATTAACCGAACGTGACATAAATTTAGATGTCGAATTTTTTGTATGGTAAAATACATTTATTACAATTATTACAATAGGTAGAGTGGTTCATGCTCAATTTTTTTTTACAACAAACAGAAACTATTTCGGGATTATTTTAACATTATATGATAAGATTTAACATAAAAACTTCATTCATCAACAATGGAAGTCTGGACACATTTGATCTTTGAAGATATAACCATTTGGAAATATGTTATAAATGCTTCAAAATCTACCCGGTTTCCATAATCAAGGCAGATGGCCACAGATCACTAAAGACTCCCCCATTGACTTTAATGTTAATTCTCGTATCTTAGACCGTCTCTAACTTTTTCCCGAATTTTCGTTGGGTAGAACGCTTTCTACCACTGATGGAGCAACATGTGGCAACCTCTTGCTCAAAAGCACGTATGAGGTTCTTCATGAAAAACTTGAGATACACAAGCTGGAAGTAGAGATAAGTAAACATGCAATTTTAGGCCCTACATTTCAACCTAACCAACCTCTCAACTCTTGTATCCTTCCGCGTCAAAATTATGAATACTCACCAAAACCTGGCAGAAAATGTATTTTCAAACCCTTTTCTTCGATTCTACACCAAAACAAAAAGTCAACAAAAATCGCCATACAAAAGGGGAAAAGGGAAAAGGGAGAGGGAGACTAAAATAGCTTTGGCCCTTGTTTCGTTGGTGACGGCGTAGGAATATTTGGTGATCTGTGTCCTATATAGGGGTGAAACTTCAGGTATCACCAAAAGGCCTTTTTTATTTGCTTCCCATGTGTTCTGGCAACATGCCGGTGAAAGAATCAAAATCAAAGAATAACTGCAAAAATGATGTCCCTTTAAGTATACATTGCTGCTTTATGTACACTGGTGCATCTCAGGTCCATGTGCTAAAATTTAAAAATCTTTCTTATTAAAGGCAGTATCTGAGTTCTGTGAAAAAATTAGACAATTTACAAACCAACTACAAAGAAAACACTCACAATTTTGGAATTATTTTCAAAAATATAATTTTTACAGCCATGTCATGAAAAACGTACAAAATTTACATGTAGCATCTTTCAAAATACAAATAATTTTCCACTTTTTTTAAATATCCAGACGGGCAAGAAATATATTTTTAGAATCTGTGGACAATATGCAAACAGAAAAATGGCAAACCAGTTGCATTGATTGTAATATTAGAGATCTATACTGAAACATGTATCCCTAACCCCTGAACATTTTGTACAAACCCATATGCTGTACATTATTAACTCGGTGTAGCCCATTTTCAATTTTCTGTAGGAAAGCTGGAGCTATTTCTAAACCTGACAAACATGTAGATCCCATCTACGTTATATAAGCAATAAAAATAAGGGCATTTTTAGACATTTTGACTCATTTGAGTAGTCATGACAGGATTAATTTCTATATCGAAATGGGGGGAATCTTACGGTGGCTGATTTAGGACACAAAAAAAAAATAATATCTCGAGGTGAATGTAGAAGCCCGACACGATCGCGCCACTTGCGCCAGGGTAAATTAAGCAATGGTCAGTTCCTACATATGAAATAAATAATCTTGGATCAGACCCGAGCTTCTAGATTAGAGGAAATGTCAGCCTCTCCTAGCAAAACTCTGTAACCTCGATATATACAATTATTGATTCGTATAATAACATGTGATATACTCCCTACTTGGAAGGGGGTAAATATAACGGGAAATATTTAGTGGTGCCTGGTGGTGATGAGCATGGGATGAAGTGTGTATGTGTGGGTGTGTGTGTGTGTGTGTGTCGGGGGATTAATTATCTCGAGCGCTCGATTTAACTATCTCGAGAGCTCGACCTTAATATCTCGAGCGCTCGGTTATGTTTCGGTTATGTTCCGGTCTCAAATAGTTCTGCGTATTTAGAGCTAGCAAATATTTATTTCCTATCATAAAGAGAGCGCCACGTAAACAAAGGTTGTAACCACTAAATAAAAATAAATCCCGAAATGTTGTAATGAGTTTATCCTGCCGCGCGGGACTAAACTTTGCTCACTTCAGAAAATTTCTCGAAGATGCAATCGGACAGATAAGTGGGTCAGTTTTTTTATAAGGACAGAAATTTGAGTCTCTGAACCACTCTACAACAGGGGTTGATATTACAATTGGGGTTAAGTAAAATTTTATTAAAGTTATTTAATTTATTACAATAGGGGTTGATAATACAATAGGGGTTAATTGAAATTTTATTACAATTATTACAATAGGGGTTGTAACAGTGCTATAGGTTGTTACGTGTTGCTCCGGTGTCCAACACAACACTAGACCACTGGGTGGGGTATATTGCTATGTTTTTTTCTGTACGAATACAGCACAGACAAGCCATGACGCCGAATTAAATCAAAATGAAATGGGGTTTAACGTCCTACTTTTCTGCTCCGACTGGGCTAATGAAGACGGGCGTATGCCATGCAATGAGTTATGGGTGAAATTTCAACTATCAATGATTATGGTTCTATTACTATGTGCACGGGACCTCGGTTTGTCGTGCCGCCCAAACCACTAGACACCAACCCTCGAATTTAGTTAGTGTGATCATGAACCTTATAATATTATAAGGTCCATGTTGTGATGGGCTCTGAATAAAGGGAGGTGACTTATTCAATAACTCCACAAACCCTTTAATGTTTATCCCAGATCTATTGTTGAGAATGGAAAAGATCTTTTCGTGCAATTTTTGTAAGCCCTTCCTGAATTGCTACACCCCCTATTTTCGGAACATCGAAATGCCTGAATGAAATGTAGGACGCTTCGTTTTTTTTATATGTAGCAGCATAAAAACAAACAAGATTTTAAAATATATATATCTTTATGTACTGGTACATGAACAATATAAATATTTATTATATATGTAACCAAATAGATATACTATTCCTATAACAATATAAATATTAACTTTATCTAAAATATAATTTACTATATCTATTACAATATGAATATTTACTTTATCTATAACAATATAAATATTTACTAAATAACCATATTAATATATATTATAACAATATACTATATCTATAACAATATGAATATTTACTATATCTATAACAATACTATATATATATTTACTACATCTATAACAATATGATTTTACTATATCTATAAAAATATAAATATTTACCAAACTATAACAATATAAATATTTTCTATATGGACAGCATATTTATAATTACTGTATAGATAACAATATAAATAATACCATAACAACATATACCATAATATAAATATACTCTATAACAATATACTATATCTATAACAATAAAATTATATGTATAGCAATATTAATATTTACTATATATATATATAATATAAATATTTACTGTTTCTAAAACAATATAAATATATACTATAACAATTAACTATGACCATAACAATATTTACTATATCTATAACATAAATATTTACTATATCAATATATCTATAAACATATAACAATATACTATATCCATAACAATAAAAATATTTATTATATCTATAACTATATAAATATTTACTATATCTTTTAAAATATAGCTATTTACTATATCAATATGAATATTTACTAGATCTATAATAATATAACTATTTACTTAATCTATAACAATATTTTTGTATAACAATATTTAGTATATCTATAACAATATTTAGTATATCTATAACAATATAAATATTTAGTATATCTAAAACAATATAAATATTTTGTATATCTATAACAATATAGATATTTACATTATATATAACAATATAAATATATAATATAACAATTAACTATATCCATAACAATATTTACTATATCTATAACAACATAAATATTTACTATATCTATAAATATATAACAATATACTATATCTATAACAATAAAATTATATGTATAACAATATTAATATTTACTATATATATATATATATATATATATATATATATATATATATATATATATATATATATATATAATATAAATATTTACTGTTTCTAAAACAATATAAATATATACTATAACAATTAACTATGACCATAACAATATTTACTATATCTATAACATAAATATTTACTATATCAATATATCTATAAACATATAACAATATACTATATTCATAATAAAAATATTTATTATATCTATAACTATATAAATATTTACTATATCTTTTAAAATATAACTATTTACTATACCAATATGAATATTTACTAGATCTATAATAATATAACAATTTACTTAATCTATAACAATATTTTTGAATAACAATATTTAGTATATCTATAACAATATTTAGTATATCTATAACAATATACTACAACAATATAAATATTTAGTATATCTATAACAATATAGATATTTACATTATATATAACAATATAAATATATAATATAACAATTAACTGTATCCATAACAATATTTACTATATCTATAACAACATAAATATTTACTATATCTATAAATATATAACAATATACTATATACCAATACAAATAATTATGACATCTATATTTTTATATAACGATATAAATATTTACTATATCTTCAAAAATATAATTATTTATACTATCTATAACATTATGAATACTTACTAGATCTTTAACAATATAACTTTTTACTATGTCATATGAGTATAAAAATATTTGTTAAAAAATAATTTTATTAGGCTGTTGAATATTTATTTTCATATTTTACTCTTTCTCTATTCACCTCTTATCTAACAATATAATTTAATATATCAATATAAATATTTACTATATCTATATAAATATTATCTATATCTATATTTACTATATCTACTATTATCCATAACAACATAAATATTTATTATATCTATAACAATATATCTTTATATACCTATAGCAATATGAATATTTACTGTATATATATAACAATATAAATATTTACTATGTGTATAACAATATTAATAATTACTATATTTATAACACTATATAAATTTACTATATATACAACAATATTTATAATTTTTACTAATTCTATAACGAAATGAAATGGGGTTTAACTTCCTACTCCGACTGGGATATGAGGGAAATTTTGCCCGGGTAGTGGCGCTACGGCCTGCTCTTATATGGAATTCCAACTCCCAAGGAATCTTTTACGTGTACGCCGATGTGTACACAGGTCCTCAGTTTTTGGTCCCATCCAAACAACTAGACAGCGAGCGAACCCGTGACCTCGCGGCTAGCCAGCCAGCATCTTTCTTACTTGGCCACTGTATCTATAACAATATAAATATACTATAACAATACAAATATATACTATAACAATGATACTATATCTATAACAATATATACTATATCTATAACAATATATACTATATCCTGTATCTATAACAATGATACTATATCTATAACAATATATACTATATCTATAACAATTTTAATATTTACTGTATCTATAACAATTTTAATATTTAGTGTAACAATTAACTATATCCATAACGATAATTACTATATCTATGACAACATAAATATTTACTATATCTATAAGAATATGCCTATAACCATATAACAATATATCTATAACCATATAACAATATACAATATTTATAACAATAGAAATAATTATTATATCTATAACCATATATATCTACAACAATATATATATATATACAACAATATAAATATTTTTTATACATATAACAATATAAATATTTACTATATCTATAAAAACATTTACTATATCTCTAATATGAATATTTACTAAATCTATAACTATTTGCTATGTCATGTAAGTATTAAATACTGACAGCAAAATATACTTTAATAAAATGGAATATCTGCACTATTCACAACCGAACCAGTATAACGTGATGGGGGTGGGGGGGGACAGAAAATGTAGATAAATACATTTTGTATTAAAGTTAAATTAACTATATGTGCTTTTGTTAGGTCATGAAGCATATGCTTATGCTTTTTTTTTTTTTTTTTTTTTTTGGAACCGTTCGAATACTTATTATTAACAAACACAAGAAGAATGTACATTGTTGGTGTCTCCAACCTTTTCCCCAAAATAAATGGGATGTGGTATTTAGATAATATCTGTGAAAAATGAAAATATATATATATATATATATATATATATATATATATATAAATCAAACTGGGTTCTAAATCTAAGTAAAAGTAATATTCTATTCTATTATTCTATTAACAGAACAAAAAATGCTGGGTAATAATGATTTGAGGAAACCATGCCTTGGGGCGGGGCTATGGTGATGGAAATTAAGGTTTTAGAAGACTGCTTTATAGGATGTTCACACAGATACCATAACAGTAGTTGATAAAATAACTAGAGAGGAGTAACGTTCACTCGATTCAAACTACATGTACATCATTTAGGGACTAACATGGTTGAATTTTTTTTCAACTATTCCCTTGCGTGCATGGGTCTTTTAACAGTAGAAGGAAATCGCTACCCTACTCCCTGTCACTTGACTAAATGCATTATACACCCCTCTATTACTGTAAGAAATCCAAATATAAGTGTTTACATAATATATAAACTGTCAAATATACAACAATTAAAATTTATATAGGTTATAAATCTAATAAAAGTTATAACATAATATATAAACTCTCAAATATAAAATGATTAAATGTTTTATAAGTTATCAACATAACATAATATATAAACTTTCAAATATAAAATATAAAAATTGAAGTTTTACTAATTGCATATTCCTTGATAGACCCAGTCAATGTTAGCTTTTTATTTTAGCTAAAGCCAAATGTTCATTGTTTGACAAGATAAACAAGCAACGTTTAGTATATATATATTCAAATAAAAGATTGACGGAATAAATATTGCGGATGTCTATTTAAAAAAAACCCACACGACTGGGAAACTACCAAGTAAATAACATATTTTACAAACTACAGTAATTTGTACTTCTTTTAAACATTTTTACAATGATTTATGACTTGTACCATATAAATATTTGACCAAATGTATGTGGGTTTTTTTATGGTGGGGAGTGGGGGGTATTGGGGGAGCCTTATCCTAATTAAAACAGTCGTGTGACACTTTACATTCAGCCAACTAGTACGAGAGTTAGTGAGTTTAGTGGTATGCTTTAAATTATAAATACAATTAAATTTACTACTCAATTAGGAAAACGTTATTTCGGCAATGAAAGACTTATTTTCAGTAACTGTTTGATGAGAAACAAAACTAGAAAGCTTTAAACTGAAATTTCAACAATACATAAATTAATTTATAAATATACAGTAAAGAGACAAGGGGTATTATATACATAAAAATATATACAGTAAACCGACAAGCGTCAACGGATGATATATACATCAACAGGGGCCATGAAAGTCATGCGGTTAGGGTACTGTACTCTTAATTAGAATGTCCCGGATTCGAATCTTAGCGTGGACTGGAAAGAACCTTCGGGATTCTACAAGCCCGTGACCCACTTGCCAAGGGCAAAGCCTGCGGAACTGACAAGGAAAGTGTACCTAGTCGTTGGAATGGGACGATAAATCGAGATCCATCCATGTACACTAGCGTGCGCGTAGAAGAACCCTGTACAGTTGAAACAAAAGATGAGTGGGTTGAGATACCACAGTCAGGACGATATTACCCAAACTCGCATTTCATACATGACCATTGTAAACAAAGACAGCTTTATGTTAGTCCCAAAATAACATGAGTGAAGTAACAACGAGACGTGAATCACCAGGTGGGAGATACACCCACACATCAGCTATGTTTCAACTATAGCTTATCCGAAATCATAAACAATTGTGTAACGGTGATATAATTTTAAAATTGTGACATCTAGAGGATCCACAAGCTAAAAATGTGATTTTTCGTACAATCAGGGGCCATAATCCAGGAAGTTATGTATTGTTTAATGGTCGAGAGCGAGACATTAAGTAATATATTGTAACAACATGAGGGCCGTGAGGCCCGAATGTTTTTAGAATATATTACATAATGTCTTAAAGGCTCAATACCACTCTTGTTGTAACTGAATAATATGTCCCAATCTTTATTCTGGTCAACAAATTGTACTATTTTAGAATATTTCAATTAATTGATGATACAAATTTCATCTAAACACACCGAATTTAAAAATTGTGAAAAATTCAACATAATGGTTTGAAACGTCTAACGTAAACCTTTTCAAATGAAACTTCGATTTAAAAATATTTTCGAACCCTCTGGACAAGTAAAATAGGATAAAATGGATAATTTACACAACAGGTAGGACACTTAAACATCTAGTACTTAGATAGAGATATTATTTATTTTCTGGAGCTTTCAAGCCAGCAAGAGTGTTATTGTCCCTTTAAGCTCGAGATCATTAAACAACTTAAAATACAGAAACTTGCACGTGCTTTGCAATGAAATACGTCACTCAAGTTCAATATTTTACGAAGTTACGCTTGGCACATTGCCCGTACGATTATTTGAAATAATGGTACTCCAACATCAAAGGATGACGTCACATCTGTATTTTAAAGTCTGATATGCGCGAATATAGACAGGAACCGAGATCTTTGGGATATAAACACATGTGTTAAGTTTCATCAAAATCGGATAAAAATTGTGACATTTAGAGGGTCCACAAACTTGATATTACATAATTTACAATATTTGTGTGCAGGGACCGGCCATTTTGTCCAGCAGTTTCAGTTTGATTTTGACGAAATTCGAACTCGACTGTCATTATGGTGTAACGGTAGTATATTCGAACGTTTTTTTTTTAATTGGATAAAAATCTCTGCAGTCATCCGTCAAAAAGTCTAGCCTTTATCGCTTTTAACAAGAAATTGTTGACGGACGTGGGGCGATAACTAATACGCCCAAACTACAATAACAGATGTGATTTGATTCAGATATACATTGAATTTAAGTGACAATTTCTAATCATAGACAATGACAGAACAAGCCATACTATTTTCTATTTTGTTCATGGGTAGAAGGAAAGCGGTAGAATACATTGTCTTTTCATCTACTTTACTCCGTATGAAATCCACCAGGCTTCTAACAGGCCATTTATAACAACTGATAAAAACCATCAAGGTTGTAAATCAGAAGTCGGCCATCTTGAGTGGTCTCTATCTTGTATACGGGGATATGAGGTTATGACAAATGTTTCTATTTACACCTTACAAGACCACAATATAGCACGAATTCTAAAACTCCGCTTCTTTGAGATAACTAGTGACCAGGGCGATACCCAAGTCCACAACTATAGATTAGTTGGAACCGAAGATTAAGACATACGCGACACCAGTAATCATCACAGAAAAAAAGCAATCAGAAACGATGTGCACACATCAGAAACAAACTAAACCAAAATAAAAAAGACCTGTACCATAGTGTGAATCACTAGTAAATCTCCAAGAAGTAAATCAAACAACAATACTATAAACAACATTGTCATAAACCTCATCTTCTGTTAAATTGTCTATCTGGCCGATAGCTGCAACTGACAAATGTTGATCTTCACACCCTACAACTGTCCTTTAAGATAAACTAGAGACACAGATTGTGAGAATATCAGAATAAAATAAGCGAAGACAGGCGCATTACGGATCGCAAAACAAACAGCTGAATGGAGAAAGCTAAACATGTCTCTAGAAAATCTCTCAGAAGTAAAACCAAACAACCTCAACAGATCAACATTGTCACAACACTTCTTCTCTTTGGTCACCTCTTGTAGTTTGTCGATTATATACACAATCAGACAAAGTGGATGATTTCTATAATGCAATCTGGACTGCAACAATGATGTTTCATAACGCCAATAAACTCATCTGGTAGACAACATGTTGGATGGTAGTATAGTTAGTAAATTAGTATAGTTAGTAAATTAGTATAGTTAGTAGTTTAGCATGTTACCAATAGTAACCCATATACAAAATACAAAAACATCTACACCTGTTTCATCCTGTGACCGGAATAAAAATCTTTACCAAAGTCAATGTATATCGGAATCAAATCACACCTATTCTTTTAAGTCGAATGGGGTTTAATGTCTCGTAGATATTTCCTCAAGTCATTTTGAGACTAACACATGGTTATATTTTGTTCACTATGGTTCCGCATGAAATTTGAGGGAGGGGAATTTACCCCAGTGGTGGCATTTCCGCTTACTCTTCCTCTAATTCCGACTGCCAAGAGTTTCTTACGTACTCGCCAATGTGAAATGGATGGACCCCGATTCTTTGTCACATCCAAACGACCAGACACACTTCCCTTGTCAGCTACACGGGCGTTGCCCATGAGAAGTGGGTACTGGGCTTGAAAAACCCCAAAGGCTCTTCTCGACCTCCGTCAGGACTGGAACCCGAGACATGCTAATCACGAGTACAGTTCCCCGAACCGCTTGACTTCCGTGGTCTATTAAACGAATATGTTTAGTTTTGAATGCACCAAAGGAATGTCTCTCACTGTACATTTACAAACTAGGACAATTTAATGGAATAAAATATCATTATTAACACATTACTACAATGAACTGGAGAGCGGGGGCTGTTATTGTCAAAAGTACAACCTTTCATTGCCGATGTCATTTTCCTACTGAGATCGAAGCTATATCAAAATAGTTGCAGAATTACAGAAACCAGGAACTCTCCTATTTCTCCCTCAATGGTTTGAATGAAAATTCGTGAGAAGAGAGTATGCAAAGTATAATAGTCTATTTTTCATACTTGGCTAAAATGTACCAAATACTAATTAAATACTACCAAATACTACCACATCTGGTTATTGTCAGAAACTACCACGGTTGTTGAATTATATAGAAATAAATTGATTTAATCTGAGGATTTAGCTAATTTTTACGATAAACTGGATGAGTCTATTTATAGTATCAGTACCCTGTAACTTATGCGTCTGAAAACCTAGCCAAATATGACCAAATATCTCCTAATTCTAACCCAATGCTACAAAATTCAACCACATACTACAATTATTATTATCCAAAACTGACAAAATTGGCTCGCTATTTTACAGGTAACGGGAACATTGAGGCATTGGCCATCATTTTTGCCATACATTTTTGCAATTTATCCCAGAATTAACTCAATTTTGTTTAATATAATTGAAGTATCCTGTTAGTTTTTCTCAATAATGGGGTAGTATGTGATTATAGTATTTTGTAGTATTTAGTCTGTGTTTGGTGCTATTCGGTAGTATTGGATAAATTAGCTCGCCCATCGGCTACCCAGAATAATGCTGGAATTTCAATTCGTCCTTTATCGGTTTTAGTCATTTTTGGCAATTTAGATATCGATTATAGATTTACACACCAACCAGCAGCAAGGTATCTTAAAGAATTACAAGCAAAGCCAAAAGACTTGTTGAGAACCATCTTGTATGGCAGTGTTTTTTAAAGATAAAGCTTCACCTTTCTAATAGTCTCGTGTTTTACCAAATAAAATGTAGATTATAAAACTTCACTGGGGTATAAAATTAACCATAGTTATGATTCGCCTTTTTAGAATATGAACACCTGTCATAGTATGAACGGTCTCATCTTCAGCCAGAAATTTGGCCATCATTTCTACCATTTCTATCTCCCTCAGATTGATCTGTTAATAAAAAAAAAAGAATAAAAGTAAGTAAATTTTTTTGTAATCTCGCCTATATGAACTAGGACATTAAGTTTTCCAGAAGTATTTTTTAAGTAATCAAAACCAATTCCTATTTAACTATGCTGTAAACATACAAATAAAAGAAAATTAATCCTTCGTACAAAATAATGTCGCCTGAAATGTAGAATATTAAGAGTCATTAAAATATGTCAGTCCAGTGCAGTATTAAAATATATCAGTTCTGTGTCACTGGTGATTTATTTAAAATTTAATTATTTCACCTAAAAACAAAATTTCCTCTTTAATCCCAATCCTCCACTCAGCCATAATGCTTCACACCTAATTTGATAAACATTGTTAAAAAGCAGTTGTCATGCAAGATACGCCCACATTTGGCAAGAGATGGACAGATAACAATTTTTTAATAAAAATGATTTTTCGTACAATCAGGGGCCATAATCCTGGATGTTACGGTCCGACATGCGTCAATATATAACGGAACCAAGATTTTTGGGACATAAACATATATTTTCAATTTTATCAAAATCGGATAAAAATTGTGACCTGTAAAGGACACGGGCGACAACAATATACGCCCAAAGGCAAATATGGGCGTATAAAAACTGTAGCCACTATTGCTTCAACAAGATATAAAGGAAAAGGTGGGTAACACCAGAACGGAAAGTCGCGGAGCGTTAATTGAATATCAATAGGGTTTGTCCGCTTATTACTCCAATACTTCAGATCACAAATTGTAGCCTCTATCGTGTTAACAAAACTTGCAGAAGTGGCGGTGGGAGAGGGAGGGGGGGGCGTAACTCAGAATGGAGGATTAACATGTGGTACGTTAAATATCGCATATGCTTCACACTAAATTTTAAAAAAATCCGTTAATATTTTTAGTCTATCACAACAACAAGGTCCTAGAAAGGGGTGAGGGTGCAGCGGACGGCTAAATGTTCACCCTTTCGTTTTCCTAATTATTCACCCCAAACCTAACAAAGAAAACCCCAAACCCAACAACATTAAAAATTGTGGTCTCTATTACGTTAAACACTTCTTTCAGAATGGCGGTGGAGTGGGACTAATTTTGGAACGCTGAATATCGATAGGGTTCATCCTCTCATGAAGTCAGCGCTACATAAAACTGGACTATATCAGTAATAAGGTTTTTGGAAAAGTGCAAACATATATCATATACTTATAAATATATACAGTAAGTAGAATAGATATTATATACATCCATGTACTCTGATTAGAATGTCTCTGTCTCATGGGTTGAAAAAATCCCTGGAGAATCTTCAAGCCCGAGGCGCACTTGAAAATGGCAAAGCTTGTGAAACTGGCAAGGAAAGTGTACCGAGTCAGTCGAATGAAGCGAAAAATCGACGTCCACGCGAGTTTGATAGCGTGTATATAGAAGGACCCTTGGCAGTTGAAACTTAGGAAGAATAGGCTGAAATGATTTAGATACACAATGACTTTTAGTAAAGATTTCTATTCAGACTACAGGGCTAAACAGGCCTAAATATTTTCTATTTTGTTAAACAGAATACATTGTCTGTCTTTCCATCTACTTTACTCCGTATGAAATCCACCAGGCTTCTAACAGGCCAACTGATAAACCATCAAGGTTGTAAATCAGAAGTCGGCCATCTTGAGTAGTCTCCATCTTGTGTTATGTCGTTTTCAGCTTGTATAGCTGGGATATGAGGTTATGACAAATGTTATACCTTACAGGACCCCATGCAATATACATCGAATTCTAAAACTCCGCTTCTTTAAGATAACTAGTGATCAGAAAGATATCCAAAGTCCATAATCATAGATTAGTCATGGACTGCCAACTACCCGTCATAAGAAATAACTGGATCCGGAGGTTAACATATACGTGACGCCAGGAATCATCACAGAAGAAAGCAATCAGAACGATGTGTGCACATCAGAAACAAACTAAACCAAAATAAGAAAGGTCTGTACCATAGTGTGAATCACTAGTAAATCTCCAAGAAGTAAATCAAACAACAATACTATAAACAACATTGTCATAAACCTCATCTTCTGTTAAATTGTCTATCTGGCCGTAAGCTGCAACTGACAAATGTTGATCTTCACACCCTACAACTTTCCTTTAAGATAAACTAGAGACACAGATTGTGAGAATATCAGAATAAAATAAGCGAAGACAGGCGCATTACGGATCGCAAAACAAACAGCTGAATGGAGAAAGCTAAACATGTCTCTAGAAAATCTCTCAGAAGTAAAACCAAACAACCTCAACAGATCAACATTGTCACACACGTCTTCTCTTTGGTCACCTCTTGTAGTTTGTCGATTATATACACAATCAGACAAAGTGGATGATTTTTATAATGCAATCTGGACTGCAACAATGACGTTTCATAACGCCAATAAACTCATCTGGTATGTAACCTGTTGGATGGTAGTATAGTTAGTAAATTAGTATGTTACCAATAGTAACCCATATACAAAATACAAAAACATTTACAACTATTACATCCTGTGATCGGAATAGAAATCTTCACCAAAAGTCAATGTATACCAGAATCAAATCACACCTATTCTTTTAAGACTTATCCTCTCCCCCAAATTCTTAAACCCAACTCTAAAGAATTCTCTAACGTACTCGTCAATGTGACATGGATGTACTCCGCTTCTTTGTCACATCCAAACGACCAGACACCACACTCCCCTAGTGAGCTACTCGGACGTTACCAATGACACGAGGGTATCAGACGTTAAACGCCCGAAGGTTCTCCTTGAACTAAGCCAGAATTGGAACCCAGACTATTCGCTTTCCTGGTCCCCAAAATGAACATGCTGTACAATTACCATTTACAATTAATCTCTTACTGTAATGTGACGGAGGGTGGGTATGTTATTTGAACTATTTATACCAAGTATAGGGAAGGTTCTTCTCTCAGACAAAGTAGATAAATACATTTTAAAGGTGTATTACGCAAATTTTAGATATAGCTGGCCTTCATTGCAAAAATAAGTTAATACTACATAATGAAAAATGAATATATTGAATATTTCAGTCAAATTACTTTATTCTGACCAAAGGTATTAATGTTTGAGGTTTTGACAAGATAAAGTGCTTAATACTCTCGATTCTCACGTACCAGTGCTACGATAATAAACAAAGTCTCGTTTTGCAGATTAATGTTTAATGAAAATTGCAGAGAATTGATAGAGCTCATCTTGTCAATAACCCAACCCTTCACAAAAAATTGAAATAAAATAATTCAAAACTTTAGTCACTATCGAATTAACTTTTGGAGAAGGGAGAATGGAATTGGTTAAAAACTGTAGCCTCTAAAGCGTTAACAATGTACCCGGACAAGGGGAATGTAACTCCTTAACAGAAGCGTTGAAAATTGATAGGGTTCATCCTCTCATAAACCAAAATATTTAAATCAAATTTGAAAAAAAAATCTGTTAAAAACTGTAGCTTCTATCGCGTCAACAAGGTTTTGTGGAAAGGGGGGGTTACTCATGAACGAAAGAACGCGGTTAGCTGAACATATTTGGGGGCCGTTCTCGCATGAAACCCAATAGAGCCGTGTACGGCTCTGAAACACAATGTTTCATACCAAATTTGAAAAAGAAATCTGTGTTAACGGATGTTCACAAGCTGAATATTGACAGGATTCATGCTCTCATGACCCCAATGCTTCATACCAGATTCGAAACAAATCCATTAAAGGCGTCTGTCACAATCATGTTCACAAGGTTTTTTATAGTATACGCCACGGGAGGGCGTGTCAATAGGGAACGCTAAATACCAAAGATATTAAAGGAACGGGACTCTTAACCACAATAATTCGGATCAAATTTAACGTACATTCGACACAAACTAGGTCATTTCGGGACTGATATATGGTTTAATTTTATTTCAATAATTCGCTTGCGCGTAGGGGTCGTTAGCAGTGGGAGGAAACCGGAGGACCCGGAGAAAAACCCACGAGGTTGGACAGGCGACCCTACTCCTTGTCACGTACAACCGGGGATTCAAAACCACGCCAGTCGACTCAATGACAGACTTTATGATACAGCGCGCGCACGCTAACCATTCAGCCACCACCCCCCCCCCCCCCGCGGATCAAATTTGAACACATCCGTTACAAACTGCAGCCTTGGGGATAGAAACGGCAACGGGCGAATGCCAAAAAAGCAGCTGTCACGTAAGCAGCTTATCTACATGAAAAACTTGGTAAGGATCATCTATGCCTTCCAGAAATCGGAACAATCGTGTTCACAAGCTTGAACAAATCTGCTGAAAAGTACTTTATATCGCGTTCACGGGCTTTTCGCGAAACGTGAACGGGGTGAGGTTAACTCCGGACCGGAAAGTCACAGAAAGTTGAATATCGATAGGATTTCTCCCCTCGCGGCCATAATAACCAAATATGAAAAAAAAAACATCTGTAGAAAGCCATGGTCTATATCGCTATTGTTGATAGACATTACGGTGGACGGACAGCGTGACAACTATATTCGTCCAAACTATGCGTGGACATATAAAAATAATAAACATGTATATATATATACTCTCCCAAAAAAGTAGGGGATACTCAGAAACAATAAAAAAAACTGCGGAAATGCACTGCTGCTTTTATTAGAGGTAACCAGTGTATGTTAATAACGGGCCAATTGCCTACACATGAACAGTTCATATGGGCGGCTTATCTGACATTCCCCATTTCACTCGCAAAGAGATAAACTATCAAAAGTGAAAATGGGGGGTTTTCATTTTTGTCTTAATAATGAGTAATTGCTCCACCAATCCTCAGACATTCAGTAATTCGTCGTGGCATGCTCCTAATCAACCGTTCAATCACGATTTGGTGCAATTTGACCCACTCCTCTTGCAGTGCCACGGCCAATTCTTGCAGTCTTGTCTGTTGACGTTGACGAACGCGTCTCCCGATCATGTCCCTGACATAGGGGAAAGGTCAGGTATTGTGACTGGCACGGGCATTATCACCTTGAAAGATGAAACGTCGACCTGCATGTTGAGCAAAGGCCAGAACTATCAGTGCCAGGATGTGATCACGGTAGTAACACACCAGTGACCCTTCCTTGAAAAATATGCAAGTCCGTTCTGCCAGTCATGTTGATTCCTCCCCACACCATAACAGACCCACGCCAGAATCTGTCATGCTGTGTGACGTTAACGTTAGCATGACGCTCATTTACACGTCATGTGCTGGCGAGTTAATGGAGCCACAACATGCGGTCGTCGCGCATGCAAAAGGGCTGCATGTAGCCGATATCTAATCGTTTGGGATGTAACTCGAATTCCTGTAACTTGGTACAGAAGTTTACAGAAAGCTGATTGGCCGTTTGTCCTCGATTTCGCAGGACCTGTGTACGAATGTATCGATCCTGGGCTTGTGTATTGACTCTAGGACGACCTGAACGAGGTCTATCATCAACATTGTGTGTTTGTTGGTACCGGTTCCACAGTCTGCTGATCACAGACTGTAACACATTAAGCATATTGGCTACTGCTCGCTGTGTAGAACCCATTTGAAGCATGCCAATAGCACTTAGACGTTCATCATGTTGAAGACGTCTCATTCCAAATTAAACGTAACACACTAAAGCAAAGATACGCTAAACAGTAAATCGTATGTCAAATTTGACAATGAACCCCTCCCACGTGTATGGCGCTATTGTGTGTCGCACGTGCAGCTCAGTGGTTCTGTTAGGGCGTTAAGTTCTTTATCTGTGAACATACTCTCAAAGCATGTCAAGTGTCCATGACTATTTATCATATCACAACCTGCATAGGTATTTGCATTTCATTAGCCCCTACTTTTTTTTGGAAGAGTATATATGAATGCTTGGCCTATATATTGGCAAGCAACGGATCATACTGTTACAGGGCAAAATCTTTAGTCGGTACATTAATGTTGCTGAAAATCAATAGAATTTTATGTGTTAAGAATTTAAGTAAGGCATATAAATTCAATACAGATCTGATCATACCGGTTTCTCTAATTTGAATAATCCATCTAAATTCCATATAGATAGGGTGGTAATGTTTTGTCGTTAGAGTCCCAATACAGTTCCACAAGGTTCGTTACTCTATAAATAATTTATGGAAATTGCTGAAGATCAAGAGCTTTCATAAGATTTCACAGAGTGAAACGAAGGCCAATACTCTTGGCGTAATGAACGGAAACTGTTGAAATTCAATAGGTTCCCTTGTGAAAATGAGGTGTTATGTCTTAATTATCACAAGCTATATTAAAGCTATTGTAATGAAAATTCACCACCTCTCGTTATCACGCCAACTCGGTCGCGGTGCTGGAATTGGACACAGTCGTGTTACACTATTCATTTCATCAACTAATACAATAGACAGTGAATTTCGTGGTATGCTTTAAAATATAAAATACAATTAAAACTAGAACTGCGATGCAGTTACCACATGCTTCACTGGTGCCATGTTACCCTTGAACTGACATCACTTCCCGTACCAATGAAACCAAACAGATTTCCACATGAGCATGACACACATGGACGCCAAATAACCTGTTGATAAAACAACTAAAGGATATGAAATGAAAAGAAATTAAAAACGTTTTTAATACATTAATATTTAGATTGTCTTCACATGCATTAGTGCTACAGGTTTATGAAAGTTATGAGGAAATATTTGAACCAGCGGTTGCCAGGCAAGATACGCCCACGTTTTGCAAGAGACGGATAGATATACTAAAAAAAGGGCGATTTTTCGTACAATCAGGGACCATAATCCAGGAACTTATTGTCTGAAATGGGCGAGTATGAAAATGGACTGCAATATTTGGGATACAAAGAAATATTTTAAGTTTCATCAAAATTGAATAAAAATTGTGACTTCTAGAGAGTCCACAACCTTGGTATTACATACTTTTACACTATTTGCGTACGACGGGCGGCCATTTTGTCCGACAGTTTTGGTCCGATATATTCAAACGGTTTTGTAAATCGAATAAAAAATGTGACCTCTAGAGGGACCACAAGCTAAAAACGCGATTTTTCGTACAATCAAGGGCCATAATTCAGGAAGTTACGAACCGATATGCGCGAATATAAACCGGAACAAAAATATTTAAGTTTTAAACATGTATTTCAAGTAAATGCGAAAAATCTTAAAACGTGATCCTGGCAAAATTGGTTGTTTCTCAGCACGGGAAGTTGTTAGAAACAATTTTTTGATATCTATATGATCGTATTAATTCATACTATTTGTCCATTGAAATCACATATCATAATTGTAAACGAATAATGAATATCACTCACTTCAAAATGAATATTTGTTTTGGAGACTAAAAATACAGTTTTACAAAATGACATTACTTCCGGTAATAATGAAAATGTTAAATTAATTTTATGAAATAATAAATGGCATTGGGCATCACAATAATTGACACTTTTACAGACAAAAACCTTCAAAAATGACTTAGAGAACCCCGTCTATTTCTCCGCAATTGAACAAGTTAGAAACCATTTTCTGGTATCTATATGACCGTAAAATAATTTATAAATATACAGTAAAGAGACAAGGAATATTATATACTTATAAATATATACTACAAAGTGACAAGAGCCAGGGTGTATTGTATTCTTCTAAATATGTACATTAAGGAGACAAGAGTCAAGGGATATTATATCTTATTTATATATACAGTAAGGCGACAGGGGATATTATATATTTATAAAAATGCACAGTAAGTATAAACTTATATATTTATAAACATTTACAGTAAAGAGACAAGCTAGGTCATTTCTGGACTAACATATGGTTCAATTTTATTTTAATAATTTGGTTGCGCGTAGGGGTCTTTAGCAGTGCCAGTGGGTTGGGGGACCACAGGACCAGGTGAAAAACCATGAGGTTGGACAGGCGACCCAACTCCTTGTCATTTACAAGAGGGTAATCGAATGACCTTATTGTTTCACGCGCACCCTGTTAGTGAACTTTATTCTTGATTAGAATGTCATTGTCCCGGATATGAATCTCGACATGGGTTGAAAAGAACCTAACGGATTCTGCTAGCCCGAGTCCCAATTGGCAGAGGTAAAGCCTGCGGTAGAAAAATGTACATAGTTGTTCGATTCATGCGAAAAATCGATGTCCCCCCCCCCATGCTCACTGATGTGCACGTAAAAGAACACTTGGCAGTAGAAAAAACTGAAGACAAGTTAAAATCCCACAGTCCTCCCACGGATTGTCCATGTAATTATAGTAAATAAAACAACCTAGTGTTAGTCTCAGAATAACATAAGATAAGTATCATCAAGATGTTAAACATTATTCCATTTAATATAACAGGTGTGATTTGATTTTAATACACAATGACTTTTAGTAAAGATTTCTATTCAGATTACAGGACTATACAGGCCTAAATATTTTCTATTTTGTTAAACAGAATACATTATCTGTCTTGCCATCTACTTTACTCCGTATGAAATCCACCAGGCTTCTAACAGGCCATTTATAACAACTGATAAACCATCAAGGTTGTAAATCAGAAGTCGGCCATCTTGAGTGGTGTCCATCTTGTGTTATATCGTCTTCAGCTTGTATAGCTGGGATATGAGGTTATGACAAATGTTATACCTTACAGGACCCCATGCAATATACATCGAATTCTAAAACTCCGCTTCTTTAAGATAACTAGTGACCAGAAAGATATACAAAGTCCATAATCATAGATTAGTCATGGACTGCCAACTACCCGTCATAAGAAATAACTGGATCCGGAGGTTAACATATACGTGACACCAGGAATATTCACAGAAGAAAGCAACCAGAAACGATGTGCCACATTAGAAATATACTAAAATAAAACACGAAAGGTCTATACCATAGTGTGAATCACTAGTAAATCTCCAAGAAGTAAATCAAACAACAATACTATAAACATTGTCATAAACCTCATCTTCTGTTATCTGGCTGTAAGCTGTAACTGACAAATGTTGATCTTCACACCCTACAACTGTCCTTTAAGATAAACTAGAGACATAGATTGTGAGAATATCAGAAAAAAGCGAGAAAGCTCATACCACGGGTTGCTAAAACGGTCGCATGAGGAATGACCAGTCTCTAGAAAATCTCCTAGAATTAAAGCCAACAACACCAACAGATGAACAATATCACACATATTTAGATAGGGAGAATTGGTTTCTTTAAACTGATGAACTCTATTAATAGAATGATGACATCTTAATTATCTAAACGATAATTTATGATAAATGTTGACACTACAAATACTGTTCTTTCTGATAAACTATCGGAACAGTTTTTGGGTATCGGAAACGACTACGCGTGGACAAACGGCTGCATTGGAAAAACTAATCATGCCTCTAGAAAATCTCTTAGAAGTAAAATCAAACAACCTCAACAGATCAACATTGTCACAACACTTCTTCTATAATGCAATCAGGACTGCAACAATGACGTTTCATAACGCCAATAAACTCATCTGGTATGTAACCTGTTGGATTGTAGTATAGTTAGTAAATTAGTATGTTACCAATAGTAACCCATATACAAAATACAAAAACATTTACACCTGTTACATCCTGTGATCGGAATAGAAATCTTCACCAAAAGTCAATGTATATCGGAATCAAATCACACCTATTCGTTAAAGTGGAATGGGGTTCAATGTCTCGTAGATATTTACTCAAGTCATTTTGAAACTAACACATGGTTATATTTTGGTCACTATGGTTCCACTTGAAATTTGGGGGAGGGGAATTTAGTCGAATGGTGGCATTTCCGCTTACTCTTCCTCTTTTTCCGACTGTCAAGAGTTCTCATACGTACTCGTCAATGTGACATGGATGGACCCCGATTCTTTGTCACATCCAAACGACCAGACACACTTCACTTGCGAGCTACTCGGGCGCGTTACCCAAGACAGGTATGGGACCTGAGACATGCAAATCACGAGTAAAGTTTCCCGACACGATCAAGATTCCATGGTCCATAATCAAAGGAATTCTTAAGCCCAAGTTAGTCACTTATTGGATTTGACTTAAAGATGCATGATGTAAGATTTAGATAAAGAGCTAACAGTTCCTGCTATAATAGTTCCAAATAGATAATTCAAAATTAATATATTGAAAATTTCATTCAAATTACTTTTCTCTGGGCCAAGCTATCACTGTTTGAAGATTTGACAAGATTCGGCAAATATCGTTTATTACCCTAGCAATGTTACTTGTTAATCGAGACTCAGTCTCGTTTTTAAATTTTTAAATTAAGTCATTAAATGGCGATCGTATTTAAATCGATTTAAATATCTGCTATCCAATTCAAATGTCAGTTGAAGTGAGAAATGTCCACTTTACTTTAAGTGACCTATAGGAGGTATTTAAAGTTAAGTGGTGTTGTAATGACAGCACACAATGTTGCAGCGATCCTATAAGGAAAATTTTAAAATGAAATGAAATGGAGTTTAACGTCCTACTGTTCTGCTCCTAACCTGGGCTAGAGAAGACGGGCATACGCCATACAGTGTGCTATGAGGGAAATTTTGCCCGGACAGCGGCACTACGGCCTACTCTTATATCGAATTCCAACTGCCAAGGGATCTTTTACGTGCACGCCAATGTGTACACGGGACCTCGGTTTTTCGTCCCATCCGAACGACTAGACAGCTTTCCTTGTCAGCCCCTCCGTCCTGCATCACTGACAAGGGAGAACCACGCTGGTCTCATTTTCGTTTTCATCACCAGCGTTGATGTTGCAGTGCCATAATAATAATAGTACATAGGTAACTACCAACGAGATATTTAAAGATGGGTTCCCAGAAAAGTATTTATCGGGTGGTTATTTCCAATAAAAGTATGGCAATTTTTTTATATATGGAAAGTAGAGATATCAAATCTTACTAGAAAATTACTAGATTCCCCGAAAAACACTCATGGAGCGTATACAGTACAAAAATATAAGGGTTCCCCTAATCGATTTACAAGTTGATTAACTTTATGAAGAGTTAGACGTACAACACTTTCTGAGATAAAAATGACAGAAAAAGACGTGGGTAGTGGATAATCCGAGAATTTAATTAGGATTCGATATTTGTAATAAATAGTAAGCGATTAAAGACAGCATCGTCTTATGTATGCAATGAATTCTCCTCTGACTTCCAAGAGAGGTACGTCACGTGACGTAAATATGACCTGGTTTGATCGAATTTTTATAGCAGGGCATTCCTTCGCAATTACAATGTTTGAGAAGGATCTGAAGCAAAATTATGACAAATTAATTAGTTTTTAGTCCATATATACCATAAAATCATCCAGTTTGTACGCGGGCATGTATCTTTAAGGATATATTTGTTCCCGTTAATTTATCATGATCGTATCGCTTATTCATGTTTTCCACGGCTGTCACATAATAAAGCTGATGTGATAAATGATTTTTAAAATATTGACAATGTGATGGCATTTCATTGTAGTTTCAGCGGAAATTTATACTACAAGATTTCTATTTATATAACTCATTCCCATATATACATATCAGTATTTAGCTGCGGATTGGCAGTAGTAGTTGTTTGCAACATGTTGTTGTCTTCGTTTGTATATAAATTTACAAATACATGTATATTATGATGATGACTGCTGACGGACGCGTAACACCAATGTTTTACATTTAATTACTTATTGTGTTTTAATCTTAGGTGAAAAACAACGGCACATGCATCTTTCGACCTTATTTAGTACACGTAATGGGTTTCTGACGTGTAGGCACTAAAAGATTTCTATGAATTTCCCAAATATTAGATTGATAAACAATACCGAATGGTTTGTTCAGTCTAACTTAAAGCCAAAAGGCGCTGCGTATTGGTAAGAAGAAGATGTGGTCATCTATTCGTTATAGATTGTTAAAATAATAAAGATTACAATTTCCGACATTATAGGCCTACTACCATAAACTGCAATTGAAATCTATTAAACTGAAAAAAATAACAAGTGTTCGTGAAATGCATAGGGTGTGTACTATCATAAAATAGTCATGATACGAGCGTATGGTCATATGTTACAATATAACATTTTATCAAACATTTCCCTACCAGTGACAACTAAGATTTTAATAGAGAAGTGGTGCTCTTAAGGGGAATAACTTCCCATCGAAATCAGAAATTCATGATATTTGGCAATATAGGGTATTCCGGAAGTTAGAAATTTAGGTTTTTTGGCAATCGTTAAGTTAAGTGTGAAGTTAAGTTTTTCACATAGCCACGAATACTGATTTACGGCAACACACCTGACCCTGTCTCTCGGTGTACATTTAGAAATTAGGACAATTTAATGGAACAGAATTTCGCAATTAACACAATATTACTGCAATGAAATGGGAAGCGGGTTAGTTAATGTTTTAGAAAATAACCTTGTTATTGCCGATCTATCATTTTGCAACTCAGGTAGTAGCTATAACTAAATAAATGCAGAATTCCAGGAACTCTCATATCTCTTACGTTCTTTTGACTTCAAATACTTCGAACTATCATACACCTGAAGATATAAAAATATTAAAATTATAATGTTCTACCTAAAACATCGTTTTATTACAGATTTAATAGCAAACAGTGAGGGTTGCAACTAACCCACGTTTATTCACCAACCAGCAACATTGGCACCCAATCAGCTACCAACCACACATAAGGCATGTGGAACTACAACGCTTTTTTATTAAAAATAAATATTCACCTTTTTAATTACTAAATAAAAAGGAATATTATAAAAAATGGACTGGTTTAGACATTTCTGGCGTTGGTTATAAAAACAATCAGAACTTGGCTTTGAAGATTACCTGATCCATGATACAAAACTGTCTCATCATCTTCACCCAGCGGTATGGTCATCATCTCTACCATCTACATACACCCAATCATATCTCTGTCTCTGAACTCTTAATACAAAAGAACAAAAATAAGTAAATTATTTGCAAACTTTCCCAATGAAATATGGCATGAAGTTTTTCAGAAATATTTTTAAGTAATCACGATTTAACAAATTTATACTGTAAACATACAAACAGAATAGTATGTTAATGCCAGTAGGGTAGGGTAATTTGTCGCCAGATATTATTACTCCGACCTCATAACTACAAACATATAATTGGTTTTAACCCAAGAAAAATATATGTTGACCTGACATCAATTGATTTCTCAAAAGAATCATTTATTCATTTATAAGGACAGTCCAGAATAAGATAAATATATCACGTACATGGACCTCTATCATACATCAAACATCTTGTTTAAACAAAAACATATCTTTCAGCAAAACATATCTTTCAGCAATGAGGTAACCTGAAATCATGGTCCATGCTGAAATCAAAAACAAAATAATTTCATATGCATCTCTGTTGTAAAAATATACACGTAATTTTTGTGGTTTGTTTTATTGATCTTGACTATTATTTTGATATGAAATACTTTATGGGCTTGGAATGAATATGACACGTGAAAAGCGCTCCTCTAAGTGTGAAAACATTATAACATTGTCAGACGAAACAAACCACAGGCACCTGTAACGTGGAAAATATTTCAAAAATAACATCAAGCTATGTCTCAAGTCTGCTACGTCCATGTTCGTAAGCGAGATTATCAAATTACTGATCTGACTCCGATTTCTAGCTCAGGGGCAAATAACTCGTCTGAAAAAAGATTCTCTTTCAGTAGATATAATAATACCAAGGTAAGAAACGGGTTGGGATTAAATAATTGGGATCAAAGTTCACTACTCAAGTGTCAACCAGTCACAATACTCACTAAATTTCGCTAGGTAGACAATCGAGACTACGATGACGTTTAAAAAATTTCCACGTGACGTAAAGAGGGTCACGTGGATAATTTCAAACACTTTAGTCACAACTTAATGTTTTTTTGTGAATGATTTCCAAAATTACAGGTGCCTATGATGGGGTTACTCTTTATGACCACTGACTAGCGAACAATCCCAGCAAGTATTGAAAAGAATCTTGAAAAAATAACTTGTAGAGTGTTTACACGAATTATTGTGAATGGGCATGGGTGACAGCAATGTGGGAATATAAAAAGAGAAATCTTTCTTCTAGAAAAATGACGTTTACATATTTATTCAAATCAAACACTTGTAGAAAAGCTCACCGGTAACTTATTATACTAGATTTTGTCTTCTTCCAATCTCCATCACCATGGTCTTTAATTACCACCCTTTTTGTTGCATGAGATTATTCTCGAGACTAGAATGTAAAAATTGGTTGACATTGTATATCAAAAACAAAAGATCAAACCAGTCACTTAGTATACTGTCTGTTTTGTATGTGGAGAATTTGATGGGGCGATACAACGGGATAAAAACTGCGGTGCCTTCACCCATTTTGTTTCAAACCGTGAAACAGAGAGTATATTTATATATTTTCTCATTGGTGCATGGGGAAAAGAACGCGGTTATTTGATTTTTCGAAAACAAATATTTTCTGTCTGTTATTCTGTTTTTACAAAATTTGTGATTTTCATTTTTTATCTGTTTATTTGGCTGTTAAATCAAGTAATGCTTACTATCAAACATTGTTGATTTTTTTCCCTCTGTGAGCTACCGCCAACACTATTTATGTCGTGATAGTGGTTTTACTTCAATGTCCATTATTGTACATCAGAGTTTTTGCTTTTTTTAAATACGAACATATCTTTAAAAAACAGGTAGAACAAAATAGAAATCAAAAATTTAGAAAACTCACATAAAGCCGCAGCAATAATGCATATTTAATTAAAAATCTATTTATACTTACCTAAAGAAAATAACCTCCCTTCTGTTGGTCAGCTAATTTAAAATTGAACTGTCCGTTTGCGAGTTGCCCAGTGACACAACCCAATATTCACGTGATCTGCCCGCTCGGTTACCCAGACGCTTACGGTGTATCTCTTCCGCAGTGCGTCTGGATAAAAGAATCATGATGAGATTTACTTCACAAAAGGTGATCTGTAATCTGTGGTTGGAAAACAATGAACATTGTCAGTGATTGGATAGTTTGAGGCTTTTGACCTCACTTTATATCAATCAACATTAAACACAACATTAAACTTACAGGTTGAAATGAAATGGGGTTTAAAGTCCTACTGTTCTGCCCCGACTAGGCTAATGAAGACGGGCATACGCCATACAGTAGCTACGAGGGAAATTTTGCCCATACAGCAGCATACGGCCTACTCTTATATCGAATTGCAACTGATTAGGGTTCTTTTACGTGCACGCAAATATGTACACGTGACCTCGGTTTTTCGTCTTATCCGAACGACTAGACAGCCGTTCTAACCAGACCTCCGTTTTGCACAACTGACACGGAGAAACCATGTGCGTTTTACTATGTTTTGAATCTGATGGCAGATAACATTAAAACTAAATAAGTTGGACTCCATTCAAGCGAAACTCGTGTACATGGTAATGTCAGTTGAGAAAGGGGACCAAAGGATCACGGCATGCATAGCTGTCGAATTTTGCTTCTTTATCAATTCTTTCGCAACCGGGGATTCTGACTGGTAATTCTGCCCACAATGATTTCCATGCGCGTCATTTATTTATCATTCCGGTGATCTTAATCTTCATTATGACAAAGAGTCTCGTAAAAATTTAGAAGGGGGTTGACGATCTCAATATTTTTCAGAGGCTGTTTACATGTTTACGGCGCTAGGGAACCTGATTCGCAACTAGAATGCCCCGGATTCAAATATATCAAAAGCCTAAAATGGGTTTTAGCATTTACCGACCACTCCTAGAAAATGCCAGTTCGTGGATTTCCGAGTCAAGGGTGTTTTTGAATACGACATTATGTACGAAATTAATTACCTCCTATTGAGATTTTCCATTCTTTTTAATATAAAGATGACAATAAAATAATCAGTCCTCCGACACACTTACTATGGGAGAAATATTTTGAAACAAAAACTACAACCAGATAGTCTAAAATCCATAGCATAATACATGTAGTTCGTAACAGTGCCTGGTTTTCTGATCTAGAAATAGCTCGTGACAAAGTCTACATAGTTGAAGCTGGTACATTTAACGTCCATTCAACACAAACCATGTCATTTTGAAACTAACGTATGGTTCTATTTTATTTCAATAATTCGCTTGCGCATCGGGGTCTTTAGCCGGGTTGGGGGGGGGGGAACCGGAGGACCGGGAGAAAACCCACGAGATTGGGCAGGCGACCCAACTCCTTGTCACGTACAACCGGAGAATCGAAACCACAAAATGCCTGATTTCTAGAGCTTCGCTCGTTTATTTTGAAACCATATTTTCATTTGCGATTCGTTCAATTTCAGTTCCTCTGCGAGTTCTTTTCGTTAATTTGTGTCGAGTGGACGTTAAACCCCATTTCTCTCTCTCTCTCTCTCTCTCTCTCTCTCTCTCTCTTTTCGTTAAGGATCATTTAAATATGTTTTCCCCAAATCCGCATTGAAGTTTGGACAGTTGTTTGAAGCGAAAAGCTGTTCGTCTTTTTTCTTCCGATTTCGCCCCATTCTTTCGAATATCTTTCCAAGTTCTGGATCCTGGTAAATAAAATATTGTGTACTTATTTTAAATTGTTAAATGTTGATGTTCAGTAGGCGTATATCCACTTCTGTATGTTAATGTGTAATTATAGTCCAAGTCACCCCAAATAAGGACTTGCGTGGATATTGAACTCAGAATTTGCCAGTTCGATGACGGGATTTTCGAGCGTGTTTACCCTTTATGAATTGGGCGAAAACCCCTAAGTCCTGTGTACACGTTGCACGTAAGAGAATCCCTGGCAGTTGAAATTCAATTGCTGTCCGAGCAAAATTTCCCACAAAGCACATTCTACACAAAAATCTATAGTTGAAATTATAAGATACGTTTAAGTGACCGCGCTTTAAACAATCTCGGAATATGCCGAAACACCCCATTACGTATACTATTGGTATGTATTTTGTTCATATAATGTTTTATGTCATTTTTATCCAAACTGTCTTGATATGAGACGAGAAAAAAGGCAAGAACTAGTCGTTCCTCAGTCGAATATATTACCGAACAATCCAAAAATTTATATGACATCATTTGAAGAAATGGCATTAAGAACATCACCAATTCACCCCTACTGCTGGTCTTCATTGGGTCAACTGGCGCGATTTCGATTCCCCAGTTGTACGTGACAAAGTTAGGCTATACTCTCTCATTTAAAATATTAACATTTTTTAGATGCAATGAATTTATTGAAACCCAGATGTTATTGATCTACGATATAAGTTACTGTCCACTACATATATACACCTGTTTAATTACAGACTAAATAAATCCCACGTGTAGTGACAATGCTGTTTATTAAATAGAATTCGCACAGTCAGCTATACGAAGGTATATAAGACCTTGTGTTTTCTGTAGTAAAAGATACTTGATTAGAAAGAGACTTGGTTAGGAGAGCATAGGCGAGCGGAGGCGAATGGAGGGGAGTCCATTCGCTTCCTTGGCAGAGTGTAGCAAGATGCAGTGCAGTGAGTCGCTGGCTAGATGTGGAAAGTACAATTAAACAAAAACTCCCCACATTCAACGTGTGACACATACTCTCTTCTCTGCTGCATATTTTAGAACAGCCCTTGCCCGTCTAGTATTGTCCATGGTTGTATTTGTAAGTCATTGACTGATTAGGACGTATCTTTAACTGCCACTCTGACATTTCACGTTGTCAGTCCCAAAATATCGTATGATTAACAAACACGTTGACAGTAACAAAAATTGGGTTTCTGCAGTTTTATATCAAGCTGGATACTTATGGTACAATGCATAAAAGATTACAATAAAGTCATTCTGTCAATTCCAATCCACCCATACTCACTGGGCGTGTCTGCTGATAGAAATTGCTACATCTCCCCCCCCCCCCCTGGAATCCAGGGGCTGTCTGACGAATACTCAAAGATATGATAGTCTTGTGGATTAAGGTTTGTACCTTCAATTTTCTAGTTGGTAAAATATGACGTAAGTTATTATAACATTTGGTTAATTTGCCTAATGACGTCGAAAACCACCCTTATGTGAACAGTGCAAACTTACACCAGAAGTGTCACACGTGTTATTTTATTATTAACCTAGAATATTAAATGTTTACCAAATTATAATTGTTTTTTTTATGTCGAAATCCGTCACACATTGTTTGAGTGCATGAGATGTGAATCCAATAATTAGTTTAAGATACAATATATTAATAATTTAAAGAGTAAGAATTATACCAATAGTCTTACAAGAACGACAGAACGGTTGACTTAATATAGTGATGCACCGTGTTTATGTTATAGTTTATGATCCTGATGTATTTAAGTTGCTGTTTGATTCATGTTCCTGTGTATTTATGTTCTTGTTCCCGATGTAAATAAATCCTATATTTACGAGACTGGTTTTCTGTTATCAGTAAAAGTGTTACAGGGCTCCGTACTCATGTGATCTGTGGACAAAATCCAAAAGAAATGATTCTTGCTTTTTATGAAAGGTCTAGTTGAGTACAACTTCAGAAAAAATATTCACCAAAATCGGCCCTGGCCAAAAAGTTACAGGGCTAGCGTTCTGGTTTTCGTACCAATCCGACAAATTCTTCATATTTTTCGGCATGCTGAGAATATATTTATGGATCAGAAATGCTTTCCGCTATTAGACCATCGACAAACATGTTGCAAAATGCACAGCATAAAAATGACAATGACCAGACGTTTTCCTTAGTGGAGTACCCCAGCCAGAAATCTAATCGCTCCATCCGAAAAGCTAATGTACATTACCACATGACTAAAGTATTAAATGTATCTGAAAACCATCAACATGTCCAAAGGAATAATAAATGGCCACTCCCAAGCATTTCAGTGTTAAAGTACCCCTGCCATGCGGACCGTACAAGCTGTAAATTTGACCGTTCCCAACGATAATTATCTCACTGCGCTCACTGGAACTCTTTATCTGACCATGATATTGCATCTCATGATTCTGACCATGAACCCTGGGCAGAAGAATCCAATTGTGATCAAGATGATACTAGTGTTTTTTTTACTGCTCACCGACTCTTGAATTATCTAATACGGAACATTTCAGACATGTCACATATAAATCATAGGTTACTAAGATGGTTATTTCTGACAACAGTTCCATGACCATCCTCTCGTCGTTATTAATAAATGCAAAAAAGTGCATGTTCTAATTACCTGAATGCCAGCGTCACCAGCTCGCCTTCACATTACCTTCTGATTGAAGCCAATGCCAAACTATATACCCTTGTGAAAAGCCACCAAGCCTAGAAGATCTACCAACTAAAACTCAACAACCAGGCACCTGCTAAAACATCCCAGAATGAATATATTACCAAAACTGTTATCAATCTTAGCCAACGTATACCCTCCAGACAGGTGACACCGAATCTTTCCACTATCACACGAACGTCAAGTTTGTATCAAAAACCAAACTTAGAACCATGATGATATCGCCATTATTGAGAAGAGACTACGACAGTCTGCAATATCATCTACAAAACCCCAAAACACCCAACAACCACACCAAAGAGAACACGGAGCCCTCAACGAACTTAAGGAAGGAAGACAGGACCCACCATCAACACAGTACCTGCGAACCAGGAAGGCAGCTGTAATAGTGGATACAACTGACTACGTCAGCACCGTCAACACACTTCAAGACCAAACAACCTACACACGGGTAGCGAAAGGCCACATTTCTGCTCATCAAACTAAACACCTGAAACACAAATCGTCTGCCACCACCAAAACCCACCCAACGCCCGATAAATGTGTACTCAAGAGACTATTCTGACATGACTCCAAAGATTTCTGTGATGCCATCAATGCAAGCTCGTCTCCTACGATGTTGTCAACTTGATCACGAGCCCCACTCCGTACTAGACCACCTCAAAAGACAGCATAACGAAATTAAGTTCACCATGGGAACAGAAAGAATCTTCCCTTTCTAGGTGTCATTGTCCGAAAAAACAACAAATCGCTCCAAACCAAACAAACCCAACCATCCGTATCAGACCAAGAAGGCCATCATCACGACACTCCCAAAGATTCAACTGTCAATGGTTCTATTTCTATGTGCACGGGACCTCGGTTTGTCTACCGCCCAAACCACAAGACACCAACCCTCGAATTTAGTTAGTGTGATTATGAACCTTATAATATTATAAGGTCCATGTTGTGATGGGCTCTGAATAAAGGGAGGTGACTTATTCAATAACTCCACAAACCCATTAATGTTTATCCCAGATCTATTGTTGAGAATGGCTAAGATCTTTTCGGGCAATTTTTGTAAGCCCTTCCTGAATTGCTACACCCCCTATTTTCAAAACATAGAAATGCCTGAATGCAATGTAGGACCCTTCGTTTTTATATTTAGCAGCATAAATTCTATAAGATGCTTATATGCGCACTTTCAACTTGTTATAAGGACAACGGGTATTACTCGAATATCTTACACAGACATACTTTCACCATAGATGTTGCTGCATCAGACACACGGAAACCAGACTTAAGATCAACCTTGCTATAGACAAATGATGTTTGGAATTCTCACCACCATACATAAAAACAAACAAGATTTTAAAAAATATATATATATATCTTTATGTACTGGTACATGAACAATATAAATATTTATTATATCTGTAACCAAAATTTTATACTATATCTATAACAATATAAATATTAACCTTATCTAAAATATAATTTACTATATCTATAACAATATGAATATTTACTTTATCTATAAAAATATAAATATTTACTATATAACCATATAAATATACATTATAACAATATACTATATACATATGAATATTTACTATATCTATAACAATACTATATATATATATTTGGGGTTCGTCAGATATTACAAAAGTCTGGAATGGTTCTTCAAATCTTTAATACTGGAAACTTATAATAATAATTATCTACATACACTTACAGGACCGCAGATAACCGACTAGTACCAAATGCTTCTAAGTCAGATAGACCTAAAAGACTAACGTATCAAGTACAATCACATATTTAAATGGAATTACTTCTAATCACTTGGCTAGATCAAGTGTTGACATAAATAAGCATTGATGTAATAATGTACAATATGAGAAATAAAACAATGGTAAATAAAACCATTAATATATTAATGATACAACTGGCATGTTCACGAGACATGTTACTTTCTATCTACGGGTATAAAAGTTTTATAAACAATAAGGGATTATAATAAATTAACATGCCATAAGCATTACATAACATTTCATCATTGGCTTGTCACCTTTCAATAGCACACATATAATTCATGTTTTAAAGGAACAGAATAGTTATTGTCTCGAGAGTTTATAAATTCAATTTGAAGGCTTTCACTTTTATAATTAATAATGCTTTATCTTAAATATTCAAGATTTAAATTATAACATGTAACTACTATAACCTGCACGGTTATACACAATATGATTTTACTATATCTATAAAAATATAAATATTTACTAAACTATAACAATATAAATATTTACTATCTTATGTACAAGATATTTATAATTACTATATCTATAATAATATAAATAATACAACAACAATATAAATATATACTATAACAATATACTATATCTATAACAATAAAATTATATGTATAACAATATTAATATTTACTAATAATATACAAATAAATATATACTATAACAATTAACTATGACCGTAACTATGTCCAGAAGGGGGCGTGGCAAACTTTTTAAAAAGTTTTTAGTTTTTATGGGCGACCTGCAGAATGGTTACCGGACCACCCCTGGGGTATCCCCCTTGGCCGATCACCCCCACCCGTGACACCTGGACACGACAAAGTGCGAATTACTGACTTTATGCCAAAGCTGCCAATCGCATTCTCGATCCAACACGTTTTTACGGCCATTAAAAGGTCCGTGAGGCCGGGTAAAGGGGTCCTCACAAACATGCGTCACCCCTGGTCAAGTAGAAAGCAGCGATCACAGATTCGTGGGAGGATTAAAGTGCTGTTCCCTCATCGAAGACCCAGGGGTTCAAAACATCGTTTTTCGGGGTGTACGGACAGGGGAATATCCCAAGAGACGCAGATTCAGAGAGATGGGACCCTGGGGTATCTCAAGCGCAGGACCGGGGTCGATTACAAAAATGGGACGTCAAGGTTAATTCTGCGACAGAGTGAATGACACTGTTGAGTTTGGCTCACGATTGGCGTTGTTCGGCAAGAGCACAGGTATAGCCTAGGTGGGACTGCCTTGTGGCGCAAGTGAAAGAAAACTAAAGACCACCAAGGGGCTAAGCGAGGAATTCCTTTACCTCGCGAGGGTGTTCGAGGACAGATTCAGTATTGAGTTTAACTGGGGCGGTGTGCCATGTGAAAGCACGGCCTATCTATCCTTTTGTGTCGTCTTTCGGGCGACGATGGGAGAGCCCACTATAATTGACTTGTGGCAGCCAGGCGTTCTTAGCGACGTTGCTTTTTGATCCTTTGATGTCGGCTCTTCCTATCATTGCGAAGCAGAATTCGCCAAGCGTTGGATTGTTCACCCACCAACAGGGAACATGAGTTGGGTTTAGACCGTCGTGAGACAGGTTAGTTTTACCCTACTTGTAGGGAATATTTCGAGCTTGTACGAGCGGGTAGGGCTGACTAGTATGAGAGGAGCATTGGCTCGGGATTGAAAGCGTTGGTGCTTGATGGTGACCGCCATTGGCGGCGTATGCCTCTCGTTGACCGGCAACGGAACGATTAGGCCCATCGCCGCCCTCCCGGGGCGAATTGTGTGGTGTGTGTCCGACCTGTGTGTTTCGGCAGGTGTCTTTCGAAGGCAGGTAAATCTGCTTGCAGACGACTTGTGTTTGTGCGAGGCGTTGAGACTTGTCCCTCGACTAGGAGATTCGTCCGCGGTAGACGGACTGAGCTCTCGGTTTCGCCCACTCCTTACAACGCCGCAAGAACCGAGACTGGTGATTCTCTCGCCATTGGCTTCAATGTTATAGCCTATAATATTTTTAAACTTCAGTGATTTGGATTATGACTATCTGATGGTCTTAATCATTATACCCACAGAATACCCCAAATTAGCTGAAAAAAATTTGAAGGGCTTCGCCTATCTCCATTTTTTTCTGTGCGAGAGCGAAAGAATCTGTGACGTATATTTCTTTGGCAGGTAATTTCCCTGTTTGCTTCCAGATCCTTTCGCCTCAAAATCATTTAATTAACAGAAAGAGAACTAATAAAGCGAATTCCTGATTTCACATTGTCCGCGTTTGTAATCAATTTACAAAATGTATCCTTTGTTGAACAAATGCCAAAAAGTTCCAAGGGTTTGTCGCATTTAACGATGTGTCCAAAGAAATCTATTTTGGCCAAATTGTCGACATTTCTTTTCTTTTACAAAACCGTAAATCTCTAATTTAAATTAGACTCAGCAAGGAATCCCTAAAAAGACCAATTGATCGAGAAATAGTTTTGGTTTTTGTCCTTGAAACCAACCAACTTTCTGATATGCACACTAAATTGTAAATACATACATATTTTTTAATAAGTATGATGATTGGTTGGTTAAATTCGTATCATTGTGTCACGATGTTATCTATTCTGCTACAATATTGTCATCGTCTAAGATCAATTATTGACTAAAACCAATAATTTGAGCATCATTATCCCTAAATTATAGGATATCGTACCTATTACAGACCAGTAATAGTCTAATAGCCCATCAAACCCAATTTATGACAATCAGAGGTATTGATTATCAGGAATAACGCGACCTGTAGGAAGATCGGCGCAATTTTAAACATCATAACTAACAACTTTAGTTAGCTATTGTATAGTAAATCAAGCTTTTATTTTTTTAGTATAAAGAAATCAATATTTTGGGATGGGGGTGCGGGAGGTACTGGGTGAATGTATTGCAATTACAATAATTATCACCTCGTCATCTTTGAAATATTCTAACTGAAGTCAGCCTTGAGCCCAATATTCAAAATTACGCATATAAATTGTGAGTCCGTGTTGAAGCAGGGAGAGTGAGTTCCCTTGGGATGGGGGAGGAGGGGAGTGAGTTCCCTTGGGATGGAAGAGGAAGTATGCGAGAGAGATAAATAATGAGAAGCCTAGTAGAGCCGACTTGTAATTATTCACATTCCTGTGTACAGTTATTGAATTATTGAATAAATATGTTATGAGTACCAACACCACAAAGTGGCGACGAGGTGAACGGTTCTACTGTACTTAGGTCTAGCTACTTTTAACACTTCTACGTTTTATGTCAAGTCAGAATGAGGGTGCACGCCCCTCCATTTTTCCTGCCTACACCCGGCGAGCCGCTTTACACTTGGACTCATTGGAAGAAAATATTCCAGAACTATCTAGTTGCATCGGGGGGCGCAGATTATTCAAATGAACGCAAGAAAGCCATCCTTCTTCACTCCTTAGGCCCGGAGGGACAAATTATCTTTTACACACTGCCACTGGGCACGGCAGATAACACTTATGAGGCTGCATTGGCTGCTCTCGAGCGGCATTTCACACCCGTCGTTAATGTCACCGCCGAACGATACCGGTTCCGATCACGCTCCCAGTATCCTGGTGAAACAGTTGATCAGTTTATTTCGAGCCTGCGAGATTTAATTGCTCGATGCGAGTACGGTGCTTCCACTGATGACATGATCAGAGACCAACTTATTGAAAAAACCAGCGAACTTAAGATACGGGAGCGATTACTACTAGAGCCACAATTAACTTTAGAGACAGCAGTTACGTTAGCTAAACAGGTCGAAACAGCACTGAAGGAATCTAAGTGTATGGCCACTGTACCAGACGATACGGCAGTCCATAAAATCCAACGTTCGCAATTCCGGCATTCAAGGTCACCTAAGAACTATACCTCACCATCATATCCTCAAACGGAAAGGCAGCTTCCAGTCAATGCCTGTTTTCGATGTGGGAGTCGAAACCATTAAGCTAACCATCCTCGCTGTCCAGCTATTGGTCGCGTATGTACAAACTGTCGTCGCATGGGACATTTTCACTCCGTTTGTATGTCAACTAACCAGGATTCAGCTGCATCACCTATCAACACTGTTCATGCCAGTTCGGCTGCTATCACCGACCATATTATACTTAAAGTCACGGAACGACAGGGCCCCAAACGTCTTACCTGCACTTTAAACATTGGTAATACGACGTCCCAATTTCAAGTTGATACAGGCTCTCCTGTTTGCATTTTGAATTACTATACATTTTTGGAACTTTTTTCCAGCTGCCTCATTACACCAAGCCTCCACCCAGTTACGTACCTACACACAAACTGAAATTTGTGTTAAAGGAATTTACACTACTACAGTTTCTTTCAATAATCGTACGGCTATGGCTACATTCTACGTTGTTGAAAATGGAGAGTCGTTAATTGGCCTGGATCTTATACAATCGTTACAAATGACAATTAGCCCTTGGCCTACTACAACCTGTGTACAATCTAATCAGCCACTTACTGTCAATTTCCTGTCGTGTTTCAAGGATGTTCAGAAGGAATTTCCCTCGGTTTTCACCGGTGTCGGCTTGGCTACCCGATTTCTGCATAGATCTATTCTGAAGGATGATGCCATACCGGATGCACATACACCACGCCCCGTTCCATTTGCTTTAATGGATGAACTACAGACCGAAATCAATAAATTACTGGAAGATGATGTCATAGAGCAAATTGGCCATGCTGAATGGGTTAGCCCTTTGGTTCTGGGAAGAAAGAGTACAGGTAAATTGCGTGTTTGTGTAGATCTCCGGTCCGTAAACAAGAATATCTACCCAGTGAAATACCCGCTACCCAACATTGAGACATTGTTTGCATCTGTCCGGGACCCAAATTTTATCACCAAGATGGACATGAATTCTGCTTATCACCAACTGCCGTTGCATCCCGAGACAATGAAACTTTGTAGCTTTACAACACCAATCGGCCTCTTTCGATACAAACGTGGCCCGTTTGGTCTTGCTGATCTACCAGGAAGCTTCCAGAAAATGTTGGATGTGATTTTAGGAGGTTGCAAGGGTACCTTTTGGTTTCTTGACGACATCGTTGTGGTCGGATCTACAGCAGAGGAACACGATATTCGCCTACGTGACGTACTTACTCGGTTACGGGACAATGGGTTGACTCTACACCCAGATAAATGTACCTTTAAAGCCAGTTCAGTGGAATGGTTGGGTTTTACCATCTCGTCTTCAGGAATTCATTTAAGCCCCACAAATGGCGAGGCCATTACTCAACTACTTCCACCTAAAGATGTTAAAGAAGTTCGTCGGATTCTGGGTCTCTTCAACCACTACGCTAAGTTTATACCGGATTTTTCTAAGCGTTCCGAACCACTACGCGAATGTACCCTGGCAATGGACATCGTCCCAGATCAATGCTTTTGAGGATTTAAAACAATGTTTGTCAAAGTCAACAGTGCTGGCTTTGTACTGCCCTTCTTCACCAATCTATGTTACGTGTGATGCCTCAGATTATGCGTTAGGGGCGGAACTTGCACAACTTCAAGAAAATGAAGAACTACGACCCGTGGCTTTCGCTTCACGGAGACTTTCTAAATGTGAACAACGTTATAGCACTGGTGAAAGGAAGCCCTTAAAAAGTGGGACCGTTACTTAAGGGGCACACACTTTAAACTGTTAACAGACCACCAAGCTCTGGTGACACTCCTTCAAAACCCAGAGAATACCGGGAGACGGCCTGCTAGAATTAGCCGCTGGGCCTCAATACTGCTTGATTATCATTTTACATTAGAATACAAAAAGGGTACTTCCAATATTGTTGCTGACGCACTTTCACGATTGCGGACAGCACATACTCAAGAGTTTGGTTCTACAGTCTGTCATCTATCAATAGATGAGAATGTTCTTGCCGGCCAGCTTTGCTCTGCTTGTACTATCTCACATGAAAAGCTAGCACACGAAACCACCAGTGATCCACTGCTCTGTACTTTGCTCACATACGTACGCACCGGGTGGCCACCAAAGTCTCAGCTATCTCCAGGGTTACTTACTTTCTTTCAGCTCAAGGATGGACTGTTCATTTTTGAAGACCACTGTATTGCGCGTGGTGATCAAGCCATTATACCCTATTCTTTGGGGAATGATGTTATGAAATTGGCCCACGAAGGTAACATGGGCATAGTTAAAACGAAGAATAGATTGCGCAACTGTGCATATTGGCCTGGATATGATAAGGATATTGAAAACTTTGTTCGTTCATGTGCCCCGTGTTCATCAAGTGATAAATCTGCTAAATGTGCTACTGCCCCCTTACAGCCCAGGAGGCCATCTAATGGACCATGGCAAGATCTCGGTATCGACATTCAGGGATCATTTACATCTGCCCCCTACGGTATGTGGTATTTGGTTAATCTAGTAGACTATTTTTCGAAATGGCCAGAGTCCCTTATGACAGAGAATATTACATCATCAAAGATCATTGATTTTCTGGAATCGCGGTTTTCCGTATGGGGTCTACCACGTTCAATAACTACAGAAAATGGACCACAATTCATCAGCGCGGAATTCAAAAGATATTTAGCACAGAATAACATCACGCATATTCGCACCCCAAATTATCACCCCATGGCTAACGGTGCCGTGGAAAGACTAAATGGCACTATAAAACACTTGCTACAAACTAATGTTTCGATTCATCATCCTGGGCACAAGCTTTACGCGTTATTTTATTTGTTATCCGTTCTACGCCTCATTCATCTACACAGTGCTCACCCCATTTTCTGATGACTGGACGGGAAATGCGATCGAAACTGTCATGCCTGAAACCCAACGTGAACAATAAGAATTGTGCGGAACCTGATGTCATTTCCGAACTACAGCACTGTGCTCAACGAATGAAAAGTTCTTACGACACGCGTCACAATGTTCGACATCACGTATTCAATGTTGGCGACAAAGTGAGAATTAAGCTTGACCTTCATAGAGGCCGTCATAAACTGTCTTCAAAATTTTCTGATCCCACTGTTATTACGGATATTCATAGAAATATTGTAACGTGTGAAGGTGGCAAGCGATGGCATGTCAATCGTTTAGTTAAATGTTTTTTACAAGATGATACTTTTTCGCCACATCTTTATGCCCCGGTAGCGAAGCCTACAATTGCGAGGCCGCAACCGGATGTTGATGTCAATAATCGGCCTCGTCGGAACATTCACCCGCCAAGGTACTTACAGGATTATGTACTCCAGTAACTATTAATCTCCGCAATGATATTCCTTTCCAAAAGATATTTGGATTGCATCCCTTAGTTATATTCTCGATTGACTGCTTACATATATTGTTTTCATATATAGTGCTTATTTTTGTTGCGGGGGGAGTGTGTGGTGTCGGGCTGATCCGTATTGAAGCAGGGAGAGTGAGTTCCCTTGGGATGGGGGAGGAGGGTAGTGAGTTCCCTTGGGATGGAAGAGGAAGAATGCGAGAGAGATAAATAATGAGAAGCCTAGTAGAGCCTACTTATAATTATTCACATTCCTGTGTACAGTTATTGAATTATTGAATAAATATGTTATGAATACCAACACCACATAAATCTAAAATGATTTAACTGAATTAGGCAGTCATCATGACCAATATGCATTGAATAGCATTAAAAAATAATTTTTAAGTAGAAGCACTACCATATATTTGATTTGATGCAAAAGTAAAAGTGATAGATTTTTACCCCGTGGAGCTATAACAACGGGTCTATTAATCGCCGGACGTGAACAGTTCTTTTGTCACCGGATTCAACCATTCATGGCAATTATTTTATGTATTGATCTACTTTTAACGTAGAAGTATTTGTACTTTATCCCTTTTAAACAATAAGGCATAAAAATATGTGCTTAGTCGTTCGGATAGAGCCAAACATCCGTGTGCATAAAAGAACCTTTGGCAGTTGGAATTCGAAGAACAGTAGTTCGTAATAGTCAATTGATGTACAACACTTCCTAATTACATGGGTATAAAAAGCTTTTTTATTATTGACAAAAATAAATTTATCGTCAACACCTTATAAAGAATTTTATTTCTTGCGAGTAAGTCCCTGCTCCTTACAAACGCAACTTTGAAGGCTTTATCAACGAATCGATCGATCCTGTATTTGTGAGATACAATTCGATCTTGCAGATCATTTGGATTGGTTTGTTGATAAAACCTTCAATTCGGTGTTTGTAAGGAGCAGGGATTTACTATCAAAATGTACACTTTCGACAAACATACTTTCCATAGCAGAAATCATTTCTTATTGTCAGTGGCACTTTTGAGTTGGGGGGTCCGATTATTTTTCGAAGCCAAAATGTAATCCGTGGTATATAGGCTTCACAGACGAAGTCTGCTGACAAATTGATGTTAAATCGGTGAAATTTTAATCGTTCAATAAAGCAGTCTACAAACCCGTCGGAACAATATTCATATTTCTGCCAGCGTACAACGCCATTTGTAACAAGGGAATCGAGGAATAAGGCTTGACTTATTCCACAAGTCATGTCAAACGGTGACGTCATATTCTTATCTGAAGAGTATACGCAATAAATACTATCGGTGTAGATTGGAATAACCAGACGCTGGGGATCGCCATTCGATTGAGACTTCTGGTGTATTTCGCCGAACATAACTGATTTGAAATTAGAGTAAAAACCGAAACGATTGAATGTAAATCAGTTTATATACATTCATATTACATTATTATATGCGTTGCGACTCATTTGTGTCAATTTCTAGGTCGTACGGACTTTAGTAATGATGATCGAGGCTAGGCCAAAAATTCAATCGCTAAAATCTCGGTTCATAGTGGATCAATTTGACTGAAATTTTCAGCAAATTGCCTTTACATTATCTAGTTTCTAAATATACTCTTCAAAAAAAGTAGGGGATATTGAAATGCAAATACCTATGCCGGTTGTGATATGATAAATAGTCATGGAAACTCGACATGCTTTGAAAGTTTGTTCACAGATGACGAACTTATCGCCCCAACAGAACCACTGAGCTGCACATGCGACACGCAATAGCGCCATACACGTGGGAGAGGTTCATTGTCAAATTTGACACTTCAAGGAAGGGTTGATGAAAATTACCGCGTGCTGGTTTATCCTATTCATGTTTGCTTTCCTATCGGTTCTTGCATAAGATTTACTGTTTAGCGTATCTTTGCTTTAGTGTGTTACGTTTAATTTGCAATGAGACGTTTTTAACATGATGAACATCTACATGCTATTGGCATGCTTCAAATGTGTTCTACACAGCGAGTAATAGCCAACATGCTTAATGTGTCACAGTCTGTGATCAGCAGACTGTGGAACCGGTACCAACAAACACGCAATGTTGATGATAGACCTCGTTCAGGTCGTTCTAGAGCCACTACACAAGCCCAGGATCGATGTTCTCAGATGAGTTCAGATTAACTCTGGATTTCACCGATAGGCGTGTTCGGCGACGTCAACGTCAACAGACAACACTGCAAGAATTGGCCGTGGAACTGCAAGAGGAGTGGGCCAGATTGCCCCAAATCGTGATTGGACGGTTAATTAGGTGCAAGCCACGACGAATTCCTGACGGCCCCATTGCACTCGCAAAGAGATACACTGTCAAAAGTGAAAATGGACGTTTTTGATTTTTGTCTTAATAATGAGTAATTGCTCCACCAATTCGTCGTGGCATGCACCTAATCAACCGTCCAATCACGATTTGGGCCAATCTGACCCATTCCTCTGGCAGTGCCACGGCCAATCCTTGCAGGGTTGTCGGTTGACATTGACGTCGACGAACACGTCTCCCGATCATGTCCCAGACATGCTCTGTAGGGGAAAGGTCGGGACTCATGGCTGGCCAAGGAATATGGACAATATGGTGACGCTTGACCTAGTCATTCACGACACGAGCGCGGTGGGCACGGGCATTATCATCTTGAAAGATGAAACGTCGAACTGCACGTTGAGCAAAGGGCAGAACTATCAGTGCCAGGATGTGGTCACGGTAGTACACACCAGTGACCCTTCCTTGAACAATATGCAAGTCCGTTCTGCCAGTGATGTTGATTCCTTCCCACACCATAGGGGTTTAACTTCCTACTCCGACTGGGATATGAGGGAAATTTTGACCGGGTAGTGGCGCTACGGCCTGCTCTTATATGGAATTCCAACTGCCAAGGGATCTTTTACGTGTACGCCAATGTGTACACAGGTCCTCAGTTTTTGGTCCCATCCAAACGACTAGACAGCGAGCGAACCCGTGACCTCGCGGCTAGCCAGCCACCATCTTCCTTACTTGGCCACTGTGGTTCCCTGTATCTATAACAATATAAATATACTATAACAATACAAATATATACTATAACAATGATACTATATTTTTAACAATATATACTATATAACAATATATACTATATCTATAACAATTTTAATATTTACTGTATCTATAACAATGATACTATATCTATAACAATATATACTATATCTATAACAATATATACTATATCTATAACAATTTTCATATTTACTGTATCTATAACAATTTTAATATTTAGTATAACAATTAACTATATCCATAACGATAATTACTATATCTATGACAACATAAATATTTACTATATCTATAAGAATATAACTATAACCATATAAATGAAATGAAATGGGGTTTAACGTCCTACTGTTCTGCTCCTAACCTGGGCTAATGAAGACGGGCATACGCCATACAGTGTGCTATGAGGGAAATTTTGCCCGGGCAGCGGCACTATCGCCTACTCTTATATCGAATTCCAACTGCATTCCAATGTATACACGGGACCTCGGTTTTTCGTCTCATCCGAAGGACTAGACAGCTGTCCTTGTCAGGCTATAACCATATAACAATATATCTATTACCATATAACAATATATAACAATATACAATATTTATAACAATAGAAATAATTATTATATCTATAACCATTATCTACAACAATTTATATATACACAACAATATAAATATTTTTTATACATATAACAATATAAATATTTACTATATCTATAACAATATAAATATTTACTATATCAATAAAAACATTTACTATATCTATAACAATATGAATATTTACTAAATCTATAACAATATCACTATTTGCTATGTCATGTAAGTATTAAATACTGACAGCAAAATATATTTTAATAAAATTGAATATCTGCACTATTCACAACCGAACCAGTATAACGTGAAAGGGTGGAGGGGGGGGGGGGGCAGAAAATGTAGATAAATACATTTTGTATTAAAGTTAAATTAACTATATGTGCTTTTGTTATTTCAGTGGCTGTTGAGTCATCAACCTAATAAAATACAAATATTTAAAATCATGCTGATGCTTATTTTTTTTTTATTTTTTTTTTTTTAAACCGTTCGAATACTTATTATTAACAAACACAAGAAGAATGTACATTGTTGGTGTCTCCAACCTTTTCCCCAAAATAAATGGGATGTGGTATTTAGATAATATCTGTGAAAAATGAAAATATATATATACAAATCAAACTGGGTTCTAAATCTAAGTAAAAGTAAATTTCTATTCTATTATTCAACAGAACAAAAAATGCTGGGAAATAATGATTTGAGGAAACCATGCCTTGGTGCGGGGCTATGGTGATGGAAATTTTAAAGGTTTTAGAAAACTGCTTTATAGGATGTTCACACAGATATCATAACAGTAGTTGATAAAATAACTAGAGAGGAGTAACGTTCACTCGATTCAAACTACATGTACATCATTTAGGGCCTAACATGGTTGATTTTTTTTTCAATTATCCCCTTGCATGCATGGGTCTTTTAGCAGTAGAAGGAAATCGCTACCCTACTCCTTGTCACATACAAGCGGGGAATCGAAAGAACGTCACTTGACTAAATGCATTATACACCCATATTACTGTAAGAAATCCAAATATAAGTTATTACATAATATATAAACTGTCAAATATACAACAATTAAAATTTATATAGGTTATAAATCTAATAAAAGTTATAACATTATATATAAACACTCAAACATAAAATGATTTATGTTTTATAAGTTATCAACATAACATAATATATAAACTTTCAAATATAAAAATTGAAGTTTTACTAATTGCATATTCCTTGATAGACCCAGTCAATGTTATCTTTTTATTTAAGCTAAAGCCAAATGTTCATTGTTTGACAAGATAAACAAGCAACGTTTAGTACATATATATTCAAACCAAAGTTGACGGAATAAATATTGCGGATGTCTATTTAAAAAAAACACACGACTGGGAAACTACCAAGTAAATAACATATTTTACAAACTACAGTAATTTGTACTTCTTTTAAACATTTTTACAATGATTTATGACTTGTACCATATAAATATTTGACCAAATGTATGTGGGATTTTTTATGGTGGGGGTGGGGGTATTGGGAGAGCCTTATCCTAATTAAAACAGTCGTGTGACACTTTACATTCAGCCAACTAGTACGAGAGTTAGTGAGTTTAGTGGTATGCTTTAAATTATAAATACAATTAAATTTACTACTCAATTAGGAAAACGTTATTTCGGCAATGAAAGACTTATTTTCAGTAACTGTTTGATGAGAAACAAAACTAGAAAGCTTTAAACTGAAATTTCAACAATACATAAATTAATTTATAAATATACAGTAAAGAGACAAGAGGTATTATATACATAAAAATATATACAGTAAACAGACAAGCGCCAACGGATGATATATACATCAACAGGGGCCATGAAAGTCATGCGGTTAGGGTACTGTACTCTTAATTAGAATGTCCCGGATTCGAATCTTAGCGTGGACTGGAAAGAACCTTCGGGATTCTACAAGCCCGTGACCCACTTGCCAAGGGCAAAGCCTGCGGAACTGACAAGGAAAGTGTACCTAGTCGTTGGAATGGGACGATAAATCGAGATCCATCCATGTACACTAGCGTGCGCGTAGAAGAACCCTGTACAGTTGAAACAAAAGATGAGTGGGTTGAGATACCACAGTCAGGACGAAATTACCCAAACTCGCATTTCATACATGACCATTGTAAACAAAGACAGCTTTATGTTAGTCCCAAAATAACATGAGTGAAGTAACAACGAGACGTGAATCACCATGTGGGAGATACATCCACACAGCAGCTATGTTTCAACTATAGCTTATCCGAAATCATAAACAATTGTGTAACGGTGATATAATTAAACGGTTTTTAAAATCGGGTAACAATTGTGACATCTAGAGCCACAAGCTAAAAATGTGATTTTTCGTACAATCAGGGGCCATAATCCAGGAAGTTACAGTCTGATATGCGCGAATATAGACAGGAACTGAGATCTTTGGGATATAAACACATGTGTTAAGTTTCATCAAAATCGGATAAAAATTGTGACATTTAGTGTGTGTCCACAAACTTGATATTACATAATTTACACTATTTGCATGCAGGGACCGGCCATTTTGTCCAGCAGTTTCGGTTTGATTTTGACGAAATTCGAACTCGACTGTCATTATGGTGTAACGGTGGTATATTCGAACGTTTTTTTTTAATTGGATAAAAATTGTGACCTCTAGAGGGACCACAAGCTATAATGCGATTCGTACTATCGGGGGTCATAATCCAGCAAGTTACGGTCCGATGTGCGCGAATATCGAAAGGAATCGAGATCTTTGGGTTATAAACATACGTAAACTCTATCGCGTTAACCCGGTTACGGTGGTAACTGAAGATCGCGGAGTGCTGAATATCAATGGGGTTCATCCTCTCATGACACCAAAGCTTCGCGCAAAATTGGCAAGGTTTTTGTAGAAGGGGAGGAAAAAGAAATATTTTAAAAACTCTGCAGTCATCCGTCAAAAAGTCTAGAATGATAACTAATACGCCCAAACTACAATAACAGATGTGATTTGATTCAGATATATATTGAATTTAAGTGACAATTTCTAATCATAGAAAATGACAGAACAAGCCATAATATTTTCTATTTTGTTCATGGGTAGAAAGAGAAGCGGTAGAATACATTGTCTTTTCATCTACTTTACTCCGTATGAAATCCACCAGGCTTCTAACAGGCCATTTATAACAACTGATAAAAACCATCAAGGTTGTAAATCAGAAGTCGGCCATCTTGAGTGGTCTCCATCTTGTATACCGGGATATGAGGTTATGACAAATGTTTCTATTTACACCTTACAAGATATTTTTTTTTTTTTTTTGCGTGTCCTAAATCAGCCTCCATATCCGAGTCTCTCTATTTATGAAATTAATTTCACTAGTATCTGCCGATGGAGTCCCGTCCGCTATCCCTGGAAAAAAATGGGGTGTCAAGAAAATCGTCCTATGCTTTTGTAGATTTTTTGGACTTAGACTTACTTTTCCCCAGCATCCTAGTCTTTGTCTTCAGTCTGACCAGTCTATTTTGAATGTGTTTGTCATCAAACGTTACACAGTCGTCATGTAAAGCAGTTATGATAGACCGATGATCCGTAGTTGTCGGTAATTTATTAACTATGCCTAGTACAAGCCTATTTGTGATTTTTCACATGGGTAGTTTGGTTACAGTGCTCAAATCATAGGGGTACGTGTCAAATCCAATGCTGGATAGCAATTCATCGGTGGACGCCATCTTGCAGGGCTCAGTCTCAGATCTAGAAAAAAAAAATAAGTCCGTCGATCAAGGCGTAAGTCTACACAATAATTAAATAAGATACTATGATTATGAAAATAATTTACACCAAGTTACCAAAAAGTGTCTGGAAAATAAAAACTACAAATAAAAATTTTGTTTCGGTTATGTTCCGGTCTCAAATAGTTCTGAGTATTTAGAGCTAGCAAATATTTATTTCCTATCATAAAGAGAGTGCCACGTAAACAAAGGTTGTAACCACTAAATAAAAATAAATCCCGAAATGTTGTAATGAGTTTTTTCTGCCGCACGGGACTAAACTTTTCTCACTTCAGAAAATTTCTCGAAGATGCAATCAGACAGAAATTTGAGTCTTTGAACCATTCTACAACAGGGGTTGATGTTACAATTGGGGTTAAGTAAAATTTTATTACAGTTATTACATTTATTACAATAGGGGTTGATAATACAATAGAGGTTAATTGAAATCTTATTACAATTATTACATTTATTACAATAGTGGTTGTTATTACAATAGGGGTTGTAACACTACTATAGGTTGTTACGGGTTGCTCCGGTGTCCAACACAACACTAGACCACTGGGTGGGATATATTGCTATGTTTTTTCTGTACGAATACAGCACAGACAAGCCATAACGCCGAATTAAATCAAAATGAAATGGGGTTTAACGTCCTACTTTTCTGCTCCGAAAGGGCTAATGAAGACGGGCGTGAAATTTCAACTGTCAATGGTTCTATTACTATGTGCACGGGACATCGGTTTGTCGTACCGCCCAAACCACTAGACACCAACCCTCGAATTTAGTTAGTGTGATCATGAACTTTATAATATTATAACGTCCATGTGGTGATGGGCTCTGAATAAAGGGAGGTGACTTATTCAGTAACTCCACAAACCCTTTAATGTTTATCCCAGATCTATTGTTGAGAATGGAAAAGATCTTTTCGTGCAATTTTTGTAAGCCCTTCCTAAATTGCTACACCCCCTATTTTCGGAACATCGAAATGCCTGAATGAAATGTAGGACACTTCGTTTTTTTATATTTAGCAGCATAAATTCTTATAAAATTCTTATATTTTACGCAGACATACTTTCACCATAGATATTACTGCATCAGACACACGGAAACCAGACTTAAGATCAACCTTGCTATGGACAAATGATATTTGGAATTCTCACCACCATACATAAAAACAAACAAGATTTTAAAATATATATATATCTTTATGTACATGAACAATATAAATATTTATTATATATGTAACCAAATAGATATACTATTCCTATAACAGTATAAATATTAACTTTATCTAAAATATAATTTACTATATCTATAACAATATGAATATTTACTTTATCTATAACAATATAAATATTAACTAAATAACCATATAAATATATATTATAACAATATACTATATCTATTTCAATATTAATATTTACTATATCTACAACAATACTATATATATATATTTACTACATCTATAACAATATGATTTTACTACATCTATAACAATATGATTTTACTATATCTATAAAATATATCAATATTTACCAAACTATAACAATATAAATATTTTCTATATGTACTGCATATTTATAATTACTATATCGCCAACAATATAAATAATACCATAACAACATATACCATAATATAAATATATACTATAACAATATACTATATAAGAATAAAATTATATGTATAACAATATTAATATGTACTTTATATATAACAATATAAATATTTACTGTTTCTAAAACAATATAAATATATACTATAACAATTAACTATGACCATAACAATACTTACTATATCTATAACATAAATATTTACTATATCAATATATCTATAAACATATAACAATATACTATATTCATAACAATAAAAATATTTATTATATCTATAATTATATAAATATTTACTATATCTTTGAAAATATAACTATTTACTATATCAATATGAATATTTACTAGATCTATAATAATATAACTAAATGTATAATATAACAATTAACTGTATCCATAACAATATTTACTATATCTATAACATAAATATTTACTATATCTATAGATATATAACAATATACTATATTTATACCAATAAAAATAATTATGACACTATATTTTTATATAACGATATAAATATTTACTATATATTCAAAACTATAACTATTTATACTATCTATAACATTATGAATACTTACTAGATCTTTAACGATATAACTATTTACTATGTCATGTGAGTATAAAAATATTTCTTAAAAAATAATTTTATTAGGCTGCTGAATATTTATTTTCATATTTTAGTCTTTTCTCTATTAACCTTATCTAACAATATAATTTACTATATCTATAACAATATAAATATTTACTATATCTACTATATCTTTATTTACTATATCTACTATTAACCATAACAACATAAATATTTATTACATCTATAACAAAATATATCTTTATATACCTATAACAATATGAATATTTAATATATCTATATAACAAGATAAATATTTACTATGTGTATAACAATATTAATAATTACTATATTTATAACACTATATAAATTTACTATATATACAACAATATTTATAATTTTTACTATTTCTATAACGAAATGAAATGGGGTTTAACTTCCTACTCCGACTGGGATATGAGGGAAATTTTGACCGGGTAGTGGCGCTACGGCCTGCTCTTATATGGAATTCCAACTGCCAAGGGATCTTTTACGTGTACGCCAATGTGTACACAGGTCCTCAGTTTTTGGTCCCATCCAAACGACTAGACAGCGAGCGAACCCGTGACCTCGCGGCTAGCCAGCCACCATCTTCCTTACTTGGCCACTGTGGTTCCCTGTATCTATAACAATATAAATATACTATAACAATACAAATATATACTATAACAATGATACTATATTTTTAACAATATATACTATATAACAATATATACTATATCTATAACAATTTTAATATTTACTGTATCTATAACAATGATACTATATCTATAACAATATATACTATATCTATAACAATATATACTATATCTATAACAATTTTCATATTTACTGTATCTATAACAATTTTAATATTTAGTATAACAATTAACTATATCCATAACGATAATTACTATATCTATGACAACATAAATATTTACTATATCTATAAGAATATAACTATAACCATATAAATGAAATGAAATGGGGTTTAACGTCCTACTGTTCTGCTCCTAACCTGGGCTAATGAAGACGGGCATACGCCATACAGTGTGCTATGAGGGAAATTTTGCCCGGGCAGCGGCACTATCGCCTACTCTTATATCGAATTCCAACTGCATTCCAATGTATACACGGGACCTCGGTTTTTCGTCTCATCCGAAGGACTAGACAGCTGTCCTTGTCAGACTATAACCATATAACAATATATCTATTACCATATAACAATATATAACAATATACAATATTTATAACAATAGAAATAATTATTATATCTATAACCATTATCTACAACAATTTATATATACACAACAATATAAATATTTTTTATACATATAACAATATAAATATTTACTATATCTATAACAATATAAATATTTACTATATCAATAAAAACATTTACTATATCTATAACAATATGAATATTTACTAAATCTATAACAATATCACTATTTGCTATGTCATGTAAGTATTAAATACTGACAGCAAAATATATTTTAATAAAATTGAATATCTGCACTATTCACAACCGAACCAGTATAACGTGAAAGGGTGGAGGGGGGGGGGCAGAAAATGTAGATAAATACATTTTGTATTAAAGTTAAATTAACTATATGTGCTTTTGTTATTTCAGTGGCTGTTGAGTCATCAACCTAATAAAATACAAATATTTAAAATCATGCTGATGCTTATTTTTTTTTTATTTTTTTTTTTTTAAACCGTTCGAATACTTATTATTAACAAACACAAGAAGAATGTACATTGTTGGTGTCTCCAACCTTTTCCCCAAAATAAATGGGATGTGGTATTTAGATAATATCTGTGAAAAATGAAAATATATATATACAAATCAAACTGGGTTCTAAATCTAAGTAAAAGTAAATTTCTATTCTATTATTCAACAGAACAAAAAATGCTGGGAAATAATGATTTGAGGAAACCATGCCTTGGTGCGGGGCTATGGTGATGGAAATTTTAAAGGTTTTAGAAAACTGCTTTATAGGATGTTCACACAGATATCATAACAGTAGTTGATAAAATAACTAGAGAGGAGTAACGTTCACTCGATTCAAACTACATGTACATCATTTAGGGCCTAACATGGTTGATTTTTTTTTCAATTATCCCCTTGCATGCATGGGTCTTTTAGCAGTAGAAGGAAATCGCTACCCTACTCCTTGTCACATACAAGCGGGGAATCGAAAGAACGTCACTTGACTAAATGCATTATACACCCATATTACTGTAAGAAATCCAAATATAAGTTATTACATAATATATAAACTGTCAAATATACAACAATTAAAATTTATATAGGTTATAAATCTAATAAAAGTTATAACATTATATATAAACACTCAAACATAAAATGATTTATGTTTTATAAGTTATCAACATAACATAATATATAAACTTTCAAATATAAAAATTGAAGTTTTACTAATTGCATATTCCTTGATAGACCCAGTCAATGTTATCTTTTTATTTAAGCTAAAGCCAAATGTTCATTGTTTGACAAGATAAACAAGCAACGTTTAGTACATATATATTCAAACCAAAGTTGACGGAATAAATATTGCGGATGTCTATTTAAAAAAAACACACGACTGGGAAACTACCAAGTAAATAACATATTTTACAAACTACAGTAATTTGTACTTCTTTTAAACATTTTTACAATGATTTATGACTTGTACCATATAAATATTTGACCAAATGTATGTGGGATTTTTTATGGTGGGGGTGGGGGTATTGGGAGAGCCTTATCCTAATTAAAACAGTCGTGTGACACTTTACATTCAGCCAACTAGTACGAGAGTTAGTGAGTTTAGTGGTATGCTTTAAATTATAAATACAATTAAATTTACTACTCAATTAGGAAAACGTTATTTCGGCAATGAAAGACTTATTTTCAGTAACTGTTTGATGAGAAACAAAACTAGAAAGCTTTAAACTGAAATTTCAACAATACATAAATTAATTTATAAATATACAGTAAAGAGACAAGAGGTATTATATACATAAAAATATATACAGTAAACAGACAAGCGCCAACGGATGATATATACATCAACAGGGGCCATGAAAGTCATGCGGTTAGGGTACTGTACTCTTAATTAGAATGTCCCGGATTCGAATCTTAGCGTGGACTGGAAAGAACCTTCGGGATTCTACAAGCCCGTGACCCACTTGCCAAGGGCAAAGCCTGCGGAACTGACAAGGAAAGTGTACCTAGTCGTTGGAATGGGACGATAAATCGAGATCCATCCATGTACACTAGCGTGCGCGTAGAAGAACCCTGTACAGTTGAAACAAAAGATGAGTGGGTTGAGATACCACAGTCAGGACGAAATTACCCAAACTCGCATTTCATACATGACCATTGTAAACAAAGACAGCTTTATGTTAGTCCCAAAATAACATGAGTGAAGTAACAACGAGACGTGAATCACCATGTGGGAGATACATCCACACAGCAGCTATGTTTCAACTATAGCTTATCCGAAATCATAAACAATTGTGTAACGGTGATATAATTAAACGGTTTTTAAAATCGGGTAACAATTGTGACATCTAGAGCCACAAGCTAAAAATGTGATTTTTCGTACAATCAGGGGCCATAATCCAGGAAGTTACAGTCTGATATGCGCGAATATAGACAGGAACCGAGATCTTTGGGATATAAACACATGTGTTAAGTTTCATCAAAATCGGATAAAAATTGTGACATTTAGTGTGTGTCCACAAACTTGATATTACATAATTTACACTATTTGCATGCAGGGACCGGCCATTTTGTCCAGCAGTTTCGGTTTGATTTTGACGAAATTCGAACTCGACTGTCATTATGGTGTAACGGTGGTATATTCGAACGTTTTTTTTTAATTGGATAAAAATTGTGACCTCTAGAGGGACCACAAGCTATAATGCGATTCGTACTATCGGGGGTCATAATCCAGCAAGTTACGGTCCGATGTGCGCGAATATCGAAAGGAATCGAGATCTTTGGGTTATAAACATACGTAAACTCTATCGCGTTAACCCGGTTACGGTGGTAACTGAAGATCGCGGAGTGCTGAATATCAATGGGGTTCATCCTCTCATGACACCAAAGCTTCGCGCAAAATTGGCAAGGTTTTTGTAGAAGGGGAGGAAAAAGAAATATTTTAAAAACTCTGCAGTCATCCGTCAAAAAGTCTAGAATGATAACTAATACGCCCAAACTACAATAACAGATGTGATTTGATTCAGATATATATTGAATTTAAGTGACAATTTCTAATCATAGAAAATGACAGAACAAGCCATAATATTTTCTATTTTGTTCATGGGTAGAAAGAGAAGCGGTAGAATACATTGTCTTTTCATCTACTTTACTCCGTATGAAATCCACCAGGCTTCTAACAGGCCATTTATAACAACTGATAAAAACCATCAAGGTTGTAAATCAGAAGTCGGCCATCTTGAGTGGTCTCCATCTTGTATACCGGGATATGAGGTTATGACAAATGTTTCTATTTACACCTTACAAGACCACAATATAGCACGAATTCTAAAACTCCGCTTCTTTGAGATAACTAGTGACCAGGGCGATATCCAAGTCCACAACTATAGATTTGTTGGAACCGAAGATTAAGACATACGCGACACCAGTAATCATCACAGGAAAAAAGCAATCAGAAACGATGTGCACACATCAGAAACAAACTAAACCAAAATAAAAAAAGACCTGTACCATAGTGTGAATCACTAGTAAATCTCCAAGAAGTAAATCAAATAACAATACTATAAACAACATTGTCATAAACCTCATCTTCTGTTAAATTGTCTATCTGGCCGTAAGCTGACAAATGTTGATCTTCACACCCTACAACTGTCCTTTAAGATAAACTAGAGACACAGATTGTGAGAATATCAGAATAAAACAAGCGAAGACAGGTGCATTACGGATCGCAAAACAAACAGCTGAATGGAGAAAGCTAAACATGTCTCTAGAAAATCTCTCAGAAGTAAAACCAAACAACCTCAACAGATCAACATTGTCACAACACTTCTTCTCTTTGGTCACCTCTTGTAGTTTGTCGATTATATACACAATCAGACAAAGTGGATGATTTCTATAATGCAATCTGGACTGCAACAATGACGTTTCATAACGCCAATAAACTCATCTGGTAGACAACATGTTGGATGGTAGTATAGTTAGTAAATTAGTATAGCTAGTAAATTAGTATAGTTAGTAGTTTAGCATGTTACCAATAGTAACCCATATACAAAATACAAAAACATCTACACCTGTTTCATCCTGTGACCGGAATAAAAATCTTTACCAAAGTCAATGTATATCGGAATCAAATCACACCTATTCTTTTAAGTCGAATGGGGTTTAATGTCTCGTAGATATTTCCTCAAGTCATTTTGAGACTAACACATGGTTATATTTTGTTCACTATGGTTCCGCATGAAATTTGAGGGAGGAGAATTTAGCCCAGTGGTGGCATTTCCGCTTACTCTTCCTCTAATTCCGACTGTCAAGAGTTTCTTACGTACTCGCCAATGTGAAATGGATGGACCCCGATTCTTTGTCACATCCAAACGACCAGACACACTTCCCTTGTCAGCTAAACGGGCAGTGCCCATGAGAAGTGGGTACTGGGCTTGAAAAACCCCAAAGGCTCTTCTCGACCTCCGTCAGGACTGGAACCAGAGACATGCTAATCACGAGTACAGTTTCCCGAACCGCTTGACTTCCGTGGTCTATTAAACGAATATGTTTAGTTTTGAATGCACCAAAGGAATGTCTCTCACTGTACATTTACAAACTAGGACAATTTACTGGAATAAAATATCATTATTAACACATTACTACAATGAACTGGAGAGCGGGGGCTGTTATTGTCAAAAGTACAACCTTTCATTGCCGATGTCATTTTCCTATTGAGATCGAAGCTATATCAAAATAGTTGCAGAATTACAGAAACCAGGAACTCTCCTATTTCTCCCTCAATGGTTTGAATGAAAATTCGTGAGAAGAGAGTATGCAAAGTATAATAGTCTATTTTTCATACTTGGCTAAAATGTACCAAATACTAATTAAATACTACCAAATACTACCACATCTGGTTATTGTCAGAAACTACCACGGTTGTTGAATTATATAGAAATAAATTGATTTAATCTGAGGATTTAGCTAATTTTTACGATAAACTGGATGAGTCTATTTATAGTATCAGTACCCTGTAACTTATGCGTCTGAAAACCTAGCCAAATATGACCAAATATCTCCTAATTCTAACCCAATGCTACAAAATTCAACCACATACTACAATTATTATTATCCAAAACTGACAAAATTGGCTCGCTATTTTACAGGTAACGGGAACATTGAGGCATTGGCCATCATTTTTGCCATACATTTTTGCAATTTATCCCAGAATTAACTCAATTTTGTTTAATATAATTGAAGTATCCTGTTAGTTTTTCTCAATAATGGGGTAGTATGTGATTATAGTATTTTGTAGTATTTAGTCTGTGTTTGGTGCTATTCGGTAGTATTGGATAAATTAGCTCGCCCATCGGCTACCCAGAATAATGCTGGAATTTCAATTCGTCCTTTATCGGTTTTAGTCAGCAAGGTATCTTAAAGAATTACTAGCAAAGCCAAAAGACTTGTTGAGAACCATCTTGTATGGCAGTGTGTTTTTAAAGATAAAGGTTCACCTTTCTAATCGTCTCGTGTTTTACCAAATAAAATGTAGATTATAAAACTTCACTGGGGTATAAAATAAACCATAGTTATGATTCGCCTTTTTAGAATATGAACACCTGTCATAGTATGAACTGTCTCATCTTCAGCCAGCAATTTGGCCATCATTTCTACCGTCTAACGTCAATCATATCTCCCTCAGATTGATCTGTTAATAAAAAAAAAAGATTAAAAGTAAGTAAATTTTTTTGTAATCTCGCCCATATGAACTAGGGTATTAAGTTTTCCAGAAGTATTTTTTAAGTAATCAAAACCAATTCCTATTTAACTATGCTGTAAACATACAAATAAAAGAAAATTAATCCTTCTACAAAATGATGTCGCCTGAAATGTAGAATATTAAGAGTCATTAAAATATGTCAGTCCAGTGCAGTATTAAAATATATCAGTTCTGTGTCACTGGTGATTTATTTAAAATTTAATTATTTCACCTAAAAACAAAATTTCCTCTTTGATCCCAATCCTCCACTCAGCCATAATGCTTCACACCTAATTTGATAAACATTGTTAAAAAGCAGTTGTCATGCAAGATACTCCCACATTTGGCAAGAGATGGACAGATAACAATTTTTTAAAAAAAACGATTTTTCGTACAATCAGGGGCCATAATCCTGGATGTTACGGTCCGACATGCGTCAATATATAACGGAACCAAGATTTTTGGGACATAAACATATATTTTCAATTTTATCAAAATCGGATAAAAATTGTGACCTGTAAAGGACACGGGCGACAACGATACACAATGACTTTTAGTAAAGATTTCTATTCAGACTACAGGGCTAAACAGGCCTAAATATTTTCAATTTTGTTAAACAGAATACATTGTCTGTCTTTCCATCTACTTTACTCCGTATGAAATCCACCAGGCTTCTAACAGGCCAACTGATAAACCATCAAGGTTGTAAATCAGAAGTCGGCCATCTTGAGTAGTCTCCATCTTGTGTTATGTCGTTTTCAGCTTGTATAGCTGCGATATGAGGTTATGACAAATGTTATACCTTACAGGACCCCATGCAATATACATCGAATTCTAAAACTCCGCTTCTTTAAGATAACTAGTGATCAGAAAGATATCCAAAGTCCATAATCATAGATTACTCATGGACTGCCAACTACCCGTCATAAGAAATAACTGGATCCGGAGGTTAACATATACGTGACGCCAGGAATCACCACAGAAGAAAGCAATCAGAACGATGTGTGCACATCAGAAACAAACTAAACCAAAATAAGAAAGGTCTGTACCATAGTGTGAATCACTAGTAAATCTCCAAGAAGTAAATCAAACAACAATACTATAAACAACATTGTCATAAACCTCATCTTCTGTTATCTGGCTGTAAGCTGTAACTGACAAATGTTGATCTTCACACCCTACAACTGTCCTTTAAGATAAACTAGAGACATACATTGTGAGAATATCAGAATAAAATAAGCGAAGACAGGCGCATTACGGATCGCAAAACAAACAGCTGAATGGAGAAAGCTAAACATGTCTCTAGAAAATCTCTCAGAAGTAAAACCAAACAACCTCAACAGATCAACATTGTCACACACTTCTTCTCTTTGGTCACCTCTTGTAGTTTGTCGATTATATACACAATCAGACAAAGTGGATGATTTTTATAATGCAATCTGGACTGCAACAATGACGTTTCATAACGCCAATAAACCCATCTGGTATGTAACCTGTTGGATGGTAGTATAGTTAGTAAATTAGTATGTTACCAATAGTAACCCATATACAAAATACAAAAACATTTACAACTGTTACATCCTGTGATCGGAAAAGAAATCTTCACCAAAAGTCAATGTATACCGGAATCAAATCACACCTATTCTTTTAAGACTTATCCTCTCCCCCAAATTCTTAAACCCAACTCTAAAGAATTCTCTAACGTACTCGTCAATGTGACATGGATGTACTCCGCTTCTTTGTCACATCCAAACGACCAGACACCACACTCCCCTAGTGAGCTACTCGGGCGTTACCAATGACACGAGGGTATCAGACGTTAAACGCCCGAAGGTTCTCCTTGAACTAAGGCAGAATTGGAACCCAGACTATTCGCTTTCCTGGTCCCCAAAATGAACATGCTGTACAATTACCATTTACAATTAATCTCTTACTGTAATGTGACAGGGTGGGTATGTTATTTGAACTATTTATACCAGGTATAGGGAAGGTTCTTCTCTCAGACAAAGTAGATAAATACATTTTAAAGGTGTATTACGCAAATTTTAGATATAGCTGGCCTTCATTGCAAAAATAAGTTAATACTACATAATGAAAAATGAATATATTGAATATTTCAGTCAAATTACTTTATTCTGACCAAAGGTATTAATGTTTGAGGTTTTGACAAGATAAAGTGCTTAATACTCTCGATTCTCACGTACCAGTGCTACGATAATAAACAAAGTCTCGTTTTGCAGATTAATGTTTAATGAAAATTGCAGAGAATTGATAGAGCTCATCTTGTCAATAACCCAACCCTTCACAAAAAATTGAAATAAAATAATTCAAAACTTTAGTCACTATCGAATTAACTTTTGGAGAAGGGAGAATGGAATTGGTTAAAAACTGTAGCCTCTAAAGCGTTAACAATGTACCCGGACAAGGGGAATGTAACTCCTTAACAGAAGCGTTGAAAATTGATAGGGTTCATCCTCTCATAAACCAAAATATTTAAATCAAATTTGAAAAAAAAATCTGTTAAAAACTGTAGCTTCTATCGCGTCAACAAGGTTTTGTGGAAAGGGGGGATTACTCATGAACGAAAGAACGCGGTTAGCTGAACATATTTAGGGGCCGTTCTCGCATGAAACCCAATAGAGCCGTGTACGGCTCTGAAACACAATGTTTCATACCAAATTTGAAAAAGAAATCTGTGTTAACGGATTGACACTGGCAGACGGGTGGAGGGGTGTAAATACAGAACGGAAAGTCGCTGAAAGCTGAATATTGACAGGATTCATACTCTCATGACCCCAATGCTTCATACCAGATTCGAAACAAATCCATTAAAGGCGTCTGTCACAATCATGTTCACAAGGTTTTTTATAGTATACGCCCACATTTTATACGCCACGGGAGGGCGTATCAATAGGGAACGGAAAGTCGGGGAACGCTAAATACCAAAGATATTAAAGGAACGGTACTCTCTTAACCACAATAATTCGAATTAAATTTAACGTCCATTCGACACAAACTAGGTCATTTCGGGACTGATATATGGTTTAATTTTATTTCAATAATTCGCTTGCGCGTAGGGGTCGTTAGCAGTGGGAGGAAACCGGAGGACCCGGAGAAAACCCACGAGGTTGGACAGGCGACCCTACTCCTTGTCACGTACAACCAGGGATTCAAAACCACGCCAGTCGACTCAATGACAGACTTTATGATACAGCGCGCACGTGCTAACCATTCGGCCATCCAACCCCCACTCAACAAAGCATATTAGACAATAATCCGCACGCTAACCATTCAATAAAAAACTGCGGAAATGCACTGCTGTTTTTATTAGAGGTAACCAGTGTATGTTAATAACGGGCCAATTGCCTACACATGAACAGTTCATATGGGCGGCTTATCTGACATGCCCCATTTCACTCGCAAAGAGATAAACTATCAAAAGTGAAAATGGGGGGGGGGGGTCATTTTTGTCTTAATAATGAGTAATTGCTCCACCAATCCTCAGACATTCAGTAATTCGTCGTGGCATGCTCCTAATCAACCGTTCAAACACGATTTGGTGCAATTTGACCCACTCCTCTTGCAGTGCCACGGCCAATTCTTGCAGTCTTGTCTGTTGACGTTGACGAACGCGTCTCCCGATAATGTCCCTGACATAGGGGAAGGTCAGGTATTGTGACTGGCACGGGCATTATCACCTTGAAAGATGAAACGTCGACCTGCATGTTGAGCAAAGGCCAGAACTATCAGTGCCAGGATGTGATCACGGTAGTAACACACCAGTGACCCTTCCTTGAAAAATATGCAAGTCCGTTCTGCCAGTCATGGTGATTCCTCCCCACACCATAACAGACCCACGCCAGAATCTGCCATGCTGTGTGACGTTAACGTTAGCATGACGCTCATTTACACGTCATGTGCTGGCGAGTTAATGGAGCCACAACACGCGGTCGTCGCGCATGCAAAAGGGCTGCATGTAGCCGATATCTAATCGTTTGGGATGTAACTCGAATTCCTGTAACTTGGTACAGAAGTTTACAGAAAGCTGATTGGCCGTTTGTCCTCGAATTCGCAGGACCTGTGTACGAATGTATCGATCCTGGGCTTGTGTATTGACTCTAGAACGACCTGAACGAGGTCTATCATCAACATTGTGTGTTTGTTGGTACCGGTTCCACAGTCTGCTGATCACAGACTGTAACACATTAAGCATATTGGCTACTGCTCGCTGTGTAGAACCCATTTGAAGCATGCCAATAGCACGTTGACGTTCATCATGTTGAAGACGTCTCATTGCAAATTAAACGTAACACACTAAAGCAAAGATACGCTAAACAGTAAATCGTATGTCAAATTTGACAATGAACCCCTCCCACCTGTATGGCGCTATTGTGTGTCGCACGTGCAGCTCAGTGGTTCTGTTAGGGCGTTAAGTTCTTTATCTGTGAACACTCTTAAAGCATGTCAAGTGTCCATGACTATTTATCATATCACAACCTGCATAGGTATTTGCATTTCATTAGCCCCTACTTTTTTTTTGAAGAGTATATATGAATGCTTGGCCTATATATTGGCAAGCAACGGATCATACTGTTACAGGGCAAAATCTTTAGTCGGTACATTAGTGTTGCTGAAAATCAGTAGAATTTTATGTGTTAAGAATTTAAGTAAGGCATATAAATTCAATACAGATCTGATCATACTGGTTTCTCTAATTTGAATAATCCATCTAAATTCCATATAGATAGGGTGGTAATGTTTTGTCGTTAGAGTCCCAATAAAGTTCCACAAAGTGAAACAAGGTTCGTTACTCTATAAATAATTTATGGAAATTGCTGAAGATCAAGAGCTTTTAATAATTACTAAATAAAAAGGAATATTCTAAAAAATGGACTGGTTTAGACATTTCTGGTGTTGGTTATAAAAACAATCAGAACTTGGTTTTGAAGATTACCTGATCCATGATACAAAACTGTCTCATCATCTTCACCCAGCAGTATGGTCATCATCTCTACCATCTACATACACCCAATCATATCTCTGTCACTGAACTCTTAATACAAAAGAACAAAAATAAGTAAATTATTTGCAAACTTTCCCAATGAAATATGGCATGAAGTTTTTCAGAAATATTTTTAAGTAATCACGATTTAACAAATTTATACTGTAAACATACAAACAGAATAGAATGTTAATGCCAGTAGGGTAGGGTAATTTGTCGCCAGATATTATTACTCCGACCTCATTACTACGAACATATAATTGTTTTCAACCCAAGAAAAATATATGTTGACCTGACATCAATTGATTTCTCAAAAGAATCATTTTATTCATTTATAAGGACAGTCCAGAATAAGATAATTATATCACGTACATGGACATCTATCATACATCAAACATCTTGTTTAAGCAAAAACATATCTTTCAGCAAAACATATCTTTCAGCAAAACATATCTTTCAGCAATGAGGTAACCTGAAATCATGGTCCATGCTGAAATCAAAAACAAAATAATTTCATATGCATCTCTGTTGTAAAAATATACACGTATTTTTCTGTGGTTTGTTTTATTGATCTTGACTATTATTTTGATATGAAATACTTTATGGGCTTGGAATGAATATGACACGTGAAAAGCGCTCCTCTAAGTGTGAAAACATTATAACATTGTCAGACGAAACAAACCACAGGCACCTGTAACGTGGGAAATATTTCAAAAATAACATCAAGCTATGACTAAGTCTGCTACGTCCATGTTCGAAAGCGAGATTATCAAATTACTGATCTGACTCCGATTTCTAGCTCAGGGGCAAATAACTCGTCTGAAAAAAGATTCTCTTTCAGTAGATATAATAATACCAAGGTAAGAAACGGGTTGGAATTAAATAATTGGGATCAAAGTTCACTACTCTAGTGTCAACCAGTGACATTACTCACTAAATTTCGCTAGGTAGACAATCGAGACTACGATGACGTTTAAAAAATTTCCACGTGACGTAAAGAGGGTCACGTGGATAATTTCAAACACTTTATTTAGTTACAACTTAATGTTTTTTTGTGAATGATTTCCAACATTACAGGTGCCTATGATGGGGTTACTCACTGACTAGCCGAACAACCCCAGCAAGTATTGAAAAGAATCTTGAAAAAATAACCTGTAGAGTGTTTACACGAATTATTGTGAATGGGCATGGGTGAATGTGGGAATATAAATAGAGAAATCTTTCTTCTAGAAAAATGACGTTTACATATTTATTCAAATCAAACACTTGTAGAAAAGCTCACCGGTAACTTATTATACTAGATTTTGTCTTCTTCCAATCTCCATCACCATGGTCTTTAAGTACCACCCTTTTTCTTGCATAAGATTATTCTCGAGACTAGAATGTAAAAATTGGTTGACAGTGTCTATCAAAAACAAAAGATCAAACCAGTCACTTAGTATACTGTCTGTTTTCTATGTGGAGAATTTGATGGGGCGATACAACGGGATAAAAACTGCGGTGCCTTCACACATTTTGTTTCAAGCCATGAAACAGAGAGTATATTTCTATATTTTCTCATTGGTGCATAAGGACAAGAACGCGGGTATTTGATTTTTCGAAAACAAATATTTTCTGTCTGTTATTCTGTTATTTCAAAATTTGTGATTTTATTTTTTTTTTATCTGTTTTTTTGGCTGTTAAACAAGTAATGCTTACTATCAAACATTGTTGATTTTTTTTCTCTGTGAGCTACCGCCAACACTATTTAGGTCGTGATAGTGGTTTTACTTCAATGTCCATTATCAGAGTTTTTGCTTTTTTTAAATACGAACATATCTTTAAAAAACAGGTAGAACAAAATAGAAATCAAAAATTTAGAAAACTCACACAAAGCCACAGCAATAATGCATAATTAATTAAAAATCTATTTATACCTACCTAAAGAAAATAACCTCCCTTCTGTTGGTCAGCTAATTTAAAATTGAATTGTCCGTTTGCGAGTTGCCCAGTGACACAACCCAATATTCACGTGATCTGCCCGCTCGGTTACCCAGACGCTTACAGTGTATCTCTTCCGCAGTGCGTCTGGATAAAAGAATCATGATGAGATTTACTTCACAAAAGGTGATCTGTAATCAGTGGTTGGAAAACAATGAACATTGTCAGTGATTGGATAGTTTGAGGCTTTTGACCTCACTTTATATCAATCAACATTAAACACAACACTAAACTTACAGGTTGAAATGAAATGGGGTTTAAAGTCCTACTGTTCTGCCCCGACTAGGCTAATGAAGACGGACATACGCCATACAGTAGCTATGAGGGAAATTTTGCCCATACAGCAGCATACGGCCTACTCTTATATCGAATTGCAACTGATTAGGGTTCTTTTACGTGCACGCAAATTTGTACACGTGACCTCGGTTTTTCGTCTTATCCGAACGACTAGACAGCCGTTCTTGTCAGATCTCCGTCCTGCACCACTGACACGGAGAAACCACGTGCGTTTTACTATGGTTTGAATCTGATGGCAGATAACATTAAAACTAAATAAGTTGGACTCAATTCAAGCGAAACTCGTGTACATGGTAATGTCAAATGAGAAAGGGGACCAAAGGATCACGGCATGCATAGCTGTCGACTTTTGCTTCTTTATCAATTCTTGCGCAACCGGGGATTCTAACTGGTAATTCTGCCCACAATGATTTCTGTGCGCGTCATTTATTTATCATTCCGGTGATCTTAATCTTCATAATGACAAAGAGTCTCGTAAAAATTTAGAAGGGGGTTGACGATCGCAATATTTTTCAGAGGCTGTTTACATCTTTACGGTACTAGGGAACCCGATTCGCAACTAGAATGCCCCGGATTCAAATATATCAAAAGTCTAAAGTGGGTTTTAGCATTTACCGACCACTCCTCAAAAATGTCAGTTCGTGGATTTCCGAGTCAAGGGTGTTTTTGAATACGATATTATGTACGAAATTAATTACATTAATTCTCCTATTGAAATTTGCCATTCTTTTTAATATAAAGATGACAATAAAATAATCAGTCCTCCGACACTTACTATTGGAGAAATATTTTGAAACAAAAACTACACCCAGATAGTCTAAAATCCATAGCATAATACATGTAGTTCGTAACAGTTCCTGGTTTTCTGATCTAGAAATAGCTCGTGACAAAGTCTACATAGTTGAAGCTGGTACATTTAACGTCCACTCGACACAAACCAGGTCATTTAGAGACTAACGTATGGTTCTATTTTATTTCAATAATTCGCTTGCGCATCGGGGTCTTTAGCAGTGGGGGGAAACCAGAAGACCTGGAGAAAACCCACGAGATTGGGCAGGCGACCCAACTCCAGACTTGTCACGTACAACCGGAGAATCGAAACCACAAAATGACTGATTTCTGGAGCTTCGCTCGTTTATTTTGAAACCATATTTTCATTTGCGATTCGTTCAATTTCAGTTCCTCTGCGAGTTCTTTTCGTTAATTTGTGTCGAGTGGACGTTAAACCCCATCTCTCTCTCTCTCTCTCTCTCTCTCTCTCTTTTCGTTAAGGATCATTTAAATATGTTTTCCCCAAATCCGCATTGAAGTTTGGACAGTTGTTTGAAGCTAAAAGCTGTTCGTCGTATTTTTTCTTCCGATTTCGCCCCATTCTTTCGAATATCTTTCCAAGTTCTGGATCCTGGAAAATAAAATATTGTGTACTTATTTTAAATTGTTAAATATTGGTGTTCAGTAGGCGTATATCCACTTCTGTATGTTAATGTGTAATTATAGTCCAAGTCGCTCCAAATAAGGAATTGCGTGGATATTGAACTCAGAATTTGCCAGTTCGATGACGGGATTTTCGAGCGTGTTTACCCCTTATGAATTGGACAAAAACCCCTAAGTCCTGTGTACACGTTGCACGTAAGAGAATCACTGGCAGTTGAAATTCAATTGCTGTCCAAGCAAAATTTCCCACAAAGCACATTCTACACAAAAGTATATAGTTGAAATTATAAGATACGTTTAAGTGACCGTGCTTTAAACAATCTCGGAATATGCCGAAACACCCCATTACGTATACTATTGGTATGTATTTTGTTCATATAATGTTTTATGCCATTTTTATCCAAACTATCTTGATATGAGACGAGAAAAAAGGCAAGAACTAGTCGTTCCTCAGTCGAATATATTACCGTACAATCCAAAAATTTATATGACATCATTTGAAGAAATGGCATTAAGAACATCACCAATTCACCCCACTGCTGGTACCGAGAGGTCGACGACGGGTTTGTGGTCATAGCGGAACATCAAGACCATCTGAACTCCATCCACCCTAGAGTCCAATTCAGAGAACCAACAAAAACAGTTACCATTTTTAGATGTGAAAATTGATCGATCAACGGGACAACCAACCACAATACCAGTGTACAGGAAACCCACCCGCACAGATCAGTACATCAACTTAACTCCAACCACCCTATTATAAGATCAAAACTAGTATCATATCAACACTGACGGAAAGAGCCAAATCTGTGTGTGATCTGGACAAAATGGAAAAAGAAATTGACCATCTTCGATTCAACTTTCAGCATATTATCCAGCCAACATAATTAGAAAAAAACAGAGACAAGGCACTAGGAGAGAAGGTTGGAAAACCAGCTAAAGAACAGGAACCGGTATCAGTTTATATTCCATTTATTGGCAACCTGAACTATGAGATAAAAAGAATCCTGGAAAAACTAAATTTAAACTAGAAAGCGTAACCAACTGCAAGATCCGAGAGATGTACAAATAAGAAAGGAGAAAGATCAGAAATAGCTGAGCATATTATGGACAACCCTAATCATACCATAAAATGAAAAGACCAACAAATCATCGCCAGAAATATCAAATCCAGCAAACAGTTACATATCCGTGAAGCTGTAGAAATCCGTAGACACAACTGGACTATTCATAGAGACAGACACTGGTCTATTTATATTCAACGCATGGGATGGTATGATATTTTAAAGTGTATGTGCTAGGTGTTTAAGAACTTTGAACATCATTGACGGTTAACATGCTAGTCATATATTAACAATTTAGTTACTTTGGTTAGCGCGTGCGTGCGTTGCATCACATGGTCTTCATTGGATCAACTGGCGTGGTTTCGATTCCCCAGTTGTACGTGACAAAGTTTGGCTATATTCTCTCATTTAAAATATTAACATTTTTTAGATGCAATGAATTTATTGAAACCCAGATGTTATTGATCTACGATATAAGTTACTGTCCACTACATATATACACCTGTTTAATTACAGACTAAATAAATCCCACGTGTAGTGACAATGCTGTTTATTAAATAGAATTCGCACAGTCAGCTATACGAAGGTATATAAGACCCTGTGTTTTCTGTAGTAAAAGATACTTGGTTATCAAATAACACACTATTTATGGATAACAATTACTGTGGTTTATTTCACTGCGACGTTTCAACAAGATTTCACAAGTCGTTATCAAGCATATAACACAAATAAATAAAATGAAAACAGAATAGCTATATATATATATACACGAGCAGTGCGAACCCTCCAATGGGATGCAAAATCAGCAAGCATGAGCAACTGTCCCAAGCCGTTAAATAAACAATGTACATAGATGGTTATGATGGTTATAAACTGTAATTGGTATAGATAAGTGCAGGAATGAAGACAAAGGATCAAACAATTATTAGCAGGTATAATGAGTCACGATCAACTGGTCCTGGCTGTAAAAACATATTAAATAAATCTCTCTATATATATATATATACAGTAATTAGTTATAGATGAAAGTAATAATAAAAGATGAAAGGACAAGTATTATGGGGGGTGAAACTGAAGCCATAAGCAGTTAATCCTAACAGTGAAGGCAATATGTAGTAAAGCAAATTGTAATTGATTTGAGGAGATGTACAAAGTTAAAAGCAATACAAATATTTAAATTAAAGGATAGTTCAGAGACGATGTAAACTACATTTTAATGATGCGATCATACGCTCTTGGAATGTAAATTCCTCGGTCCCTGTTTAGTTTTGGTTCATGCCTGCGTATATTAATAGCTTCATGGGTTCTTCGGTTTCGTTTGTTGTGGCAATTAACAGCTAACTTTTTGACGTTAGTCCAGTTCACTCGGTGGCGCGGGTTTTCAAATAGGTGTTCGGCAATGGCAGATTGGTTGGTGGGTGTTTTCGACATGTGTTCTTTAATTCTGATGTCTAAGGGCCTCTTCGATTCTCCAATGTATGATTCCCCACAGCTGCAGATGACTTGGTAAACACACCCTTTTGGGGAGATGGGTTTGGTGGGGGTTATCTTACCATTTGCTTTTATTAAATCCTTGGTTGTCTTGCCTTTGAGATATGTGGTTTCTATCTGCGCTTCTTGTTTTAATAATCTTCTAATTTGGTGGGAGATGTTTCCGTGGAAGGGTATAAACACTCGTATAGGGGCTTTATCAGGTTTTAGTTTATCTGGTTTTGGTAGGTCGGATAGTGTGGAATTAATAATCTTTTTGACCATCTGTAGCGGATACCCATTGTGTTTGGTGAAAACGTCTGTAAGGTGTTGTACTTCGTGGGGGAGTTCTTCAGGGTCACAAATGTTTTTGGCTCTTTTTGTTAGGGTGGCGACGACGGTTGCCTTAGTGCTGTTAGGGTGGTTTGATTTATAATGAATATACTGGTCCGTGTGGGTTGGCTTTCTGTATACTGAGGTAATTATTTTAGAGTCCTTACTAAATGCCATTTAAAGAAGATACTTGGTTAGAAAGAGACTTGGTTAGGAGAGCATAAGCGAGCGGAGTCGAATGGAGGCGAGTCCAGTCGCTTCCTTGGCAGAGTGTAGCACTATGCAGTGCAATGAGTCGCTGGCTAGATGTGGAAAGTACAATTAAACAAAAACTCCCCACATCCGATGTGTGACACACACTCTCTTCTCTGCTGCATATTTTAGAACAGCCCTTGATCGTCTAGTATTGTCCATGGTTGTATTTGTAAGTCATTGACTGATTAGGACGTATCTTTAACTGCCACTCTGACATTTCACGTTGTCAGTCCCAAAATATCGTATGATTAACAAACACGTTGACAGTAACAAAAATTCGGTTTCTACAGTTTTATATCAAGCTGGATACATATGGTACAATGCATAAAAGATTACAATAAAGTCATTCTGTCAATTCCAATCCACCCATACTCACTGGGCGAGTCTGCTAATAGAAATTGCTACATCTTCCCCCTCTGGAATCCAGCGACTGTCTGACGAATACTCAAAGATATGATAGTCTTGTGGATTTGGGTGTCACACATGTTATTTTGTTATTAACCTAGAATATTAAATGTTTACCAAATTATAACTCTTTTTTTATGTCGAAATCCGTCACACATTGTTTGAGTGCATGAGATGTGAATCCAATAATTAGTTTAAGATACAATATATTAATAATTTAAAGAGTAAGAATTATACCAATAGTCTTACAAGAATGACAGAACGGTTGACTTAATATAGTGATGCACCGTGTTTATGTTATAGTTTATGATCCTGATGTATTTAAGTTGCTGTTTGATTCATGTTCCTGTGTATTTATCTTCTTGTTCTCGATGTAAATAAATACTATATTTACGAGACTGGTTTTCTGTTATCAGTAATAGTGTTACAGAGCTCCGTATGCATGTGATCTGTGGAGAAAATCCAAAAGAAATGATTCTTGCTTTTTATGAAAGGTCTAGTTGAGTACAACTTCAGAAAAAATATCCACCAAAATCGGCCCTGGCCAAAAAGTTACAGGGCTGTCGTTCTGGTTCTCGTACCAATCCGACAAATAAAAACCACATTTCTGAAAAAAATTCTCACAATTCTTCATATTTTTCGGCATGCTGAGAATATATTTATGGATCAGAAATGCTTTCCGCTATTAGACCATCGGCAAACATGTTGTAAAATGCACAGCATAAAAATGGCAATGACGTTTTCCTTAGTGGGGTACCCCAGCCAGAAATCTAATCGCTCCACCCCACATGACTAAAGTATTAAATGTATCTGAAAACCATCAACATGTCCAAAGGAATAATAAATGGCCACTCCCAAGCATTTTCAGTGTTGAAGTACCCCTGCCATGTGGACCGTACAAGCTGTAATTGACCGTTCCCAACGATAATTATCTCACTGTGCTCACTGTGCTCCAATTCTGATCCAGATGATACTAGTGTTTTTTTTACTGCTCGCCGACTCTTGAATTATCTAATACGGAACATTTCAGACATGTCACATATAAATCATAGGTTACTAAGATGGTTATTTCTGACAACAGTTCCATGACCATCCTCTTGTCGTTAGTAAGAAATGCAAAGAAGTGTATGTTCTCTTTATCTGAATGCCAGCGTCACCAAGTTGCCTTCACATTACCTTCTGATACATATAACATTCATCGCAACAGATTGGATCCAATGTCAAACTATATACCCTTGTGAAAAGCCACCAAGACTAGAAGATCAACCAACTACAACTCAACAACCAGGCACCTGCTAAAAACATCTCAGAATGAATATATTACCAAAACTGTTATCAATCTTAGCCAACGTATACCCTCCACACAGGTGACACCGAATCTTTCCACTATCACACGAACCTTAAGTTTGTATCAAAAACCAAACCTAAGAACCTTGATGATATCGCCAGTATTGAGAAGAGACTACGACAGTCTGCAATATCATCTACAAAACCCCAAAACACCCAACAACCACACCAAAGAGAACACGAAGCCCTCAACGAACTTAAGGAAGTAAGACAGGACCCACCATCAACACAGTACCTGCGAACCAAGAAGGCAGCTGTAATAGTGGATACAACTGACTACGTCAGCACCGTCAACACACTTCAAGACCAATCAACCTACACACGGGTAGCAAGAGGCCACATTACTGCTCATCAAACTAAACACCTGAAACACAAATCGTCTGCCACCATCAAAACCCACCCAACGCCCGATAAAATGTGTGCCCAAGAGACTATTCTGACATGACTCAAAAGATTTCTGTGATGACATCAATGCAAGCTCGTCTCCTATGATGTTGTCAACTTGATCACGAGCCCCACTCCTTACTAGACCACCTCAACAGACAGCATAATGAAATTAAGTTCACCATGGAAACAGAAAGAATCTTCCCTTTCTAGGTGTCATTGTCCGAAGAAACAACAAATCGCTCCAAACCAAACAAACCCAACCACCCGTATCAGACCGTGAAGGCCAACATCACGACACTCCCTAAGATTCAACTGTCAATGGTTCTATTTCTATGTGCACGGGACCTCGGTTTGTCGTACCGCCCAAACCACTAGACACCAACCCTCGAATTTAGTTAGTGTGATCATGAACCTTATAATATTATAAGGTCCATGTTGTGATGGGCTCTGAATAAAGGGGGGTGACTTATTCAATAACTCCACAAACCCTTTAATGTTTATCCCAGATCTATTGTTGAGAATGGCAAAGATCTTTTCGGGCAATTTTTGTAAGCCCTTCCTGAATTGCGACACCCTCTATTTTCAAAACATAGAAATGCCTGAATGCAATGTAGGACCCTTCGTTTTTATATTTAGCAGCATAAATTCTATAAAATTCTTATATGCGCACTTTCAACTTGTCCTAAGGACAACGGGTATTACTCGAGTATCTTACACAGACATACTTTCACCATCAGACACACGGAAACCAGACTTAAGATCAACCTTGCTATAGGCAAATGATGTTTGGAATTCTCACCACCATACATAAAAACAAACAAGATTTTAAAATATATATATCTTTATGTACTGGTACATGAACAATATAAATATTTATTATCTGTAACCAAAATTTTATACTATATCTATAACAATATAAATATTAACCTTATCTAAAATATAATTTACTACATCTATAACAATATGAATATTTACTTTATATATAACAATATAAATATTTACTGTATAACCATATAAATATATATTATAACAATATACTATATCTATATGAATATTTACTATATCTATAACAATACTATATATATATTTACTACTTCTATAACACGTTACCGTGGGGTTCGTCAGATATTACAAGAGTCTGGAATGGTTCTTCAAATCTTTAATCCTGGAAACTTATAATAATAATTATCTACATACACTTACAGGACCGCGGATAACCGACCAAATGCTTCTAAGTCGGATAGACCTAAAAGACTAACGTATCAAGTACAATCACATATTTATATGGAATTACTTCTAATCACTTGGCCAGATCAAGTGTTGACATAAATAAGCATCGATGTAATAATGTACAATATAAGAAATAAAACAATGGTAAATAAAACGATTAATATATTAATGATACAATTGGCATGTTCACGAGACATGTTACTTTCTATCTACGGGTATAAAAGTTTTATAAACAATAAGGGATTATAATAAATTAACATGCCATAAGCATTACATAACATTTCATCATTGGCTTGTCACCTTTTAATAGCACACATATAATTAATGTTTTAAAGGAACAGAATAGTTATTGTCCCGAGAGTTTATAAATTCAATTTGAAGGCTTTCACATTTATAACTAATAATGCTTTATCTTAAATATTCAAGATTTAAATTATAACATGTAACTACTATAACCTGCACGGTTATACACAATATGATTTTACTATATCTATAAAAATATAAATATTTACTAAACTATAACAATATAAATATTTACTATATTATGTACAACATATTTATAATTACTATATCTATAATAATATAAATAATACAACAACAATATAAATATATACTATAACAATATACTATATCTATAACAATATACTATATCTATAACAATAAAATTATATGTATAACAATATTAATATTTACTAATAATATAAAAATAAATATATACTATAACAATTAACTATGACCGTAACTATGTCCAGAAGGGGGCGTGGCAAATTTTTAAAAAAGTTTTTAGTTTTCATGCGCGACCTGCAGAATGGTTACCGGACCACCCGTGGGGTATCACCCTTGGCCCATCACCCCCACCCGTGACACCTGGACACGACAAAGTGCGAATTACTGACTTTGGGCCAAAACTGCCAATCGCATTCTCGATCCAACACGTTTTTACAGCAATTAAAAGGTCCGTGAGGCCGGGTAAAGGGGTCCTCACAAACATGCGTCACCCCTGGTCAAGTAGAAAGCAGCGATCACAGATTCGTGGGAGGATTAAAGGGCTGTTCCCTCACCGAAGACCCAGGGGGTCAAAACATCGTTTTTCGGGGTGTACGGACAGGGGAATATCCCAAGAGACACAGATTCTGAGAGATGGGACCCTGGGGTATCTCAGGGGCAGGACCGGGGTCGATTACAAAAATGGGACATCAAGGTTAATTCTGTGACAGAGTGAATGACACTGTTGAGTTTGGCTCACGATTGGCGTTCTCCGGCGAGAGCACAGGTGTAGCCTAGGTGGGACTGCCTTGTGCCGCAAGTGAAATACCACTACTGCGTTCTTCGTTCGACTCACTCGGTCATAACCACAGGAGCGGCCGCTATCGGGGCGGCGTCGGCAACCCCAAGGGACTAAGCGAGGAATTCCTTTACCTCGCGAGGGTGTTCGAGGACAGATTCAGTATTGAGTTTAACTGGGGTGGTGTGCCATGTGAAAGCACGGCCTATCTATCCTTTTGTGTCGCCCCTCGGGCGACAATGGGAGAGCCCAATATTACTGCTTCCCGCTAGAGGTGTTAGAAAAATTACCACAATGATAACTGACTTGTGGCAGCCAGGCGTTCTTAGCGACGTTGCTTTTTGATCCTTCGATGTCGGCTCTTCCTATCATTGCGAAGCACAATTCGCCAAGCGTTGGATTGTTCACCCACCAACAGGGAATGTGAGTTGGGTTTAGACCGTCGTGAGACAGGTTCGTTTTACCCTACTTGTAGGGAATATTTCGAGCGGGTACGAGCGGGTAGGGCTGACTAGTATGAGAGGAACGTTGGCTCGGGATTGAAAGCGTTGGTGCTTGGTGGTGACTGCCATTGGCTCTTTGTCTTTGTCCCCGGGCTTACGGCTGAACGCCTCTAAGCTGAAATCCCATCACACAACGTCCGCGTCTGCCTCTCGTTGACCGGCAACGGAACGATTAGGCCCATCGGATCGTCGCCCTCCCGGGGCGAATTGGATGGTGTGTGTCCGACCTGTGTGTTTCGGCATGTGTTTTTCGAAGGCAGGTAAATCTGCTTGCAGACGACTTGGGTTTGTGCGAGGCGCTGAGACTTGTCCCTCGACTAGGAGATTTGTCCGCGGTAGATGGACTGAGCTCTCGGTTTCGCCCACCTCTTACAACGCCGCAAGAACTGAGACTGGTGATTCTCTCGCCATTGGCTTCAATGTTATAGCCTATAATATGTTTAAACTTCAATGATTTGGATTATGAATATCCCATAGTCTTAATCATTATAACCACATATTACCCAAAATTAGCTGGAAAAAAATTTGAGGGGCTTCGCCTATCTCCATTTTTTTCTGTGCGAGAGCGAAAGAATCTGTGACCTATATTTCTTTGGCAGGTAATTTCCCTGTTTGCTTCCAGATCCTTTCGCCTCAAAATAATTTAATTAACAGAAACAGAACATCGTTCCAACTAATAAAGCGAATTCCTGATTTCACATTGTCCACGTTTGTAATCAATTTACAAAATGTATCCTTTGTTGAACAAATGCCAAAAAGTTCCAAGGGTTTGTTGCCTTTAACGATGTGTTCAACGAAATCTATTTTGGCCAAATTGTCGACATTTCTTTTCTTTTATAAAACCGTAAATTTCTAATTTGAATTAGACTCAGCAAGGAATCCCTAAAAAGACCAATTGATCGAGAAATAGTTTTGGTTTTTGTCCTTGAAACCAACTAACTTTCTGATATGCACACTAAATTGTAAATACATACATATTTTTTAATAAGTATGATGATTAGATTGGTTAAATTCGTATCATTGTGTCACGATGTTATCTATTCTGCTACAATATTGTCATCGTCTAAGATCAATTATTGACTAAAACCAATAACTTGAGCATCATTATCCCTAAATTATAGGATATCGTACCTATTACAGACCAATAATAGTCTAAGAGCAATCAGAGGTATTGATTATCAGGAATAACGCGATCTGTAGGAAGATGGGTGCAATTTTAAACATCATAACTAACAACGTTAGTTAGCTATTGTATAGTAAATCAAGCTTTTATTTATTTAGTATAAAGAAATCAATATTTTGGGATGGGGGTGTGGGTGGTACTGGGTGAATGTATTGCAATTACAATAATTATCACCTCGTCATCTTTGAAATATTCTAACTGAAGTCAGCCTTGAGCCCAATATTCAAAATTACGCATATAAATCTAAAATGATTTAACTGAATTAGGCAGTCATCATGACCAATATGCATTGAATAGCATTAAAAAATAATTTTATTTTTAAGTAGATTTTTACCCCGTGGAGCTATAACAGCGGGTCTATTAATCGCCGGACGTGAACAGTTCTTTTGTCACCGGATTCAACCATTCATGGCAATTATTTTATGTATTGATCTACTGTTAACGTAGAAGTATTTGTACTTTATCCCCTTTAAACAATAAGGCATAAAAATAGGGCCAAACATCCGTGTGCATAAAAGAACCTTTGGCAGTTGGAATTCGAAGAACAGTAGTTCGTAATAGTCAATTGATGTACAACACTTCCTAATTACATGGGTATAAAAAGCTTTTTTATTATTGACAAAAATAAATTTATCGTCAACACCTTATAAAGAATTTTATTTCTTGCGAGTAAGTCCCTGCTCCTTACAGACGCCACTTTGAAGGCTTTATCAACGAATCGATCGATCCTGTATTTGTGAGATACAATTCGATTTTGCAGATCATTTGGATTGGTTTGTTGATAAAACCTTCAATTTGGTGTTTGTAAGGAGCAGGGATTTACTATCAAAATGTACACTTTCGACAAACATACTTTCCATAGCAGAGTTCATTTCTTATTGTCAATGGCACTTTTGAGTTGTGGGGTCCGATTATCTTTTGAAGCCAAAATGTAATCCGTGGTATATAGGCTTCACAGACGAAGTCTGCTGACAAATTGACGTTAAATCGGTGAAATTTTAATCGTTCAATAAAGCAGTCTACAAACCCGTCGGAACAATATTCATATTTCTGCCAGCGTACAACGCCATTTGTAACAAGGGAATCGAGGAATGAGGCTGGACTTATTCCACAAGTCATGTCAAACGGTGACGTCATATTCTTATCTGAAGAGTATACGCAATAAATACTATCGGTGTAGACTGGAATAACCAGACGCTGGGGATCGCCATTCGATTGAGACTTCTGGTGTATTTCGCCGAACATAACTGATTTGAAATTAGAGTAAAAACCGAAACGATTGAATGTAAATCAGTTTATATACATTCATATTACATTATTATATGCGTTGCGACTCATTTGTGTCAATTTCTAGGTCGTGCGGACTTTAGTAATGATGATCGAGGCTAGGCCAAAAATTCAATCGCTAAAATCTCGGTTCATAGTGGATCAATTTGACTGAAATATTCAGCAAATTGCCTTTACATTATCTAGTTTCTAACTATACTCTTCAAAAAAGGTAGGGGATATTGAAATGCAAATACCTATGCCGGTTGTGATATGATAAATAGTCATGGACACCTGACATGCTTTGAGAGTTTGTTCACAGATGAAGAAAGAACTTATCGCCCCAACAGAACCACTGAGCTGCACATGCGACACGCAATAGCGCCATACACGTGGGAGAGGTTCTATGTCAAATTTGACACTTCAAGGAAGGGTTGATGAAAACTGCCGCGTGCTGGTTTATCCTATTCATGTTTGCTTTCCTATCGGTTCTTGCATAAGATTTACTGTTTAGCATATCTTTGCTTTAGTGTGTTACGTTTAATTTGCAATGAGACGTCTTCAACATGATGAACATCTACATGCTATTGGCATGCTTCAAATGTGTTCTACACAGCGAGTAGTAGCCAACATGCTTAATGTGTCACAGTCTGTGATCAGCAGACTGTGGAACCGGTACCAACAAACACACAATGTTGATGATAGACCTCGTTCAGGTCGTCCTAGAGCCACTACACAAGCCCAGGATCGATGTTCTCAGATGAGTTCAGATTAACTCTGGATTTCACCGATAGGCGTGTTCGGTGACGTCAACGTCAACCGACAACACTGCAAGAATTGGCCGTGGCACTGCAAGAGGAGTGGGCCAGATTGGCCCAAATCGTGATTGGACGGTTAATTAGGGGCAAGGCACGACGAATTGCTGAAGTCTGAGGATTGGTGGAGCAATTAATCATTATTAAGACAAAAATCAAAAACGTCCATTTTCACTTTTGATCGCGTATCTCTTTGCGAGTGAAATGGGGCCGCCAGATAAGCCGCCCAACTGTTTATGTTCATGTGTAGGTAATCGGCCTGTTATTAACATACACTGGTTACCTCTAATAAAAACAGCAGTGCATTTCCGAAGTTTTGTGTTGTTTCTGCTTATCCGATAATGTATCTTTAATGTCCAGTAGATGATATAGACATCCCGTTGCAAGCGCCTAAATGTATCCGGGCTTAAAGTCTCTGAACGTTCAGCGATAAAAGAAGCCCTTCCATACAAACTACAAAATTGTAAATGTTGAATCTCTAATAGGAATATCAGCCCCAAAATGGTTCAATTACGTTAAGTATTTACAAAGATATGATGAAGTAAAATTCCAAAGCCGAAGACATCAGTATAGTGGAACCATTTCTACAGTTACCGCAGATACGCCAAAAGGCCGCTAAAGACTATGGATCTTTCATAGATTCCCTCACCGAGTTGTTTGTCCATGGGCCCGGAGTGTTCTGTTTACACCCCTTCATATATAAATAAAATGAATTAAATCAACCTGTCCATAATATCATGTATTATGTATTGGACGTTAAATTTGTAACAATCATGAACCGTTATTTTAGTAGGGCTCGTGGATAATATTGGTTTTAATTAGAAGTCAACCTAGTGGGTTTTCTTCCTGCTTACTCCCACTGCTAAAGATCCCTACGCGCAAACGAATTATTGAAATAAAGTTGAACCATATGTTATTCCTGAAATGACCTACTCTCTCTCTCTCTCTCCCCTCTCTCTCTCTCTCTCTCTCTCCCCTCTCTCTCTCACACACACACACACACACATTAGAAGTCATCTCCTGATATTTTCATAAATATCGTTAGTAATCTAAGTAATATTAAAGTAGGATTAAGGTAAATTAGCATAAAAAATTCTACTTGCAGTTCTGCGCATTTAAAATTCTTTCATAAGCATGAGAACTAGGAATGGATTGATATCCGATAAGGCCAGGGGAGAATGCGAGAAAAATAGCGGAAATGCCACTTCCTGCCTATATTGCATTCTGGTATTGTTAGTAAATACAATGATCCCAGAGAATAGACAAGAACAGCTTTGATATGAGAGAAAATTAAAGCGAATCGACAAGGTGTATAACCGGTATTTCTTACCTTGTCATATATAATTATCTACTGATCGGGAATTGGTTTTAGACGAGTTTTTTGCTCCTGAATTTATTGCCTTGTTACAAAACTTTATTGCAGCTTTGCTTTTGTAGCTAACTAGGAACCATGGGTTAGTTGCAGGGCCCGTGAATTAAAAAATAGAAGCCATCTGCTCGGGCCTTTGCGCTGTGGGGCCTCGGCCCTGACAGGTAATCGGGGCCTAGTTTGGACCTGTAGAACGCTAGTACAATGATGGTCATACATGCGGTTATCCATCGTTCTAGATAGACTGAGTGGTATCCGATCATTAAAAACGAAACTGAAAGTGACACTTTTCCTTTCGTCTTCGTTTTTCAATAGTTTTGCCAATTGTGGACAATTTTCAGACCAATGACCGGAAGTAGCTTGTTATCCTTTTGAGTATTATTACATCAGTAAAACTTTTATGTGTATTCGGTATGTCATATATGTTGTGGTAACTTTCATTTTCTGTGTCTTAGCGAAGTTACCCTAGATATACGCCACAATGACGCAAGAGAACATGAATATGTATCTTTCAAAACACTTTCGAGCCCAGGGGCAGACCCCACCCCCTCGCTGAGATGTTTGTTCCATGGCCCGGAGGTCCCTATTGCGAGCCCTGCTCAGTTGTGCCCGAAAATTTTCTTTGTCACCAGAATTTTCAGAATGAATGAATTACTAACCGAAACGAGTTTTCCACAAAGCTGTGATGGTTGTTTACACAACAATATATATTTACAATATTTCAAGCAAAAAACAACTTAATGTTCCCCAGTCTCTGATGCGTGTGCCCTAAAACAGAAATACATTGGACATACATAGATTTAGCTCTTGTATAATGTATATTTAAGTCAGCATACATTATTAGAATCAATTGAACATTCAAAGCAGCAGGCATTTAGTTAACGTAATACAAATCATCTGAACACCCCAGGCAACATGCATTAAACCTGCTTATTTACCGTGTCCAAAAAGTTAATATTTAGTTTCAGAATATCTTCTCTACTTGCTGGAAAGCAGGTCAGAGTAAAAACCATTTGTCGTATAAAAAACGTCCAACTTTAAAATCCGCCAGAAACCCTCATGTCCAATAGACACCAAAACTATTTGTTAATACAGGAGGCTTCTGTTTGTTCTGGAATCAGTCAAGTATAAAGCCCAGTGTCTGTGTTTGATTCATGTTTGTTTTGTCTGTGACAACAACCTGGAATTAATGGTTTAAAATGTGTTGTCACATCCTGGTCGATGCTTAAATATCGGTGAAGTATTAAAGAAGCTAAGTCTCTAACTCAATATCATCCAAAATCTTCAACATTGAAAACACGATTTATTTATCAAATTAAATCAACATTGATGTTGTAATCTTACCGGAAAAAGATGGGCTTTTGATATCCAATATTTAAGACAAAATAAACATTTTACCATTGGTACACGAATCGTGTACCATAATGCGCTTCAGTCCCACATTGCACCAAATCAAACGGCGTACGTAGACTGGAATAACCAGACGCTAGAAATTTGCACTCGCTGGAGACTGCTGGCTTATTTCGCCGAACATAACTGATTTGAAATTGGAGTAAAAACGGAAACCATTGAATGTAAATCTGTTTATATACATTCATATTACAGTATTATATGTGTTGCGACCCACTTTTGTCAATTTATAGGTCCCAAATGTTAGCGATTTAGCTCCTTTAAGATAACAGCCATTGTGTGAGGCCATATTGTAAAGTGCCACAAGTGAGGCACCGCCTGAAAAGGTGAAAAACAATCTAAATCAGTGACCTTTAGATACAAAATTCGAAAGAAAAAAAATTACTCACAGACCGCTCTCTATTAATGTAATACGGATTACATTTCGTCAGGTATTCGTCTATGTACTTCGCCTAAAAAACGACAAAATTGGGGTCGATATTGATCGGATTGTAGATCCCTGGAGATGTGGACGTAGAGATGAGAGGTCAAGTGGTTGTAAATTGTTTCCAAATTATTTATTTTTTTATATTGGCTGTAAGTACAAACTGTATTTTTGCTGCGACACTTATATTTTATTGGTTTTCATTTATGAAATTTGAGATTTTTAATAACATATCCTGTTTGCGATTATGTTTGTGACACGTACCAACATTTTTACAGATTAATCATTTGGCTTTTCTCTTATTGAATGGCTTGTAGCTGCTTTATCATGTCCTAAAAATATTATTTTAAAGTCTTTATTTTTGGATTTCCATCAACATTTTTACAATCAACGTTTATAAATCACTACTATTACAATAATAAATTTTCAACACTTTGCCTTTATATGAAAATGGAGTGTCGTATTTACCTCTTGGCTTTTTTGTTGACGCCACTTCAAAAGATAGATAGGAAAAATTCCATATTAACCATAGACGGCCAGGCTTATAAAACACTTTAGTCGTCTGAATATGTCCACTTAGCGCCCATTAGCATGACATAAAATATGACACTGTATCAAATAGCGAACCGGAATATGGCAATAATGGTTAACATATCCATTTAGTACATTTCCCTCTCAAAAGGATTTATTAGTACCCAGAAGTGGTACTGGAAAGGACGAATTGACCAGCTCTTATCTTAAAGTAGTAACGTTCTGAACAAGTGGTACTCGAAAAAGATGAATCGACCTACTCTTCAATGTTAATTCATTGAGATTATCACATCAATATGATGTTGCGAAGTTTTAAGTAAAATCGCGCAAAACACGTAATGTTCCAATGGGGCAGACATATGTATCCTTCAGTGTTCAGGACCATGGAAAAATATAGCGGTACATTATCTTCGGGGTGAAGTGAGTGAGTTTAGAGTTTATGAACCTTAAATCAGTTAAAATATATATAATTTAGAAGACAATGCAGATAAATTTCTAAAGCAAACGATAGAACAAACAGTAGATGAATAGAGCAGATACAATCCAAATATAAACACGAAATCAAACATGGACGTAACAGACTTTAGATACTTAGTCATAGTTTGATGTTATTTTTGAAATATTTTCCACGTTACAGGCGCCTGTGCTCAGAGGCCCTGGTTTCGGCAACTGGGAGCAATGGTCGACCTGAACGCCTCTTACAACTCAAAGCAACTAGCTCCAGTCAGTTGAAGACAGTTGTCCATGTTTAACTTTCTGCAAATCACGGCAAATAGTTGCCGTCGACATAAGAGCTTTTAGAACAGGGCCCTGGGGCCCGTTTCACGAAATTTTAACTAAGATAAAATCCAGATTTTAGTAATTTGATTGGATAATATTAGATTGATTTTAGTGCTTAGCCAATGAAAATGGAAGTATCTACTAAAATTTGGATTTTATCTTTAGTTAAGATTTCGAGAAACAGGGCCCTGTTTCACAAAAACTTTAGCGAAAATCACTAAAATAGATTTTAACTAAAACCAAAATGAAATTTCAAATTTTATGCGTTTCACGAAGATCGATTGTAACTTAAAATGCAATTTTAATAGATTTTAGATAAAATTGCTTGCGCAGTGTACATTGCGGTGTACATTTCCGGTGAAAGCACTTAGAGTGTAAGCAAAAACGCTTCGGTACTGAAAACTGTTGCTAGGTTGGAGAAACCGTTACAATACCAATGGGGAGAGTTTCATACGTTGTAACAATGTTTGCACACGATCAGACAGTCGTAGAGAGATGAAATAAATGAGTTTATTGCGTTTTATTAGTTTCGAAATGTATCGGTGGGTTGGCCTTGAACCTGCATGTTGATTTCGTGATCTTGGCGTTTAATATGCTCGCAGACTTCAATGGAAATAATTCGTATCGATAAACTAAATCGCTTGAATTTCATAGTTTTATGGTATTTTGGATAACAGAAACTATTAAGAATTGTCACAAACATATGATATTTCTGACTTAAACGACTAATCTAGACAGTAAATTATTGTCGAATTTTAAAAGTATTTAAAGTTTTTAAAGAGAGAAATGGGGTTTAACGTTCACTCGAAACAAACTTGGTCATTTCGTGACTAATTATGGTTCAATTTTATTTCAATAATTCGCTTGTGCGTAAGGGCCTTTAGCAGTGGGAGGAAACCGGAGGACCCGGAGAAAACCCACGAGATTATACAGCCGACCCCACTCCTTGTCACGTACAACCGAGGAATCGAAACCACGCCAGTTGACTCAATGACAGACCTTATCATACAGCGCGCACATGCTAACCAACAACTTTTAAACTAATACACCAAATAGCAAATGTCGGATGCCCAGATTTGAAATGTCAGTCCCGTATAGACCCTCTCAATGATACTTTGAAAATTCCAAAGTGCCACACACCTTATTGAATAATGCCTATCTATCTTATAGTATACGAAATTAAAATGATTTCATTAAGAAATAAATATAAATTTATAACATTAAAATTTAATTTCAAATAGGCCTATAACATTTTTCAGTAAACACATTTGATTTATCTTTTTACAAATCATAATAACCCCAAAACCATAATACTCTGCATTTTTACAAATCATCATAACCACAAAACCATAATACTTTGCATTAGGCCTTCTAATACCAACAAATTGGCCATTTTAAATCATTGTAGGTCTACAGGAAGATATTTTTTTACAGATAAGAGCCCTCTTCTTTCCATGACATTAGATATGAGTTCAGATTATCTTTTAGGCTTGTTTTAGTTGGTTTGTTTTTTGTTGTTGTTTTTTTAGGGGGGGGGGGGGATTACGTGGAAAATAGTATAATTTATACACTCAAAGCCATTAAAAACGTTTTCTTGAGCTTTCCTATCTTATGGCACATAGGTGAAACTTGTGATGGGTCTCTTTTTGTGGAGTTCTGGTTTGAACCCAATATCAGTTCTCGGTAATGAACTTTGTTTGTGCAAACGCAACATTTGTCTTTTTTCAAGATTTTAAGCAGTCCCATGTCATACGTTTTGCACGTGCATTCCCTACACTCTGGCCCTTTAAATACAGATCAAAATTTCAACATTCATCACTTCGGAAAAATGCCACGCCTTACACAAGAAAACAGGAACAGAGCTATTGGCAGCTTGATCAGGGGACTTCACAGGTAGCCGTCGCCAGACACTTTAATGTCCACACATCGACCATTGCTCGCCTCAGACAACGCTTCCACGCCACTGGAAGAGTTGCCGATCGACCCCGGCCTGGAGCGCCACCTGTAACAACCGCTGCTCAAGATCGCCACATCCGACTACAGAATCTGCGCAACAGGTTCCAGTCAGCTACTGCTACTGCCGGGGGAACTGTTGGAACACGGCAACGTCAGATCAGCCCTTAAACAGTCCGTCGACCTTACCCAGGTCAAATCATTTTGCATCGTCATAGACTTGCCAGACAGCAATAGGCCGCAAATCAGGGGTATCTGCACAACACACCATGGCGTAATGTTATCTTCTCGGATGAATCCCGATTCAACCACAGTTTTCCTGATGGACGTCACCGTATCTACCAACGTCGACATGAACGCTTTGTTCGTAACTGCGTGCTGGAAAGGGATCGTTTCGGGGGAGGTGGCGTCATGGTTTGGGCCGCTTTCAACGTCAACGTTCGGTCCCAGTTGGTGGTGGTCCAAGGCAATCTCAACGCTCGCAAAGAGATACACTGTCAAAAGTGAAAATGGACTTTTTTGATTTTTGTCTTAATAATGAGTAATTGCTCCACCAATCCTTAGACATTCAGCAATTCGTCGTGGCATGCTCCTAATCTACCGCCCAATCATGATTTGGGGCAATCTGACCCACTCCTCTTGCAGAGCCACGGCCAATTCTTACAGTGTTGTCGGTTGACGTTGACGTCGACGAACACGTCTCCCGATCAAATTAAACGTAACACACTAAAGCAAAGATACGCTAAACAATAAATCTTATGCAAGAACCGATAGGAAAGCAAACATTGATAGGATAAACCAGAAGCGGCAGTTTTCATCAACCCTTCCTTGAAGTGTCAAATTTGTCAATGAACCCCTCCCACGTGTATGGCCCTATTGCGTGTCGCACATGCAGCTCAGTGGTTCTGTTGGGACGATAAGTTCTTCATCTGTGAACATACTCTCAAGGCATGTCAAGTGTCCATGACTATTTATCATATCACAACTTGCATAGGTATTTGCATTTCAATATCCCCTACTTTTTTTTGAAGAGTATATAAAACAGTAAGAAAGAGTTTTGTTTACTGGGGTTTTGAGTGTTTATTGTTCTTGGGGTACTGATTTGGGGCGTCATCTAATTGCTTTAAATTACCTTACATTCTTACATTCAAATAAACGGGTGTATGATGTATGTTAAAATTAAGTGACCCGGGCCATTGGCAATATTATCATTATTCCAAATCTATTTATATGTCGCAATAGATCTAACAATCTAGCTTGGAGAGGATGACGGCTATCCTAAGTTAAAATTGATTTTAGTTAAAATTTTCCCTAAAATAGTTTTGTGAAACGCTTCTATTTTAAGTTAAGATAAAATATTATTTTAGTGGATTTTATCTAAAATGCTTAAAATCGTTTTGTGAAGTTTAAGGCGATTTTAAGGAGATTTAAGCTTTTGTAAAACAGGATCCTGGTTTCAACTCACTCCGTGGAAACGACATGACGTGATAAGTTAAATGTCATGTGACTGTGAAAGTGGGTATTATGGAAGCTCACGGAGGCATCAACTTTTCAAGTGTCATTAATGTCGAAAATAATGAAATAATGGAATTGCGGCAAGACAGACCATGCCTTTGGGATGCCTATTCTAATGAATTCGCCATTTTGTTGATCATGTGATAATTAAATTAAAAAGCATATAAGCTCACCAGACGAGATTTTCTGTACGTATAGCCAATTGTCACTATATACACTTTACAACAAGCTCACGCCAATCTGATTAAAATTTTTCGACATATTACTGTTTTAGTATCAGACACCCCAAACACTTTTCAATTTTTCAATTACGGCCTTAATCCGGTTGATTGTCCGCTGACGTCACAGGGACTACACATACACTATTAAGGTCTTATCACTGTACATACACACCACCAGTTGACTAGTGTGTATTGACGGTTCAATTAACATGCTTACTGACTTAATCATTACCCGATTATAATTTTCTACGTGCAAGCTACAAATCACTATAATTCAAACCCTCTTTAAGAGCTAAACTTTCTGATCAGACTATATCTTGGAAGGTCGTTGGAACGAAGAAATTTATAAAATAAATGTTAATTATAACATTAGAATTATTACTGTTTCTTCCAGGTTTGAAAACAAAATCGATGGCACTTGGATAAGAAAAACACTGTGGCAGTATCAATCTCTGGATTCCAAATATAACGAACCATCTCTATTGTGCTGCGACCAGGGAGAAAGACGATTCGACGAAGTTACGTTGTCAATCACAGCCAGAAGTACCACCGCGAAACTATTTAGTTTCGTAAAAGCCGACAATTAAATCTCTTGACTTCATATAAAAATGTTCGTAGCGCTGCCGATAAGAATTTTACACCCATCTTGTTTTCATAGAAAGCGAATTATTGTACAGGTTTACTGTTGGCTTACTCTAATTTATTTTAATCAAAGGGACACGGGGGAATATGGCTACAGCGACTGTCTTTGATATTGTATTATAAACAAAATAGAAACACCTCCTTGATATTTATATGATCGTATTGATTCATACTATTTGTTCATTGAAATCCAATATCATAATTTTATACAATAATGAATATCACTTACTTTAAACAAATAGTTATTTTGGAGGCTAAAAATAGAGTTTTTGCCAAAATGACATTACTTCCGGTGACGATGAAAATGTTAAATCAGTTTTAGGAAATTGTACATGACATTAGGCATCACATGGTGACATTTTATGAAAATCGAATAAAAATTGACACTATTATGGACCAGAAACTTTTAGAAAATCGTCTATTTGTCCGCAACTGAATAAGCTAGAAACCATTTTGTGACATCAATATTGCCGTATGAATATCATTAATATGTTGATTTAAACCAAATATTAAAATGTTTAATACATATTAAATAATTCTTAGTTGAAAAAAATATTGATTTTAAAGGTTAAAAATACATTTTTTGACAAAATGGCGTCATTTCCGGTGTCAATGTTAAATTGTTACCAGTTTGATAGAAGACATATTTGCCTTATGCATCAAATGGTATTCCTTTTATGGAAATCCAATAATAATTGACTCATTTTCAGGCAAAATAACATAACAAGTGACTCCTGCAAAATTGACCTTTTCTCGGCAACTGCTCATATTACAAACTCATTTTTACTTACATTTCCTTTGTATGAATTAATGCTACAAGATTATGAAAGTTAGAAAGAAACATTTTAAAATATGAAAAGCCTGAATGGGTTGTAAATAGCTCATTTTTACACCTTTTGTTTCAGGTCAATTTTGAACCAAGTGGTTTCTGTCCCCAAAATTACCCCCCCCCCCACGCCCCATACAATGGGAATCTTACACCCATATGTGTGCAGCGGAATTAAAAAGTAATGTTTTTACCAAGCTCTAAGAAAAACATCATTTCCCGCTAATTCCCCCCCCCCCCCCCGTCCCTCCATACACGCTCACCTGCTACCCCCAACCCACCTCCCGACAAATCAAAACAGTTGTCCAGGGGCATCATACACACTTCTTTAGAGATGGACAGTCCTAGAAATTTATGTTTCATTAATATAAGATGATAATCATTATGTCAACATAATGACATTGCCCCCCCCCCCCAAATTGTAGACATTGGACGCCCCATATCTCGAAAACGCCCCCTCAAATGCCTGATCACCACCCAGATTCGGAATCTATGCAAAAAACTGGTCTAGAAAAAATCCGTCTCATAAATTCACAGCTCGGCCCCGCTTTACCCTCAGTACAATTAGCAACCAACATGAAACTTTATCGATGGATAGATGGTTAGTTGTAAAAACAGATATGTATACGGTGGACTCCTAAGTCTTTCTGGGATTATCTGGCATGGTTTTCCCTGATCAGTGGTGCATGAGCAGCTTGTAATCGCGGGTAAGAGAGCCTTTGGCAATTGGAATTATCCGCATAGCACACTGCCCGTCTTCATTAGCCCCGATGGAAAAGAAAAGTAGAACATTTTAATGACTCCATTTCATTTCATTTATTTATTCAGTATAATTGTATATATATATATTAAAGATCCGATGTCTCTACTAAATGTATTTGTAGTTAGACAAACTCTTACATACTGCCGCCTCCATCTTCATCAACAGGTTTCTCAATCAAAGAATAGAGCCTTCCTACAAAATAAATATCAATATCATTCGTATTGATCATTCAAGTCTTCGTAAAATTGTATTTGTTTTCGGCTTATTTTTGTTTTCAGTTTCAACAATTATTTATTAATATGCCATATATACCTTCTAAAACCCACCGCTCTCTTTGTAATATATCAACGGTATCCAGCAACACTGTTTCCTGATGTCGGATATATTCTATAGTCTCTGCGAGATGACAAACTTCAAGTCGCGTTTCCTGATCAGACTCAAAAAATAAAAAAATGAAATGTTATAAGCTATTTCCTGAAATAATTAATATTATATTTAGGTACTATTTCTGAAAAATAATTAATTTAACAAATTATCAAGAAATTGCCTCTTGAAGAACTTTGTGTGTGTCATCATAGTTATTACTTTGGGATTCGAAACATTATTATCTCCATCCCCAATCAGAGAAATTCTAACAATATTGTCGTTGCGACATTGGTTTCAAATTCATAGGAAAGGAATGGAGAAATATGATGGCTGAAACAATATTGTTATCTTTACAAATTATTGATTCCAAGTTTATAACCAAAAATTTAGCTATGGTATCAGTTTTATTTAAAGGACAATATTGGTGCCAGTCATTATCATATATGTGATAGAACTGGTTAAACACATCCCAAATATCATTTTATCACAGAGATCATTGCTACGATAGAGGCGTAATCAATGCTTCAACGATCGGAAATGACGAACGCAAAAGGAAAACACGAGTTATCCCTCTATATAACTGATTGAAGTGACGGGTGATAACAGGAACATGGGCGAATTTCTGCTCACTAATAATTCCTTCGAAGACCAAAAGTTGTGATACGAGACTGTAAGAGTATATCTGACAATTCATAAAGGTAATTGAATGTCATTAGATAAGAGAACACGAATAAAATAGAAACACTCCGTACATTCGCGCGTGTTTATTCATTCTATCCTTATAAAAACATGGTAATGCACGGACTTTTTCTATTTTTCTTTCATGTTCTCTTATCTAGTAACAGTCAATTTTTTTATGAATTGTCAGATATCCTTTCACAGTCTCACACAACAACTTTTGGTCTTCGAAGGAATTATTAGTGGGCAGAAATTCGCCCATGTACCTGTTATCACCCGTCACTTCAATCAGTTATATAGAGGGATAACTCGTGTTTTCCTTTTGCGTTCGTCACTTCCGATTGCTGAAACATTGATTCCACAGCTATCGTAGCAATGATCTCTGTGATAAAATAATATTTGGGATGTGTTTAACCAGTTCTATCACATATATGATAATGACTGGCACCAATATTGTCCTTTAAAACAGCACGGGGGTCTGTGCTGAAATGATACATGAATTGAACTACAGGTTAATAAACACATTTGTCATATGCCATCTTAATGGTCAGGAATGGAATGTGTGTTGACAAAATTTGGTAATGAATCCCTGCTGGAATGCAAGATATGGGTCATGACCAACCACATGATTAAATTACGTCAAATTTGACCAATTAGAAAATGGGTAGCGAAAATCCAAGTGTAGAAAAACACTCGAGATGTGCGCGATTGTTAGACAACCATGTAGTTCTTAAAGGGAGAAGATGTAGCAATTTCTATTAGCAGGCTCACCGAGTCTGCTTGGGAGCGGGATAGAGGGAATGACTTTATTTTAATCTATGCTTGTATCCTATGTATCGGAGCTTAATATAAAACTGTAATCAAGAAACTCTTGTATTTGTTGTTCCTGTTAATCATACTATTTAAGATGTAGCATATTCAATCACAATGTGAAGCTGTCAATGATGTGGAATGTCAAAATGGCATTTGAAGATACACAACGTGAAGCATAAGAACAGCATTTCAAATGCAACAGAGACAGGGCTGTTCCAAGATATGTAGTAAGAAAAGATGCATGTCCCCTTTCCACGCCTGACAGACAACCCAAGTTACTACAAAATGTAATACCGTCGAAAACTTTAAAATTGCGCAAGCCAGTAGAAAACGATGGGCGTTGGGACGGGGCGTTCTATCTGGCTTCTCTGGTTTAATCCCACTGCAAAAGGCTCTTACACACAAGCTAATAATTGAAATTAAGATATACCATACATGAATGACCTAGTTACGTGTTGAGTGGACGTTCAGCCACATTTCTCTATCACACAGATAGAATCATTACCTAGCCCAGCGAACTATCTCTGTCTTTGGTTTTCATAGGTCAAACGAAGAAAGGTAAAGTCTTGCTTACTAGAATAGTCTCTCGAGGCGAGGTGTGTGCATCAATGTAATATGGGGAGTGAAGAATCCCTTCAGCGGTTAAATATCCTGGTACAACTCCATTATTTGAAGATCTCACAGTATTTGGTTCGCCTGGTCCTTCCCAATACGAGTAAAATCCTGAAGGGGGGTAATAGAATTCTGGTCGAGGAGTGTCTGGCCATCGTGTACAGAATGTATCTGATGGGGTAACCGAATCTCTGCCTGCAACTACCGAGGATTGCAGAGATAATCCTAGGGGGTCTACATTGTGATAATAATATTCTGGAATATCTGATGATTTGGGTGAATACACGCCATCACTATCAATATCTGTAGATGATAGCCCCTTCGAGATTGACTGGGAACTGCAAATGTCCGGAGAGCAAGGAGCAAATCCTTTAGCTCTCGTTCTGTTATCTTCGTCATTATCTTCGACCTTATCTACTTCGCATACTCTGAGATCAGGACTCGGTGTAAAACCATAAAAGTTGCTGTGGAATTCACCTGGACTCCAGCTTATATAAGGTGAATTTTCTCTGCGACGATTTTCAATTACATGACCACTGTACGATGAGATGGTTGGATCATAATTTATTTCTCCAACAGCCATTTCAAGTTTTTCCAGGTTTTCTAACCGTTCTTCGTACGCTGATCGCATAGCATCCACGCTCTGTTGTAGTAAATATGTATCACTGACTGTTGGTGAATATTCGTTCTTTTCGTCTTGCTCTGGTAATGGTTTTTTACTCAGTAAAACAGGACTTGTCAGAGTTGGCGACGATGAACAATCTGGCGATGAATCGCTAAAAAATGCTTCGGATATTCTTAAATTAATAGTTTCTGAGGATTTCTTGAGGGAATTTGGTTCTGATATAGAATAATTATCTATGTCGGACAACGATTCCGAAGATCTTTTAGCAGCAGTTGGTTCTGGGGAATAAGTTGTTGACTCTGTAGTTTCATATGCTTTAGATCCAGAAGTGACACCACAAGAAGCACTAATTCCATTTGCTATTTCACCAAATCCCTTTTCAGATGAAACATTCGAAGACATTCCCATGAAGTCAGTTGCTTTGTCCTTGCCAAGTTCTCCATTTGTGGGGTTAGATTCATACCAATTGACGATATTGTGTTTTTCATAACTTTTCGAAGAGTCGGAATCAGTCATTATTGTTCTGCTCCGCTTATGGCGTCGTGTTTTCGTTCTGTTTAGTTCTTGATAAGTTATTTTCTGCTCTTCAGGACTATTCTCTGAGTTGGTAGATGACAACGTTTCGATGAATGGCCGACTATTGTCATAGACAGCCAGCTTCAAAGACTCGTTACTGCTGTTTGAACGGTTATTGGGTGAAGATGTGATAAAACTTGTCCATTTAAGGCAGTTTTCGGCTAGGACGGCGTTCGGAGTTGAGTCTAGTGATTCTTGGTTTGAATCTGCAATGCTAGGTCTATCCAATGGAGATGCGATAAAACTTGTCCATTTAAGGCAGTTTTCGGCGAGCACAGCATTAGGAGTTGGTTCTTGTGATTCTTGGCTTGAATCTGCAATGCGAGGTCTACCAAAAAATTCATAAGACTCTTCTTCATTTGTGGTCCTCGGTATTGAGCAAGATGGTACAGTATTAGTTTCTTTTATCTGGTTGGCTTTTTTGGAGTGAATTATCCCGTCCCTTTTAACGATGCCAACCCAACCTGATACACCTGCCGTTACCTTCTTATCGTATGGTTTCTGGTGAAGCCGTCTTTGTTGTTTTATTGATGCTTCAATTTGCTTACACCGATGTTTTTTCGATGATCGTTTGCAGATTTTTTTCTTAGGCCATGCATTATCGGATACCCATGATAATCCATATTCAACAATATCAGATGACTCGTTAAATCCGTCCCTAGCCGCACTTTGTTGTTCTGATACGGGTTCTAGTGGAGATGGTAAGCAGCGATTACCAGATAACGGTTCATAATCATCGCTGTCGTGTTGTGGTGAATCTTTACCAGATAATTTAGCAGTTTCACTGGAACTGCATTTAACCTCTTGTCGAAGTGGTGATTGCGATACATTTGTAACCGCTACAATATCATCTGAACTAAAATCAAAAATATCGGGTGGATATCCTGTTCCTTCCCACTGTGTAAAGGGGGTGTTTGTTTTAACATCCTCTAAAGAGTGAGTTTCCGTCAGGGTAGACTGAACTGAAATATAACAAAAGTTGTTTCTATTCTATAAACAAAACCTCACCCAAACCCAGGAACGATTATTTGCAGTGCCATAGGCTGAACACAAAGCGTAGTCTCCATATGATAAAGATAACACAAACGAGCCCTAAGACTAAAGATTAAAAATTGTTTAATTGCTATGTACTACTTTTCTTTTTACGCCATGTGTCTTGTTAGCGCGGTCAGATAATTTCACTGAGAAAAAACAGGAACGGGATTTAATGGGAAGCTAGAGTGCGTTGACACTGGCATATGGACACTAATATGATATAGAACAGTTAGGTCTAAAAGCTAAGGTCCATTGCAGATTTGGTCATAGGTCACGAGACAACCCTAACCCACAATCTCGTGCTCTAACTCTATTTACATCTCGTGAGCTATGACGAAATCTGCAATGGTTTAGCTTTTAGCCTTTACCGATATAGAACAGTCGCAAAAGAGAAACTTTCTTCGTTCAGAGACCGCGGAAGAATCCGCATAATGTATGAACTGTTATTAAAATAGCTCTGGAAATCAGCACAAATGTTTTAATATTTAGTCAATATTTTAATTTTAATTTAAGAGATTATTTTTACTTTAAATTATTTAATAGAATATACCTTTCCAGCGTTTTTCCAAGTCATTTGTAGAACTTTCGTCTACACCCTTTGGTTGCATTATCAGACAGCCGACATTTTCATAACGACATTCTCGGAGACATTGCTTTTGACGTCTCGCGTCATAGTAGATCTACGTCATTAACTTATAATCTGTGTTACATACATAAAACATTTGGAATTTAGCTTTTATAGCTCTGTTTCTCAAAACTTGACTTTTTCAGTACTAGGCTTATTTAACGCAATTTTATTGTGTTGAATCGTAAAACATTGTGTTGATGTTATTTGGATGATATCACATGCATTAGAAACTACTGATACACAAATGTGGGTAGGATGGAATTTACTTGTGGTAAAAGATAACCTTCCTTAACAACAAATATGTTATCTTCCTCAAATCAATCAATGCCCCCCCCCCACCCTTAATTTTGTTTTGGAAACAGTGAAGAGATCCAACAGATTGGTGAAGAGTGTGGTCAGGAATACACGATAGTGACATATGACTTGGATATTCCAAAAGATGGCATATAGGCCTATATACAATTCAGGCTGTAGAAATCCCTCTATTTGACAACCTCTTTATAATGCTAGGACCTTTCCACACACCAATGGCATATTGGTACACGTATGTGAAAATAATTCGAATATTTCACCTTTTTTCACGAGGTATTCATGTTGGTGACCATGTCTCATTATATGAGGGCAAATATAGTTGGAGTTTGAACATTTAAGATGTAATTTTATGAAATGAGACAAGCCAATATTTAGAACACAGCACATCGCATCAAATTATTGAAAGAATTGTAAACATGTCTAATCCATTCAAGAATAATGCGGAAAAAGATACATGTATATTAATTAACATTAATGAACAATTTCTTTTTAAACGTTTATGTCTCGGGACAAATTTAGTTCAGAAGTTTTGCAGACCCCTCGCGGTTTGATAAACCCATATAACGGTCAAAACCAAACACATTTGCTTCTGACAGTAACTACAAGAAACGACAAAGTAACGGCAACATCGTAGGCTACAGCTGAAAATGGAGAGAGATAATGATGGGTCAATTACTTTATCGAAAATAAATTAGACCTGATGATTACTTTATCTTATCCGCTGACACAATGCCATTTGTGTTTTGTTATATAGATGAAACAATGATATCAACTCAAACATCTTTGCTTTTGAAGGCCCTTGAAAACAGAATAGATTCTTGTGAGCCTAAATGGATTGACTGTACAGTGATAGATGGAATTTTTTTCTTCATCTACTTGGAGACCTCACAGCAACATTTGGTGCAATTGCTCGTTATATGTGTATTTGACAGAAATGAAAAACCATCGATAAAGGACATAGATAGATAGACGTGCTGGTTCTTTAGGTCGTGACCAAGGATACGCCATTTCAGGTCCAAACATGAGTCTGCCATCAAACTTTACATCAATATTTAAAAGAAAATGACAAGTTCAAAAAATCTCTTGTGCAATACATAGTTAACACTTGGATGAGTACTGACTACTTGCCAGTTACTATATCTAAGACTTTGTATGTAATTCGGGATACGGACTGTAATGTTTTTAGAAATGTAAATGGGTCTCTTCAGCGTAACAAAGATTCAACATTGACATGTATGCACGAAGAAGCAGATTCAAGAATGCTTTTTTCATATAGCTGCTACAAACCTGACCATGCGTAATACTGTCCGTTCCATAGCTACAGATGTTTGATCATTCTGCATGGAAATTCCTTGTGTCGGAAATGTGCGGATGGAGGTTGGAATTCAGTCGGAAAATATTTTGAGATATATTGAGACAATTAGGACCATCATTATGCAGTGCTTTGCCAGCTTTTCACTGCATCGCTGGCTGTGATTACACTGTTGCATTCTTCACAATGGGAAAGATTCATCCATTAAAAGTTTTTAGGGGCAATTCATAATCCCAAGAATAATTCTCCAACTTTTGATGCTACCAAGATATGAATGATAAAGATACACCTAGAATAGAAAAGTTTGTTGCATATATGGATTATGTCATTTAACAAGTGTAAATTAGGCCAGATATAGAAAGTTCTTAAAGGTTTTTAAACCAAACAGAAGCTACTAACAGACAATTGGCACAAATTTTCAGTGATAACAAAATGTGTATTCACCTTGATGGTGTGGTGGGTTGTGATATATAAGTAGTCAGATTAGGGACATTCCCCACTGATACCAGTCAGATTCAATATTTTTAGAACCGACTAATACACAGCTAACATTTGACACCAGTTTCAGTCACATTACTTATGAGGCAAAATTTGACCCCTTTTGTGGGCGTGGAGGATGAGGCACATTTAAGTGGTCAGATTAGGGGTTTGCCCCACTGAAACCAGTCAGATTTTTAGAACTGTCTCATAAATAGCTAACATTTGGCACCAATTTTAATGTTATTACTTATGAGGCATTTTTGGGCCCCCGTCTACACTTTTTAGGACAGACAGAAAGGGGTAAGGCCACATTTTTTCCGTCGGATTTTGCATTTTAAGATATAGCGCCACTACATTTCAAAATTATTTCTGACCTTTTTTGTAGGCGTGACAGATTTTATGTCAGATTAGGGATGTGCCCCACTGAAACCAGTCAGATTTGATATTTTTTGAATCGGTGCATCCATAGCTAACATTTGGCACCAATTTCAACTATAATACTTAGGAAGCAAATTTTGGCCCCCGTCCACACTTTTTAAGGCAGTTAAAAAAGGGCATGACCCAACTTTTTCCAGTCTGATTTATATTTTTTATATTCATACATTGTATGGCAATATTTTCGAAATAATTCTGATCCTATTACTTATGAGGCAAATTTGAGCTCTTTTTTATCTGCCCCTCCAAGCCAAATGCCCCACTGAAACCTTGTAAGACTGGGTGTTATGAATTTGCCCTATCAATAGCTGGCAATTAATATGGTCAAACCTTCTATTACTTATGAGGCAGTTTTTTCGTCACTGGCTCTTGGTCTAATAGACCTTATAGGTCCATGGTTGAATGAGACAAGGTAATAAATACAGTGTGCCGTCTGATTAGCAGTTTAAACCAGCGTTGGAGACTTCTGAATATTTTACGCTATTATACTTCAATAAAACTTGCAGAAAAAGAAAAAATACCGATACAAAACATTAACAGTTAATATATTTTATTTGACATAAAACAGAAACAATTCCCACCCACGCCCCTGAAAAAAAAAAACCCAAAAAACAAACACAGAAATAATTTATACATAAATATTATATTTTACCACAAAAACACAAAACTATACAATCATTATAATCATTGCTAATTCTAAAATATTTAATAAAAATCATCATTTCTGGAATTCGTTAAGGAATTACAAAGATTCTGCAGATGGAAATGTTGAGCAATGGATAAATGAAATGTAAATTTAAAATAAATTTTAAAACTTGTTCGTAAAACATTTTTGATTGGAATGCACAGATTAACATGAAAATATGATGTGGTCTAGAGTATTTATTTAATGACTAAGTACTGAATAGAAATAAGATAGGTTGCCAGGCAACAAAACATACGCCCACAGCAGCTAAATTGTCCGAGCGGTCGACAAGGGTTGTCACATATTTATTCCTTTGTAGGTAATTGGGGGCCTTTACAAGACAGTTCCATACAGATTAGATTATAATTTTTGCCGTTTGAGGGTTCACAAGGTTCTACAAACTGAAACAAGGTTCACAACCGCTATAACTCTAGAAATTATTGACGGAAATTGCTGAAATTCAATAGACCTCTGTTTCACAAATTTAAAGGATGCATATAAATTTCATACATATTGGATGATAACTTTCATCAATCGAGCATTAACAAGGTTCAACATTATCAAGGTTGAACAAAGTGCAACAAGGGCCATAACTCTAGAAGTAATAAACGGAAATTGCTGAAATTCAAAAGGAATCTTCTCTTTACTAATTTAAATGACGCATGCAAATTTCATACAGATCGGCAGATAACTTTTGGTATTAGAGCGTTCACAAGGTTCAACAAAGTGAAACAAGGGCCATAACTCGAGACGTAATAAACGGAAATTATTGAAATTAAACAGGCTTCTTCATCTCACTAATCCAAACAACATATATCAACTGGATTATAACTTTTGGCGTTAGAGCATTCACAACAAATTGTGGATGATGGACGGACGGACAGATGGATGAGGGCCAACAGCAATATACGTCCACATTTCTATGTGGGCGTAAAAAAGTAAGGTAGGTATTCTAATTAAGCGAAAAACTTGTGGGCGTAAAAAAGTAAGGTAGGTATTCTAATTAAGCGAAAAACCTTGTCTTTCCCAGTTTTTTAAGGTTTCGTCACAATAGACAATAACAATAAAATTAACATCTTAATCCTTGAAAACCAACAGGATTCTTCTTCCTATTATATAGATGGGGCAAATATATAAATCCCAATTAGATCCGATAATAGAGAGCGAGAGAAATGGGGTATGTACAATCAGGGAATTAAAACCATGCCACTTTATGATAGACCTTATGTTCTAATGAGGTCATAAGTTAACCCATGATTCTTCCTCTCATTTAGCTTGACAATTTACAAAGACTTCAGATTTTTCAAAGTGATCTAGGGCCATGATTCTGGTAGTAATTATCGGAAACCGTTGAAAATCAATAGGATTTTTCATCTCATGACCTTAAATAGTGTGCATTAATTTGGATATTAACTTTAGCCTCTAAAGTGTCCACAAGATATCTTAAAGTGATCAAGGGCCATAACTCTGGCAGTAATTATCGTAAATCATTGAAAATCAATAGGCTTCTTTGTCTCATGACCTTAAACACTATAAATTCAAAGTCATTCGGATATTTACATTTAGCCTTGAGAACGCCCACAAGATTTTCAAAGTGACCAAGGGCCGTAACTCTGGCAGTAATTATCGGAAATTGTTGAAAACCAATAGGCTTCTTCGTCTTATGACCTTAAACACTGTATATAACTTTAAAGTCATTGAATATTAACTTCAGCGTCTAGAGCTCCCACAACATATTGTGGAGGCAAGACCAATGGACAGGGGCAAAGACAATACACAACCACATTTCATTGTGGGCATATAAAAATGAAAATCTTAACAATGGCTTTTCAGCTCCTAAGATTACAAATGTTGGATCAGATAATTATACTAACAGAAAATGAAAAATCTAGAATTAAAGTCAAGAGTTTAAAGTTCAACTAAAATCAAAATAATTTATGCAAATGATATTTTACTTTGATGTATTTTTTTATCTGGTTATAGCCTCATATTTAAAAAAAACAACAAAATATCTGAAATTATCAGAAATAAATATGTGCATTTGTCCAAATGATCTTTTCTCTTTGTCCTTTTATATAAATTTGTTAGGGAATAAGAAGAAAGGCGTGTTTTATTTCTCAAAAACAATTATTGACCTTTTCTTATACCTAGTGTAAATGAATTAAGTGGCGGCAGTGAATATATTTTTTCCATACATCTAATATATATTAGATTTGTCTTTAAGTAAAATGCTCTGTATATCATTACTCGATAAAGTACTCTTTAAAATAAATATACATGTACTAATAAATATAAGAATATATACAGGATAATATAGACAACATATATTATCAAATACACTATTACATAAATTATTGCACAGTCTGACATTATATAACTGAAGATGACTACAGGTAACAATGCTTAATACTCAGGGCTACTATGTCTTGAATAACTGATCAGAAATGAAATTGGGCCTGATGAAGACGGGCATACACCTACTGTATATACCTACTCTTCATTGAATTCCATAATCAAGGGTTCTACCTACTCTTCATTGAATTCCATAATCAAATGTTCTATGGCTAAATCTATTTGTTAAGGCCAGCTCAGTTTGTGTCAAGGTCGCTGAGATGTAAATAAGATTAGCACTAGCCCTGTGGGTCCTGCACCAATAATTAAGAAACATGAAGACTTTTTTAAATAAGGGAACAAAATTAAATATTAAATATTTTCAAAGTTTGGTTTACACAGTTGTAATGACACCAGCATTGATGGTGCTATATGATCAAATCAAAGATATATTTATTAATTTAAATACTGTATTCAGGTATATGATGAGCTTTGAAATTTTTTGTTAACAGAAATAATTTATCACTAATTCATTTATCCCTATATCTCTTAACTATTGTACACATTCCAGTGGTTGTTCAAAGTACATGTTAATTTTGAATTTCATTATGACCTTCTGAACAACCTCAGTAAGTTTTAACCAGCAGCTGCCAGGCAGATATGTCCACATTTTGCAAGCGATGGATAGAGAACAAGCTAAACAAAAAGAGATTTTTCGTACAATAAAGGGCCATAATTCAGGAAGTTACAATCCGATATGCACGAATATTAACAGGAACCAAGATCTTTGTGATATAAAGTTATATTTTAAGTATCATCAAAATCAAATCTAATTTGTATCCTCTAGAAGGTCCACAACCTTGATATACTATATATTTACACAATTTGGGTACGAGGGGTGGCCATTTTGTACGACAGTTTTGGCCTGATTTTCACAAAATTCTAACTCAGCTATCATTAGGGTGTAACAGTGATATCTTCAAACGTTTTTTTAAATCGGATAAAAATTGTTACTTCTAGAGGCACCACAATGTAAAAACGTGATTTTTCGTACAATCATGGGCCATAATTGAGGAAGTTACGATCCGATGTGCGGGAATATCGAAAGAAACCAAGATCTATAGGTTATAAACATGAATTTCAAGTTTATCATCAAAATCGGATCAAAATTATGGCCTCTAGAAGGTCCACAACCTTGATATACCATATATTTACACAATTTGCGTACGAGGGGCGGCCATTTTGTCCATCAGTTTTCACGAAATTCGAACTCCGCGATCATTAGGGTGTAATGGTGATATATTCAAACGATTTTTTAAATCGGATAAAAATTGTTACCTCCAGAGGGACCACAAGTTAAAAACGTGATTTTTCGCACAAACAGGGGCCTTAATCCATGAAGTTATGGTCCGATTTATGCCAATTTGGAAGGGAACCAAGATCTTTGGGAGATAAACCTATATTTTAACTTTCATTAAAATCGAATAAAAACTGTGACCTCTAGAGTGTCCACAAACAAATTGTGGACGGATGGACAGACAGGGAGGACCAAAATATACCGAGTATCCTGTTCACAATCGAAATAAACTTTAAACTTTGAATCATAAATAGCGAGTTCAGACCTTACATTGAATTTGAATAATACTGAAGTTTGAAAGAAGACTTTAAATCAATTATCCTGCAATAGATGCCGATGACAAAAAATAAATTGAGCCCAGAAAGTTTTTCCTGTGTCAAGTATTTTATATCAGGTGATTTTTTAATGAAGCAAACCAACTTTGAGTAATTATAAAAATTGGCAATGAGAATAATAAGACACCTTGTTTATATTTGACCCTTTCAATTATAAAGTTAACAATGAAAATGATTAGACACCATGTTTGACTAACATGTAAGAAAAATAAATGGATATAATACATCTAGTTAACAATGAGTTTTTTTTGGCATCATGGTTTAATAGAACTTCTGAATAAATCTAGATGAAAATGAAAAACTCTGAATTAGAAAAGTGTTACATGCAGTGTTCTTAAACTTTCAGATATGGAATTTTGAGGCCCCTAACAGAAAAGTCAGAGCAGTTTAAACCTCTTTCAAGGACCGTACACAGGTTTTTTAAATCGGATAAAAATTGTTACCTCTAGAGTGGCCACAAGCTAAAAACCTGATTTTTCGTACAATCAGGGGCCATAATTCAGGAATTTATTATCCGATATGCACAAATATCGACAGGAACCAAGATCTTTGGGTTATAAACATAAATTTCAAGTTTCATCAAAATCAGATGAAAATTGTGACCTCTAGAGTGCCCACAAGCTAAAAACGTGATTTTTCGTACAATCAGGGGCCATAATCCATGAAGTTTACGTCCGATATATGCCAATATCGAAAGGAACCAAGATCTTTGGGAGATAGACCTATATTTAAGTTTCGTCAAAATTGGATAAAAATTGTGGCCTGTAGAGTGTCCAAAAACAAATTGTGGATGGACAGGGGTGACGACAATATACGTCCACATGAAAATGTGGGCGTATAAAAATGATGATTTTTCTTATAACTGCACTGACAGTAAATAACTTATTTCCCGTTTATGAATAGTGTTCAGCCAGTGTTATGCAGATAAGAACATCCCACCAGTAGCACTAGTGGTATTAATGGTTGCAGTCATTTTCTCCTGTGTTCATATACCAACATAACACTGACTGAACACTGTCAAATAGAAAATGAAAGAGCAGCATGTCTGAATGATTTCCTTATTCACATCCCGATTTATTAGTATAGAAATTTATTATTGGGAGTAGCAATTTATGGTTAATTTTATGTTTTGAAAAATAGTGAAAGTTTATATTTTTTATGATATTTTTCCATTTTATGATAATTTTATGAGAAATGAAGAAATTTTATGAAAATATAAATTCTTTTATATCGTACAGTCCCTGCTCTTTGGTTTTATCTGATGTATTATTTTGATGCGTCAAATTCCTTATGATTAAATTTGTCAGAAAAGATTAAGCAGGAATCAAATTTTACTACAGTAAATTCAATCTTAGTCCAATTAAAAGTAAACTGCAAGAGCCGGATAATAATTGATTCAAAGGCACATTTCAAGCTATTGTTCGTGTGTGCATGTAAATAACTTCCACTTTGGTGCGAGTATATAACTTCCGTTTTGTTGCCATCTTTGAAAAATGTCCTAAATTTTCCCGGAAAATGTCCCGTACAGTAGACAGCGAGTTTTGAATTTTCCAGGCTGATGGGGGAAAGTATTTTGGGGCTCTGTGCATAGAATACCTAACCGCACTTTAGACCATCGGTACGAACCTGACTTAGTCAAATTCTGAACATACTGCTGAGCCGATTTAAGTGAAGGAAAAAAGCCGGAATTAGATCAAATAGACCAAACATTTTGATCCAAGTTGAGCAAAAATCCGACTTTGGAAATACGACTTATGCGCAGAAATTTAATAAGAAAAACAAACAGGATCAAAGGGTCCAAACATTTTATCGGAGTTGAGCGAAGATACGGCTTATACGAGGTTTACTGTAATTCTTGGCCTAATCAACACAAAATCGATTATATTTCAATTTTGGCTTTAAAATTTTGAATGAAGACAAATTGTCATCCCACAAAGCTATCAACAAATAAAATCCAAAGAAATAAGATTTTTAATCCAAAACAAAAGATAGGCTGCCAGGCAACAAAACATATGCCCACAGCAGCTAAATCGCCTGAGTGGTCGACAAGGGTTGTCGCATATTTATTCTTTTGTAGGTAATTAGGGGCATTTAATAGACAATTTCATACCGATGACATTATAATTTTTGTCGTTTGAGGGTTCTAAAAACTAAAATAAGGGCCGCAACTTTATAAGTAATCCACAGAAATTGTTGAAATTCGACAGGCTTTTTAGTTTTACTAATTCAAATAATGCATATAAATTTCGTACAGATCGGATGATAAGTTTTGTCGTTCGGACATTCACAAGGTTCAACAAAGTAAAACAAGGGACATAACTCTAGAAGTAATTGACAGAAATTCAATAGGCTTCTTCATTTCACTAATTTAAATGAGGCATATGAATTTCATACAGATTGGGTGATAACTTTTGTAGTTCAAGTGTTCACAAGATTCAACAAAGTGAAACAAGGGCCATAACTCCAGAAGAAATTAACGGAAGTTATTGAAATTATCTCACTAATGTAATCAACATATATCAATTTCAAAACAATCAGATGATAAATGTAGTCTGTAGAGTGTTCACAAGAAATTGTGGGCGACAGCTAGATGGACGGACGGGGGCGACGGCAATATACAACCACATTTCCATGTGGGCGTATAAAAAGTCTAGCCATTTAACTAATGTTCAAACAGAAATTTTTGGCTTAAATTAATCAAGACCAGAGAAATTTGCAATATTTTGTGCTGACTTTGTGTATGTACTAATAAAGGAGAGGTCCAATCTTTGTAACTTCTTTACATTTTATTCATTATCTAGTATTGAGGTAGTTAAAGTTTCAACCAAATACAACCTTGATAAATTAACATAGCTGCTGTGACTTTATGAGGGTAATATATAAAGAGGGTAGAGAGAGATTATCATCCACTCAACACAAACTAGGTCATTTCAAGACTAACATGGTAGGCGACCACAGCTAGTATAGCATGTGCACATGGTTCTGTTTATACACTGTGACTGACAGTACAACCTACATATTAATTTGTTAATTATATAGGAGATATGAGTTTGTACTTCAGGTCCTCTAGTGCAACTATATCAATACTAGATAATGAATAACATATAAAGCATGTTTAACAGCAGGTAAATTTGTGAAATAGTTGTAGTTGCACTTTACTTAAATCATAGTAAATAATACAACATTAACATATGTAAATTAAAGCACAAAAATATACTCTACATATTATAAATATTGAAGCTCTGTTCTGAGAATAACCATTTTACATTATGATACAATATATTACAAACCAGACTTTAAACTACATATAGTGTTTCTCCAAACAACATTTACAAAGTGGGTGAAAAATAAATATAATGTTATATACAATATTGTGTTTATACATAAACTTTAATAGTAAGTATCTTCAAAAAAAAAGAAAGAAAACAGAGACATTTTGACTAGAATCAATAATCTTGTACTCGGTGATAGACAGGTGTTAACATGGAGATCTGATTCTTAGCTCAAACTCAGAATGTTACAAACACATAGTATGGACCATCCATGGTATTGGCATTCCACATATTTGATGGACATGTCCCTATGTTCATTCTATGGAGCCATGGGATTCTACTCTGTTCCACTGAATCACAGTCTCATTCATCTATTATGGGACATTTTGTGGTCTGTGATATGACAAACAAGCAGCTCCAACAATTTGCGGGGATTATTAAATAATAAAATTAGTTATAATATGGTAGACAAACCTGGTATTCTAGGACTTTTGTGTCGGAGAAACAAGCCAGCATTGATGACCATTGCTGCAATCCCCAAACTCTTTCATCACTCAGTGTAATTGAACTTGGTGAAAGCATTGATGTAATGAAACTATACACCAAGTCTTGTCATTCACACTCTCAGAATTATCGTATTTCACCAAAGCATCCACAAATTCAATTGCTTATCACTGCTTAACATCAGCAGAACATGCCTGTCGTCAAACTCAGTCAAATTTGAACACCGTGTTCCAAATATTGCAACAGACAGACGGACAAACCTATTTTAATAGTCCCCTGCTTTCCCTGAATGGCAAGGGAAATAACTTCACAGTGTAATCAATTATAAAACAGAAACAGTCAATATTCAACCTTATTTCGATTTTAAAAACAAGAACATATATTTCAAATGATTCTTTACCTTCATAAATGTATCATATATAGTTTAACTTCTTCAGATAAATAATAGTCTTAATATAATAATAACAATCATTTTTGGTTTACGGTGCCTTTTAGTTACCCAGAAAATGTCAATAAAGTTTTAACAAAATTTATATGAATGGTTCTAGGATTTCAATCATGGCATTGAAACAGCCTTTTTGAACAAGAATGGTGACACTAACATGAAATTTTGATCATTCATTTTTAACAAGCGGTTGCTATGCAAGATACGCCCACATTTTGCAAGAGATGGACAGAGAACAAGCTCCAAAAAAACGAAGCAATTTTTTCATACAATCAGGGGCCATAATCCAGGTGTATATCTACAATAACCTAGATCTTAATCAGGATATAAACATATTTTAAGTTTCATCAAAATCAGATCAAAATTGTGACCTCTAGAAGGTCCAGAACCTTGGTATTATATACTATTACACTATTTGCGTACAAGGAGCGTCCATTTTGTCGGGCAGTTTCGATCAGATTTTTAACGGTGTAATATTTAAACAGTTTTTAAAATCGGATAAAAATTGTGACCTCTAGAGGGCCAACAAGCAAAAAACTCGATTTTTCCTACGATCAGGGGCCATAATCCAGGATATCCGCAAATAGCGAAAGGAACTGAGATCTTTGGGACATAAACATATATTTTAAGTTTCATGAAAATCTGATAAAAATTGTGAATTCTAGAGGGTCCACAATCTTGATATTACATACTTAAACACTATTTGCGTACAAGAAGAGGCCATTTTGTCAGGCAGTTTCGGTCCAATTTTCAAGAAATTCGAACTTAACTGCCATTAGGGTGTAACAGTGATATATTTAAACATTTTTTAAAATCGGATAAATATTGTGATCTTTAGAGGGTCTACAAGATAAGTTACGTTCGGATATGCATGATTATTGAAAGGAACCATGTTCTTTGTGATACAACCATTAATTTAAAGTTTCACCACATTGGCAGTTTTGGTCCAATTTTGATCCACAATTTAAACTCAACCGACATTACAGTGTAACGGTGATATATTAGAACGGTGTAATATTTAAACAGTTTTTAAAATCGGATAAAAATTGTGACCTCTAGAGGGCCAACAAGCAAAAAACTCGATTTTTCCTACGATCAGGGGCCATAATCCAGGATATCCGCAAATAGCGAAAGGAACTGAGATCTTTGGGACATAAACATATATTTTAAGTTTCATGAAAATCTGATAAAAATTGTGACTTCTAGAGGGTCCACAATCTTGATATTACATACTTAAACACTATTTGCGTACAAGAAGAGGCCATTTTGTCAGGCAGTTTCGGTCCAATTTTCAAGAAATTCGAACTTAACTGCCATTAGGGTGTAACAGTGATATATTTAAACATTTTTTAAAATCGGATAAATATTGTGATCTTTAGAGGGTCTACAAGATAAGTTACGTTCGGATATGCATGATTATTGAAAGGAACCATGTTCTTTGCGATACAACCATAAATTTAAAGTTTCACCACATTGGCAGTTATGGTCCATTTTTGATCCAGAATTTAAACTCAACCGACATTACAGTGTAACGGTGATATATTAGAACGGCTTTTGAAATTGTAATATAATTGTGATCTCTAGAGGGACCACAAGTTTAAAACGCGATTTTTCGTACAATCAGGGGTCATACTTCAGAATGTTACAATCCGATATGCGCGAATATCAAAAGGAATCAAGATCTTTCAGTTATAAACATGCATTTCAATTTTCATCAAAATCAGATGAAAATTGTGACCTCTAGGGTGTCCACAAACTAAAAACGTGATTTTTCGTACAACCAGGGGCCATAATCCATGAAGCTATGGCTCGATATATGCCAATATCAATAAAAACAGAGATCTTTCGTCAAAATTGGATAAAAATAGTGATCTGTAGAGTGTCCACAAACAAATTGTGGACGACAGACAGGGGCGACGGCATAATACGTCCACATGCAAATGTGGGCGTATAAAAACATATTATTGCATATTCTAACAAAACTTTCCATGATTACATTCTAATAATAAAAAAAAACCGAAAAAAAAAGTATCAAATAACAATAACAAATAAATATTTTTCTTTATTTTTTTTTTATAGCTTTATAAATGCCATTTGAATAGACTCAATAATAATACTACATTATAGGTACCGGTAACAGAGAATGCATCCAGTACTTATTTATTATCAATAAGAGTTTGAAGACGTAATACCAACTCTCGTGAAATCTTCAAAACTTGTTTAGCATTGTGACGTTCAGCCATTTCTGAAAAATATATAAGAAACACTGTATTTGAGAAATATGGGAGTAAGCTGAAGAGTGTAGAGGCCTATGAAATAAAAGATCAAGACATCAAGCAAGACTTTTATCTTTTGGAGATCGATTTTTTACCATCCAGGCACCCAAATTATGCAATTTTTTACCTTTTAATATAAGATGCTGCACAAATTTAATCTTTTTTAAGTCACCTCTTAAACCATTTTTGTTTAAGAAAGCCTTTAACTTATAATTCTTTTAAAACCTATTTGTGATATCAGATTTTATGTTATGTTTTACTTCTATAGATTTATTTAGTTTTCCTATATGTATATTTATTTTTATTACATATTTTATTGAATTGTATTGAACATCGCATCTGAACACGTTTTGTGGAAGATAACGCTCTATAAATAATAATAATAATTTATTTCATGAAGTGATAACAATAGTGTTACTTTAAGCTAATATACCACCATGTTACGTTTTAATATTTTATACCATACTTACCATTAAAGAATTTGATAATATCAGTAAAATCCATATTATTATCCAGTATAATATCACGATAATATTCTACCAGGGCTAATGCTATAAATAACACAAAGTTAGCGGAACTAATATGTTTAGCTGCCCATATTGTCTCCCATACAGAAAATACATCATCATATACAAGTTCTGAAAAAAAAAAAAAAATTCAATTCAGATAAACCAAACAGGAATACCGGTAGTAGAGTCTTAGCTATTGGTAATCAGCAACTACTGGTTAAAGAGAACATAAATTACAAACTACCACCACCATTTTTTATTACACTATCAATCAATCAAAATTTCTAATTAGCAAAGACACATCTACTATAACAATATGTACAAAATTTCAAAAAAGATATTTTTAACAATTTATGTGGTATGCTCAGGAATGTTAATTGCATACTAAAAACTACGTTAATTTTCTAATAAGTATTTGGTACAATTTGGAAACAGACTTAAATCTGCGAAATATCCAATTTGTAAAATGCATAACCGTCTCTACAAAGTTTAATTAAGATATTTTGAACAGATTTTGCGATGTGCTCAAGAAACAAAAATTGGGATGGAAAAACAAACAGATCCCATTTCAATACCCCTCCCTTAACTTCATTTGGCACAATGAACTACTGCTAAAGAAGTTACACTGACCTTGATCATTTTCATTTGCAATATCAATGATACATTTCTCAGTTCTATCAGTTTTAAACTATCTTGTGTGATAATACTGAACTAACTTATGAAAGCAAACAAATGACAAGCTTAATTCATGACAGATGGTTAAAGTTTTGAAGTGGATGCCCTGCTTAAAAAGTTCAAATACTCTAAGAAATTACACTTACAAAATATGTTTATGTACTTACCTCTTTTAAAATCCAACAAAAACCAACGATAACAAAAGTAGAAATGAGTATAGTCACCATGATGATGCATATGTTCAAATAGCTCACAATCTAAAATCTTTAAAACATACATAAATATGTCAACTGTTAATCATGTTTTCTTATGAAAGCTTGGAAATGAACACTAACAATAACCATCTCCAAGCCAATTGTGTACCATAAACCCTTTAATTTTCTGTATTTACAGTCTATTATATAGAACATTTTTATCCCAATACAGAAGTAGAAATCAGATCTTAAACTGAATTTTCCATAATAATTTACATCCATATTGACTTAATCTACCGTTCCAAGCTAGTGAAATGAGATTACTTCGTTAGTTCAAAATTTCATTTTACTTGTCCTTACAACACTAGGTTCTGGAAGAGTTGTTATATAACTCACATTCTGGTTGATGTGGGGGATTAGGAAATTGAAACGGTCTGTTGCGTTGAGTTTTTGGCGTGCAGTGCACGGAACATTCGGTATCCCAGTAGAAACAACAATGATGATCAGTAAATCAAAAGTCTGACGTCATACTCATAGGGTCAAAACCACTCATATGACCTCTGACGAGACCCCCCACTACAACTGTAGTTGATGTAGTTGAGGCTATCGAAAGTATAACCAGCGGTTGCCAAGCAAGATACGCCCACATTTGGCAAGAGATGGATAGAAAACAAGCTAAAAACAAAAGCGATTTTCCGTACAATAAGGAGCCATAATCCAGAAAGTTATGGTCTGATGTGCGTGCACAAATACAGAAAGGAACTGAGATCTTTTGATTATAAACATACATTTCAAGTTTCATCAAAATTGGATAGAAATTATGAATTCTAGAGTGTCCACAACCTTGGTATTACATACTTTTACACTATTTGCGTACAAGGGTCCACAACCTTGTAATGGTGATATACTAAAACGTTTTTTTAAATCGGATAAAAATTATGACTGCTATAGGGTCCACAAGCTAAAAACGTGATTTTTCGTACAATCAGGGGCAATAATTCAGGAAGTTACAGTCCGATATGCGCAAATATTGAAAGGAACCGAGATCTTTGGGTTATAACCTTACATTTCAAGTTTCATCAAAATCACAAGAAAATTGTGACCTATAGAGGGTCCACAACCTTGATGATATACCCTATTTTTATGCTATTTGAGAAAGGGGCTGCCACTTCGTCTGTCAGTTTTGATCCGATTTTGACGAAATTCAAACTCAACCATCCTTAGGGTATAATAGTGATATACAAAAACGTTTTTTTAAATGGGATAAAAATTATGATCTCTATAGGGTCCACAAGCTAAAAACGCAATTTTTCGTACAATCAGGGGCCATAATTCAGGAAGTTACAGTCCGATATGCACGAATATCGAAAGAAACCGAGATCTTCGGGTTATAAACTTACATTTCAAGTTTCAACAAAATCGGATAAAAATTGTGACCTCTATAGGGTCCACTAGCTAAAAATGCGATTATTCATACAATCAGGGGCCATAATCCATGAAGTTATGATCCGATACTTGCCAATATTGAAAGGAACCGAGATCTTAGGGAGATAAACCTATATTTCAAGTTTCGTTGAAATCAGATTAATATTGTGACCTGTAGAGTGTCCACAAACAATTGTGGACGGACTGATAGGGGCGACGACAATATACGTCCACATGAAAATGTGGGCGTATAATAATATTTAAACAGAATAAATGGTTAACTTAAAGGGGCATTATGTAAGATTTAGATAAAGAGCTACAATATTTCAAAAATAGATAATGCAAAATGAATATATTAAACAGTTACGGTACGATATGTGCGAATATCGAAAGGAACTGAGATCTTTGGGTTATAAACTTACATTTCAAGTTTCAACAAAATCGGATATACCATATTTTTACGCTATTTGAGAACGAACGGCGGCCATTTTGTCTGTCAGTTTTGGGCCGATTTTCATGAAATTCGAACTCAGCCAACCTTAGGGTTTAACGGTGATATAATAATACGGTTTTTTAAATCAGATAAAAATTATGACCTCTATAGGGTCCACAAGCTAAAAACGTAATTTTTCGTACAATCAGGGGCCATAATTCAGGAAGTTACGTTCCGATATGCGCGAATATCGAAATGAACCGAGATCTTTGGGTTATAAGCACACATTTCAAGTTTAAACCAAATCGGATAAAAATTGTGACCTCTGCAGTGTTTACAAGCTAAAAACGTGATTTTTCGTACAATCAGGGGCCATAATCCATGAAGTTACAGTCCGATACATGCCAATATCGAAAGGAACCGAGATCTTAGGGTAATAAACATATATTTCAAGTTTCGTTGAAATCAGATAAAAATTGTGACCTGTAGACTGTTCACAAACAATTGTGGACAGACGTCCGGACAGGGGCGACGACAATATACGTCCACATGAAAATGTGGGCGTATAAAAATGATGAAAGTTCATGCTAAAAAGAGATATTCATAATCCCAAAAGATCACATGACTGATATGTACGACGTCATAATTTATTCAAGAACTAATCTAGGTTGGGGATACCATCTCATTTGTGATAAATAGTTTGGTTTTTTTCCGTTTGTACCTCCATTATTACACAACAAACGGACAGACTGTCACGTGTCCTCTGGGTTATTTTACACATGGAACATGTATGCAAAGTCTTAATAAGATTGGCGCTGAAAAAGTTAGTGCACAGCCTTTATTAAACTACTCAACGCCCTTAATAGAAAACTTACCTGAATAAGAGATCTCATATTGGCAAAATGTGTATCCATGGCCCCACCATGAGGAAAATTACATGACATCCTTTTCATTAATTCACAAAAGCAACTGTAAGCTAATGCCTCTGTTTTGGAAACAAAAAAAACAAAACAAAAAAACCAACTCAAATTAGTTTCAATAGTAAAACTAACAATCTAGACTCATTTTTACGCAGAGCATTGAATATAAATTTCCCAATAATATACATTAGAAATAGCTTATAGAGAAATGTCCAAACACATAGTATTAAATCAGAGAATAATTAAGTATAATGCGATTTCAAGATGAGATGATAAGCCAGCAATTATATATTTCGTTATGCACCCTTTTCTTACCCAAACAAGCTAACAGTGAGGCTGATGTCCAACCCCGCCGAAATTCCAAAATAAATAGATGACACATATTAATTTAAAGATACATTATGGGAGATTTTTACAGAGAATTGGCCATTCTTGCTATAACAGTTCAAAAGTAGATGATGAAAGAAGAATATTTTGAAAATTTCAGTCATATTACTTTATTCTGAACATAGTTATCATCGTTATAATATTTGACTTGAAATGTGCCTTCACCGTGGCTGATCGTTTGATTGACATACATATCTCGATTATCAAGTAAAGTTTTCAATGGCATGCGGAAACGCTCTACAGCAGCCTCGCTAAGTACACTCTATCATTTAGCCTCGATCTAACTGACGTATTCTCATCAGGATGCGCCATATTTGAATTAATTGATAAGTGAAATCCTATTTAAATCCGAGCTGTAGCCGAGCCATCCGTGGGTCTACAGAGTTGATTTTGGGCTTGTTGTTTGAATAAAGATCTAATTTATAATTTCTATAACATCTGAAGCCTAAATTAAGACTTGCAATAATCAGATTTTGCTCTTGCATAATGTATGTTTAATTAATTGCACATTTATTTTTTTCAAAAGTATCAAGCAATCAAATAGATTATCAACTATACACCAAGTTTCATCACTTTCTATCAGATAGAATCAAAGTTATGTGGTCCCAAAGCATCAACCAATAAAATTGCTTAGCTCTGTTTAGCTTTAGCTCAAAATGCTAATCATTGAACTCAGTCAAGACATTCACCTAATGAACATCAACATCAAGTTTAAACATTCTACCTCAATAAAAAGCAGAGATGTTATATTGCCAAGTCTTGACCAATCAAATTGCTTATCTCTCCCTAGCCTAAGCAGAAAATTCTCATGATCGAACTTAGTCAAGGTAATGATATAATGAATCTATACTCGGAGTTTCATCAATCTCACTTAATTATAACCAAAGTTATCGTGCCCCAAAGCATCAACCAATGCTTATCTCTGCTTACTGTAAGCAGACATTGTTTATCATCAAACTAGATCAAGGCATTCACATAATGAACGCTTACACCAAGTTTGAACATTCTACCTCAATTAGAAGGAGAGTTACTGTCTTGGCCATTCAAATTGCTTATCGCTCTGCTTACCCTGAGCAGAAAGTACTCATTATCAAACTTAGTCAAGGTATTAATGTGATAAAATTATACACCAAGTGTCCTACCACTCACTAAACTAGAACTAAAGTTATAATCCTTGTAAGTTATCGTGTCCCAAAGCATCAACCAATCAAATTGCTTATCTCTGCTTACCCTAAACAGAAAATTCTCATCTTCGAACTCCATCAAGGCAATCACCTAATAAACACCTATGATACAGCGTGCACGTGCTAAGCATTCGGCCATCCAACCCCCCTGCTCAATTAAAATGAGAGTTATTGTGTTCAAATTGCTTATCCTTCTGTTTACCCGGAGCAGCAAATACTCATTATCAAACTTAGTCAAAGTATTTATGTAATAAAACTATACACCAAATTTCATCACTCTCACTTAATTAGAACTTAAGTTATTGTGTCCCAAAGCATCAACCAATCAAATTGCTAACCTCTGCTTACCCTACGCCGAAAAAGCTCATCTTCGAACACCATCAAGGCATTGACCTAATTAACACCTACACCAAGTTTGAACATTCTACCTCAATTAGAAGGAGAGTTATTGTGTCCCAAAAAGTGTGACGGACAGACAGACAGACAAATCTATTTTAATAGTCCCCTGCTTTCTTTGAAAGGCAGGGGACAAAAATAATAAAAACAGTGAACCTACCATCATCAAATATAACTAACAACGGAGCCACCAAATCACACATTCCTTGTACATAACCAATTTCTAAGTGCTGCCACACATACCTGAAAAAAACATCATTCAAAAACTTTTCATTATATTCATATGTACAGTACTGGATTGATACACAGCATGTCGTAATAATCAATTGCCTGAATACCGGAAGTATTATACCAGAAGTATTTATTGATCCTTTAAATACCGGAATCATTATTATACTCTTCAAAAACCAGCGGCTGCCAGGCAGGATACGCCAACATTTTCGAGAGATGGATGGAGAACAAGCTAACAAGAAAGTGATTTTTCCTACAATCAAGGGCCATAATTCAGGAAATTACAAATCGATATGCGCGAATATCGAAAGGAACTGAGATCTTTGTGTTATAAACTTACATTTCAAGTTTCAACAAAATTGGATAAAAATTGTGACCTCTATATGGTCCACAACCTTGATATACCATATTTTTATGCTATTTGAGAACGAACAGTGGCCATTTTGTCTGTCAATTTTGGGCCAATTTTCACGAAATTCGAACTCAGTCGTCCTTAGGGTGTAACGGTGATATAATAATACGTTTTTTTAAATCGGATAAAAATTATGACCTCTATAGGGTCCACAAGCTAAAAACGCGATTTTTCATACAATCAGGGGCCATAATTCAGGAAGTTACGGTCCGATAGGCGCGAATATCGAAAGGAACCAAGATCTTTGGGTTATAAACTTACATTTCAAGTTTCAACAAAATCGGATTAAAATTGTGACCTCCATAGGGTCCACAACCTTGATATACCATATTTTTACGCTATTTGAGAACGATGGGCGACCATTTTGTCTGTCAGTTTTGGGCCGATTTTCACAAAATTCGAACTCAGCCATCCTTAGGGTGTAACGGTGATATAATAATACGTTTTTTTAAATCGGATAAAAATTATGACCTCTATAGGGTCCACAAGCTAAAAACGCGATTTTTCGTACAAACAGGGGCCATAATTCCGGAAGTTAAGGTCTGATATGCGCAAATATCGATAGGAACCGAGATCTTTGGGTTATAAACTTACATTTCAAGTTTCAACAAAATCGGATAAAAATTGTGACCTCTATAGGGTCCACAACCTTGATATACCATATTTTTACGCTATTTGAGAACAAACGGCAGCCATTTTGTCTGTCAATTTTGGGCCGATTTTCACGAAATTCGAACTCAACCTTCCTTAGGGTGTAACGGTGATATAATAATACGTTTTTTTAAATCGAATAAAAATTATGACCTCTATAGGGTACACAACCTAAAATGCGATTTTTCGTACAATCAGGGGCCACAATTCAGGAAGTTACAGTCTGATATGCGCAAATATCGAAAGGAACCGAGATCTTTGGGTTATAAACTTACATTTCAAGTTTCAACAAAATCGGATAACCAGCGACTGCCAGGCAGAATACGCCCACATTTTCAAGAGATGGATAGAGAACAAGCTAACAAGAAAGTGATTTTTCCTACAATCAAGGGCCATAATTCAGGAAATTACAATTCGATACGCGCAAATATCGAAAGGAACTGAGATCTTTGTGTTATAAACTTACATTTCAAGTTTCAACAAAATCGGATAAAAATTGTGACCTCTATAGGGTCCACAACCTTGATATACCATATTTTTACGCTATTTGAGAACGAACGGCAGCCATTTTGTCTGTCAATTTTGGGCCGATTTTCACGAAATTCGAACTCAGTCGTCCTTAGGGTGTAACGGTGATATAATAATAAGTTTTTTTAAATCGGATAAAAATTATGACCTCTATAGGGTCCACAAGCTAAAAACTCGGTTTTTCATACAATCAGGGGCCATAATTCAGGAAGTTACGGTCCGATATGCGTGAATATCGAAAGGATCCGAGATCTTTGGGTTATAAACATACATTTCAAGTTTCACCAAAATCGGATAAAAATTGTGACCTCTTTAGGGTCCACAACCTTGATATACCATATTCTTACGCTATTTGAGAACGAATGGCGGCCATTTTGTCTGCCAATTTTGGGCCGATTTTCACGAAATTCGAACTCAGTCGTCCTTAGGGTGTAACGGTGATATAATAATACGTTTTTTTTAAAATCGGATAAAAATTATGACCTCTTTAGGGTCCACAAGCTAAAAACGCGATTTTTCGTACAATCAGGGGCCATAATTCAGAAAGTTACGGTCCGATATGCGCAAATATCGAAAGGAACCGAGATCTTTAGGTTATAAACTTACATTTCAAGTTTCAACAAAATCGGATAAAAATTGTGACCTCTATTGGGTCCACAACCTTGATATACCATATTTTTTACGCTATTTGAGAACGAAGGGCGGCCATTTTGTCTGTCAGTTTTGGGCTGAATTTCACGAAATTCGAACTCCGCTGTGCTTAGGGTGTAACGGTGATATAATAATACGATTTTTTAAATCGGATAAAAATTATGACCTCTATAGGGTCGACAATCTATTTGAGAACGAAGGGCGGCCATTTTGTCTGTCAGTTTTGGGCCGATTTTCACGAAATTCGAACTCAACCTTCCTTAGGGTGTAACGATGATATAATGATACGTTTTTTTAAATCGGATAAAAATTATGACCTCTATAGGGTCCACAAGCTAAAAACGCGATTTTTCGTACAATCAGGGGCCATAATTCAGGAAGTTACGGTCTGATATGCGCGAAGATCGAAAGGAACCGAGATCTTTAGGTTATAAACTTATATTTCAAGTTTTAAAAAAATCAGATAAAAATTGTGACCTCTATAGGGTCCACAACCTTGATATACCATATTTTTACGCTATTTGAGAACGAACGGCGCCCATTTTGTCTGTCAATTTTGGGCCGATTTTCACGAAATTCGAACTCAACCTTCCTTAGGGTGTAACAGTGATATAATAATAGGGTTTTTTAAATCGGATAAAAATTATGACCTCTATAGGGTCCACAAGCTAAAAATGTGATTTTTCGTACAATCAGGGGCCATAATTCAGGAAGTTACAGTCCTATATGCGCGAATATCGAAAGGAACCGAGATCATTGGGTTATAAACTTACATTTCAATTTTCAACAAAATCAGTTAAAAATTGTGACCTCTATAGGGTCCATAACCTTTATATACTATATCTTTACGCTATTTGAGAACGAACGGCGGCCATTTTGCTGTCAATTTTGGGCCGATTTCCACGAAATTCGAACTCAACCTTCTTTAGGGTGTAACGGGGATATAATAATACGTTTTTTTAAATCGGATAAAAATTATGACCTCTATAGGGTCCACAAGCTAAAAACGCGATTTTTCGTACAATCAGGGGCCATAATTCAGGAAGTTACGGTCCTATATGCGCGAATATCGAAAGGAACTGAGATCTTTGGGTTATAAACTTACATTTTAAGTTTTAAAAAAATTGGATAAAAATTGTGACCTCTATAGGGTCCACAAGCTAAAAACATGATTTTTCGTACAATCAGGGGCCATAATCCATGAAGTTTCGATCCGATACATGCCAATATCGAAAGCAGCCGAGATCTTTTGGGGGTAAACCTATATTTCAAGTTTCGTCAAAATCGGATAAGAATTGTGACCTGTAGAGAGTCCACAAACAATTGTGGACGGACGGGCGACGGCATAATACGTCCACATGAAAATGTGGGTGTATAAAAAAGTAGAGGATATTTAACCTATGCAGGTTGTGATATGATAAATAGTCATGGACACTTGACATGCTTTGAGAGTATGTTCACAGGTGAAGAACTTATCGCCACAACAGAACCACTGAGCTGTACGTGCGACACGCAATAGTGCCATACACGTGGGAGAGGTTTATTGTCAAACTTGACACTTCAAGGAAGGGTTAATGAAAACTGTTGTGTGCTGGTTTATCCTATCCATGTTTGCTTTCCTATCGCTTCTTGCATAAGATTTACTGTTTAGCGTATATCTTTGCGTCAGTCTTAGTGTGTTACGTTTAATTTGCAATGAGACGTCTTCAACATGATGAACGTCTACGTGCTATTAGCATGCATTAAATAGGTTCTACACAGTGTGCAGTAGCCAACATGCTTAATGTGTCACAGTCTGTGATCAGTAGACTGTTGAACCGGTACCAACAAACACACAATGTTGATGATAAACCTCGTTCAGGTCATCCTAGAGCCACTACATAAGCCCAGGATCGATACATTCGTACACAGGTCCTGTGAAATTAAGGACAAACGGCCAACCAGCTTTTGGTAAACTTTTACCAAGTTACAGGATTCGAAATTAGAAATCGGCTACATGCAACCCATTTGCATGCGCGACAACCCCGTGTTGTACCTCGATTAACTCGCCAGCTCAAGATGAAAATGCCCGTGCACACCGCGCTCGTGTCATGAATGACTACCTCCAGCGTCACCATATTGTCCAATTGCCTTGGCCAGCCATGAGTCCTGACCTTTACCCTATAGAGCATGTCTGGGACATGAACGGAGACGTGTTCGTCGACGTCAACCAGCAACACTGCAAGAATTGGGCGTGGGTCAGATTGCCCCAAATCGTCATTGGACGGTTGATTATGAGCATGCCACGATGAATTGCTGAATATCTGAGGATTGGTGGAGCAATTACTCATTTTTAAGAAAAAAATCAACCAGTGGCTGCCAGGCAGGATACGCCCACATTTTTTAAGAGATGGATATGGAACAAGCTAAACAAAAAGTGATTTTTTGTACAATCAGTAGCCATAATTCAGGAAGTTATGATCCGATATGCGCGAATATCGACAGCAATCAAGATCTTTGGGTTATAAACATGCATGTCAAGTTTCATCAAAATTGGATCAAAATTGTGAGGTCTAGAGGGTTCACAACCTTGATATACCAGATGTTTACACTATTTGCGTGGACGGGCGGCCATTTTGTCTGGCAGTTTTGGTCCGATTTTCATGAAATTCAAACTCAACCAATACGGTGTAACGGTGACATATTTTTTTAAATCAGATAATAATTGTGACCTCTTGAGGGACCACAAGCTAAACACGTGATTTTTCGTACAATCAGGGGCCATAATTCAGGAAGTTACGATCCGATATGTGCGAATATATTAAGGACTCAAGATCTTTGGGTTATAAACCTGCATTTCAAGTTTCATCAAAAACGGGTGAAAATTGTGACCTCTAGAGAGTCCACAACCTTGATATACCATATTTTTACACTGTTAGCGTGCAAGTGCGGCCTTTTTGTCAACCATCATTGAGGAATAACGGTGATATATTCAAATGTTTTTTAAATCAGATAAAAATTGTGACCTCTAGAGGGATCACAAGCTAAAAACATGAATTTTCGTACAGTCAAGGGCCATAATTCAGGAAGTTACATTCCGATATGCGCAAATATCAAAAGGAACCAAGATCTTTGGGTTATAAACATGTATTTCAACTCTCATCAAAATCAGGTCAAAATTGTGACCTCTAGAGGGTCCACAAGCTTGATATACCAGATGCTATACACTATTTGCGTACGAGGGGCGGCCATTTTGTTTGGCAGTTTTGGCTCGATTTTCACAAAATTTGAACTCAACCAAAATTACGGTGTAACAGTGATATATTTGAACGTTTTTTAAATTGGATAATAATCGTGACATTTAGAGGGACCTCAAGCTGAAAACACAATTTTTCGTACAATCAGGGGCCATAATTCAGAAAGTTATGGTCCGATATGCACGCCGAGATCTTTGGGTTATAAAATTACATGTCAAGTTGCATCAAATATATTCAGTTTCATCTGCATCGGACCAAAATTGTGACCTCTAGAGGGTCCACAACCTTGATATACCATATTTTTTTACCCTATTTGAGAACGAGGGGCGGGCATTGTGTCTGTCAGTTTTGATCCGAAATTTGAACTCAATCATCCTTAGGGTGTAACGGTGATATATTGTAACGGTTTTTTAAATCGGATAAAAATTGTTAGCTCTATGGTGTCCACAAGCTAAAAACATGATTTTTCGTACAATCGGGGCCATACTTCAGGAAGTTATGGTCTGATATGCGCGAATTACAAAAGGAACCAAGATCTTTGGGTTATAAACATACAGGTTGTTTTTTGTCCACGCCCTTAAAGCATCAAGGATTCTCTGCTTTTCCTATCAGAAGAGGCTTCTGTTTCTCACTGGTCCCGCTACAACAAAATAAGATAGGTTGCCAGGCAACAAAACATATGCCCACAGCAGCTAAATCGTCCGAGCGGTCGCGAAGGCTTGTCGCATATTTATTCTTTTGTAGGTAATTAGGGGCATTTATTAGACAATTTCATACAGATGACATTATAAATTTCGTCGTTTGAGGGTTCACACGGTTCTAAAAAACTAAAACAAGGGCCGTAGGTTTAGAAGTAATCTACAGAAATTGTTGAATATAAATTTCATACAGATCGGATGATAACTTTTGTCGTTCAAATGTTCACAAGGTTCAACAAAGTAAAACAAGGGCCATAAGTCTAGAAGTAATTGACGGAAATTGCTGACATTCAATAGGCTTCTTCATTTCATTAATTTAAATGATGTATATGAATTTCACACTGATTGGGTGATAACTTTTGTCGTTCAAGCATTCACAAGATTCAACAAAGTGAAACAAGGGCCATAACTCTAGATGTAATTAACAGAAATTTGCTGAAACTCAATAGGCTTGTTCGTTTTACTAATTTAAACGATACATATAAATAATAATAACTTTTGTCGTTAGAGCATTCACAAGGTACAACAAAGTAAAACAAGGGCCATAACTCACTGCGTAATTAACAAAAATAGGCTTCTTCGTTGCACTAATTTAAATGATGCATATTAATTTCAAACAGATCAGATGATAACTGTTGTCATTAGAGCATTCACAAGATTCAACAAAGTGAAACATGGGCCAAAACTCTAGATGTAATTAACAGAAATTTGCTGAAATTCAATAGGCTTGTTCGTTTTACTAATTTAAACGATACATATAAATTTCATACAGTTCGGATAATAACTTTTGTCGTTACAGCATTCACAAGGTACAACAAAGTGAAACAAGGGCCATAACTCACTGCGAAATTAATGGAAATAGGCTTCTTTGTTGCACTAATTTAAATGATGCATATCAATTTCAAACAGATCGGATGATAACTGTTGTCATTAGAGCGTTCACAAGATTCAACAAAGTGAAACAAGGGCCATAATTATTGGAAATTGCTGAAATTCAGTAGGCTTCTTTGTTTTACTAATTTAAATGATGCATATAAATTCCATACAGATCGGTAGATAACTTTTGTCGTTAAAGTGTTCACAAGGTGCAATAAAGTGAAACAAGAAGAAATTAACGGAAATTGTTATTGAAATTAAGAGTGTATCCGCGAGAAGACCATGCAAAAATTGCAAAAAGTGCTAAGATGGGGGGTCGGAAGTTTTTGATCAAACTTATGGTATGACACCCCCTAGGGGCAAGAGGTAACATGCTGAAGTGGTTACAGTCTGATGTCGCTCTAAAGGACTGTACAGGAATTATTTTATGGGTAAAATTGCGGTTTTCACATGTGTATTTATCATACTTTTTAAGCACAGGCTGCATTCTATGGTGGAATAGCAACCTTCTAATTTTGACCCTGTCTGATAAAGCGGGTGGGTCAACTTCTACCCCAGCACTAATTTGAAAAAAAAAATCAGTACATACTAATTTTGTGTGGACTTGTTTTAGGGTACCATATTCACATTGTCCTTAAAGTGCAGAAAAAGATACACTGTAACTTTTTCTTTCATGGTCGCAAGTAGAATTTCTTTGGATGGTTTTGAAGTGCTAAGCACATAGTATCCATAGGTGTAAAACAATTGACCGGAATGCAACATACTTAAAATATACAGCTTATTGAAAAGTGCTAAAAATAAGCTTTTGTGATACATTTTTTTGCAAATTTAATTAGAGAAATAAAATTTTTGACTTTTATACGTTTTCATCATATCCATAGCCATTGTTTGTACCATGTTGTACTCTATAAGTGTGTATTTGTATTTATTGTATATTTGGTATTGTCGTATTGTCCCTTTAACATATTTGTTGTATTGTCTCTTTAAGATTTCATTTTCAAACAAGTTATCGAAAATGGCTACAAAATGTTTTAATTTCAGAGCATGTTTCCACTATTCATTTTGGGACACATTCACTAATTTCTACAATACAGAAATGTGGAAGCTTAAATATTAACGGCAACGAAGCCTAATTGCGTCGAAGTGGGTGACATTGAACAGTGTAGTATGGTAGCTACAGCTCTCGGGCACCGTCAGCTGCACCTTCAGGGCCGGATATAGAATAAGAGAGGCCCTAGGCAAACCTCCTGAACAGGGCCCACGACATGGGCCTTGGGGCCCTGGGACAAGCAACTTGGTGAGAGGGTGGGTCGGGGGAAGTCCTGCCGTTGGTGGTTCGAACCTCACTTTTAGGTGAATTTTTCATTTTCGTTGGATTATTTTATTTAAAATAATGTCTATTTGAGAGTAATGGATATGTTTGTTAAGATTGAGCACATTGAAACTCCAATGGAAGGTCGTGGACAACTGCAGAAGTCAATTCCCGTCAACGCCAGATGAGCCATGAACGATTACAGGCCTTTGAAAGTATTTTTTTTCAAGATATTTTTATAAAACAGATACTAATGTATTTTTAGGGCTGGTAGTAAACACCATATGAATGAAAAGGAAAATAAATTGTTAGGTTTTTTTTATCTACTACGGTTAATTATCTCCAAAATAGGGAAATTACAGATTAATTTCATGGGTTATTGTTTCCTTTACCTAGTTTTTGTCAAGTCGATTCCGGTCATTTTTATTTTTTCTATCAAATGTTGGGAGGTTGCTTGTTCACGTGAGCATAAATTTTTTAAACCCACCCCATGAAAGAAGTAGCTATAGGGCGTCAAACTTTGGGTGACGAAATTTTTTTCTTGATCTTAATACTATAGATCATTGTCTTTTCAGTGACAATTAAAAAAAAATACTTAAACCCGCAGTGGGTAAGATATAGATAGAATAACATGACATAGTTAAACTGAGCTATTTTCGTACCTTGCAGCAATAAGTCCCTATACCAAAACCGCTCAATGAAAATCCATCAAACTCTCAGAATGTATACTCACTAACCATATCTGCTACGCTATAAAGTTTCATTAATCTACTCGCCGTAGTTTAATTGTACGAAATAATTGAAAAGTGGCCTGAAAATGATGATTTTTTGGCTTTTTTCGGTCTTAAAATTTCAAATTTTTTTTCTTCGCTCTAAAAATGGTTCGATTGATCTAAAATTGTGGCAGTGGGGTTTGGAGGAGTTACCCATCATACATAAAAAAAATGGTGAAAATCGGTCACCCACCATATGCCGGTCCCTGCATGTTTCTCTCGCAAATGCATTCTTAACTTGTTAACATGCTCGAGGGAAACATTTTTGAAATAATTCGCTTGCTTTAACTATGGCCATTTTAGTATGACTTACATTGTCTGCGATGAAAGGAGTATTCTTATCACAACACAACCAGTCCTTTTTTTTTTCTTTTTCTTTTTTTTTAATTACTAACTCTGACTTCTCTAATATTTTCATATATTACATATTATTAATTACTTACGTGCACATGACATTGCGTAGTTTATCAAGATTAGCCTGAGTAAAATAAAAATAATTTCTGTCACAACGTAAGACATCTTTATCTATTCTATGAAGATTCAATGCTACATTCTCCAATAGTTCCACCTGAAAATACAATGAACAAGCCAACAGTGAGGATAATTTCCCCCGCCGAGATCTCAAAATAAATAGATGACACATATTAATTAAACATACATTATGTAAGATTTAAATAAAGAGCTAGCCATTCTTGCTATAAGGGTTTGACAAGACGTGTGCAATAATTTCAACCAAATCAAAATATGGCTGAACTGTTCTAATCTATTTAACATCGGAGAAATCCGATGCCATCAAAAGTTGGTTATGGCCTGGATAAGTTAATTAATGTCTAATTAATAATTTAGAAAACATTTCAGGCCTAAATAAAGACCTGCAATAGGCAGATTTAGCTCTTGAAATAATGTATGTTTAATAGCACATTTATTTTTTTCAAAAGTATCAAGCAATCAAACTTATTATCAACTATACACTAAGTTTCATCACTCTCTATCCCAAAGCATCGACCAATGAAATTGCTTAGATCTGCTTAGTTTTAGAGTGAAATGTTAATCATTGAACTCAGTTAAGACATTCACCTAAGGAACATCTACATCAAGTTTAAACATTCTACCTCAATTAAAAGCAGAGTTGTTACATGTGTATGTTCCAAAGTCTTGACTAATCAAATTGCTTATCGCTCCTTAGCCTAAGCAGAAAACTCTCATCATCGAATTTACTTAGTCAAGATAATGATATAATGAATCTATAATCAGAGTTTCATCACTCTCACTTAATTAGAACTAAAGTTATCGTATCCCAAAGTATCAATAATGGTCAATGTCACTCCCAGTGTGAGTCGTAGTACCTAAGTCACTTTACTCATTTGACACCACATTTCTACCAATCAGACTCCAATAATATTAAAGCTTTTACAATTACACACACTTGTGTTTTTTCTAATCTTAGTGCTAAGCAATTATAGATTCTTATCCAGTTCCCACCCTTGACCCACTACATTTTATGAAGAACTATCATTCTGTTTATATTTGGGTTTTTTTTTATGATGGTGATCTATTAAACATACATTATGCAAGAGCTAAATCTGCCAATTGCAGGTCTTTCTTAGGCCTGTTATCTAAATTGTTAAACATTAATTAACTTATCCAGACCACAATCAACTCTTGATGCCAGCGCTAATCTGCGATATTTAGCAGATTGGAACACAATTTTTTAAAAATAAATAAACGTAAAAATGGACAACAGAAAGTTTTTTAATATTTTGCAGTTTCCAAGGGGAAAAAAGTATATATAAACATATATTTACAGCATAAATTCCACCATGAGATGCAGGAGATGCTGGAGAGATTAAACTTTCTTTTGATGCTGATAAACGCCGGCTATTTTCTGTAAATAGAAAAATATACTTTCAGTGGATTATTGAAAATATAAATGAGATTTTAGTCTCAATTTAATCCAGTATTGAAATTATCAGTCCAAATATGTTTTCAAAACAATTTTCAAATCTCTGTGATCATCAAGAACGTACCCTTTGAAAAATAGTGATAAAGATAAAAATCAAGAATTTTCAAAGACATAAAAAGCAATTTTTAGTAAAGCGGATCATAAAAAATATCATGCCCAGAAAACATCCAAAATTACATATGATACAATTAAAATGATCCTTCATGCTCAGAATTATCTCAACACAAAAAAGGGGTTTTAAATAGGAATCATTTCATAAGCAGAAATAGATAAAGCAGATTTAATAATACTGTTTAAATTTGAAATAATTTATTTATAAATAATGCATCCAGATTTATCTATACTATTTAACTTTCGAATTATCTACTAGACTTCCTTTTAAATCATCATCATAAAACAATATTCCTAAATACCTTATATAACACTTTCAATTATTTCTATCTTTTTACTGAATTATTCAAAGTAAACGACTCTAACAAAATACTTCAGAACATTAATTTTCTGGAATTATCTTCCATAAGATCAAGATAGCATTATTAAATTAATGCAAAGCAGACCAAGGCTAAACCATAAATCAATTATTCTGGCGTCTTCATATTCATGTAATAAGTCAAAATTTCAAAATCTATTCATTGGAGGAATATTTCCAAATAATAATGAAACTATTCTAAGATTTATAAAATATGATACGGTACAAGAGGAAGAGTTTGTAAAAATCACAAAAGGAGAATAAAAGCAGTAAGTGTCTGATTTACATGGGGTTTTTTGAGTAACATAAAAATTGCTTTTTATGATTCATTGTCCATTTTGGATATATCATGCAGTCAGAAAGAGAAAAGTAAGCACACACCAAGTGAATCATGCTCAAATGTTGAATCCATACCAGTACCCTCCACTGTCAAAGCATCAATTGTTTTTCCCATACCCTCGTCAAATTGTTCCTGTTTATGTAATGGTTCATGATTATAATGAACGCTTATCTCTTCCTCTATCACAGCACTATCGACAGATAATTTCGTCACAACAATATTTCTATCTACACTTCCATCCCGGTCCGCTTTTGAGTAATCTGTAGCTTCAGAATCTCCAAGTGAATCCAGTTTTGATCTAGATGTAGTTGAACTTCCTCTGGCTATCGAATCTCCTAATCCATCATCAGGACTGTCAATTAGCGAATCAATACGTTTATGAACAGGGGTATCTGTCTGAACAATTTCATCTACATTTGTGGAAAAGCCTAGCTCTAAACTAGTTTTAGATTCTGAGGTGGGAGTCACTGCTGTCGAACTTTCTTCTGGTACAGTTTCTGGGTGGGAGAATTCCTCTGAATCAAAAGATTCAAAGACATCATTGCTTAAACTAGAGTCCTTTCGAACTAGAGGTATGTGACCATCAGTACTTTCTTGTGAAAGCTTGGCCAAATTTTCAGCCATTATTTCTTTGTCTCTCTGACGTACAATAGCTTCCACTGCAAGCCATTCAGACATTATTCGTTCATATTCTGTTCTTCCTTTTTCATCGACAACCTTCCTCTCTTCTGGTGAACTACCAAATTTATAATGTCCCAATAAATATGGCCAGACCTGAAACAAAACAAAGAAAATACTAAAATTATCAATTTGGCACCTTTTGATACGTTTTGCAATTACATCAATCATGTTTAAATTATTTTTATAGCTTGGGGAAGTGGTACTAAATGGTGTTCTTTAAAAGCACAACAAACCAGATTGTTCACATATATTTCAAAAGTGAAAGTAATATAGTAATGTAAAGACAGCTGATATGTAATTGAGCACATTCAAATAAAAATCTTCATCAATTTGATCAACTTTTAGACCAAAATGTTTTTTTAAAAATACTTTTAAAAGAATAACATTCAACTTTTATTCTAGCATATTGGGGCTTTATACACCCAAAGTGTCCCTCATACACAGTATGACAGAAACACAGAGAAATGAGATACATTTTAACCACTTCTCACGTTTACTCCTCAACTTTTACAAGTGTGTGACAGAACCCATGAGACTTGCACACATTACATCGATCTAACGTCCATCCACAAGGTTAAACGCAAAGACTTTTTATAATTATTAGCTAATTAACAATAGCCTAATAATTTAATTAATTGTTTATGATTTAACAAGGAATTAATATGCTTACCTCTTTTCTAAGTTCATGTACAACACCACCATAATATACTAATCTATAGATCTCTGCTGCGTTCATAACCTACGAAAAAAAATAAAAGTACTCATGACTAGTAATCCTTGACTCTCCTCCCTAGAACAAGAAATCAGTGAAAAAGCATTGGCTCACTAACCAAGAGGCTGACAAAGTTCCTCAAGATTTATCAGCATGCTTTACCCTTGTCAGTGGTGCAGGATGAAGAGCCTTGCATGGAACAGTGTCTAGTTGTATGGATAGGACAATAAAGCTGGTCCTGTGTACATGTTGCCTCGCACATAGAAGAACCCTTGGCAGTTGGAATTCAATGAAGTACAAAATTTCCCTGACATCAAACTGTATAGCATATGCCCCGTCTTCGTTAGTCCGGTTGGCACAGAAAAGTAGGACCCCATTTCATTTATAACCACAAAGAGCCCAACATGTTGCAAATGTCTGATAAAGATATTGAAGGGGGTTGACCATCTCAATTTTATTTGACGTCTGGTCAAATGAATCTGTAGGTTGTGACGTCTCTTTCAGCCGTTCAGTCTCTAGAGCGTCCACAAGCAATTGTGGATGCTGGACCGACAGACCGACGGACGGACAGGGGCGACGACAATATACAACCACATTTCAATGTGGGCGTATAAAAAAAAAATCCTGAAAGTTGAAATTCAATATAATACTAATAGTAGACCGTAGCACTGCTGACCAGGCAAAATTTTCCTCTGTACACTGCATGGCATATGCCTGTCTTTATTAGCCCAGTCAGTGCAACAAAGTAGTATGTTAAACCCCATTTCATTTCTTTTAAATAATTATTAGATTGATTGAGTATTTGAGTTTTGCTTTTTATATAAATTATTCCCTACAGAACTTCAAACACACAGATATATAAATCAAACAAGCCAACAGCGAGGCTGATATCGCCCGCCAAAATCCCAAAATAAATAGATGACACATGTGACATACTAATTAATTGCACATTTCATTTTTCTTTCTGAAAAGCATCAAGCAATCAAACTGATTATCTATACTTAGTCTAAGCAGAAAATGTTCACAATCCAACTCGGTCATGGTTTTGAAGTACTTGGTAGTGAAACTATACACTAAGTTTCATCACTCACTTTACTATCAGTTAAAGTTATCTTGTTCCACAGTATCGACCAATGAAATTGCTTAACTCTGCCTAGCTTTAGCTGAAAATGTTAATTATTGAGCTCTATCAAGACATTCACCTAATCAACATTTACATTCATTTACATTAAGTTTAAACATTCTTCCTCAATTAAAAGCAGAGTTGAGATCTTCCAAAGTCTTGACCAATCAAATTGCTTATCAATCCTTAGCCTTAGCAGAAAACTCTCATCATTGAACTTAATGCAAACACAATAGAAACGTTCGACTTTTCTACTTTGTATACTATGCTTCAACATGCAGATCTTAAAGATAATTTAGATTTGTTTGTAGATAAAGCCTTTAATGGAGCTTTCGGGAAAGGCAGAAACTTGATGGCCATTTATGCAGAAGATGCTCAATGGATTATAAAACGGTTTGCCAATGGGAACTGACCCCGCCCCATTTATGGCAAACGCACATTTATATAAATAGCTAAAAGTCTAAACTATACCTTCCGATACATTGATGACATAACACCTATCAATGATAACGGAAATTTCAACAAATATAAAAGTGAAATATATCCTCCTGAACTAATATTAAACAAGCCAACAGTGAGGCTGATGTCCCCCGCCGAAATAGGAAAATAATTAGAGGACACATATAAATTTATCACAAATTATCTTTTACAAAGTATTGAACAATCAAACAGTATATCTTTACTTATAGTCTAAGCATACAATGTTTTTGATGGAATAATTATAGCATATTAAGGGGAAAACATACTCAATTCGAAGGAGAGTTATTGTGTTCCAAAGTCTCAGCAAATCAAATTGCTTATCGCTCTGCTTAATCTGAGCAGAAAATGCTCATTATCGATCTTAGTCAAGGTATTACTGTAATGAAACTATACACCAAGTTTCATCACTCTCACTTAATTAGAACTAAAGTTATAGTGTCCCAAAGCATCAACCAATCAAATTGTTTATCTACTTAATTAGAACTAAAGTTATAGTGTCCCAAAGCATCAACCAATCAAATTGTTTATCTCTGCTTACCCTAAGCGGAACGGACAGACAAACAGACAGACGGACGAACCCATTTTAATAGTTCCCTGCTTTCTTCGAAAGGCGGGGGACAATAAGCATGAACATTTACTCAATTCGAAGATCAACCAATCAAATTGTTTATCTCTGCTTACCATAAGCGGAACCGACAGACAAACAAACAGACAGACGGACGAACCCATTTTAATAGTTCCCTGCTTTCTTCGAAAGGCGGGGGACAATCAAAGTAGGAGAGTGATTGTTTTCCAAAGTCTCGACCAATCAAATTGCGTATCGCTCTGCTTACCCTGAGCAGAAAATGCTCAATTATCAAACTTAGTCAAGGTATTACTGTAATGAAACTATACACCAAGTTTCATCAATCTCACTTAATTAGAACTAAAGTTATCGTGTCCCAAAGCATCAACCAATCAAATTGCTTATCTCTGCTTACCCTAAGCGGAAAATGCTCATCTTCGAACTCCATCAAGGCATTGACCTAATCAACACATACACCAAGTTTGAACATTCTAGCTCAATTAGGAAGAGAGTTATCGTGCCCCAAAGTATCAACCAATCAAATTGCTTATCTCTGCTTACCCTAAGCGGAAAATGCTCATCTTCGAACTCCATCAAGGCATTGACCTAATAAACACATACACCAAGTTTGAACATTCTAGCTCAATTAAAAGTTATCGTGTCCCAAAGCATCAACCAATCAAATTGCTTATCTCTGCTTACCCTAAGCGGAAAATGCTCATCTTCGAACTCCATCAAGGCATTGACCTAATCAACACATACACCAAGTTTGAACATTCTAGCCCAATTAGGAAGAGAGTTATCGTGTCCCAAAGCATCAACCAATTGCTTATCTCTGCTTACCCTAAGCGGAAAATGCTCATCTTCGAACTCCATCAAGGCATTGACCTAATAAACACATACACCAAGTTTGAACATTCTAGCTCAATTAGGAAGAGAGTTATTGTGTCCCAAAAAGTGTGACGGACAGACAGACGGACAGACAGACAGACGGACGAACCCATTTTAATAGTCCCCTGCTTTCTTCGAAAGGCGGGGGACAATAAAGAAAATTCCGGTACTATAAATGCATCTGTTCTTGACCTTAACATCAATATAATTAACAATAAATTTAATGTCGGTATTTTCGACAAAACGGACAAATTTGGTTTTGAAGTAGTAAAATACCTGTCAATCTATAGTAACATACCAGATACCACTCTATATAATGTTTTCTATTCACAGGCATTACGATTTTTGACAATATGTAACGATAAAGATCTATTTCTCTCCCGAATAAAATCTCTGTACTTTAAATACACTGCCAAAGGCGCTACACAATTACGCATTTTAAAAGAAATTTCAAAACTTCCATTACTTCAACATACCAAGTTTGACATTTCTTGTAAGTATATAACCGACTACATACTGGATAATAATGATCCAATTTAAATTTTATTTTAGATTTTCTGTAGTTACCTAACCCTGTCTGAATTACCTCCCTTAATATTATGCCTTTATAAATACACTTACATAGTACGATTTCTTCAACATACCTGTTTTGCATTTCTTGTATGGGGTATTATATTAATATATTATTATATATTGTACAATTACATAACTTAATAATTCCGATTAGTCGCTAGAACTTATGGTTTTTAAGCTTTTAACGTTATTTTATCTGGATTATCTCCCTTATTGTGATTTTTTATCACCTTCTAAGACATGACGTCATTCTCAGTCAGCAGACGGCTGTCCCTCGAGACAGTCTACATTTCCTACTTGCTTCTCTGTATTCACATTTGTTTTTGTTTTTTGTGACTATGGAACATGTACCCTATATGTATTAAATACTGAAGCGTTTCTTTATTGAATTTAAGAGTTTAGACTACTTTTTTATACATTTCACCGATGTGGTTACTTGTATAGTTGAATTTTACTGCATATGCTTACAGTCGTATTTCGTGTAGCATATAGCAGATCATGACTCATGCTGGCTTACACAATGGGTTCTTTGGGTTGTATTCCTAATTGTTTTCAAATTTGAGTGAAGTCTGTGTCACTACAGACCCAGGACTTTACAGTGTAGTGGACGCTTACGGCTAGCCCCCGGATCCATTCACCTTTTTTTGAATTGTCTGTATGTTTGTGTTTTCCTGAGCATGATGTCCTGTCCGTGTATTTGTTTTTGTGTAAATTTTGTGTGGTGCAGTCCCCCTGCACTTACTATTAGTCAAGGTAATGATATAATGAATCTATACTCGGAGTTTCATCACTCTTCCCCAATTAGAACCAAAGTTATCGTGTTCCAAAGTTTCAACCAATCAAATTGCTTAGCCTTAGTGGAAAATGCGCATGATCGAACATTGTCAAGGCATTCACCTAATAAACACCTACACTAAGTTTGAACATTCTACCTCAATTAGAAGGACAGTTATTGTATTCCAAAGTCTTGACCAATCAGATTAAAGCATCTAGTAGTGGTCTACTTAGCCTAAGCATTAAAGGGTCATCACCGAAATTAGTCAGGGTATTGATGCAATGAAACTACACACAAAGTTTCGATCACCACTCTCAATTTGAATAAAATTTATCGACCTCAAGTCTCGATCTATCAATTGCTTATCGCTCTGCTTACCCTGAGCAGAAAATGCTCATTATTGAATGTAGTCATGGTATTGATATCTATACATTAAGTTTCAATTTTCTTGCTTAAAGATAGGCTCTCAGAAAAGTATTTATCGGGTGGTTATTTCCAATAAAAGTATGGCAATTTTGGTATATATGGAAAGTAGAGATATCCAATCTTACTAGAAAAATACTGGATCCCCTGAAAAACAATCATGAAGCATATACAGGACAAAAATGTAAGGGTTCCCCTGATCGACAGCCCGACGATTAGGAATACCTGCACGCATGACGTCGAAGGTTGCACGCGAAGATTGAGCGCTTGGTGTACATGTTGATAAACTTTATGAAGAGTTAAACGTACATAACTTTCTGAGATAAAAATCATGGAAAAAGCTGCGGGCAGTTGATAATCCGAGAATTTAATCTGATATTTGTAATAAATAGTCAGCGATCGTCTTGTGTATGCAATGAATTCTCCTCCGATTTCACCCCCGTTGCTATAGCAGGGTATTCCTTGGCAATTACAATGTTTTGAGAAGGATTTGAAGCAAAATTATGATAATTAATTAGTTCGAATATGTTTTTAGTCCAAATATATCATCAAATCACCCAGTTTGTACGTGGGAATGTATCTTTAATTAGAATCAAAGTTATCGTGTCACAAAGCCTTAGCAGAAAATGCTCATCTTCTAACTCAGTCAAGGAATTCACCTCATTAACACGTACACCAAAATTCTAGCTCAATAAGATGGAGAGTTATTGTGCCCCAGAAAGAGTGACGGACAGACAGACCCATTTTAATAGTCCCCTGCTTTCTTCGAAAGGTGGGGGACAATAATAATCATTTTCTTGAGCATTAATTATTCAGTCAGTATACTGCTCTGTGGCACTTAATAAATGAATAATCTTGATAAACCAACAAAATAATTAATTTATTCCGAAATAAAGCTTTAATTTATATGAAATGAAATGGAGTTTAACATCATACTGTTCTTAATTCATAAGATTAAGAAAAGTAATCTCACCATTCCATTTTTGTTTAGTTCCTGCCATTTCTCCCGTGTCAATCCACCAGATGCATCATAAGGATCATCACAAGATACTATTGTGGAGTTGACTAGACCAGAGAGATGTGTTCGTACTGTTTTCAGATGACGACAATGAGCTATCCCTAGTATGTAAAAAAAAAATAAAAAATCTGTATTTGTGAAACTAAGATATATACCGCAGCCTTCCAATGAATATACATCCACCAGCTTTTAAGTTTTATGGGTAGGGGCAATAACTATGCATAGAAATGATTGGCAACTAGTCTAATCAGTCCAGCAAGTGAACTCCTGCCATTTCTCCTGTGTCAATCCACCAGATGCATGAAAAGGATCCTCACAAGATACTATTGTGGGTTGACTAGACCAGAGAGATGTGTTCATACGCTTTTCAGATGACAACAATAAGCTATCCCTAGATATGTAAAAGAAATCAACCAGCGGTTGCCAGGCAAGATACGCCCACATTTTGCAAGATATGGACAAGCTAAACAAAAACGTGATTGTTGGTACAATCAAGTTACATATATTTTAAACGTTTCATCAATATCAGATAAAAATTGTGTCCACAAGCTAAAAAAAATGATTTTTCGGTCCGATATATGCATCCAATTCCGAAAGTAACCTGTAGAGTGTCTACAAACAAAATGTGAACGGACGGACAGGGGTGACGACAATATATGTCCACATGAAAATGTGGGCGTATAAAAATCTGTATTTGTGAAACTAAGATACTGTAGCCTTCCAATGAATATACACTCACCAGCTTTTAAGTTTTTTGGGCAGGGGCAATAACTATGCATAGAAATGATTGGCAACTAGCCCAATTATTCCAGCATGTAAACTCTGACTTGTAAAGCGTTTATGTGATTTAGTTTTATAGCTCCGACAGAAGGATAGACAGGGGTGATGACAATATAATAAGCGGTTACCATGCAAGATATGTCCACATTTTGCAATAGATGGATGGAGAACTGGGAAATAGGGGTCATTCTCTCATTTTTCTAACGCTTCAAATCGGCTTAGAAATAAATCTGTCGAGTTCACAAGGTTTTTGGAAAAAAGGGTAACTTCAAAACAGAATGTCACTGATCGCAGACTATCGATAGGGTTTGTCCTCTATTAACCCTCATGCTACACCCTTAATTTGAAATAAATCCATTAAAAATTGTAGCATCTATTTAGACGGTTTCCGTTAATGGGGGGGGGGGGTAATTCCAGAACGGAAGGTTGCAGAATGTTGAATATTGACAGGTTGCGACCTCTCATGAACCCGATGCTTCACACCAAATCTGAAAAATATTGATTAGAAACTGTGACTTCTATCGCATTCACAAAGTTTTTGGCTAATGGGGCATCACTTTGGAACAAAAGGTCACATAACACTGATTACTGAAAGGGTTCATCCTCCCATGACCCAATGCTTCAAAGCAAATTTTTTAAAAAATCTGTTTATAGGCTTTATAATGTTCATCTGCATTGGACAAAAGTTGTGGCCTCTGGAGGGTCCACATAACCTTGAACATATTTCAATCCTTAACACATATTTTATGTTTTATCTAAATCGGACAAAAAATGTGACCTCAGGAGTGTCCACAAACTTTGAACATATTTCACATTTTAAGTAAAATCGGAACTTGTCAAAGATCTTTTGATCCTTAAATTAGACAAAATCGTGGTGATACATGTCAATATTGAAAGGAACTGAGATCTTTTGGACGTAAACATACAGTTTGCGTTTCTTCTAAATGTAGAGTGTCCACAAACAAATATGAACGGACACACAAGCTCACACACAGACGGACAGAGGCAACGACATAATAAGTCAACATCAATATGTGGGCGCATAAAAAAATGATTGTAATAGATAGTGCTCCTACGACTAGTCGGATAGTCGTTAACGGTTAGAACTGGACGGTTAAACGGTTCGAATTCAACGGTAAGGTTATTTGGAGATGTCCCCCATTACACAGAGTTGTGTCTGATTATATTCCTCTTTATAACAAAACTTGCCCGTTGTCATTTTGTATTTGATGTTTGAAAATCTTAGAATGTAACAGTCGTCCTACGATGTTGACTGCTAAAAAATAATACTATTAATAGCACTCGTCGTGGTCATACAGCAAAGTCAACGGACCTTGTTCTGACTTTAGCTATTGTTAATCCAATCTAAATACTTCTCGGCATTTCTAACTATATTCGGGGGGTTGGATGGCTGAATGGTTAGCGTGCGCGCGAGGAATCATGAAGTCTGTCATTGAGTCGACTGGCGTGGTTTCGAATCCCCGGTTGTACGTGACAAGGAGTAGGGTCGCCTGTCCAACCTCGTGGGTTTTCTCCGGGTCCTCCGGTTTCCTCCCACTGCTAAAAACCCTTACGCGCAAGTGAATTATTGAAATAAAATTAAACCATATGTTAGTCCCGAAATGACCTAGTTTGTGTCGAGTGGACGTTAAACCCCATTTCTCTCTCTCTTTCTAACTATATTCTAACTTATTTATCATTTACTTCAAAACGTAACCACCATTCAATATATAATCATAAAGGCTAGAAAATGACATTATACTAGATTCGTTACGACATTCAACACGTTTCATATCTCGTAATTTCTACTTTGGTTTTTATTTAATTTAACCAATCATAAAAATTCTACTTGCAAGCGAGGAATTATTTCTTTATTGTCCAATCAATAGACGCCTTCCAATTTACTTTATTCTATTCTTAGTAACATTGTGTAATCGTAATATTATCGCCATCTGTCACGTACGAAGGGAAACAGGGATGACAGGGTATTGTTTTGTATATTATCGTTGTTTTGAATTAAAAAATGTTTCAAATGAACCAAGTTAACCAGGTAAATAAATAGTAAACAATAAAGTAGGGGACCCCTCGGGACTACATCTTATCGTTAATGCCATCTGGTGCGAATGTTCTTATTAAAGTGTGAATCCATTTGAATTCATTGGCTTTCCTTACGGCATCGTTTTTGCCATTATCTGGGTCAGTCTTCAAAAGCTCTATAATTTTAATCATAACATTTCTACTCGTAAATAATTAACTACGGCCTAAGATAGTTTAAATTTTTATTAAAGAATTGTACATGTCTGAAAAAATTCCTGAATTATTTGCGTGTGTAATGCTGTTTAGGCAAGTATAGCATGCGCACGAGTAATGACTCGCACCTCCTGACAAGCTCTGTATTATATCATACCATACGGTTAACGGTTACTAACCGGTTAATAGCTACAGCTATTCGAATAACAAAAAGTCCTAACCGTAGGAGCACTAGTAATAGACATCTGTTTGGGTGTATGTGAAGGTATCAAACCTCAAAATACATAAAACTGTTCTACATGTATAGTAGAAACATGTGTCAAAATCATGTATTTACTACAAATTAAAGTAAAGATGTTTTCATCTTTCAAAAAGATTTGCATTTGATTTTTGAACATTTGATTTCTGAACACAACATATTTTCAAGAAATTATTTCAGTGTTTCACTTTTTTTTTTAACCTATTTGCTCTGAAACAGAATAATATAAATTTAATGTTTGTCTGTGACAGAATTTTAATAAATGCACCTTACTTACATCCATAAAAAGCTCGAGAAATAATCTGTTTTCTCATTGTATCACACAACTGCTTTATATGAGTTCTGAAAAAAAGTTAACAAAATTTCATTTTTCAAAAATTGTCTTTAATCATCAACGTTATTTTTTTTAGACAGACATTAAAATCAGTAGTTATTTATATGTGAAATCTAGATTAAACTATTGGAAAAGAGATCATTATTATTGAAACTTCCATTTAGATTTTCCCTATACATTTGATGTAAAACAAATATTATTGTAAATCAAAAAATAAAAATTTCTTGTAAATTTACAAATAGTAAAGATGATACTTCCATTTTCTATGCCCATGCCATTAAGCCTACTTTCAATCACTGATTAGTCAATCATCTAATTAATCATCAGAAGAGAATAACATATTGAAATTAATGCCACTGGTAGCAGCTTCCGCTGAACACATTAATTACTTGATTTACCGTATGACAGTATAAGATGTATTAAATCATTAGATAATAACTAACCGGAGATGTGAACTGTTTTGATTAATAAAGATGTTATTTTGTTCTTCCTGGGATATAGCATAACACTGTACAGAAGAGTGAATAAGTGGGCTTGGAGGAAGATGACGACGTACAGGATATGGTGATCTCTCACCAGATGTTTTGGCTTTGGGATCTAGCATTTCAGCTGCTGAAAACAGAAATTGAAAGGAATGTTTACTTTTTGTAATTGTTTGTTGGTGACTCTGCTATCATATATCCGATAAAATTACATACTGTTGTATATAAACATCTCACATATTACTAGATCTGTACAATTAAATTCAAAGAGCTATATGGCACAACCAGTGATGGGATTTCAAAAATTTTCTTGTTGGACATTTTTACCAAAAATAAAGGGGCATAACTCTTATCATTATTTAAGCAGCGGTTTCAGACCACAATTAAAAATCACGTGTCAACAAAATATTCAAATTCGTACGTAATTAAAAAAAATAGGTGCGCCTCATTATTTTTTCATATTTAATTCTCGTACGGTATTCAAATTTATGGCAGTAATATTCCTACAAAATTACGTGTTGTCGTAATACGATAGAATAAATGCGTGCCGACTACTGTTGACCCGTACTTTTGTTCAAAATCACCTCCAAAATTACCGTATTTTTCGGGGTATAAGTCGATACTTTTTTCAGCAGAAGTCCGGCATTCGTCTTATACTACGTTTTGACTTCTATATGGGTGGAGGTAAAAAAAAAAAAGGCATCCCGAAAATTTTTGGGCAGTGACTGTCGCTCCACGATACCGAGCCAGTGACATCATCTGCTAAATAATAACACTCGTACGCTCTACCGTGTAAAACAATTAACACTATTCCAATCAAAATATTTGTCGACATTTTTAAACATAAACCCCATTCAAAATATTATCATAAGGCTACACAAAATAAATGTCTTGTTTCTCGGGCAACTGACAGCTGAAACTATAGGGGGGGAGGGCGGGTTATTTATTTTTTTTACCTCATTTCTGGCTAGAGGATGGTGCAAAATAAAATTTGGCTATTGTTGAAAATTGTTGGGGCGGCAGGGCGGCCTTGTATTTTTTTTTTTTTTTTAATGAGAAAGTCATTACTCGTCTACGGTTTTGCTTTCAGTTATATATTATACATACTTAGAACATAAACCCAAAAATCAAGTCAACTCAAACACTGAACACTGACTGAAAGGAAAATAATTTTCCATATTTAATTCACGTAATGTAGTTTACTAATGGTAATGGTGACAACCATAATTAAAATTGGTTTAAAATAAAATTCTGTACGACAATTAATAGACGGCCATAATAACGACAATATTTTAAAGAGTAAGCCTCTGTCAGCATGTGTATCAAAAATAATCATCACGGTAAACAACACTTAGATCTAAATCTAGTATCGCTGGTTTATAATGATTGACCTAATTCCAACCAATGCATGTCACGTACGTGTCATCGGGATTCGGGAAATGACTGTTTCTCAGGATATTCGGTGTGTTTCTCAGGATATTCAGTGTTCTATCTGGGGTTTATATCGAATGACTATTTAAATTTAACTAACAACTGGTCAGTAAAACCATCAAATGTGTAATCCAATTATTTTTTTCCGGATTATCAAAACTACCGTTAAATGTGCTAATGACCCAGATTCTGACTAAGGTATGGTGACTATCATCGTATCGTATTCGTAGCCACAAGTTATAATAATTAACCTGTTCTACGATTCATTGTTTTATAAGTAGGATTTTTTCAAACATGGACCGACTGAAGCCGGCAATAATGAGCCGATTAAGATCGAATGATTGAAATACATTGCATTGTTGTCAATGACTTTCGGTGTTTAACACGAATCAAATTCTAGTTCACAAGGGGAGGTAATTAAAATCATGTGATACAAAAATGGAGGTTCTTTCGATATCAATAAAAAAGACCCGTAAATGAGTGTTTGCATCTGAATCAGTTTAATACGTTTGAATGGATATTCACGTATGGGGCATGTAGATACATGCGGCATATTCTTTTTATGACTTGCTTATCGATGTTCGGGCGGGCGTTACATATTTTTTATTTTTCATCAAGACTAATAAATAGGCGTGCGGGCGGTGCCCGAGAAACAACTTATTTTATTTGTGTTGCCTAAACCCGAGTATATGCCATCAAAATAGAATCTTTTCTTCGACTTGATAATTGTCACGTTTACATCTCTTGTAGTTTCATATGTCTCGCGAGGTTTCTACTTTAGTTTTCGATTATCTATACTAATATTTGTGAAGTTTGTCTGTCTGTTCGGGGTTGGCGGCTACACTAGGTCTGCCCCGAGTCTGAAATTTGGGGTATAGGGGTAGCTCAGACCGGGGAGTAACATAGGCCAGGTAGCGTTAGTCTACCACTTCCAGTTTCGGAGTTATGACCCCCAAGCGAAGCCAGGCATTCTTCTAGTTGTATTATAACCACGTGTGGGTGTTTATGTAACAGCTTTATTTAACATCCGCTTCCACCGAAGTGACATCGCAGACAAATTAACGGATATATTGATTTATAAGTTAACGTGATAATTGTCATGTTTACATCTCTTGTAATTTCACGCGACTCTCAAGATTTCTACTTTAGTTTTCGATTATTGTATTATAACCATGTGTGTGTGTGTGTGTGTGTGTGGGTGTGTGAGTGTGTGTGTGTGAAATAGCTTTATTTAACGTCCGCTTCCACCGAAGTGATATCGCAGACAAATTAACGGATATATTGATATACAAGTTAACATATAATATATTGATTTGGGGTGTTATATACTCTTGCAATATGTGACATCTATGATTAGTTTATACATATTGTCGGCTCACATTAATGGGATTAAAATGTTCGACAATGTAGAAACCACGACGTAAACACGTGGATTAAAATTATAATCACTCATATTGGATTGATGAATAGTCCGACAAAGTGGAAGCAATGACTTTTGTTTAAGATTAGATTGATGAATTGTCCGACAAAGGATTAAGTCAGTCAATCAAAGCAGATTAAGTAGTTAATCAAGGTAGGTGTATAGACGGTCTAACACGATAAATACGCTGATCACTTAATTACCTAATCAATCCAGCCTATCATCAACGATAATCGGGTTGTGTGGTAGTTATACACTCAGTACACAATATTATTTTGGAATTTTGAATATTATTCACCATGTCTTGATGTTCGATTGGGCATATTCCTGGTCGGACAATTTAGAACATTTCGAAAATAGCGTCGGACATGTCCGAAATAGCGTCGGACATGTCCGAAATATACAGGCGAAATCCCATCTCTGGCCACAACGGTACTTGTTATATGCAAGTACGTAATATTCCTTAATCATTAAGTTGTTTTCTTTATCAACTTACTTAATGTTTCTGGTTTAAAAGTTGCAATTATACGGAACACATAATCAGTGGCTTCATCTTCATCTGTACTAGAACTCCCAGTACTACCACTACTACTAGCACTAGATAGCTGACTACCTTTACGTTTTAACTTAGGAAAGACTTTACCTGAAATGATTTAGATTAGTTTTAATACAGTCCTATACAATTAAATCACTATACATCATTAACAACTTGGCTCATAAAATCTTGGCAGTTAAAAATGCCTTAATTAGTTCAATATGTACAAAAAGAGAAACAGGCACTACATCTGAACAGTCACATTTACACAGTTTTCTTTCTGAAATGTCAAGAAATCTTTTTTGGTTCAGGAAATGCGTAATCAGAATCTAGTATTTTGATGGTAAAAAAAAAACCCCATCCTAGTCAGCTGTCAGGCCAGGAGTTATGATTGTCAAGCGGAAATTCTTTCTTGAAGAATTCTAGTTCGAAATGTTCACTGACCTACAGATGGACAAAATATGGATCACCATAAGAATCCAAATAAATTACAGGTATTGCTATCCTATGGATAATGTGTGACAGCAAAGTTATTTGCAACGGGTGTCTTTTACAAAGAAAATGTCCAGACATAGGGAGTCCAGTAGCTTAATCGCATGACTAGTATAGTATAGAGGTATCCTTCTTCATCTGTGGTCACTATGTGATCTATAATTCATTACAATACTAGAATTTCTCCTTTGAACTTTCCAAACAGGAGGGAGCCACGGTGGCTCGCTAGCCTGAAGGTCGGGTGTTCGATCCCTGCATTGGCCGAGAAAGTTCATCTGGATTTTCTGACGTGGTTTCCCCTTGTCAGTGGTGCAGAACGGAGGGCCTGACAAGGACAGCTGTCTAGTCTTTCGGATGAGACGAAAAACCGAGGTCAAGTGTATACATTGGAATGCACGTAAAAGATCCCTTGGCAGTTGGAATTCAATATAAGAGTAGGTGATGGTGCCGCTGCCCGGGCAAAATTTCCCTCATAGCACACTGTATGGCGTATGCCCGTCTTCATTAGCCCAGTATAGGAGCAGAACAGTAGGACGTTAAACCCCATTTCATTTCATTTCCAAACAGGAAATAGGATCAAGTTTCGTCTTTTTGATTCATTAAAGTAATAAAACAACAATGGGAACCCCCGTCTAAAAACTACCATTTATCAATAACACATTTTGAACTCTCCACAGTGTTCCAGGTGAGTCTATAATGTCATTATTTAAAAATTTATTTAAGAATCGTTTTGACACTTGCCCATTTCTTTACCTTTTCCCCTCTGATTCCAGAGAGGAGGATCAAGTTGGTTATGTGGAAGAAGAGCTGTCTCTAAAACAGAAAGAAACGCTAGAAGGTGTCCTCCCTTCGGGAAATGAATTGGTGGTCTCTGGACGCCATCTTGTCCCACTAATACAACAGTTCCTCCACAATCGGCTAAGAAAAAAAGTAAAATAATATATCTCTCCAAATAGTTATGGTTTAATATTTTTTTAATTATTGTATCTCGAGACAAATTTTGTGTATCAGAATGATATTTTCTCATGTGTACATACAAAAACATTTACTAACATAATTTTATGTAAATGCTATGACAAGGACTATGAAATAATATGGTTTGGCAATCAACGTTTCATCAATAAAGACGAGTCTGGTTCACGGAAATGGCTACAACAGCTATATCAATACAGTTACTTCTACCTATTTTCATTATTGTGTGTGTGAAAGTACAGACATAATAGAGATATAGGCTTCAATTAGTGGTCTTTAGTTTCACACCTTCTCTTCAAAGCTATTTTGACTGAGATAAATAACAGGAATTCCAAAATAAACAAAACATACAATGATTATGCAGATACACTAGACAAATCAGGTTTAAATTTATAAACACTTACCACTATTATATTATATTGCCAGAATACAGACAACTATTAAAGATAATGCATTTACTTACGCTGCTGATGACAGTGAATATAAACTACTTCATCTAGAAATACTGTCATTGCATACTCCCAATACATACTGAAATAATAGTCACACAATATAAACACTCACCACACTCACTTAACAAAAAATGTATAAAAAAAATTTCTGATTGCTCTTTCTTTTTTAAAATAATTGATTTTAAAGGGTTCTAAGATCAATTTCAAAACAGCTGATAGATGTTGTCTATATTACTGATAATATATAATTATTAACCCTTTGAATCCAATGCATTTTTAGACATCCTGTTATACCCTCAGGTAAGGGTGTCAGAGATTTGGACATCAACCACTTGTTTCTAGCAGGTCAAAAAAAAAAGAATGTTGTTGACCAAGGAAGCTATTAAGACATACTTTTAATGATGCCAGAGATGTTAAGTTTTAACAATACTCGTAAAAAAAACTTCTATTGATAACACTGAATGTGTTGTAAAACATTGAATGAGTATACACTTACACCGTTTTAAATTGTTTCATAAAACCATTCGAGCGGCATTTTCTTTTATATTATTCACAACGACACAGGAAACAACCAAAACAAAATAAATACAAATTTCAAGATAAAATTAATAAAAAAACAAAAAATAACAACAAATCAAAATCTAATTTACTGTTACTGATTCTTGAAATGGAAGAAAATGAGTGTGAATAGAACAAAGAAAGAGAAATCAAATAACATTTAGGACAATCTCTTTAGATCTTCAAATGTTTCAATGTACACTAAAAGCCATTAAAAACGCAATGCTTAATTCATGAAATATTTCTGGTAAATATTTTCTTGGGCTTTCCTATCTTATGGCACATAGGTGAAACTTGTGATGGGTCTCTTTTTGTGGAGTTCTGGGTTTGAACCCAATATCAGTTCTCAGTAATGAACTTTGTTTGTGTAAACGCAACACTTGTCTTTCTTCACGATTTTAAGCAGTCCCATGTCACACGTTTTGCACGTGCATTCCTTCCACTCTGGCCCTTCAAATACAGATAAAATTTTCACCATTCATCACTTCGGAAAAATGCCACGCCTTACACAAGAAAACAGGAACAGAGGTATTGGCATGCTGGATCAGGGGGCTTCACAGGTAGCCGAAGCCAGACACTTTAATGTCCACTCATCGACCAATGCTCTCCTCAGACAACGCTTCCACGCCACTGGAAGAGTTGCCGATCGACCCCGACCCGGAGCACCACCTGTAACAACCGCTGCTCAAGATCGCCACATCCAACTACAGCATCTGCGCAACAGGTCCCAGTCAGCTACTGCTACTGCCAGGAGAACTGTTGGAACACGACAACGTCAGATCAGTCCTCAAACAGTCCGAAGGTGCCTGGCTGCTCTTGGATTACGCTGCCGTCAACCTTAACCTTTTGCATCGTCATCGACTTGCCAGACAGCAAATGGGCTGCAAATCAGGGGTATCTGCACAACACACCATGGCGAAATGTCATCTTCTCAGATGAATCCCGATTCAACCTCAGTTTTCCTGATGGACGTCACCGTATCTACTGACGTCGACATGAACGTTTTGCTCGTATCTGTGTGCTGGAAAGGGATTGTTTCGGGGTAGGTGCTGTCATGGTTTCGCCCGCAATCAATGTCAACTTCCGGTCCCAGTTGGTGGTTGTCCAAGGCAATCTCAATGCTCAACATTATGTTGACGCCATCCTTCGTCCGGGGTGGCTTCCATTGCTGGCTCAACATGGCATCCGTCGACAGATGGTTTTCCAGCATGACAACGCCAGACCCCACACTGCCAGGTTGACAAGAGACTATCTGAACAATCATCATGTCCGTGTTATGGATTGGCCCGCTATGTCTCCCGACATGAACCCGATCGAACACCTTTGGGATGAACTTGGACGACAGGTTCGAACCCAAGCAGTGCCACCACGAACTGTTGCAGAGTTGGCACAGGCACTCCAAAATCATTGGCAACTTCAGGCATGTGTAAGAGCTCAGGGTGGACATACTCGATATTGACTTCAGCTGCCCCCTGCTTTGTTTCATGGTTCTCTGACGTTTCGGTTTTGTGCATTTGTAGGGAATTCTTTCATAAAATTAATCACTGATGCTTGTTATCTCGATTTTGTTAATTGTTATGTACATTTGTTAAAAGTTGTTGCAGTAAATAAACTTTGAATTTGGCATTGTATTTTTAATGGCTTTGAGTGTATTATTTGATCTCCAAAACCTTGCGAGATAAATAAAATAACAATATCTAAATTGCTATGAGAAATGCTAAAGATTTTGAAGAGACTGTCACCTTTATAAGAGATCAATACAATTAACAACATAGAAAAACAAAGGTAAGTACATTTAACAAAATCAATATGTTATAAAATAAATGTGTTATACACTACTCATATCAAGGATAATACCTTCTATCAGCGTCTTCATCAACTTGTTCGCAACAACCATTCATCAACTGATTAGGTGTCCACATTATCATTAAACCATCTGTACACTGATGTAATGATAGATAACCAGCCAAGGCAGCAACATCTTCCTTCTATTAGCAAATAAATGACAATTTATTAGTGTGTTTATATTCAGTGAATTCTCAAAAAATAAATTCCATATATATGTACCGGTATTTTACTGGTTAATGTGTGGAAGGCTCTTGAAATCCCCTTTTCTTAACCCAAGACTTGATATTTTGGGCTGAAACTTTTAGACAAAGTAAGTACGCCCGGAGCAATGTTTTGTTTTGTCACATTACACACGATCAAGTGAATATCTATTCAAATTTTAATATATGCCTTCTTCAAGTTCTTGCCAGTTTTATATCAAATACACATAGGAATTTGTTAGACAAATTTTGGCAACCAAGTTCTAACAAGTATTAATGCAGCGAAAGACAATTTATCATAAATCATAATTGACTGTAAAATCTACAAACAGAAACAATGATTAGCTCTTGTTATTCTTTCAATTAGGTCTACAGCAATACTTCAACCTACAATATTATATGCATCACAATACATACTTCATAATATGATTAATATCCAGACATAAAAAAACGTTAAAATAATACATCAATATAGAAGAATTATATTTTAATGATTATTATGGCATTGATTTTCCATTGTCAACACTGGTTTCAGACAGTGACAGTTTATATTTAACATTTGTGGAACAGGATGTATACTTACTGGCTGTACCAGAACATTATTTTTACCATAAAGTAGGGTAGTTTTATTATTCTGATGTAATGATTCAACATATTCTCTTGCTGACATGTGTAATGATTTAGGACTTTCTTCTCCACTTCCACTACTGGCTGTCCTTCTTATCTGTAACATAAAATACAATAATATCAAGCTACAGTATGCATTAATTCACAATAATTGCCTTGGCACCAGTTGCGTAGTTTCTTTTCATTCTGCAAATTAGATAAAAGAAAATTTAACCACCTGATCTTTTTAGTTTTTTGCAAATATGTACTTTTCATATATATTTCTTGAAAGATTCAACAGAAGAATTATTACCAATTTACAGTATTTTCATTTCATTTTTCACACAGATATTACAGAGTCATATTCTATTTCACTCTGCTTAACCTAAGAAGAAAATGTTCATTATCAAACTTAGTCAAGGTACTGATGTAATGAAACGATACACAAAGTTTCACCATGTGTTCCAAAGCATCATTAAATCGAATGGCTTATCTCTACTTAGCCTAAACAGATAATTAAAGGTTGGTAGCTATACTAGGGCTGTCCAGAGGCTGAAATTTGGTGAATCAGGATAGCTTGGACCAGGGAGTAACATAGGCCTGGTGGCGTTGAACTACCACTTTCGGTTTTCAGGATTATGCTACTTCCGATTCATGCCTTTACCTGTGCAACCGTTAGTAACTCAAAAATTTCAAATAAATTTTTAGAGCATCCATGTGATTTTTCTCAAGAAATAGTTTGTGTAACTTTCAAGTTTGTGAAAGCAATGCTATGGCCATTAATCCTAGCAATCATATGTTACCATTTCAGAATCTACATGCCCACCAGCCTATCACACAATCATTCAAAATGGCATTTTAAGTAACCATTCTGTTATAATGTAGCCTTGATTAGGAAAGATGGACTATAAGAAGTGGCAGGGACTATTTGACTCACGAGCTAGTTTTCTCATAGCAAACAGTCCACATTTTATGTACATTTCTAAGTGTAATGGTCACATATGACTCTCAAAACGGTTGAGGGCATGGAAAGTACCCAGGAATTCTGAGTGGCTGATCAGATGATAAGAGCATTCACAAGATCAATAGACTTCTTCTTGTGAACATAAATACGGTGTATGGAATTTAAAGTCAATCAGAAGATAACATTAGACTCTACAGCATTAATAAAGTGATCAAAGGCAATAACTTTGAACGAAATTACATGTATCTTTAATCACTATAAATCATTAAGCTTCCCCTTAACATAAACAGTGTTTATTATATACATTGCAATCAAATGGTCAATTTAGTCTGTAGTTTTTCAAATATATCAAGAGAACTAATTCTGAATGTAATTACCATTAATTGTTAAAGTTCAACTGTTTCATGAACATAAAAATTGTGCATATTTAAAGTAAATTGAATCACTTGAGCCTCAATAAGAAATTGTGTATAGATAGACAGAGATGGTGACAATGTACATGTATATCAAAACATTAAAATATTGGCCCATGTAAACATTGGCATTCACTATTCAGACAAAAAAAGGACAGAAACTAGGAATTCAATTTGATCTAGATACAATGTATATCCACAAAATATTCTAGACTTAAACCCCAAGATACTGCACAAACGACTGCAGTGTAATTGATTTTGGGAGGTACATGGAAATAGAAATAAACAGAGCTATCTGTTATCTTGCATTCGCTATGAACCTGTATACTACTCCCTAGCTAGAAAACTTATCTAGAGCAGTGGAATATGTCTACACATATAACATATAATTCAGTTGTATTCATTAATACAAACATTATCCTGGTACACCAAACATATAGCTAAATATATACAGAATCTATGATTTACATGAACTATATTTCAGTATCTAATTATATACCAATCTAGTGTTATAATCTAGTTGCTTAGTCTTAATAACTATAATCTCCATTAATCTCTAAAGCAGTCCATACCATATGTTGACAGTGTTCAAAAGAATAATATGGTTGCAGTGGTATTAAAGGCAGAGTTATATTTCATCTATAATAATCCATTTAACAAGTTTATTAGGTAATAACTCAAAATTTCACGGTATGTGACCCCTGAATGACCATTCATAAACAGGATAAAAATCAGTTCACAATTATAAAATTAATGCAAAATATGTTACTGAAAATGCAGTTTTTTGGTAATAATTTTTACCTGTTAACTTCAATAAACACATTATTAAAATTTGCACTTATAATTGATCAGACATGATTTTAGCTGTAAGGGAAAGACAAGACACACAAACATTGGGCGTGGCTCTGTCCCAGGGAGTCGGGCATGCACCAAAAATAATAGAGATTCGTTTTAGGCTATAAGGAATAAATATAAACAAGTTTTCAAGACGATGATTAAAAATTGTGGGCTGTAAGTGACACACAGGAAAACAAAAAGAAAATGGGCATGGCTCTGCCAATAGGGGTTAGGCATTTACCACAAACAATAGGGAAGTTTCTTCGTATAAGGAATAACGATGCATAGTTTCAAGGTGATAAGTTAAGAAATACGGTCTGTAGATGACAATCATAAATACAAGAAATGGGCGCGGCTCTGCCACTGGGGGTTGAGCATGCCCCAAAAACAATAGGGATCATCCTTAGGGTATAAGGAATTCATATGAGAATTTTTCAAGACAATTGATTAAAAATTGCAGCCTGTAAGCGACACAGAGACACACACACAAAGAAAATGGGCGTGGCTCTGCCCCTGGGGGTGGCGTATGTACCCAAAACAAAAGTGGTGATCCTTAGGGTATAAGCAATAAGTATGCAAAGTTTGAAGTGGATCCATTCAGAAATGGGGTCTGTAGACGACAAACAAACAAATACAAAAAATGGGCATGCACCAAAAACAATAGGGATCATCCTTAGGGTATAAGGAATAAGTGTATAAAGTTTCAAGACGATCTGTTAAGAATTGCGGCCTGTAGGAAACACACAGGAGCAACAGCATTATGAATATGGACGTATAACCAGTGGCTGCCAGGCAGGATACGCCCACATTTTGCAAGAGATGGATAGAGAAAAGGCTAAAAAAAACGCGATTTTTTGTACAATCAGGGGCAATAATCCAGAAAGTTAGGGTCTGAAATGTGCAAATATCAAAAGGGACTGAGATCTTTGGGATATAAAGATATGTTTTAAGTTTCATCAAAATCGGATAAAAATTGTGACCTCTAGAGGGTCCACAACCTCGTACATGTATTACACACTTTACACAATTTGCGTACAAAGAGCGTCCATTTTGTCTGGCAGTTTCATTTCGATTTTCCCAAAATTCGAATCCAACTTTCATTATGGTAGAATGGTGATGTATTTAAACGGTTTTTAAAATCGGAAAAAAATTGTGACCTCTAGAGAATCCGCAAGCTAAAAATGAGATTTTTGAACAATCAGGGGCCAAAATCCGGGAAGTTAAGTTTGGGTATCCGCGATTATCAAAAGAAACCAAGATCTTAGTGTTGAAAGGAACCAATATCTTTAAGTTATAAACATATATTTCAAGTTTCATCGAAATCAGATCAAAATTGTGACCTCTAGAGGGTCCACAACCTTGATTTACCAGATGTTTACTCTATTTGCGTACGAGGGATGGCTATTTTGTCCGGCAGTTTTGGCCCGAATTGTACGAAATTCAAACTCAACTATAGGGTGTAACGGTGATATATTCAAACGTTTTTTTTAAATCGGATAAAAATTGTGACCTCTATAGGGTCCACAAGCTAAAAACACGATTTTTCTAACAATGAGAGGCCATAATTCAGGAAGTTATGGTTCAATATGCGCGAATATCGAAACGAACGGAGATCTGTGGGTTATAAACATACATTTCAACGAAATCGAAAAAAATTGAGACCTCTACAGTGTTCACAACCTAAAAGCTTGATTTTTCGTAAAATCAGGGGCCATAACCCATGAAGTTACAGTGCAAAACATCCCAATATCGAGAAGAACCGAGATCTTGGGGTGATAAACATATATTTCAAGTTCCATTGAAATTTGATATAAAGTGTGACCTGTAGTGCTCCTACATCTAGTCGGATAGCCGTAAACGGTTAGAACTGGGCGGTTAAACGGTTCGAATTCAACGGTACGGTTATTCGGAGATGTCCCCCATTACATAAGAGTTGTGTCTGATTATATTCCTCTTTAAAACAAAACTTGCCCGTTGTCATTTTGTATTTGATGTTTGAAAATCTTAGAATGTAACAGTCGTCCTACGATGTCGACTGCTAAAAAATAATACTATTAATAGCACTCGTCGTAGTCATACGGCAAAGTCAACGGACCTTGTTCTGACTTTTGCTATTGTTAATCCAATTTAAATACTTCTCGGCATTTCTAACTATATTCTACCTTGTTTATTATTTACTTCAAAACGTAACCACCATTCAAAATATAATCATAAAGGCTAGAAAATGACATTATACTAGATTCGTTACGACATTCAACATGTTTCATATCTCGTAATTTCTTGCAAGAATTCTACTTCCAATTTACTTTATTCTATTCTTAGTAACATTGTGTAATCGTAATATTCGTTATATTGAAATAAATGTTTCAAATGAACCAAGTTAACCAGGTAAATAAATAACTACGGCCTTAGATAGTTTAAATTTTCTTCAAAGAATTGTACATGTCTTAAAAAATTCCTGAAATTTTTGCGCGTGTAATGCCTTTTAGGCATAGCGTGCGCACGAGTAATGACTCGCACCTCCTGACAAGCTCTGTTTTATGTTTAAAATTGATACCATTCGGTTAACGGTTACTAACCGGTTAATAGCTACGACTATTCGAATAACAAAAAGTCCTAACCGTAGGAGCACTAGTGACCTGTAGAGTGCTCACAAACAATTGTGGAAGGACGGACGGACAGGAGCGAGGACAATATACGTCCACATGAAAATGTGGGCGTATAAAAACATGAATTATGAATTAAATTTGCAAAGTTTTCGTGCGTAATCAACCAGCGGCTGCCAGGCAGGATACGCCCACATTTTCGAGAGATGGATAGAGAACAAGCTAAGAAGAAAGTGATTTTTCCTACAATCAAGGGCCATAATTCAGGAAATTACAATTCGATATGCGCAAATATCGAAAGCAACCGAGATCTTTGTGTTATAAACTTACATTTCAAGTTTCAACAAAATCGGATAAAAATTGTGACTTCTATAGGGTCCACAACTTTGATATACCTTATTTTTACGCTATTTGAGAACGAAGGGCAGCCATTTTATCTGTCAGTTTTGGGCCAATTTTCACGAAATTCGAACTCAGTCGTCCTTAGGGTGAAACGGTGATATAATAATACGTTTTTTTAAATCGGATAAAAATTATGACCTCTATAGGGTCCACAAGCTAAAAACGCGATTTTTCATACAATCAGGGGCCATAATTCAGGAAGTTATGGTCCGACAGGCGTGAATATCGAAAGGAACCAAGATCTTTGGGTTATAAACTTACATTTCAAGTTTCAACAAAATCGGATTAAAATTGTGACCTCCATAGGGTCCACAACCTTGATATACCATATTTTTACGCTATTTGAGAACGAAGGGCGACCATTTTGTCTGTCAGTTTTGGGCCGATTTTCACGAAATTCGAACTCAGCCGTCCTTAGGGTGTAACGGTGATATAATAATACGGTTTTTTAAATCGGATAAAAATTATGACCTCTATAGGGTCCACAAGCTAAAAACGAGATTTTTCGTACAATCAGGGGCCATAATTCAGAAAGTTATAGTCCGATATGCGCGAATATCAAAAGGAACCAAGATCTTTAGGTTATAAACTTACATTTCAAGTTTCAAATAAATTGGATAAAAATTGTGACCTCTATAGGGTCCACAAGCTAAAAACGTGATTTTTCGTACAATCAGGTGCCATAATCCATGAAGTTTCGATCCGATACATGCCAATATCGAAAGCTGTCGAGATCTTTTGGGGATAAACCTATATTTCAAGTTTCGTCAAAATCGGATAAGAATTGTGACCTGTAGAGAGTCCACAAACAATTGTGGACGGACGGACAGGGGCGACGGCATACATGTGGGCGTATAAAAATGACCAACAGTGAAAATTTTGAAGTGGAAGCCCTGGTTACATCTTCTTACAAAACGATACTTGAGACAAATTTTGATGTTGGGCTGGTTTATAATGTTAACCCGGTCTAGATAAGGTCTGATGCCTGTTTATCTGTTTTGATTTCTAACAGCACAACAACCATGGAGATATTTTTCTTCAAAAACGAGGACATCGATCAGAAAGTCCAGTGAATCTATTGTGTACCATTCCTAAATCATCATAAGGCTAAAATGGATATTTATGATTTTAGAAAATATTGTGATGTAGTGTCAATACTACGATATATATTTTGAGTCGCCTAGCTCTAATACGCACACATTTTACTTGTAAACAAACACAGCTTGCAAGGGATGTATGGAGTCCATACATTCCCAAAAATTCTGTGGAACCTCAATCCAAAGTAGGACTTGGGGAGATGGACCAATTTAATTCACCGATACTTTCACGACTTTTTCAATTCTATTTTCCCATCGCAAAACGCGATGTGATACATGCTTTCCCAAACACTAAATGTTGGAAATTATCTATCTATTGAATAATTACCTGTAATCCAGGACGTTTTGGTGATCCAGGTCCAACAAAAGCATGATTACCACCTGAATGTATACGATGTCTTTGAACTAGTTCGTCTGCTGGTGGATCTGTCCAAAAATGATCAGATGTCTTCATTTTGGTATAATCTAGAGCACATGGTCCCACTAAAAATAGAACAAAACTTTTTAATTATTTTCAGCCAAAGTAAATGAGTTGTCATTCCACTCAATAACAATTAAACTGACTTAAATTCACAGAGTATTTTTGTCCTACCGAGCAATATTCTCTTTTCAAACTTTTTAGAGAACCAGTGGTTGCTAGGCAAGATACGCCCACATTTTGCAAGAGATGGATAAAGAACAAGCTAAAAAAAAAAAGAAGCGATTTTTCGTACAATTGAGGCCATAATCTAGGAAGTTCTGGTCTGAAATGCGCGAATATCGAAAGGGACTCAGGTATTTGGGATATAAAGATATATTGTGACTTCAAGAGGGTTTACAACCTTGATATTACATACTATTTGCGTACAAGGAGCAATCATTTTGTCAAGCAGTTTCCGTTCGATTTACACAAAACCTTTAGGATGTAACGGTGATATATTCAAACAATTTATTAAATCGGATAAAAATTGTGACCTCTAGAGGGACCGCAAGCTAAAACACGATTTTGCATACAATCAAGGGCCATAATTCAGGAAGCTGCGATTTGATATGCACGAATATCGACAAGAACCAAGATCGTTGGGTTATAAACAAGTATTTTAAGTTTAATCAAAAATGGATCAAAACTGTGACTTCTAGAGTGACCACACCCATCGTATTACATACTTTTACACTATTTGCGTACAAGAAGCAGCCATTTTGTCTGGCAATTTATGTAAGATTTTTACGAAATTCGAACTCAATCTTGTAGATGTGTAACGGTGATATATTTGAACGTTTTTTAAAATTGAATACAAATAATAAATTCTAGCAGGTCCACATGCTAAAACTGCGACTTTTCAAACAATCAGGGGTCATAATCCAGGAAGTTACGTTCGTATACAGGTATGTAAGATTATCAAAAGGAACCAAGTTCTTTGTGATATAAACATAAATTAAAGTTTCATCAAAATCAGGGCTTCCACTTCAATATTTTCACTGTCGGTCATTTTTGATAATATACAAAAATTTTGCAAAATAAATTCAGATTTCATGTTTTTATTCATGGTAGGGTTTGTGAATTCATGTGTCTATACCAATTAAATTTTGGACTTCAAACTGAAATATTAGTAAGGCTTAGGATAGTTATTAATTAATGAAATATTCCCTTTTGGCTACTGAAATAATCAAAATAGCTGAATTGGCCATGGCTTACATGGATTACCACATGCTCTATAGAAACAACATTGACCTGAATAATTTTTAGTTGTAATACAATAACCTCGAAATGAAGATAAATATATAATTATCCACGGCATATTTCTCACATTTATCGGTTTAAGACCATCACTTACGGGATTATGGACCGCATAATTGCATAGTTGTGACGTTAATCATAATAATGAACAAGCCAACAGTGAGTGGTTCATGCTCAATTTTTTTAACAACAAACAGACACTATTCCTTGCTGCGGAGTAACGGAATACACTCTAGAGACGATTGAATTTGACATGTGTGTGCATGCACAAACGCTTAGTTGTTTTAACAATATACCCACGCCTTCAAATGTCTTAATATTAACTGTTTATAATGCTACAAACACAAAGCCTGGCATTCTATAAGAAATACAGGAATTTTAATATCTAATGAAATGCTTTGGGTCATTCGATTTTCTGCGCCAAAATCACCAAGAAAAGTTTTAATATGGTTGGCCATATAAGTTACAATTGCGGCATTGTGAAAGATGGGCTGGCACTGCCAGGCAGGATACGCCCACATTTTCTAGAGATGGATAGAGAACAATTAATACTGAAAGTGATTTTTCCTACAATCAAAGGCCATAATTCATTAGAGGATCCACAACCTGTATTTCATACTGTATTGGGAGCAGCCATTTTGTTGGTCAGTTTCAGTCCGATTTTCATGAAATTCGAAGCCGACAATGATTATGGTGACGGTACACAACCTATATTTCAAGTTTCGTCAAAATCGGATAAGAATTGTGACCTGTAGAGAGTCCAGAAACAATTGTGGACGGACGGACGTCCCCGTCCGGACGGACAGGGGCGACGGCATAATACGTCCACATGAAAATGTGGGTGTATAAAAATGATATTAATCCGTTGACCATGAAATGGCATTAGCTGTAATTTTGAAATCCCTAAGGAATTTAAATATAACTTGAAAGGAAAATAACAACCCGACTTTTCGTCTCCACCATGAGTAAAGGCCTTACAGATGGTTCGAACCAATAGAACACACCCCGATCCGTTTGGCGAAAATGATATAGCGGTTTTAAACATTTTGGTCGAGAATGTTTTAAAATACATTTCTTCAATTTTTTTCAATTCCAGAACGCTTTTATCTGCTAAACCAGTTAATAAATGAAGACCACAAAAGAAATGATTAATATTCATATGAATATTTCGCTCTGAATCTGATAAATCTGACCAGTTTTCTACTAATTTAGCGCATATACAGCCTCTGTATTGTGTAAATAAAGGATTCAAAAGCATTTCGGTGCTGGCTCTGTCTGACATGGTATTTTTAATTTCGAAAATAACGGATTTACTAAATGTAGTTTGTGCAGATTTATCAGCCATTTCACGAAGACCAAGAATAAGTGGCGTATGTGTCGAGTCAGCGGTTATTGCATATATGACACTTTTATGACACTCGGCGCAAATACCTATTTTTCCTATTTAAATCAGTCAAGGTCGCATCGGCAGATGCCTGAGTCTCTCTATTCATTAAATTAATTTCACTGGTATCTGCCAATGGAGTCTCGTCCACTATCCAGGGAAAAAATGGGGTGTCAAGAAAATCGTTGTATGATTTCATACATTTATTGGACTTAGCCTTACTTTTACCCAGCTTCCTAGTCTTTGTCTTCAGTCTGACCAGTCTATTTTGAATGTAATTGTCACCAAACATCACGCAGTTGTCATGTAAAAGAGGTAATGATAGACCAATGCTCAGTAGTTGTCAGGAATTTATTAATTTTTGATCGTGCGTAACCTAATAGCAGTAAAGGGGCTTTGTTCTTGAAAATTCTTATGACACTACGGGTGAATGACGAACAATGGACCACTTCATGCCTTTGATAAGATTCTCAAATATCAATTAACTTTTATTGTTCTACTACAAGATCAACACAATACTAAGATTATGTGGCTTCTTTAAGTGTGCATTATTCTGTAATGGCCGTACAATTTTATAGTTACATAGTGAAGGTCGATTGTAGCCATGTTTAAAAACTGGGTTTTGAAAAAAGGTTATTTTTCCAGAGTGCAAAATGGCCAATGAGTTAGATTTAGTTATGGTTGTTTTCCATAGCCCTAGGTTTTGAATGGCATATATGGGCGCCATGGAACCCATGGTCCACAACCTTGATATACCATATATTTACACTATTTGCGTACCTACTATTTGGTCCGATTTTCAGGAAATACGATCTCTACCATCGTTAAAGTGTAACAGTGATATATTCAAAAATTGTGACCTTTAGACTAAATTAGCGGTAACACAAAGCTAAAAACGTGATTTTTCATACAATCAAGGGTCATAATTCAGGAAGTTACAAGACAATTTCATACAGATCAGATTATAATATTTGTCCTCTGAGGGTTAACAAGGATCTACAGACTGAAACAAGGGCCTTAACTCTGGAAGTAATTTACAGAAAATTTTTAAATTTGACAGGCTTTTTGGTTTTACTAATTTAAATAATGTATATAAATTTCATACAGAATGAATGATAACTTTTGTCAATGAAACGTTCACAAGGTTCACAAAGAAAAAACAAGGGCCATAACTCTAGAAATAATTGACGGAAATTGCTGAAATTCAATTGACCTCTGTTTCACAAATTTAAATGATGCATATAATTTCATACATATCTGTTGATAACTTTGATCAATCGAGCATTAATAAGGTTGAACAAAGTGAAACAAGGGCCATAACTCTAGAAGTAATTATTGTAATTTGCTGAAATTCAATAGGCTCTGTGGTTTCACTAATGTAAATGATGCATATAAATTTCATACAGATCAGACGATAACTTTTGGCGTTGGAGCATTCACAAGGTCCAAGAAAGTAAAACAAGGGCCATAACTCTATAGACGTAATAAACAGAAATTATTGAAATTAAATAAGCTTCTTCATCTCACAATCGGATCATAACTTTTGGCGTAGGAGCGTTCACAAGAAATTGGGGACGATGGATAGACGGGGGGCGACGGCATAGGCGTACGAGCTGGGGGGGCTGGGGGGGGGCGGCCCCCCATTTTGGGCACCAAATGCTGGGAAATCGGGGCACACAATTGTACTTTGTAAAAGTTGTATAAAATAATATTGCGTTTTTGAATGTGTCCAATTTAACAGCTAATTTATTATTATTATGTAACATACTAAGAACCTAGCTACATTTTTTGGGCACCAGCCACCACCGCCCTCCCCCCCCCCAAGTCAAAAATTTCCCCGTACGCCTATGGGCGACGGCAATATACGTCCACATTTCCATGTGGCCGTGGTCGTATAATCAAAATTGGATCAAAATTGTGACCTCTAGAGGCTCCACAACCTTGATATACCGTATTTTTTTACACTACTTGGGTACGTGGGGCGGCCATTTTGTCCAGCAGTTTTGGTCCAATTTTCACGAAATTTGACCTCAGCTGACATTACAGTGTAACGGTGATATAGTTGAACGTTTCTTTTAAATGAGATAAAAATTGTGACCTCCAGAGGGACTACAAGCTAAAAACATAATTTTTCGTACAATCAAGGGCCATAATTCAGGAAGTTACGATCCAATAGGCACATATATCGAAAGGAACCAAGGAACCAAGCTAAAATATGTGATTTTTCGTACAATCAGGGGCCATAATTCAGAAGTTATGATAAAATCTGCGCGTATATCGAAAGGAACCAAATCAGATGAAAATTGTGATCTTTAGAGTGTCCAAAAGCTAAAAACGAGATTGTTCGTACAATCAGGGACCATAATCCATGATGTTATTGTCCAATACATGCCAATATCAAAACGTACCAAGATCTTTGGGAGATGGTGCTATATTTCAAGTTTCGGCAAAATCGCATAAAAATAGTGACCTGTGTAGAGTGTCCCCAAACAATTTGTGGACAGACATCCTGACTGACGAACAGACTGTGTGGCAACAGGATAATACGTCCACGTGAAAATGTGAGCGTAATATTCATTGAAAATCGACAGTTTTCTTCCTTTCAATAGGATGGACAGACAACCAATAAAATTTTCAGTAAAATAGGTTAATAGCTGCAGCCTATAAAAGTGATTACAAGGGGCACTGGAAATGATTATTGCAAAAACATTAAAGATAGGTTGCCAGGCAACAAAACAAGAGTTGTTGCATATTTTTACTTTTTTCGGTAAAGAAACATTTATAATACACTTAAATCTGATTAAGAGCAACAACTCATTAAGTAATTATCAGAAAACCATTAGAATTTGTTTGTTTTTATAAAGTTCTGCCCCATGCTAACGTTTTGTATACAAAACTTTTAATATCATGGATTTAGCTGTTCAAGACATAAAAATTCATTGAAAATCAATATACTTGTTCGTCTCAAGATCTTAAACTCTGTGTATCAATTTGAAGTCAATCGGATGATAACTTTAGACTTTAGAGCGTCACAAAGTGATCAAGGGCCATAACTTTGGCAGTAATTATCGGAAATCGTTGAAAATCAAAAGGATTCTTTGTCTCATGACCTTAACACTGTGTATAAATTTAAAGTCAATCGGATATTAACTTTAGCCTTTAGAACGTTCACAAGATTTTTTGAAGTCATCAAGGGCCATAACTCTGGCAGTAATTATCGGAAATCGTTGAAAATCATTTGGATTCTTCGTCTCATGACCTTAAACACTGTGTATAAATTTAAAGTCAATTGGATATTAACTTTGGCCTATAGAGCGTCCACAAGATTTTTCAAAGTGATCAAGGGCCATAACTCGGATGATAACTTTAGCCTTTAGAGTGTCACAAAGTGATCAAGGGCCATAACTTTGACAGTAATTATCGGAAATCGCTGAAAATCAATAGGCTTCTTCGTCTCTTGACCTTAAACACGGTGTATAAATTTGAAGTCAATCAGATATTAACTTTGGCCTCTAGAGTGTCGACAATTTTTCAAAGTGATCAAGGGCCATAACTCTGGCAGTAATAATTGGAAATTGCTGAATATCAATAGACTTCTTCGTCTCATGACCTTAAACACTGTGTATAAATTTAAAGTCAATTGGATATTAACTTTGGCCTCTAGAGCGTCCACAAGATTTTTTGAAGTGATCAAGGGCCATAACTTTGGCAGTAATTATCGGAAATCGTTGAAAATCAATAGGCTTCTTCGGCTCATGACCTTAAACACTGTGTATAAATTTAAAGTCAATCGGATATTAACTTTGGCCTATAGAGCGTCCACAAGATTTTTCAAAGTGATCAAGGGCCATAACTCGGATGATTACTTTAGCCTTTAGAGTGTCACAAAGTGATCAAGGGCCATAACTTTGACAGTAATTATCGGAATTTGCTGAAAATCAATAGGCTTCTTCGTCTCATGACCTTAAACACTGTGTATAAATTTGAAGTCAATCAGATATTAACTTTGGCCTCTAGAGTGTCGACAATTTTTCAAAGTGATCAAGGGCCATAACTCTGGCAGTAATAATTGGAAATTGCTGAAAAAAAATAGACTTCTTCGTCTCATGACCTTAAACACTGTGTATAAATTTAAAGTCAATTGGATATTAACTTTGGCCTCTAGAGCGTCCACAAGATTTTTTGAAGTGATCAAGGGCCAAAACTTTGGCAGTAATTATCGGAAATCGTTGAAAATCAATAGGCTTCTTCGGCTCATGACCTTAAACACTGTGTATAAATTTTAGGTCAATCGGATATTAACTTTGGCCTCTAGAGCGTCCATAAGATTTTTCAAAGTGATCAAGGGCCATAACTCTGGAAATAATTATCGGAAATCGCTGAAAATCAATAGGCTTCTTTGTCTCAAGACCTTAAACACTGTGTATAAATTTAAAGTCAATCAGATATTAATTTTGGCTTGTGGACGCCGGATCACCGGACGGACGGATGGACGGGGGCGACGACAATATACGACCACATTTTAATGTGGGCGTAAAAAAATCAAAGACATTATCATAAAAAATCAATGAAAAAGAGAACAGTTCTTTCTTTCCATAGCATAGATTGCCTCTGAAGTGCTGACAAGATTTCATAACAAAGGGAGTTATTATCGAAAAACAACTTAATCAAATCCCACAATAACCAGCGGCTGTCAGGCAGGTTTACGCCCACATTTTGCAAGAGATGGATAGAGAACAAGCTAAAAACAAAAGTGATTTTTTGTACAATCAGGGGTAATAATCCAGAAAGTTATGGCCTGAAATGTGCAAATATCAAAAGGGACTGAGATCTTTGGGATATAAAGGTATGTTTTAAGTTTCATCAAAATCAGATAAAAATTGTGACCTCTAGAGGGTCCACAACATTCGTATTACACACTTCTACACAATTTGCGTACAAAGAGCGGCCATTTTGTCGGGCAGTTTCATTTCGATTTTACCGAAATACGAAACCAAGCTTCATTATGGTGGAATGGTGATGTATATAAAAGGTTTTTAAAATCGGGAAAAAATTGTGACCTCTCGAGAATCCACAAGCTAAAAATGCGATTGTTTGAACAATCAGGGGCCATAATCCAGGAAGTTAAGATAAAGTATCTGCGATTATCAAAAGGAATTAAGATCTTAGTGTGTAATGTAGATATATTCACACATTTTTTTTTAAATCGGATAAAAATTGTGACCTCTACGTTACGATCCGATATGCGCGAATACAGAAAGGAGCCAATATCTTTGGGTTATAAACATGAATTTCAAGTTTCAACGAAATCGGATCAAAATTGTGACCTCTAGAGGGTCCACAACCTTGATTTACCAGATGTTTACACTATTTGCGTACGAGGCACTTTTGGCACGATTTTCACGAATTTCGAACACAAAATTTGAACTCATCAAACATTACGGTCTAACGGTGATATATTCAAACGTTTTTTTAAATCAGATAGAAATTGTGACCTCTATGGGGTTCACAAGCTAAAAACGCGAGTTTTCGTACAATCAGCCATAATTCAGGAAGTTATGGTCCGATATGCACAAATATTGACAGGAACCGAGATCTGTGGGTTATAAACATGCATTTCAAGTTTTATCAAAATCACTGAAATCAGATGAAAATTGTGACCTCCAGAGGGTCCACAACCTTGATACACAATATTTTGACACTATTTGCGAACGAGGGGCGACCATTTTGTCTGGCAGTTTTGGTCTGACTTTTACGAAATTTGAACTCAACCATCCTTAGGGTGTAACGGTGATATATTCGAATGTTTTTTTAAATCGGATAAAAATTGTGACCTCTGTGGGGTCCACAAGCTAAAATCACGATTTTCAGTACAATCGGGGCCATACTTCAGGAAGTTATGGTCTGATATGCGCGAATTACAAAAGGAACCAAGATCTTTGGGTTATAAACATACATTTCAAGTTTAAACCAAATCGGATAAAAATTGTGACTTCTACAGTGTTCACAATAAGGAGACATAATCCATGAAGTTACAGTCCGATACATGCCAATATCAAAAGGAATCGAGATCTTAGGGTGATAAACCTATATTTCAAGTTTCATTGAAATCGGATAAAAATTGTGACCTGTAGAGTGTTCACCAACAATTGTGGACGAACGAACGGACGGACAGGGGCAACGACAATATACATCCACATGAAAATGTGGGCGTGTAAAAAAGATACCGGTGAATTATTCTTTAATGTATTATCGTAAATCATTGAAAATATATGGCTCTAACAAGGTTTTGTAAAAAAAAACGACAGACCAACAGACGAACGTGATGACAGGTTACAAAAACTAAATGTACACTATGTTACTAGTTTATACTGTTTTGTCAAAATTCCTTGAAAATAGAATAATTTAGCTTTAACTCTATCAAACCAGAAACACAATTTATCACTACATTATAGGTAAATAAATTGTTAAAGAAAGTACATGTATAAAGATACCAGAAGTTTTAATTACTTAATAAAGATGCAAATATAGGTCCGTCAACTGGATCAGATATCAATGCTTCTGCTTCATAATATCGACTACAAAGAGAGAAAACATTAGTAAAAAAATTTTGAGTGAAAAAAATTAAGCAAATTTTAAATTCCGATTGTTATAATAGATATATCTATAATTCATAATGAATATTTTATTACAGCAAATAAAACCTGAACTTAATATAAATCTCTCTTTTGAATCTCATATCAAACTAAACAAACCTGTTATTTTGAACTAAATAATCCAGTATTTTTGCTAACTGTTTCTCGAAAATGGCCAGACGAAGCCATAAATATTTCGGATTGTATGTTTGATTTTTCTTTGTCTGATTTTTGTTGTTATCTAAGGATTTTCTGAAAAGAAAAAAGTTAACAAAACTAACAAGAATCAGATCTATTACATTTCTATTGCTTGTTCCTATTATCATTCTTATTACGTATACTGTGACGTCAATCACAGAAATCTACACATGTAGTTCATTCATTGAGATTCAGTTGTGGAACATTAATATGTAAATTTTTTCCATTGTAATGGAAATTTTGTCCAATCTAGAAGTTAAGCCCATAAGCTAGAATTTTGAATTTAGGACTGAATGTAAATTGAAATACATGTAAACTTGTGGCTAATACTAATAGTAACTCATTTATAGTCGAAACTCATTTTATCTTCAGAAGGTATTTTACAAGCATATGGCATTTGAAAAAATTAAGACTTGTTGAGTTGAATGTAGTATTTATTACTGGAGCATAGATTTTCATAAAATTAAACATTATCTATGGTTGAAAATTTGACGATATTGACTAATATTATTGAAAACTGAAAAGAAAAGATGAATTCACACCAAATTCTTTAAAAATAGTATTTCCAAATATCATTAAAACTCTATAAAGTTGATTGGGTCATAGTCTAGTTTTTTTTTATATATTCAATAAATCAACTCCAATTTATATTTAGGGAAAACCAACCCAACAATTTGCATACAACAAGCTAAATTGTTGATATATATGTGTAGTGGTTAATTGAAATGGGCAGGCTATACTGTTAATTGGAATGAATGTTGCCTCTATTCACTTTAACACGATCCAGTAGACGTGGTACAAGGGTTAATCAGCGAACTGGATGGTACAAGGGTTAATCAGCGAACTGGATGTATGAAATGTGTTGCTGACGTTTGGGAAAGTAGGACGAGGGGAAATGTGTAGGGAGTGAAGTGCTGTAAAGGGATAGTTAGATGTATTATGAATGGTTAGAGTGGCTGTGGTGTTACGGTGAAATACTATGCCGCCACCGTAACACCACAGCTTTATGATTTGTTAGACAGGAGTGATGTAATGGGTGTCAACAACTGGGTATGCTGGTACCGTCGCAACGTAGCCGTGAAATATATATTGTGGGGGGGAAGGGCGGAAACGGAAAAATATACAATGTTGACAGTATGTGCCAGGCATGAGGCTGCGCAGACCGAGCGGCAGCTCGATAGGGAGTGTGTGGGAGGGTCACCCTCATAAAAAAATTTTTTTTTAACTTTCAGTTTTCTGTAAGCAGTGAAAACACTATTTTGGCATTGTTTGCGGGGTTAAACCTAAAAATCACATTAATACACCTATTGCACGATATTGTGAAACTAGCTGACGAAGACAGCTCGGGCGGCGATTGTTCGACTCGGGGCTGCTCTGTCAGTATCTAACAAACGCATTTAGTTCGCGTACAACTTTTAAAAACCAAATGTCAGTATGGTATTTCTCGCATAATTGGTTATCGCAAAAACAGAGTAAACTGAAAGCGAGTAATCTCGACTCAAACCTATAGTCTATAGCCTACTTACTACACTCGTCACTAGGCTTCCTATATTATTGTTTATGGACGGTTTACTACTCAGTGATAAGCCTGCGCCGCAAAAAGAGGTCTCGCCTTTTATTATTAGTATAATGACTTCCTCATGTGCGGCAGGTTAGTTTGCTTCTAAAAACACTGTTTTCCGTTCCAAAAAATACAAAAGTAATTTTCTACCAGATGACCATGGTTCTTTTCACCGAGACTAGATAATTTCTCTCGGTGTAAGGATATAGCTATGGATAAGTTCATACAAGGTCAATAAATCCGCGGTCACTTCGGGTCACACTGTTGAGAAAATAAACCGATGGGTTTGTTTAGTAGCAAATCGAGCGTGAATCAACTGAGTTTGTACTGAAAATTTTTTGAGTGATATGTATGAACTGTCTTCACACATTCGGTTTATAATTAGCGATACACAGGTACAGTGGCAAGTGTTGTACTTCACAGACTGTTTACCTCCGAACTACCTCCGCACGAAATCCCCGATTTGGGTACTTGTTAAAAGAAAAAGAAATAGTACCTGTGCGCATGCCAGTAAAAAAAACCCTAAGAGTTCGCGCATAAAAATGCCCGAACGTACCAGGCGCCAGGTCATCTAGACATAAAGTGTTAGGTTGCAATAATAATATAAATAATTGGTTAATGTTGGCTTCACTCTTCAAAAATGTGTCAAGTTTGGAGCTGACTGACACTGCAGCAGTGGCGCATCTGCGGAAAATAGCACCTATGACAAATGTTGGAATTGTGCCCCTGTCTAAACATCTGACACCCATTCTTATTTACATAATTTTACATTAAAATCAGCTCGAAAGTCAATTTTGTTAATCCTAAATGAAAATTACAATTTCACTTTCCTTACTTCCCTAGGTTTAACAGGAGAATGATCTTACTGTCCGTACCTTTCATTGACGATTCCTTCAATTCTTGCACCCACCCAGGGCATTTGCCCTACCTGTGTTACCCGAACTTTGATATAACAAACCAACAGTGATGCATCCTCGGTATCCCCAGTGTTTTCATTCTGTTCTACTCCACTATACCCTGGGTTAATCCATAGGGTTTCCACGATTTCAAATTATCTGCCCTGACCTTGATTGTAGATAAGGGCTACGAATCAATCAAGAAATAATTTACAAACCAGTCGTTTTGCCTTCGCTTTTATAAGGGTAATTAACCAAATTCATGTCCATTTACTGAATGTTTTATGTAAATAATGTATATATTTCTAATTCATTTCTAATTAATTGTATTATCAAAATATGTAGTATGTTTCGATGATTTTAAATATGTATAACATCTATATGTTTGACTTTTGTTATTATTATTACTATTCGTTCTTTATCTGAAATGTTTCATTCTGTTATGTTTATTATTATTGAACTTATACTTGGTAATTTGGTCCGGTCTTCATTAATTTCATATTATATAATTTGTTTTTAGTAAGTACGCATTTAGAATAATTTGAACTTCTCTCATTTAGGCTAACTCCTAAACTTGTCCAATGAGAGTTACTTCCCTTTGTGAACTTCCTTTTCAATTAATGATGCATGGGATTGGTTGATATAAATAGCACAATCATCAAGGCCGAATAATTTGAAAAACCCAGGGGTTAGTGGAGTAGAACGGAATGAAACCGCTGGGGATACCGAGGATGACAGTGAGGCTGATGTCCCCCCAAAAAATCCCAAAATAAATAGATGACACATTAATTATTGATATAATGAATCTATATTCGGAGTTTCATCGCTCTCACTTCATTATAACTAAAGTTATCATGCCCCAAAGCATCAACCAATCAGATTGCCTATCTCTGCTTACCGTCAGTAGACAATGTTCATCATCGAGGCATTCACCTAATGAACGCCTACACCAAGTATGAACATTCTACCTCAATTAGAAGGAGAGTTAATGTGTTCCAAAGTGTCGACCAATCAAATTTCTTATCGCACTGCTTACCCTCAGCAGAAAATGTTCATTACCAAACTTAGTCAAGGTACTGATGTAATAAATCTATACACCAAGTGTCCTCACTCTCACTTAATTAGAACTAGAGCATCAACCAATCAAATTGTTTATCTCTGCTTACCCTAAGCAGAAAATTCTCATCTTCGAACTCCATCAAGGCATTCACCTAATAGACATCTACGCCAAGTGTGAACATTCTAACTCAATTAGAATGAGAGTTTTTGTGTTCCAAAGTCTCGACCAATCAAATTTCTTATCGCTCTGCTTACCCTGAGCAGAAAATGCTCATTATCGAACTCAGTCAAGGTATTGATGTAAAGAAACTATATAGACCAAGTTTCTTCACTCTCACTTAATTAGAATTAAAGTTATCGTGTCCCAAAGCATCAACCAATCAAATTGCTTATCTCTGCTTACCCTAAGCAGAAAATGCTCATCTTCGAACTCCATCAAGGCATTGACCTAATAAACGCCTACACCACGTTTGAACATTCTAGCTCAATTAGAAAGAGAGTTATTGTGTCCCAAAAAGTTTGACGGACAGACGAACGGGACGGACGGACCCATTTTAATAGTCCCCTGCTTTCTTCGTAAGGCGGGGGACAATAATGCAATAATCATTGGATTAATTGTCAGTTTCATTACGAAATAATTCATCAAATACAAAATAACAGCACAATTAAGACTGGTTTTATTTAGTTATTTAAAACTTGCTTTCTTAAAACTCTTACCAACTCCTACATCTAATATTGGACATGCCGGGAAAAATGTAACTAATCATTCATTCTCAATTTCCTCATTAAATGCTGCACCAAATGGGCTTTTAAAAGATGTACCTCCCCCACCCATCCAATGAATAACTACATTTTCACTGCAGGATTTATATTCGTGTAAGAAAAGGTTAGATTTGGCAACAGCCGTAATGGTAAATAATCTATTAGTTAAGGTAAATAAATGTAATAATCAAAACCATACAAATGTCTAGAATAGGATTATAGAAAATAAGATTCTCCAGGATGTGGCAGGACAACACAACTATCCAGAAAACACCATAAATATACAACAATTGCAGACAGATTGTTGGACCTGATAAGGTAATTCACGCAATAAGAATACAGTGTTACAGATTCTGTAACAGAATACAGATACCACTTCTTATGTATTACACATACAACAGATCACCAGAATAATTTGTGTGTAATATTTATTGTAATATAAAGTACAGCATATTCCTTTAAAGAAAGTTGTCAGCGATATCACTCCAGTGGAAGCGGATGGTAAATAAAGCTATTTCACATATACATGTATCTGAAATCACACAGATTAACTAATCCTATTGTTAGTTTAATCCCTTAATTCTCAACTTCAAGAAAAGAATTAAAGCTTTTTATGCCAATATGGTCAGTAACTACAACTTGATGTGAAGTAACCATAGATATCAACAAGAGCATCGCTACCGCTGCAATATATGTCCACATTCCTGCTTTGATGGATATGGTACTTTTTAAAATAAAGAGAATGAAATATGAAAAGAGGGCAAAGAAGGCTAGGCGTTGGGTTTGTTTTGCCAAATTTACAGACTAAATATTAACAAAAAGTGGGTGTGACACTGCGCCAGGAGGTAGGGTCATGCACCAAAATAAATAGTTGCTGTACTTGTGGTATAAGAAATAAATATGCAAATTTCCAAGATGATCCACTCAGAATTGCTGTCTGTAGATGATAAACCCAACCAGTGGCTGCCAGACAGGATACCCCCACATTTTGTAAGAGATGGATTTTAGGGCTGCAACGATTCATCGATGAATCGATGAACTGCAATGTTTTAAAAATCCATGATACAATCAATGGCCGTATCGCGATGTGTAAATAAGTACATGATTAAAATAACTTTTTTACTTTCAGCAAGTGTTAAGGCGTTTTCGACACATGAAGTGGCTTATTATAGCTATTTCGTCAAAATTAAAAATCAGTCTGGTTAAGCAAGTCGTGCTGGAAATTAAGTTGCGTTCAAATTACAGACTTGAATAATATGCGGAAAAAAACCCAACATATTAATATATATACATGTAGGCGTATATATGTCCGTAATATGCAATTTGTGATATTACTGTAAGAATGACGATTTGTACATACTGCATACATTGATCAGAACATATTTTCAATGTATATTAATATTTGATATTAAAATCTTTGTAACATTATTTCTTTTGCTGTTCTGTAATCTATGACTGACCTGACAACGAGAAAGCTTTTCATTGGCTGAAATTGTTGTGGCAATAGAGCCAGCCTGCTGAATTTTTTTTATAATGAATTCACCAAATTCAAGTCGCACGATTGAAAAAAGCAATATTCGGATCGAAATCCCCCATAAAAATTGTGACCTCAAGGAACCACAAGCTAAATACGCGATTTTTCGTACAATGAAGGACCATAATTCAGGACGACCTTCGGTTGCATGGATTTTCGTACTATAGTCGAACCATCTGCATGCGAATGGCATTTAGTTCAACCAGTGGTCGTGACCAGCAGTACCATGCGATAAAGCACGGTCGGGATAGTTCAAAGATGGCTGACAAAACTGACACTTGAAAAGATTTTCTGAAAAATATAATAAAATTGCTGATTGCCGTTGCGTTATTTACACCTTGGTCGGTATTATAGGGCCCATGTTAATACCTGAAAGTTAGTGAATGGGCATTGTAGTAAGATGTTAAATTTGATTTTTTTTTTCGTCTTTTTTTTGATGAATTTGACAGATTAGGATCTTATTCGAATATATATAGGCACACGACAAAAAACTGTACGTGTGAAATGATCTTGGTTGGGGGACATAAATCCAATGAAAAATATTCTGATATTGACTAATCCTATTTGTAACCTATTTTAAGCTTAATCAATTTTTAAAAATACATGAGTAAATAGGAGAAAATATAGCAGGCAGAACAACTGACATGGTAGCCACCATATTGAATAGTCAATGGCTAGGGCCATTTGCGTTTGGGTGCTGGTTCAGACTGTAATCGCGACCATAGTCTACATCCAAAGGTCGCCCAGGAAGTTAAAATCCGATATAAGGAATCAAGATCTTTGAGTTATTAACATGAATTTCAAGGTTCATCAAAATAGGATTGAAATTGTGACCTCTACGGGGTCTACAACCTTGATATACCATAATTTTACACTATTCGCGTACAAGCGTGGCCATTTTGTCTGGCAGTTTTGGTCCGATTTTCATGAAATTCGAACTCAACCAAAGTTTTTTTTAAATCAGATAATAATTGTCACCTCCAGTGGAACCACAAGCTAAACCAGCTGCTGCCAGGCAGGATACGCCCACATTTTGCAAGAGATGGATAGAGAACAAGTTAAAAATAAACAGGATTTTTTGTACAATCAGGGGCAATAATCCAGAAAGTTATGGTCTGAAATGCGCCAATATCAAAAGAGACCGAGATCTTTGGGATATAAAGATATGTTTTAAGTTTCATCAAAATCGGATAAAAATTGTGACCTCTAGAGGGTCCACAATCTTCGTATTGCATACTTTTACACACTTTGCGTACTTTTACACACTTAGCGTACAAAGAGTGGACATTTTGTCAGGCATTTTCATTTCGATTTTCCCGAAATTCGAATTCAACATTCATTATGGTGGAATGGTGATATATTTAAACGGTTTTTAAAATCCGAACTAGATGTTATACACTATTTGAGTACGAGGGGCGTCCATTATGTCCGCCAGTCTTAGTCTGATTTTCACAGAATTCGAACTCAGCCAAAATTACGCTGTAACGGTGATATATTTGAACGTTTTTAAAAATCGGATAATAATTTTGACTTCTAGAGGGATGTGAAGCTAAAAACGCGATTTTTTGTACAATCAGGGGCCATAATTTAGGAAGTTACGATCCAATATGCGCGAATATCGAAAGGGTTATAAACTTACATTTCAAGTTTCATCAAAATCAGAAGAAAATTGTGACCTCTAGAGAATCCACAACCTTGATATATCATATTTTTACCTATTTGAGTACGAGGGGCGTCCATTTTGTCTGTCAGTTTTGGGCCAATTTTTTCGAAATTTGAACTCAACCATCCTTAGGGTGAAACAGTGATATACTAAAACTTTTTTTTTAAATCGGATCAAAATCATGACATCTATAGGGTCCACAAGCTAAAAACATGATTTTTCGTACAATCAGGGGTCATAATTTAGGAAGTTATGATCCGATATGCACGAATATCGAAAGGAACTGAGATCTTTGGGTTATAAACTTACATTTAAAGTTTCAACAAATTCGGAAGACAATTGTGACCTCTATAGGGTCCACAAGCTAAAAACGTGATTTTTCATACAATCAGGGGCCATAATCCATTAAGTTTCAGAAGTTTCAGTCCGATACATGCCAATATCGAAAGCAACTGAGATATTTTGGTTTCGTCAAAATCGGATAAGAATTGTGACCTGTAGAGTGTCCACAAACAATTGTGGATGGACGGACGTCCAGACGGACAGGGGCTACGGCATTATACGTCCACATGAAAATGTGGGCGCAGAAAAGTAAGTTGCAATATTATCGCAAAATGGCTGCCCTCAGATAATACCCTCCCATACTATGAAGACCTACTCAGAAAAAATGTCAACATTGGTTTTTTGTCATTAAACATCAAAATCTACAAATTAAAGCTTGTTCCACGATTCCTACCCGAAAAGCCGACGGATTTACATTAGGGATCAAACTAATAGGTATTTGCATTTCAATATCCCCTACTTTTTTTTGAAGAGTATATATTACTTACAAATTTGAGACATTTAAACCAATTTTATTACATAAATATCATCAACTGTTCCCATAAATCTCACACCTCACATCAACATCTAAGTTGTAATCTAAATTCAATCAATTGGTTGTAAATTAGAGGAGTGAATATGGTCACTATATCATCAAATAATTATAGATTTTTCTCTCGCTCTCTCTCATCATTTATTGATTTGGAAAGAAAAAGTCCATGAGCAATTCTAAAAGACTCACGCAATAAGCAAACAAGTGATTACATTGCTATTGATGCTTTTAGAAAGTGTAATACAAGAATAAACGTTAAAGCTTTGACATACAGATAACAGGAGAACATTCTGATTTTCCATTGATCTGACATGTAATAGAAGCCATTATTTGAAGAAGTTAAAAGCATAATAATGACAAAAGTCAAGTGCAAAAGCTATATAAATGTTTATTTGTAAGCACATATTTATTTGTTATAGCACCTTCAAATACATTGTGGGCTCACAAAATATTTATTCATATCTACATGTACTAGTAGTATTCTATCCATAGAAGGGACATTCATACTTAGATTCATTTTATTGGTCACTGTTAAATGTACAGTGTCAGTATGATGATCTTTCTTATGTTAACTCAATAATACTGATGAAGCAGAAAGTAAAGTTTATCAGCCCATCAACTACAAAGTACAATCATGAAGGCAAATGCATATTGAAACATCTCCATGGTTACCATACAGCACATTCCTGAAACTTTCAACTGAATTTAAATAGGCATATTTAACCATAATGTCAATTGAAACCGATATGTTTCAACAAGTACCTAGTGTAAACACAGGGTATAAGATTTAGCTTTTCCTGGTACATGTATTGCAATCTATTTTTGGTGTAATACTCTACTCTGCTCTGCTAAATAAATCTGATAAAAGAACCAATTAATAGTAGCTCTGACAATTCCAATCACTTCCACAAAATGTGATTGACATTAGCAATGTTAGCGATTGACATTTTGAAAATATGTTGATTTTATAATGTGACATTGTGTGTCTACAGTCTAACATTTCATTTTGGATTTGAAATCACTTCTGAATATTGTTTGGATAGGAATAGATTAGGAGCTCAATATTCTTTTGCATTTCACTTTGATCTACAATGTAACTTCTTTTATATTGTTCCAAAATTTCAGTCAACCTAGCTCTTACGAGAGCAACATGAATGGAGGGAGATGTGGCTGTGACATTTCAACATTTGTACTGGATGACAATATGATGCCAGCATTAACCAGTGACAAAAACTGCTCTTGTAGTAGCCAGTCACATCTTAACCCTTTCATTGCGTCTACCCGGTAGTACCGGGTATTATAAAATGTCGTTAAAATTAATAAAATACGCGTACCCGGTATTACCGTGTACTCAGTATTACCGTGTACTCAGTAAAGCCCTCGCTAAAATTAGTACCGTAACTGCAAGTGCCATCTATTGTATTTTCTATACACTAGAACATATTTCCACATGTCTCAAAGCGGCAAACCGTAAAATGGCAGAGTGCATAGTGACAACGTAGACGATGCACTCTCGACGAAGTCGTGAATGACGTCTTGCAGACCAACACATGGACAATTTGGAGGCGGGTGATACACATAATTCGTTTCCAGTTACTTGATAATGATAATAGTGAGGACAGTGATTGGTAAATTTATGAAGTACGTGTGTGATTTGTTACGCGACGTTCCGCCTATGGCTATGTCTCCCGTGCATGATGAACAAGCCCAATGTGAACACGATAGCCCTGTGTCTGCCGTAGATTCTGACAATAATTCTGATGTTGATAATAATGCTGACCTGCTGGATCGTAAAGGACGTAGGCAATTCCTGAGTCCCGAACGTGTAGATCTATTGACTGACTATATTGATAATGATATCATGATATGGGACTTGGGGGTGAAAGTGAAAACAAGGTACTGCAATCCGCACGTGGTCATGGCAGCGGGAGACGTGATGCGCGTGTTCGTGGTGGCATTGATCATGGCTGCTATTGATATTTTTGTTCATTTTATATATCTTTATCAAAATCCAGTGAAAAAAACAATATCTCATAAGTATTTCATTCAGTGAAAGCTGAATATTATTACAGTCCCTATAAGTTAGGAAATGAAAGCAGATATCTTTGAAGATTTTAAATCTGCAACTACTAAATAAATATATAGATATAAAGACAGCTGTCAGTTAACATTTCCTTGCCATTGGAATAATGCCACTCACTGCCACAAAATATTCCCAAAATGGACAAATTTGATGTACGCTTATTAGTACCACACAATGTATCTTATGTAAATGAAGATAGGTTGCCAGGCAACGAAACATACGCCCACTGCAGCTATATCTTCCGGACAGTCAACAAGAGTTGTCGCATATTTTTACTTTTTTCGGTAATGAAACATTTATAATACATTAAAATCTGATTAAGAGTAACATCTCATTAAGTAATTATCAGAAAACCATTAGAATTTGTTTGGTCTATATAAAGTTCTGCCCCATGCTAACGTTTAGTATATAAAACTTTTAATATCATGGATTTAGCTGTTCAAGTCATAATTCATTCAAAATCAATATACTTGTTCGTCTCAAGACCTTAAACTCTGTGTATCAACCTGAAGTCAATCGAATGATAACTTTAGCCCCTAGAGCGTTACAAGATTTTTCAAAGTGATCAAGGCCCATAACTTTGGTAGTAAATATCCGAAATTCAATATGATTCTTCATCTCATGGCCTCAAACACGGTGTATCAATTTAAAGTCAATCGGATATTAGCTTTAGCCGCTAGAGCGTCCACAAGATTTTTCAAGGTGATCAAGGGCCATAACTCTGGCAGTAATTATCGGAGATCGCTGAAAATCAATAGGATTCTTCATCTCATGACCTTAAACACTGTGTATAAATTTAAAGTCAATCGGATATTAACTTTAGCCTCTAGAGTGTCCAGAAGATTTTTCAAAGTGATCACGGGCCATAACTCTGGCAGTAATTATCGGAAATCGCTGAAAACCAATAGGCTTCTTCGTCCCATGACCTTAAACGGGGTGTATAAATTTAAAGTCAATCGGATATTAACTTTAGCCTCTATAGCGTCCACAAGATTTTTCAAAGTGATCAAGGGCCATAACTCTGGCAGTAATTATCTGAAATAACTGAAAATCTATAGGCTTCTTCGTCTCATGTCCTTAAACAAGGTGTATAAATTTAAAGTCAATCGGATATTAACTTTGACTTCTAGAGCATCCACAAGACTTTTTTAAGTGATCAAGGGCCATAACTCTGGCAGTAATTATCGAAAATTGCTGAAAATGAATAGACTTCTTCATCTCATGACCTTAAACAGGGTGTATAAATTTAAAGTCAATCGGATTTTAACTTTGGTCGCTAGAGCGTCCACAAGATTTTTTGAAGTGATCAAGGGCCATAACTCTGGTAGTAATTATCAAAAATCGCTGATGACCTTAAACACTGTGTATAAATTTAAAGTCAATCGGATATTAACTTTAGCCTCTAGATCGTCCACAAGATTTTTCAAAGTGATCAAGGGCCATAACTCTGGCAATAATTATCGGAAATCACTGAAAACCAATAGGCTTCTTCGTCTCATGGCTTTAAACACTGTGTATAAATTTAAAGTCAATCGGATATTAACTTTGCCCTCTAGAGCGTCCACAAGATTTTTTGAAGTGATCAAGGGCCATACCTCTGGCAGTAATTATCGAAAATCGCTGAAAATCAATAGGCTTCTCCGTCTCATGGCCTTAAATACTGTGTATAAATTTAAAGTCAATCGGATATTAACTTCAGCCTCTAGAGCGTCCACAAGATTTTTTCAAGTGATCAAGGGCCATAACTCTGGCAGTAATTATCTGAAATCGCTGAAAATGTATAGACTTCTTCGTCTCATGACCTTAAACACTGTGTATAAATTTAAAGTCAATCAGATATTAACTTTGGCCTCTAGAGCGCCCACAAGATTTTTTGAAGTGATCAAGGGCCATAACTCTGGCAGTAAGTATCGGAATTCGCTGAAAATCAATAGGATTCTTCGTCTCATGACCTTAAACACTGTGTATAAATTTAAAGTCAATCGGATATTAACTTTACCCTCTAGAGCGCCCACAAGATTTTTTGAAGTGATCAAGGGCCATAACTCTGGCAGTAAGTATCGGAATTAGCTGAAAATCAATAGGCTTCTTCGTCTCATGACCTTAAACACTGTGTATAAATTTAAAGTCAATCGGATATTAACTTTAGCCTCTAGAGTGTCCACAAGAATTTTTCAAGTGATCAAGGGCCATAACTCTGGCAGTAATTATCGAAAATCGCTGAAAATGAATAGACTTCTTCGTCTCATGACCTTAAACAGGGTGTATAAATTTAAAGTCAATTGGATATTAACTTTAGCCTCTAGAGTGTCCACAAGAATTTTTCAAGTGATCAAGGGCCATAACTCTGGCAGTAATTATCGAAAATCGCTGAAAATGAATAGACCTCTTCGTCTCATGACCTTAAACAGGGTGTATAAATTTAAAGTCAATCGGATATTAACTTTAGCCTCTAGAGTGTCCAGAAGATTTTTCAAAGTGATTAAGGGCCATAACTCTGGCAGTAATTATCGGAAATCACTGAAAACCAATAGGCTTCTTCGTCTCATGGCCTTAAAGACTGTGTATAAATTTAAAGTCAATCGGATATTAACTTTAGCCGGCCCGGCCGGCTGGATGGACAGGGGCGACGACAATATACGACCACATTTCAATGTGGGCGTAAAAAAAGGGACATTTATGACTCAACTGTACATTCAAAGGCATGATTTTGTATGGAACACAGACAGCTAACCACAGGTGGGAATTAATAAAACGATAGCATTCGACCAATCAAAGAATTAATCCACACTGTACTAACGTTCATTTATGACTCCACCCTATATTCCAAATAGTGTATACACAGTCCTTTTCTGTAATTAATGTGTATGGGAATCTAGATTAAGAGGAGATTAGTGACAAATATGATAATCATAGTTAAAAGACGACTTTCACAACATAAAAGTTGCATTTATTTGATTACTAAAATAACTCTGGCTTAGCTTGGCTTGGCTCTGAATTTTGACTGAGCTGAAGATTTTTAAAGACAGACTTTTATTAACAATTTTAACAGACTGTGGTATAGGATTTAAATGGTTCATTTACATTATCAATACATACAATTTGCTTTTTGTTATAAAATTATATATAAATTTGTTGATTGTTTTCCAATTTTGATTTCTTTTTGTGTACGCTGCTATTTTTGTATTTATAAACCATTGTTTTCCAGTGTTGTGTTTTTTAGTATTCATAGTGTTATTTGTGATTGTTTTTAGTATTTAGCGTCTAGTGTACCTCTAAAGAGTCCACAACCTTGATATATCATATTTTGACGCTATTTGAGTACGAGGGGCGGCCATGGGCAGCCATTTGTCAGTTTAGGTCCGATTTTCACGAAATTCAAACTCAACCATCCTTAGGGTGTAAAGGTGATATTCAAATGGGTTTTTTTTTAACCGGATAATAATTCTGACCACTAGAGGGACCTCAAGCTAAAAACGTTATTTTTCGTACAATTGTGGGCCATAATTCAGGAAGTTAGAATCCAATATGCACGAATATCAAAAGGAACCAAGATCTTTGGGTTATAAACTTATATTTTAAGTTTCATCAAAATCAGAAGAAAACTGTGACCTCTATAGGGTCCACAACCTTGATATACCATATTATTACGCTATTTGAGAACAAGGAACGGCCATTTTGTCTGTCAGTTTTGGGCCGATGCTCACGAAATTCGAACTCTACCTTCCTTAGGGTGTAACGGTGATATAATAATACGGTTTTTTAAATCAGATAAAAATTATGACCTCTATAGGGTCCACAAGCTAAAAACGTGATTTTTCGTACAATCAGGGGCCATAATTCAGGAAGTTACGGTCCGATATGCATGAATATCGAAAGGAACCGATATTCTGCTTCATGTATGGCACCATCACCAAAGATCTCATCAACCCCACCCCACCACCACCACCACCACCACCACCAATAGGTCCCCCCCCTCCAACCTATGGTATCAGCAATAAACATATTTTTTTTAAAATTTGTTGTAATAATTCTCCTTGGGGAATTTCCTCTTTTTGTGCAAAATGATATATCAGATAACATATCAAATGAATGTTTAATTAAGAATTAATAACTAGATACATGTACATGTATATATGTAAATACAAGCCTACAGGATGTGAAGTGTCATTTATTTCATGGGGTATCAAGTAACTTATGCAGGACCTGTACTAACGCTAAAGATGTAAATTATACTTCAGAACCATAAAAATTCTAATTGGATGACAAGCAAGTGAAGAGTGGCTTGAATACCAATAATAGAGAAAGAATAGGTCTGGAAGCAGAAGAATGTCAGTATCTCACGTCATTGTAAAACTGATTATGATAGTCAGAAAATCAATGGAATCTACCCACGCTTGAGGGCTAACACTGTTGGTTCAGACTCCACCAGTGGAAAAATAACAAGGTGGATTGATTTCTGGAATAAGACACAGAAGATATATATATGTGAAATATATAGGTTGTCTCCTACTTTCCATTTGACTCTAAAAGTAAATGTAATGAAAACATTTATAGGTACAATGAAAAGATAATAAACTTTGATTGAGAACTGCTGCATAACAATCACCCAAATGGAGCAGGGAATGAATGAAATTTAATTACACTATTCCAGTACAAAATTTATAACGAAAACATATATCAACTATGTTCCATCAAGTCTAACTCTGTTTTGGTAATCAAACTACAGTGGACTCTGTCACATTCGGCATCTGAATACCACGACATTCTGTGAAATCCAACATCATTTTGTTTTCCACGACCTAAACAGAAGGGAATAATGTTCTGGGGATTCGAAGCTACATTATAATAATACTTTCGGTTTTCGAAGTTACAATAATACTTCTGTTTTTGAGAAAACTGAGTATTCTGAAACTCTGCGTAATCCGACATATTGTAACGATCCCGTACTATCTCGGATTTGACAGAGTCCACAGTATTAAAAAAGAACATCGGTACCGTTGCAATATACGACCACATTAGGCCTAGAAATAACAATAGGTATAACGGTGATATATTCAAACGTTTTTTTAAATCGGAATAAAATTGTGACCTCCATAGGGTCCACAAGCTAAAAAACATGATTTTTCGTACAATTAAGGGCCATAATTCTGGAAGTTACGGTCCGATATGCGCGAATATCGAAAGGAACCAAGATCTTTGGGTTATAAACTTACATTTCAAATTTCAACAAAATCAGATAAAAATTGTGACCTCTATCGGGTCCACAACCTTGATATACCATATTTTTACGCTATTTGAGAACGAAGGGCGGCCATTTTGTCTGTCAGTTTTGGGTCGATTTTCACGAAATTCGAACTCAGACGTCCTTAGGGTGTAACGGTGATATATTAATACATTCTTTTTAATCGGATAAAAATTATGACCTCTATAGGGTCCACAATCTAAAAACGTGATTTTTCGTACAATCAGGGGCCATAATTCAGGAAGTTACGGTCCGATATGCGCGAATATCGAAAGGAACCGGGATCTTTGGGTTATAAATGAAAATGTGGGCGTATAAAAACAATACCGGATCATCCTTAGGTTATAAGGAATACGTATGCAAAGTTTCAAAAGGATCTGTTAAGAATTGCGGCCTGAAGGCGACACAAAGACACACGCAAAAATTAGGTGTGGCTCTGTTCCAGGGGGTCGGGCATGCACCCAAAATAACAGAGGTCATCCTTAGGTTATAAACAATAAGTATGAAAAGTTTTCAAGACGATCCATTAAACATACATTATGCGAGAGGTAAATCTGCCCATTGCAGGCCTTTCTTTAGACCTGAAATGTTATATAAACTATTAATTAGACATTTATTAATGTGAAAAGACATTGATCTTTTATGAAAATTCAACCCTTCTTGGTGTATTTTCAGAGCATCTGCTGCCTTTTGTATTTGCTTCAGTGCAAATCAAATTCCATTTATATATTCAAATTTTTACCAAATTCACTTAATTTTCATCAAAAATACAGAGACTCTGCCAGGGATCTAAAAACTTCTTGACACCAACCGACCGAGCATAAAATTGCCTCACCCCACTCTGTTTCTCAGTTCTTTAGGTTTTTTTTCAAATATTACTTTATTACTTAAGAGATTAAAAATTAAAACGATTCTTAAAATGGTGTTTGTTTTATTTGAGTACAACAAATTATGACAACAGGTAGATATTGATAATTAAAACATGTTGTTTTATTTGACTTGTGTCTCACGAATTATGACACCATTTACGACATCCAAACCTGTAACATTGGAGTGCCGTAAATTGGTCTGGGTGACCTATTTACGGCAAATTTTCAAATTTAAAGACCGTAGAATTGTAAAATGAATAGACCTAACAACTTCTAAATATAAATAAACAAAATACCAATACTTCTTTCTTTAAACTAATTTGGGATGATAGGGTCTGCTACGGCACACAAAAATAAATTATGGCGTGGCAGACATGGTTTGCGTCGGCTTTTACCATGGCTTTGCCATTTGCCATTGTAAATTTGGAGCACTGAGTTTATGTACAGAGAAGGACGAAGGGGCTTAAATACGACTGGACAGCTTTCTTCTATTTTTTCTTTGTGCTGGGCGGCGTGGCTACATCCCTGCTAATAGACACCCTTGCCAAATGTGAACATTCTAACTCAATAAGAACAAGTGTTCCAAAGTCTCGGCCAATCAAATTTCTTATCGCTCTGCTTACCCGGCGTGGCTACATCCCTAAAAATACGGTAGACACCTACACCAAGTGTGAACATTCTAACTCAATTAGAATGAGAGTTATTGTGTTCCAAAGTCTCGGCCAATCAAACTGCTTATCGCTCTGCTTACCCTAAGCAGAAAATGCTCATTATCGAACATAGTCAAGGTATTGATGTAATGAAACTATACACCAAGTTTCATCACTCTCACTTAATTAGAACTAAAGTTATCGTGTCCCAAAGCATCAACCAATCAAATTGCTTATTTCTGTTTACCCTAGCTAAGCAGAAAATGTTCATCGTGGAACTACATGTACATCAAGGCATTGACCTAGTAAACACCTACACAAAGTTTGAACATTCTAGCTCAATTACAAAGAGAGTTATTGTGTCCCAAAAAGTGTGACAGACAGACGGACGAACCCATTTTAATAGTCCCCTGCCTTTTGAAAAAATGGGGGTGGCTCTGCCCCTGGGGGTGATCTTTAGGATGTAAGGAATAAGTATGCAAAGTTTCAAGATGATCCGTTAAGACATGCATCCTGTAGATGACAAACAACAAATACGAAAAATGGACATGGCTCTGCTCCTGGGGGTCGACCAGTCACCAAAAACAAAAGGGATCATACTTCGGTTATAAAGAATAGGTACTGTATGCTAAGTTTTAAAAGGATCCCTCAAGAATTGCGGGCTGTAGATAACACACAGAAACCAAAATTGGGTGTGGCTCTGTCCAAGGGGATCTGGCATGCACCAAAATATAATAGAGGTCATCCTTAGGGTATAAGGAATAAGAATTGCGGCCTGTAGGTGACACACAGATACACAAAGAGAAAATGGGCGTGTCTCTGATCCTTAGGGTATAAGGAATAAGTATGCAAAGTTTCAAGATGATCCGTTAAGAAATACGGCCTGTAGACAAACAAATAGAAAATGTGGGCGTGGATCTGCCCCTGGGGGGATCGGGGATGCACCAAAAACAATGCAGATCATCCGTAGGGTATAATTTTCAAGACAACCAGTTAAGAATTGCGGTCTGTATGCGATTCACAGACACACACCCACCCACACAGACAGCGGCGAGGGCAAATCTACATTCATAAAAAAACATGATTGATTTGCCTTTCAAAAGTTGTAAATACAAGTCATATTATCAAAGGGACAAAATATCTCCATTACTTTTCTATTTTTCTTTCATGTTCTCTTATCCAGTGACAGCCAATTTTTTTTATGAATTGTCAGACATCCTTTCACAGTCTCACACAACAACTAATTTTGGTCTTCGAAGGGATTATTAGTGAGCAGAAATTCGCCCATGTATCTGTTATCACCCGTCACTTCAGTCAGTTATATAGAAGGATAACTCATGTTTTCCTTTTGCGTTTGTCACTTCCGATTGTTGAAACATTGATTACGCATCTAACGTAGCAAAGATCACTGTGATAAAATAATATTTGGTATGTCTTTAACCAGTTCTATCACATATGTGATAATGACTGGCACCAATATTGTTCTTTAATGACAATGTAAAAATTAGACTTTATCAGCCCATTTAATCATGTCGCGTAATGGCCACAATTATGATTTCAGAGGCATTTTGACATCCTTACACAATCAAAGCCCCATCAATCGTATGTGCATCATTATGAAGTTAAAAATAACAAGCGGTTGCCATGCATGATACGCCCACATTTTGCAAAAGATGGACAGAGAACGAGCTAAAAAAATAATGTGATTTTTTGTAAAACCAGAGGCCATAATCCAGAAAGATATGGTCCAATATGAGCAAATATCGAAAGGAACTTAAAGATCTTTGGGTTATGAACATACATTTCAAGTTTCATCAAAATTGGAAAAAAATTGTGACCTCTAGATGGTTCACAACCTTCGTATTACATACTTTTACACAATTTGCATACAAAGAGCCCCCATTTTGTTGGGCAATTTCATTTCATTTTTCCCAAAATACGAGTTCAACCTTCATTATGGTGGAATGGTGATATATTTAAACTGTTTTTAAAATCGGAAAAAAAATTGTGACCTCTAGAGAATCCGCAAGCTAAAAATGCAATTTTTCAAACAATCAGGGGCCATAGTCGAGGAAGTTACATTCGGATATGCGCGATTATCAAAAGAAACCAAGATCTTAGTGTGTAACGGTGATATATTCACACATTTATTTTAAATCAGATAAAAATTGTGACCTCTAAATTTTGTACCCAAAATTCCTTTCAAACATTGTAAATACAAGTCATATTATCAAAGGGACAAAATATCCCCATTACTTCGTTTATAATCAATCAAATACTATTTCTTTCTGTAAACTTAATGACATTGTAAAAATTAGACTTTATCAGCCCATTTACTCATTGGTCGCAATCATGATTTCAGAGGCATTTTGATATCCTTACACGATCAAAGCCCCATCAACAAGCATCATTATGAAGTTAAAAATAACAAGCAGTTGCCATGCATGATACACCCACATTTTGCAAGAGATGGACAGAGAATGAGCTAAAAAAATAATGTGATTTTTTGAACAATCAAAGGCCATAATTCAGGAAGTTACAATCCGATATGCGCTGATATCGAAAGGAACCAAGATCTTTGGGTTATAAACATGTATTTCAAGTTTCATCAAAATCGGATGAAATTTGAACTCAACCTACAATACAGTGTAACGGTGATATATTCGAACATGTTTTTAAATCAGTTAATAATTGTGACCTCTAGAGGACCACAAGATAAAAACACGAATTTTCGCACAATAGGGGGTTATAATTCAGGAAGTTACAATCCGATATATGCCAATATTGAAAGGAACCAAGACCTTTTGGAGATAAAACCTATATTTCAAGTTTTGTCAAAATTGGATTATAATTGTGACCTGTAGAGTGTCCACAAACCTATTGTGGACGGACAGACGGACTTCCAAGGCAACGACAATATACATCCACATGAAAATGTGGGCGTATAAAAATGAACTGCACTGATTTTAGTTTCAGGGATACATATTATTCCATTTGTGCCAACAAATATTGAGAGAAAAAAGGTACAGTGTAAGAAAGAAAATGGGTGGGAGGGTGAGGGGAAGGACATTGTCATCGCGTTATAAAAACATGCTGTATGAAGCCACGGTTTAACTATCAAAATATTTAATAGATCATTGGCAATTATCAATCAACTAATCATTAATCCATTCCAAGACAATTGGTTAGTATTACTTATTGACAATCAGCGAGTTTATTAATTTATTATAGTATGTCGCCATGTCATTGTGATGACGGTTAATCAGGACATAACCATTTTAAGACTTTTTTCTGCTAGTTGCCAAAATCAAATTTTAATCACCACTTTCATATTTTTATCACAAATTGTGACTTTGGCGACAGACAGGGTGAGCCCCGATATCGGACCTGCTGAAAAAACATGCCAGTAAATTTTATATCCTATTATCATTTTGTTAATCTCTCTACTGAAATTTAATTGACAAAACAATTTAACATTCTGTTTCATAAAGTATGATAAGGCTTGTAATAAAAGAACTGGATGTAACAGTATTGTATACCAATATCTAAGAAGTCCAAAAAGAATATCCTCTCAAGGAATAAAACCAATAAAATTAGTATAATAACCATGGTAACAGATAATCAGTACCTGTTCACCTTGAGGCAAGATGGTTTATTTATGTCTAGCTAGATGACCACAGTTGTTCATAAAGTCGCATTACAACAAATCAGAAAACCAGCAAGCTAATATCAGGAACTGTCCCGAGAAATTGTTTAAGAAAAAGGCAAAAAAGAAATATATGGAACAAATCTTTTAACAACAAATCTTTAGTCATTAAAACTCCTGAAAAGGTATGGTGTTTAAAATTTAACATAGCAGGAGCCAGAACGGATGTGGCATCGAATGTCAGTTTATCTAATAATAAGAGCAGGAGAATCCAACAGAAACTCAGAAATCAACCTCACAGACAAGGCACATCTCACACAGACATCTTAAGTAATAAATAACAAGCAGTTGCCATGTAAGATACGCCTACATTTTGCAAGAGATTGGCGGTGAAAAAAACCTCTCAGAATTCTCTTAGATTTCACGGTGAAATTTCACTTGATTCCGCGGCGATTTTTCTCTAAGATTTGCTAGGAATTCACTGTGTTTCTCTAGGAATTTGCTGTGTTTCTCTAGGAATTCACCGTGTTTCGATGATAAGAATACATCGTGTTTTGCCGTGCTTCCCGCAAGGAATTCGCATTTCTCTAGGAATTCGCCGTGTTTCTCTAGGAATTCACCGTGTTTCGATGATAAGAATACATCGTGTTTTGCCGTGTTTCCCGCAAGGAATTCGCGAGCCTACCTTAAGCTAGGGTCGAACTAATATTGTCTATAATAAATTAAAGAAATGAAATGAAATGAAATGGGGTTTAACGTCCTACTGTTCTGCTCCTAACCTGGGCTAATGAAGACGGGCATACGCCATACAGTGTGCTATGAGGGAAATTTTGCCCGGGCAGCGGCACTACGGCCTACTCTTATATCGAATTCCAACTGCCAAGGGATCTTTTACGTACACGCCAATGTGTACACGGGACCTCGGTTTTTCGTCCCATCCGAACGACTAGACAGCTTTCCTTGTCAGCCCCTCCATCCTGCATCACTGACAAGGGAGAACCACGCCGGAAAATCTGGATGAACTTTCTCGGCCAATGCAGGGATCGAACACCCGACCTCCAGGCTAGCAATAAATTAAAGGAGTTGTAATATAGTAATGCTCCCGGGAAACGTGTACATGTATAATGTACAGGCAGGTTTGAATAACAAATGAGTAAGGTAATCTCGGGAAGACATTTATCGGCATTCTGTATCGGTTAGGATTTTTTCTCCAACGCACTTTTTACATACATAACGCCGGCCAAAATGTATGCAAACTATGAACAACTTACAATTTTTTAAACATATCAATTCATCTTCGTTTATAACTTAGATGTAATCCGTCAATTTGGGGCTGCTATCAAATCCAACCTTTAAATTATATACGATGAGATTTTACACATTACTTCATTACTCGCAGCTTCGATTAATCTAAATCAATCATCCATACAGCACGTACAGTAAATCACTCCGCGGGTCACTTAACGGTACATGTATGTTACGTGGTCAGAAATGCGCCAAAAGATTGGGACTACATGTATATTCTTACGCTGTTTTACTCGGCGAATAATATCCACTGTGACAATACACATCTACTTTATGTCACCCAATTCATTTCGGTGGGAGCAGATATTGAATAAAGCCATTTCACACACACATACGTGTACATTACATGCGCCTCATATATTTATACAATATCCACGAGTGTGTTAATTCTCGTCTTCACCCCGTTATAATTTACTTATTTTGAGTACACTTTCTGAATGATTCCATTCTTTTGTACGTCCAACTTGTCGATTTCCTACTGCATATACATGTACCCTGCAGTCCATGCGAAATGATATTATTCCAACTATTGCTGGACCGAATGAGATTTTACTGGTCCAAAAAAGTTCATACCAAAAATATGCATAAAATAAGTAATAATGGCCTAAAACTCGAAAAACAACAAACAGTATTTTCATTCTATTGTTACTTAATATTATCTATGATACACGTAAATCATTATTATTTTCTATCAACAATAGCTTGGACTTATAATTAAATTTTTATCGCGCCAATATTTACAATCGTTTTACTGTTCTATAAATAGACCGTGTAAAGAAAATATAATCCCTTAGATGACAATCGAGTCTACCAGAAGCCAATGTTATTAATACAATAAAAGGACTTTCGTTTTAGTCTGGATTAACCTAGCCTACTACTTACTAGACTAGCTCGATATACGGTACTACGTACTCGAGATAAGATTTTGTTTACATTTTAAACAATAGTGAAATTAACACAATAAATTAAACGAGAATTCAACAGTCCGTGCACGAAGTGCCGTCAGTCAGTGCCAATACGGCGATGATTTAATATTTGTAAGTTGAGTGTCCGTTAACCCGTCCACAAGCAAACCCGTCCACGGTTAAGGTAATACCGGTACTTGACTTGTATATTATTTAATTGATTAGAATAGATCACTTTTACTCATTGGTTGTTTATATTGTTTTATTTACCTAATAATCAACTAGCTTGGCTCGCCATCCCGACAGCGAATAGTTTGAGTTCAAATTCTTTATTCCTTTAAGCCAAAGACTCATCAGGTATAACATATAGTACAAACAAATAAATAAATACAATATGTACAAAAACAATATAGTTCACCGATGTTTTTGTAATAAAGAACAATAGTATTGTTTGTTGATTAGCGTTATGATTTTAGACAAAATGGTAAGTTCACCAATGTTTTTGTAATAAAGTAGACCCGTATTGTTTGTTAATTGACTTTATCCCATGATTTAAAAAATTGGCGATGGTTAATATTGGCTCAAAAATAATTCCTTAAATTGCGCAGGAGCCCCTTTTAGATTAATTGAATTCGCATAAAAACAACAAAGAGTGGCTACGTGCGATTTTATTCTTTGATCTTGATACACGGGACATTTCTGTTATTCAAACAAATCTGCACGAGAATGACAACATACAAGTTGACAGTTACCATTGGTTTGGGGTTCATGAAGAATAGGCTCTTCTATCGAGCCTACAGTTATTCTTTTCAAAAATAAAATGAGTGCCTTGGATTTTTGTGTGGATTTGATAGCGGTTATACTTTACTAATATTCTCTGACATCGGAGACTTGTGTCGCGTTCATTTCATTTTTGCGGTAAGTACGAGCTTCTTATGTCCGATTTGAAAGTGCTTTCGACTCCCGTTGCAAGTTCTATTTGTCACTTTTGTGACTTTCGCAGTGTACCCCCTCCCACCCATATTATTTCAATACGTCATAATACATTATTATCATATACCGCTGACAGTCAAGATTTGCTAAATACTTTTCGCCAAGTAACACAGCGTAAGAATATATAGTCCCCGTGTCGAACCCAACATCTCATGTTTTCGCGCGTTTCTGACCACGTGACATACAGTTAACCGCATTGCGGAGTGATTTACATGTATGGCACTGTGATTTATGAATGGTTGATTTAGATTAACTGAAGCTGCGAGTAATGAAGTTATGTGTAAAATCTCATCGAATATAATTTAAAGTTTGGATTTGATAGCAGCCAATAAGATGAAATGATACGTTTAAAAAATTGTAAGTTATTCATTGTTTGCATACACGTACATTGTGGCACCACGTTATACATGTACAGTGTGTTAGAAATACGACCGTAGCTGCCTCGCCAACGGTTAACATATCTTGTATTCAACTTAAATAAATTACATTTTTCGTCAACATGCTTACATCGGGATGATATCAGCACTCAAGCGATTCACCGTGTTTCACCGCGAAACCCCATAATTCACCGCGAAACCCCCTATTTCGCGGTGATTTGGCTAGCTGCCGTTTCGCTAGCGATTCTCCAAGATTCCACCGTGAAATAGAGTGTTTTTCCGCGGTGTTCGGCGATTATAGTCCCAAACTCCAGCACTGTAGTGTAGGCTAATGCATGTTCTCACATTGCCCTAATTTCAGATATTAGAAATCTGTGAGTGGCACGCAGTTCCAGACTTCTCTCATGAAGCGACTAGTTTCATTCATTTTGAACTCATCAGGCTTAAGAACGATTGTGTGTGTGAGTTAGTTGTATTTTACGTCCGCTTCTTGGGTTTCACGTCGGCCATATATGCCGGTTGAGACCTACGGCTATGGAAAATGACCATTCCTAGATATGACCCAACGGTCATTTTGCACGCCGGAAAGAGGGTCTTTTTTTTTAAAAAAAAAAAAAATCAAACATGGCTATGATCGACCTTCACTGTAACTATACAAGAATTGCACGTCGTCTAGAAGCCAATCTCGTGATTGGTGTTATAGAGTTGTATATATAGTCGTCAACAGATTATACTGAGTGGTGTGTTGATAATTAATGATGAGTGTCTGGTAGTAGAACAAAACATGTTAATTGATAAGTGGGAATCTAATCAACGGCGTGAAGCGGCCCATTGTTAATCATTCACATATTGTCCACGTGTCATAAGAATTTTCAACAACAAAGCCGTTTACCGCTATTACGGTCAGGCACAATGTAAACGAGGTCATTATGATCTTTGAAAAAGGGCAATTGATATGAAGTATTGCTCTTATTGCTCTTCGAATCCAACCAACTGTCATATAAAATAAAAAAAGCATAGAAATTGCGTAAGTCCTCAACAACGTACGTGTTGGGAGAAAAATGCATTTAAAAATGTTTATAGCGGTATTACGGCCTTGTGGAAATTGTTGAAATAAAATCTAGAGATTAGTTAACTTGCTTACCGAACAATTAAGAAAAATACGTATTCCAGTTCTATTGTGCAGCAATATTGATAATTCCACGTGTAGAAGAAATGTCGTGTATATACGGTTACTCTTATACACGACCATATTCTAGGGGGCGCTAGCTAGTGTCGCTAGCCGTGAAGTTAGTTATCCGTTAGTCATTTAGTTATACATTATTAGGATTTACGTCACAATTCTGCGGCCCGTAATTCCGTGAGAGATGGTCTAAAACCAAATAAATGTGAGATATATGCCATGGATAATTATATATTTATCTTCATTTCAAAGTTATTGTATTACAACTCAAAATTATCCAGGTCAGTGTGTTTTCTATAGAGCACGTGTTAATTACGTGTGAGCTACTGAAATGGTTTTTCTCCGGCCAATTCAACTATCATGTTATTTAAGTAGCCAAAACGGTATATTTAATTATTAAATAATTATCATGAGCCTTACCAATATTTCATTTTTAAGTCAAATATATTTTTTTTGTGCACACCATGGTGACAAAGTGGTATAGACACGTGAATTCACAATGCCCTACCATGAATAAAAAACATGAAATATGAATTTACTTTGAAAAGTTTTCGTGCGTTATCAAAAATGACCGGCAGTGAAAATTTTGAAGTGGAAGCCCTGGTCCGCTTCCACCGAGGTGATATTGCAGATAAAAAGACGTCTTTCAACTGAAGCAATTTGAAAAAGATTGTATGGATGTTCCCTTTATATAGTAATCGGGGACTGGAGCACAAAATGGGTCTTGGTGGAACGGCACATTGCTGTATCACCAAAAATGAAATGAAGTGGGGTTTAACGTCCTACTGTTCTGCTCTGAACTGGGCTAATGAAGACGGGCATACACCATACTATGTGCTATGAGGGAAATTTTGCCCGGACAGCGGCACTACAGCCTACTCTTATATCGAATTCCAACCGTCAAGGGATCTTTTGCGTGCATGCCAATGTGTACACAGGACCTCGGTTTTTAGTCCCATCCAAATGACTAGACAGCTGTACTTGTCAGACCCTCCGTCCTGCATCACTGACAAGGGGGAACCACGACGGAAAATCGGGATGAACTTTCTCGGGAAATGCAGGGATCGAACAAACGCCCTACATGCTGGCGAGCCAGCGTCTTACCCACTTAGCCACCGTGACCCCCCCCCCCCCCCGTATCACCCGAGCAACTGCTTCCATTATTGGTGAATAGAAAAACAGCTAAAGAATTGATGTAACGAAACTATACACCAATTTTCATCACTCTCACTTATTTAGAATTAAAGTTATTGTGTCCCAAAGCATAATTCAATCAAATTGCTTATCTCTGCTCACCCTAAGTAGAAAATGCTCATCTTCGAACTCTATCAAGGCATTCACCTAATAAACACCAACACCAAATGTGAACATTCTAGCTGAAGGAGAGTTATTGTGTTCCAAAGTCTCGACCAATCAACTTGCTTATCGCTCTGCTTACCCTGAGCAGAAAATGTTCATTATCAAACTTAGTCAAGGTATTGATGTAATGAAACTATACACCAAGTTTCATCACTCTCACTTAGAACTAAAGCTCAGCTCAGTGATTCTCAACCAGTGTGCTGCGGCACACAAGACCTTCCTAAGTGCGAAAAACCATGTGATCCCAACTGAGTATTCACTGGTGTCTACTGATAAGTTCATGGCTGTGTTTTTCTTTTAGTTTGAGTCATTCATGTATCTATGCATGACCCTGAAGCAACGACTGCAAGTTTTAAAAGATCTGGGCGTTGCTAGATTACATGTACTTCACAATTCCCGAACTTATAACTACGTTATCTACAGACACGTGAGCAGTAGCGTCCAATCAGAGGTTGTGACATTGTGACCGTCACGGAAACACTGACATTGAACAAACCTTGAACTTTGCAACTCGATTATCACAGGTAGACATTTTAGCTTGAAAGCACGAGACTTGGTATTTGCGACAATCGAGGAATCTGATAGGCTCACAAGTTGGGCTTGTACCGAATCGAAATATGCAGGGTATTACGTGGAGGCCTTGATAAGATGTATATATAGTTAAAGCGAGATCAAGCCTTCTATTGAAGATGGTGTCTATGACTAGTCACCGTCTATGGTTGTATGCCGTCTGACTTAATATGTTTTTATTTTGCAAAACTCAAATATTTTTCATCATATATATTTAGCATATATATATTATATATATCTATGTGTTCCAAGGTGTGCCGTTGGCAAAAAAAAAGGTTGAGAACCACCGTTCTATGGAAGGGTATCGCTGCCAATATTATATGCTCTGCTAATGTCTTTTCAATTGATTATATGTAAAAAGTACAATGTACAAAGTCCTAAAACTGGTAATGATGAGGTCAAAATACCTCTAAGGCCAAAGTTATATGTAAAAAGTCAAATGTAATGTGTCAAATGACAAATGTTTGATTGGAAAAGGCTGTTTTTGGCGTGTCTACATTTTACATTTCCCTCATTGCATTTTACATTTGAGTTCTGCCGCATCTCATTTGACCATCACGCTTTCTGCATAGCATCTTACGCAGAGCACTAACTATGATATGCAAATGCAGGATATCACGTGACTTATTAACAATATATCACAATTCCAAGGGAATTTGATGTGGTCAATGTTACCAACTCTTTTTACCCAGGATATCTAATTTTTTTGTTTTATTAGATGGTACAATCAACAGGTCAAAAACTGTACAAGGCAAATAGATGTACAATATTAGGAATTGATTTCGCATTTTTTTTAAGAGTATTGTTTTATAGAACTTTAATGTGTGTTTTTGATCATTGTTACCCGCAGACTCATTTTGAGAGATGTTGTAAAATAAATTACATCTTTTTACATTTTGATACCACCAAATGATAGATACTTTAGTCTTGAGTACTCAGTTGCCTTTGACTATGATTTATTTATCTTAACAAGAAGAAAAAGAGGACAATAGTTACATTCACTTTAGTATGTCAGCGTTTTTACAGAAAATTGTAAAGTTTTTATATTTTTACCACATTGGTACATCAGGAAACATTCAAAACAAAACAAACAATGTGTTATTTACTCTCCAAATACATTTTGAAATTTTAATGCCCATGTCACACTTTAGGTGTCAACTTCATGGAATGACCCATATGTTAAGTCAGGTGATATCCTATATTTGCATAAGATGCTATGTAGAAAGCGAGAAGGACAAATGAAATGCAGCAGAATGCAAATGTAAAATTGGATGAGGGAAATGTCAAATGTAGACACGTCAAAACAGCATTTTCCAATAAAACATTTGACATATTGCATTTGACGTTTTACATTTAACTTTGGCCTTAGAGGTACTTTGACTTTATCATTACCGGTATTAAGACTTTGTACATTGTACTTTTTACACGTAATCAATATCAGAGAAATTAATATTGGCAGCGATACCCTTCCATACCGCTCTAGCTCAATTAGAAGGAGAGTTATTGTGTACCAAAAAGTGTGACGGACAGACAGACACCTTTTAATAGACCCCTGCTTTCTTCGAAAGGTGGGGGACAATAAAAATGTAAATGGATATGGATGATGGCTATATACGGCCACTTTTAAAATGCAGGTGTTTATAAATTCATCAGATGGATTTCATATTTGAATTTGTTTGCCAGGAACTGTGCTGCGTTTAACTAATGTGTTTGCCTATGTGTGAGTTGTATCTGATTAACAATGCAAAACTAATAATATTTGCTGCTAACTGATACACATCCTATGATATGAACAGTATAATAGGTAAGCTCATAATATATTGATTTTTTTTAACAATTACAGATTTATTATCAATGCAATTCAGTAATATTCCTTAGAGCGTCCTTTTCATTAGAATCTAATCAAAATGGACCCGGAGAGTGTACTTCTATTGAAGGGTATACTGGTGGAAACAATAATTCTGTTTGAAAAGACATATGAGTTTTGGATATCTTCACCATTTGTGAAAAAATATTTTTCAATTGATGTAATTTGATTAAACAGTTAGTTACATGTACCTAACATCAGGCATATTCAAATTAGATTGTATGCAAACTTTGAGACAAATCTGCTACACACAAACGACTTAACTAACAAAGTCTTGTGAAAAATTCCTCACTCTACTAAATTATCAGTGCTTGGAATTCTTGGATTTTGCATAAGTCGATGAGTATAACTTTATTTTGAATATGATCTGATTTTAATTACATTTATGCTTTATTTATGTGTCTATAGTATAAGACAGTCCCTGTAAATATTTTTCTGTGCTCCTTGTCCCAATGAACAAATTTTAATAAACTTACTTGATACTAGTTATTGAGTCGTTATTTGATTCAGCTTCCACCACAAGCTTTGCCACAGTGGCGGCGGATGTGCAATGTTTGGCACATTTCTGGAATAGAGCTACTGTTGTACTGTTTTTAAATAATCCCAAAGCTCTTTTCTTCAGACCATCTAGAAGACATGCTTCAACAGCTCCTGAAAATAAATTATTCATGAAATATTCCCTTGAGTATCTTAGAGATAGGCTAGCTAAGTTCATTTCAGATAATATATAACAAATATGAATGTATATAAACTGATTTAAAATCAATCGACAATCGTTTCTGTTTTTATTGTGATCTCTAATCATGTTGAGCAGGGATTCTTAAATTCCTTTTTATTTACTCCTTTGCCCCTCTGTTATCTTTTGCTTGATCCAGTACCCACACAGATGTATCAGTCTCTCCAGCTGTAGTCACCTTAACAAAGGGAGAGTTGCTGCCCCTCTTCTCATATCTAATCTCTAATCAGTTATAAATGTTCAGTGAAATACCCCAAGCGTCTGAATTGAAATAAATGGCAGTCTTTGGTATCTGATTATTCAATTCTACACTGGTCATATTCTCCTACGTGGGATATGTTTAACCTCGTTCAACTGGCACCTGAAAACATTCTGGCAGACGATTCGTGTGCCAATTCTATAACTTCTATTTTAACCCCATTTACATTACAGTGCCAAGCAAAGCACGGTTAATTTTTTTGTAGTGTAAAGTAAACGGGTCAAACATAAGCATGCCGTACTGAGTACCGTGCCAATTTGGCCCACTGAAGTGAGTTTGTCTCGGCACGGTGCTGACTTTTATTTCCGCGAACTTACAGTTCTTTCATCATTTCTGTCAAAATGGCTGCCCTAACTAAATTAACCGCCATAACTGTTTCCATCTGGGTAATTTACATAGGGACTGAAATTCTGTGAAAGAGTTCCACATTTGGCGTGCCTGGCATTGTTCCGAAACTGGTTATTGTAGTAAATGCAAACAGGTCAATTTCTTGAAAGGTATCATGGCCTGGTACTGTGCTATTGTAACAGGGCTATTGTCTTAAATATTTCATATCAGAAGCCAGACTTTTACAGTAAGATAACAACAATTTTGCTTCAAATGGACCAATAAGTCGTGTTTGCAATGTCGACGACTGTGGATGATATTGAGTTAAAGACTTAGCTCCTTTAAGAGCTTTGACAAAATATTACATCACAAAGAAATATATTATACATGAAATGAGGAAAATGTTTAATATGTTCCCATTTTGTCACAATATCCCATGCCAATATTCTGGTTCATTGTACTATACACAATCACTTTCTGTTCTCCAGGCAAATCACCAATAGATTAATGATTATCTGGGTTCATAATGATAATGGCATCATTTCAGAGAGTACATGTATTTGTAATTAAAGTAAATCTAGTTATTTAAAAGATACATCTTGTTTAGATAACAGTCAACTGTTACTGCCATTAAGACATATTTCATCTTTAGATACTAAGAAGTTTATTTAAGAAATTAGCCCCCAAAAAACCAAAGAAACTACATATAGTGTCCATTAATACTTACCACATAATGTTGTAATACTACTGCTTTCTTCATGAACAAATTTACGTGTTACGGCTTCTTCCATAATTTGTTTTACCTATATAAGTTGAAAACCAATTAATGACAAACAAATATTCCTGGTAAAAATACATGTACACATGGAACTGTCTCAAATTATACCACATGTACGATCATATTAATTCAGTTTGTTATTATTTTTTCATTAGACAAGAGCTTATAATATGAATTTGTGGCAAGGATTGTCTATAATAAAAGGAAAATGTTGAATGTGTTTTAACATCCAATCCACAAAATACCAGTAAGTACACCAGCGGCTACAATAATCCATTTATATAGATACATGTATCTCATTAAAAGTAAGAAACCAACCACATTTTAAAGAGATGGATAGAGAACAAGCTAAACAAAAAGCGATTTTTTCGTAACATCAAGGGCCATAATTCAGGAAGCTATGTGCAAATATCGACAGGAACCAAGATCTTTGGGTTATAAACATGCATTTCAAATTTCATTAAAATCGGATCAAAATTGTGACCTCTAGAGGGTCCACAACCTTGATATACCAGATGTTTACACTATTTGCATAGATGGACGGTCATTTTGTCTGGTAGTTTTGGTCCGATTTTCATGAAATTCGAACTCAACCAACAATACGGTGTAATGGTGACACATTCGAACATTTTTTTAAATCAGATAATAATTGTGAATTCTTGAGGGAGCACAAGCTAAAAACACGATTTTTCGTACAATCAGGGGACATAATTCAGGAAGTTACGTTCTTATATGCGCGAATATCGAAAGCAACCAAGATCTTTGGGTTATAAACATGCATTTCAAGTTTCATCAAAATCGGGTGAAAATTGTGCCCTCTAGAGAGTCCACAACCTTGATAAACCATATTTTTACACTATTAACGAGGGATACATGTATGTACATGTAAATGTCAGCTGAATGGTCAATATTTTCTAATCGAAATTTAGGATTTGTGGTGTTTGTTACATTTATGTTACTTATAGAACAGTAAAATGTTTGCTCCTTTTCAGGCCTCTTTTATGTTGTCAACTCTGTTATAACTACTTTTTTACTTCATTTCTTCAGAAAATTGATATGAAGGTCCAGACATCTTGCTTCTGCACAAAAATTGCAATAAAGATTTGTATGATGCCTCTGAGGTTTGAGATGTTGGAAACATTGAAATATTCCCAAATTTGTGAAAATTGTGTATTATGAGACCCTTTTGTTAGAAAGGGGTGATTATAGACCAAATATGACATTTTTCCCTTCATAAAGGCCTATTTTTAACCACAATTCATATTTCTTGCACATATATTAGTTTTTATCTACATATATGTTAGACGGGGGCGGTAAACATACATGTAGCTCTTGGACAGATTCCTTTGGTAATGTTAGTTCTACAACCAAAGATTAGATTGATTCAGTCAGTGACATGTTTAGGCTGTGTAGGGATACATGTTTCAGTATACATGTACTTGTCTAATTTTTTCACAGAACTCAAATGCTGCCTTCAATATGAATATACCTGTGCCGTCACCCACGAATGTAGGGCGAAAGTTATTTTCTTTCTCTTCCTTTCCCCACTTTTGCTTGGCGATTTTTGTTGACTTTTTCGTTTAGAATAGAAGAAAAGGGTTTGAAAATACATTTTCTGTCGGGTTTTGGTGAATATTCATGATTTTGAATTGTTTCCCAAAAAGTGTGACACATAAGACAGATGAACAGATTTTAGCTGTCCCCTGCTTTCTACGAAACCAAAACATGTTGTACCTGGAAATAGAGCAGCTGATAAGATACAGTTGGTCCAACTTGTAAACCACAAAGGCAAACTACAAAAGCCGGTCTTGTCTCTTTATTAAAACTGATTTATTAAACATACATTATGCAAGAGCTAAATCTGTCTATTGCAGGCCTTTCTTTAGGCCAGAAATGTCATCTAAATTATTAATTAGACATTAATTAACTTATCCAGACCATAATCAACTCAAGATGGCATCGCTAGCCTGCGATCTTAAGTGAACTGCAATCCGATTTACTGCATAACTTTCCGTCTCGATTAAACGATTAAATGGATAATCGAGACTATGCTGTTTAACGTACTGACTTTAGTAATGATGACCGAAGCTAGGCAGAAATTTCATTCGTTTAGTTCTCGGTTCATAGTGGATCAATTTGAATGAAATTTTCAGCAAATTGCCTTTACGTTATCTAGTTTTTAATTATTATAGTGAGAACTGCCAACTCGTTATCGAATCTCCCATAATGTATCTTTAAAAGTCTGGTCAAGCAGAACGTAAAAAGAAAGAAACAAAAAATGCTGCATTTCTTTCACAGCATTTGTTCTTTCTGCTTTTTATATTTTACTTATTGGGCAAGTAAAGACAGTAATAATACTACTGGGATTTCTGATTTTATTTTATATGGATTTTTCTAAATACAGACCATAAAAAGTGTGGGAACAATTGGCACGTAGCCTAGTTCCCCATCCCCCACCCGATCAATAAGACGCAGTGAGGGTGAGAGTCACATTGACTAGTCAAAAAGTTTCAACATTTTCCATAATCTGATAATATGAGTCCCCTTTTATTTGGGCTTAATTCGAATTAAGCATTAAATGCAATTAATATGTGTACTAGAAAATGATGCGGGGCAGTTCATCCCACAACCGTTTCACCCCGGGCTGTTTCATCCCAACCTGATTTTTTATCGAGCTGTTTCATCCGGGTTGTTTCATCCCCCTTGTTATTATAATAGCAGTCAATTACCTGAGTTGTACTTATCGTTAAATAAACTGTTAAACACTTACTTATTGTTAAATAAACAATAATGTATGGAATAAATAAGTTTTCCTCATCGATTTTTGTTGATTACCGATCACGGCCGAGATTAGTTCACCGCTGTATATTCGTATTGTTTATTCGTATTGTTAGTTAATTTCTGTTATGATTTTAGATTAGTTCACCGATGGTTTTGTAATAATTATACTCGTATTGTTTGTTAGTTTATGATGTCTAACATCATTTATCTTCTTTATAAAAAGGTGTTTTATAATTACTTATTGACAGCTGAATCACTCGCCAAAAATACATCATGGACTCTACGTATTACCAAATAATCAACTAAATTGCGCAGGAGTCCCTCTAAATAAGACAAATTAGATTGATACTATTTCGAAACCATAATTAATTTTAAAACTGATCGTTGATTTAATTTCCGTACACGAAATGAAACTAAACATCTCCAAATATAAGAAATCCATATAAGAATTCATTTAGAATACCAAAATGCGAATCGTAACACATTGTGGTCTAAACTGTGTGATAAGTTATAAAATAAATCGTAAATCAGTGGAACCTGTTGTAAGGTGGACGTTGGGTTATTTGAGACGCCAGGTAGTCTGAACATCTAAAGATAACATGTGTCGAAATAGTGGCTATGGATTTTATCCTTTGATCTGTTCTATCACTGGCAATCCTGTTATAGTGAAACCAACATGCATGTAAATGACTATACAGTGTATTACAAGTTGAATGTTTTGCTATGAGCATCACTCGATTGTAAGCCAATGTAATTTTAGTGAAATAGGTGTCGAAAATTGGTGTGGATTCGGAAAATAAACTAAAGCGTAATCAAAGAAAGAAGTTGGACACAATTCATATTAAAATTGCATTGACATCGTATAAATAAAATATTCGGAAAATAAGCTAAGGGTATTCAAAAGAAGGAGTTGGACACTATTCATGATAAAATTGCATTGGCATGTTGTTATTTGTATTAATGTATAAATAAAATATTAAAAATTCATGTAATACCGGTTTTTAAATTTGTGGGATGATACGACCCGATATAAGTGGGATGAAAGGACCCGTGTAAATTTGGGATGAAACAGCACGGATGAAACAGCCCGAGATGAAACGGTAGTGGGATGAAACGACCTGCTCCCGTAGAAAATGACAATGACCAATACACGATTACTTTTCAATCATTACCGGTACTTTCTTAAAAATTTTCAGCTGCAAATACAACATCACGCAAAAGGCTATGGGTCTGGAGTATGCTGTAGGCCTATCTTCTTCCCTTAAAGACTCAGGTTCCAATTGGAACGTAGTAGCAGCAGTAGAGAGCAACGCCCTGATTGGGGTTCAGGGGACTAACCTCCCAAAAACTTTTGATTTCACATTTAATAAGATATTTTTCAAATTGGGGTGGCCGCTTTTAGCAACATTAAGGTGGAATTCAAAACAAAAACTGAGCTTAAACTTAAATATTGACCTGTCAAAATAAGGATTAGATTCTTTCAATCTTTGCCACATACATTATGTACAAAATGAGAATTAAATGATTCATGGCACAAGAATCTTTGAAGGAAAAGTCCTGCCTTGCTTTTACTGCACTTTTTTTGGTTTGTTTTCTTTCCGTGTTTAAGATTAAGATAAAATTATCATCAATATCATCATCATGTTTTATTGTTTATAAGCTAAATTTTAAAATTACCTATCCCAATCCCATCTAAATAAAATTATCAATATAAATGCAATAAACAAATAATTTATTCTTTCTTTTTTAGAATTTTCTGTCTTTGATCTAGCAAATACATCTACGTACGAATACAATCTGAGATAATTAATGATAAATTATTAATGGAACTTGTTGGAATCATAATAATGATCTTGGTCTTCGACGTAACAGTCAGAATGGTATGGTAGCCTACATTTCAACAACAGTTGTTTCGCTTACCTCTTTCTTAACGGCACGCAATAATCTTTGTCTTTTGTCAGCCTCTGGGGTAAGAGGGATCACACCCGGGGCTTGGTCCATGCTTATCATAATGCCAGTAACGTTAAACTTAAAACATTAAAGAAATGAAACACTGAGTGTCAAATCGACCCCGGCATTTTGACATATCCACCTCCGCAAATGAATGGCCGCAAAACTGTTATATTACTGCGCGCAGGAAATAGTGCGCTGCAGACGACAGACAGGTGCCCGTTATAATTAACAGACCGTTAGTATATGCTGTTGTCGATTAAACTCCATCAGGCCTACAATTTCCTGGAAAAAAAGCCGTTTATGTTCCAACTTAGTGCTTGACTGAGGACGCTGTCTTTTCTTCGAAAATGTATAATTTGTCATAAATAAATCCATCGCCCATGTTAAATAAAGAAAGGACATTAATTTAAAGTCCCAAAATACTTTTAAAGCGACAAGAAATTATATATACGGTAATTAAAAAAGAGCGATCGCGTGAAATTTATCAGAATTGTTCACGTTTTTGAGTTATATTGACAAATAATTCTAGAGGATATCTAGATTCCAAATAGGCCTTATTTCTAAATGAAATGCAATGGGGTTTAACGTCCTACTGTTCTGCTCTGAACTGGGCTAATGAAGACGGGCATAACTATGCCATACAGTGTGCTATGAGGGAAATTTTGCCCGGACAGTGGCACTACGGCCTACTCTTATATCGAATTCCAACTGTCAACGGATCTGTTATATGCACGCCAATGTGTAGCCTACACGGGACCTCGGTTTTTCGTCCCATCCGAACGACTAGACAGCTGTCCTTGTCAAGCCCTCCGTCCTGTTCTACTTTAGTAAAAGACTACTTTAAGTGAAATCTAATTTCCTTTTTGTTCAGAGTAAATAGAGCTTTGATTTTTTGCCCCATCCGAACGACTACACGTTGTACTTTGCCAGGATTCCCTGGAAAACACTCATGTGGCGCGCACAAGACAATAATAGGGTAGGCCTATCGCTAAAAGGCAGACGGTCTCCTCGACTGACGTAAGGGGCGCTTTTGGTGAAATGGCTACGCGGTTATGAAAACATTGAGATAATTAAACGTCCAATTCGATTAAACGACGGAAAAGAAGTTGGCAGAGCATAACCCAGGAATTATTAGGCTTCCATAATTATGGTAAATGGGCAGCGACTAACCACAAATACAAGCAAGAAATAATTAAACGTCCAATTCGATTAAACGACGGAAAAGAAGTTGGCAGAGCATAACCCAGGAATTTAGGCTTCCATATTTATGGTAAATGGACAGCGACTAACCACAAATACAAGCAAGAAATAATTAAACGTCCAATTCAATAACACGACGGAAAAGAAGTTGGCAGAGCATAACCCAGGAATTATTAGGCTTCCATATTTGTGGTAAATGGACAACGACTAACCACAAATACAAGCAAGAAATAATTAAACGTCCAATTCGATTAAACGACGGAAAAGAAGTTGGCAGAGCATAACCCAGGATAGGCTTCCATATTTATGGTAAATGGACAGCGCCTAACCACAAATACAAGCAAGAAATGGATTCTTTCACAATCAAATCAATGGATAAACGCGGTTGATAAAAATAAATCTCACGGCATGGGATAGTTGTTTTTTGGGGCTTTTTTTCGATTAAACGTCAACTTTTAATAGATAAATTAGTTTGAATATGTTTTTTTATCATCAAATCACACGGATTGTACGCGGTTAGGCCCTATTATCACTTATATAATTTGGCCGCAAGAACTCCTTTCTCTAGGTTATTGCACGCAATATAACTACTCGGTTAGATACAATGACGTAACTGGAAGAGGCCTCATTTTAACATAGAAGTGAGACTTCTTGAATGTAGACTTTCAGAAAGAAAACCTGCCATACACTATACCGATCCCCCAGTTGCAAGAGTCACGATTAGTTAACTGAACGACGTATACGCCACCTGGTTATTCGTTATTCAGCTTATTATTTGGGATTCAAGCATGAAGATAGCCATCACTAGAATTATGGATGTCAAGTATCCCCCAGTAACATAAAACACAGTAAAACGAGTAAACGACGTCTAGACAAAACAGTCCAAATTGTTAATCAAGCAGCGAATAACGAGCTGTTTGTTATTCGTTTTTCACCTCGTTATTCGGGATTCACATATGAAGGTGTTCAGATATCTTTAATAAGGATATTTCAGGATTTAATTTAAAACGATCACTAGACAACAATAGAATAATAGATTGCAAAGTATCCCCTAGCAGTAGAAAACTGATTAAATGAAGTGTGGTTGGTAAATAAGCCCGATTGGTATTCAAGCGGTGAATAACGAATAACGGGGTGGCCAGCATCGTTATTGGCGAATAACGAGGGACAATCTACCTCGTTATTCGTTATTCGTTTTTCGTTATTCAACTTGTTATTCGGGATTCAAATATGCAGCTAGCCACGACTAAAATGATGGATGCCAAGTATCCCCCAGTAGCATAAGACACAGCAAAATGACTTCTAGACGAAAAACAGTCCACTTTGTTTTTCAAGCTGCGAATAACATGCTGTTTGATTTTCGTTTTTCACCTCTATATTTGGGATTCACATATGGAGGTATTCATGTATCTTTAATGAGGATATTTCAGGATTTAATTTAAAACGATCACTAATCAAAAATAGAATAATGGATTGCAAAGTATCACCTAGCAGTAGAAAACTGATTAAATAAGGTACAGTCGGTAAATAAACCAGATTGTTATTCAAGCGGTGAATAACGAACAACGAGGTGACCTGCCTTGTTATTGGCGAATAACGAGGGACAAGCTACCTCGTTATTCGTTTTTCGTTATTCAACCTGTTATTTGGGATTCAGATATGCAGCTAGCCATCACTGGAATGATGGATGCCAAGTATCCCCCAGTAGCATAAAACACAGCAAAATGACCTGTTATTCAAGCATTGATAAACGAGCTGTTTGTTATTCGTTTATCACCTCGTTATTCGGGATTCACATATGAAGGTGTTCAGGTGTCTTGAATAGGGATATCTCAGGATTTAATTTAAAACGATGACTAGACAACAATAGAATATTGGATTGCAAAGTATCCCCTAGCTGATTAAATGAAGTATAATCGGTAAATCGGTGAATAACGAATAACGGGGTGGTCTGCCTCGTTATTGGCGAATAATGAGGGACACGCTGTCTCGTTTTTCAATATTCAACTTGATATTCGGGATTCAAACATGATGCTAGCTATTTAATTAAAAACGATAACTAGACAACAATAATATAATGTATAGCAAAGTATGCCACAGCCGTGTAAAACTGGTTAAATGACATATAGTCGGTAAATAAACCAGATTGTTATTCAAGCGTTGAATAACGAATAACGAGGGACAAGCTACCTCGTTATTCGCTTTTCGTTATTCAACTTAATAACAATGTGGACTGCTTTTCGTCTATTGGTCGTTTTTGCTACCGGGGGATACTTGGAATCCATCATTCTAGTCATGACTAGCTGCATATTTGAATCCCGACTAACAAGTTTAATAACGAAAAACGAATAACGAGGTAGATTGTCCCTCGTTATTGTCCCTCATGATCTAGAAAAACTTGGTCTCATAAATTCACAGCTCGTTGGCGACCCCCCCCCCCCCCCATCAGCCATCAGACTATCAGGAATGGTTCTTCAGTCTTTTAAATACTGCAACTATTACATATACATGTATAGCGCCCGCACTGTGCGAAAGCTAATTTTCCCTTTTGCCGAGCACTTTTCTGGCTTACACAGGACTGGCTTAAGCAATTCATGATGTGGGCGGGGGGAGGGGCTACCATCCTAGGACTTTAGGCGAGGGTCCAGGGGCCGCCTAAGACCCTGAAGCTCCTGGGGGTCTAGATCGTCGGAGATGCTTTCTGAGTGTCATGGGGATCTAGATCGTCGGAGATGCTTTCTGGGCGATTTATGGCTAATGAAATTACTCTGCAGGGAAGTTTTAATTCTTTTCTAAATCCCTTACCACTAAAACGCAGTCGATGGTGGTTTCCTGTGATACTGAACTGAACAAATATACGCATAATAATACCAATGTTGTGGACCACTAGATGTCACAATTTTTATCCGATTTTGATGAGAAACTTACAATGTATGTTTATAACCCAAAGATCTCAGTTCCTGTTGATATTCCTGGATTATGGCCCCTGATTGTACGAAAAATCACATTTTGAGATTCTGGACACACAATTTTCATTTGATTGTAAAAACCGTTCAAATATCACCGTTACATCCAAATATCGGTTGAGTTTAATTTTCGTGAAAATCAGATCGAAACTGCCCGACATAATGACCGCTCCCTTTTAGGCAAATAGTGTAAAAGCATGTAATACCAAAGTTGTGGACCATCTAGAGGTCAGAATTTTCATTCGATTTTGATGAAACTTAAAAAATATGTTTATATCCCTAAGATCTGGGTTCTTTTCGATATTGGGCCGTAACTTTCTGGATTATGGCCCCCGATTGTACCCTCTAGAGGTCACATTAAATTGTTTTAAAAACAACTGTTCAAATATATCACCGTTACACCATAATTATGGGTGAGTCTGAATTTTCTGAAAATCTGACCGAAACTTCCCGTCAAATGGCCGATCCCCTTTACGCAAATTGTGTAAAAGCATTAATGTAATACCAAGGTCGTCGATCGTTTAGAGCAACAATTTTCATCCGATTTGGATGAAACTTAAAGGGCCACTCTCGATTATATTTTCGATAATAAAACTGCTTAATTTTGTGTTAAAAGCCCTTAAAATCCTCTACCTTAGGGCCGAACTACTGACTCAATATACGTGATAAGATTTCAAACAACTTAAATCCCTCAGTTTTCATCTGAAAATGCAAACTGGTGTCCCAAACTGTATTATACAGTGTCTGGATAAAACCCGACTTTTATTTTATAAAAATAACGAGTACCGGTAGGTGAAATTGGCCTTTCGTTACCAGTGGGTCATGCACTGTATAGACCTCTAAAGAAACGGCAATGGATTATTGTGTCACCCAATCAAAAAATTGACCCAAAATCTTAAAAATGGTTAAAAATGGTTTTGACGTTCACGGCACATTCGACTCAATATTTTGAGCTGACATTTTGGGACAAGGTAAATACACCATTCCTCTATATTTTGGCGCTTAAGCTTTATATGTACACAGTCTTTTATTTCTGAGACTGTTAAAATCGGGATGGTTCCTTTAAAACGAGTGTCACTAGTTGTTGGATGAGTTGGATGCCACTAGTTGTTGGTGCGAATCACCCCCTGCCTTTTACGCAAAATGTCCAATATGAATAAAGTTTGTGGACCTTCCTGAGGCGATAAAACGATGAAACTTAAAATATGTGTCAAGGATTAAAGGTTCTTGGATGAGTTCGATTTTGGTAGCATCAGATCTTTCATTCTATAGAGCTATAGCCAATCCCTTTTTCGCAAAATGTGAAATATGTATGAAGTTTATATAGCCCCAGAGGGTCTGCAACAATCTGTTTCACAGAGTGTTACGAAAGTCTTCTAATATCTCTGTAAAAGATGAATGCCTTCAACACATTACGTCATATCACGCGGCGTCAATCATTGGTTCAATGGCGCGTGCATTGTTTACATAAGACGTTACTGATTTGAGCAGAATGGCGCCTTTTACTCATTTTAATACCCATTTACACTAAAATAGGAAATAATATTTACCTACAAATACTTCAAACGTCTTTATTTATTTTTCTAATACATAAAAGAAATGTTTTAGAATTTAAAGTAGCTGAGTCTCTAACTCAATATCATCCAAAACATTCGACATTGAAAACACGAATTATTTGTCAATTGTAATCAACATTGGTGTTATGATCTTACCGGGAAAAGATGGGCTTCTGATGTCCAATAATTAAGACAAAATAAACATTTTACGATTGGTACACGAATCGTGTACCATTATTCGTTTCAGCGCAATTTGTAGCAAGCGAATCTAAGAACGAGGTCAGACATATTCCACAAGTCATGTCAAACGGTGACCTCATATTCTTATCTGGAGAGCATGCGCAATAAATACTATCGTTGTAGACTGGAATAACCAGACGCTAGAGATTGCCATTCGATTGAGACTTCTGGCGTATTTCGCCGATCATAACTGCTTTGAAATTAGAGTAAAAACGGAAACGATTGAATGTAAATCAGTTTTTTTACATTCATATTACATTATTGTATACGTTGCGACCCATTTGTGTCAATTTGTAGGTCCCAAATATTAACAATTTAGCTCCTTTAATCTGGGGTCTTCCCTAAAACATTGGACAGCGATTAAAGGTATTAAAAACGGCGAAAGTATTTTTCATCTCCAAACAGTATTGTTTACATTGTAACCGGGGATGGCCTCGTTTGTCATGCAATTAGTTTTTCTGCAATGTTCTGCCATGCACTGGTTAATTGTGGGCAAAAATTTCGTGAGTCATGACGCAACATTATGTAAACAGTGTGAAGCCCTGTTTAAACCCGAATGACATTGTTACGCAGTTAGGCATTGTTTGTTAATCGAACTATTAACCAGTCATAATTTGGAACAGAAATTTGCTTTCATTACGATAGTGCTCGATTGGGATTAGGTCTAATCAAACGAAACATTGCGAGTATGCTTATCTTGAGAGTATGAGCCCCGTTGATTTTACCGAAAACAGTGTATACGCCACGTCGTTTTTCGTTATTCAACTTGTTATTTGGGATTCCAATATGCAGCTAGCCATCATGACTAAAATGATGGATGCCAAATTTGTAACCCCCAATAGCATAAAACACAGCAAAACAACGTCTAGACGAAAACAGTCCACGTTGTTATTAAAGCAGTGAATAACGAGCTGTTTGTTTTTCACCTCGTTATTCGGAATTCACATATGACGGGGTTCAGGTATCTTTAATGAGGACATTTCAGGATTAAATTTAAAACGATCACTAGACAACAATATAATAATGTAAAAATTCCAGTATTTAAAAGACTGAAGAACCATTCCAGATAGTGCGGAGGGGGGGGGGTCGCCACCTGAGCTGTGAATTTATAAGACCAAGTTCCAAGTTTTTCTAGACCAGTTTTTAGCGTAGACTTCGAATCTGGGCGGTGATCAGGCGTTTTCGCGATATGGGGGTGGGGGGGCAATGTCTACAATTGAAGGAAAATGTGATTGTGTTGGCTTAAATGATGATCATGTTAGATATTAATAAAACATAAATTTCTAGGATTGCCCATCTCTAAATAAGTGTTTATGATGCCCTTGGACAACTGTTTTGGTTTGTGGCGAGGTGGGGTGAGTGGTTGCAGGTGTGCGTGTGTAGAAGGGCGGGGGGGGGGGGAAATTGGCGGTAAATGAGTTCATGTTGATCAAAATGATGATATTATTAGAGCTTGATGGAACACCCTAAATATGTTTATAAGATTCCCATTGTGTGGGGGTTGTCGCCGGGGGGGGGGGGGGCAACATGTGTTTTTGTGGACAGAAATCATTTGGCTCAAAATTGACCTTAAAAGTGGTTTCTCGTTAGCTTTTTCGTTCAGTACCTATTTCGTCATTCAATATATTAAATTATAATGGTACTTTTCAAGAGATCTGGAAATGTACATAAAAAAACAATGTAAATCAGAGACATGTTTAGATTTTAGTTTATTCTTAGTCTTCATCAGAAGATTCAAAATCAAAGTTCATAATTTGAGCGGGATAAATATCTTCTTGGTTGCTGACCATCAGCTCGCATACTGTATATCCTTTGAATATGCTTCAGATACCAATTCACATTGTAAATCGTCATTTCAGCCATGCAGCAAAAGACCACTACGGCAAGGTGGTAATAAATAAAGGTCTGTTACTTTTTCCATGGACCTTATTATAAGGTCCATGCTTTTTCACATAGAAAATCTTTCTTCTAGCGTCATTTACTGATGTAAGTCACCTTCCGCGATATTTTCTAACTTCGCCCGTCTCATTATCGATCAAAATATGTGTGAGCAGAATGATTGGGATGTCTATTTCACCCGAGTGCAAAATACAATTTGTTTCAGAACTTCCATTAATTTGCAATGCGAAGAGGATAGGTAAGCTATTTCGGTGTCCTCGTGGTTTGTTGTCAGTCTAGGATATTCTCGACACTTTCAATACTAATCTTGATTTGTTTTTTGATCCAATCAAGATTAGTATTGTACGAAGGCCCATTAGTGCCAAAAAGAAAAAATATGAATCCGTTTGAACGAGTTTGTATCTCGTTTGAACGAATTAATTATCTCGTTTGAACGAATTAATTATCTCGTTTGAACGAATTAATTATCTCGTTTAAACGAATTAATGCCACGACGAATTGCTATTAATTCGTTAAAACGAGATACTAATTCGTTCAAATGAGATAATTAAGTCGTTCATACGAGATAATTGTGTGCCGTCACTGGAGAACGGCCGCCATGTAAGGCATGTTTCAACCGGGAAAGAATTACGGAAGTGCCCGGATGAACGCTATGTAAACAAAGGGAAATAGACTGACGGAGGACAACAAACCCATTAAAAAAATATTTTCTAGTTCATCAATGACAAATAAAAAAAAATGATGACTTAAGGTAGTGAAAGGTCTTACCTTACTGTCCTAAAAAAACAACGTTTTGGTCAACTTGTGTTTGTGTCTAGTGGATAGTGTTTAAATGAGTAAGAGAGGGGTCAAGTGGTAATTTGGCTGACCCCCAGTAGGCCCAGTTTTATATTCTATAGACTAGTATTTTTTTTTTTGCAAATGTTTATGTTATGTTTACAATTTATCGGCGACGATATTTGCAACCAAAACCAAATCTACAGGCCTACAAAGCCTAGAACAAATCTATCCCTACTTCGTACCCTAATATGTTAACTCCTTCAAATCATTTGCGCTATAGGGTTGTAACTTGTACAGATTAGGTTTTAAGAGATGGTGGGGGTTGTCCATGGCGTCGGTCACTAGTGCAGATAATAAACCATCAAATTGTGGTTTTATTTTTTTTTTTCTTACAACAAAGTCCCCTGAAGAAGGCGGCGCTCCCGCTGATGGTTCATTGCTTACGCTGTGCCTGAAGTAAGTCTGGACGTGTCAAATGAGGAATGCGCAGAATCAGCTAAGGACAATGGTGGTGCTGCACAGAAAATCAACGAGCAGCAGTTGATGCTTGACATATATGACGGGGTAGAAGCTATAGGTGGTAACAAAACGATCAGTGATGACCAGAAAGCATATTTCATCAAAAACCGAGCTCCAGAGAAAAAATTTAACTTTCCAGGCAAAACCTACGTGGAGAAACGAAGGAAATCTGGAACGATGACACGTCATTGCTGCAGTGATTGGTTTAATGTGTTTGAATTCATTCCATACTCCGTTGCTAAGGATTGCTTATTTTGTCTGGCCTGTGTTCTTTATCCTATGCCGGCACATCAAGGAAAACGCGCCAAAAATTGTATCACTGCACCCTACAGGAATTGGGAGGACGTGATGGAAGACCTCAAAGACCATTCGACTCTGCAGTATCACAAGGATTCACATACTCGGATGAAAGCTTTTATGAACACTCATGAAACCCCCGTGTCTCGTGTTGGTCAAATTATTTCTTCTGAATCTTCAAAAACTATTGCAAAAAAACGTTGTTTCCTCGAGTCGATAATCAGATGTATTGAGCTGTGTGGTAGGCAGAGTATCTCAATCAGAGGACATCGAGATGATGGCAATCCTCTGGAAAGTGATGATGAGTTGACGAACATGGACAACTTCAAGGCATTGGTGAAGCTTGTTAGTCGTACAAATGATAACCTCAGAGATAACCTAGAGTCATGTAGGAAGACGACAACCTATATATCAAAAACAACACAAAATGACCTACTAGACTGCATAAGGGACTATATTCAAGAACAGATTGTGAATGCGGTGAAGACACAGCCTTCTGGAATTGTAGCGGATGAAGTGACCGACTCCAGCAACTGGGAGCAGCTTGGGATAATTCTCAGATACATTCAAAACAATGAGCCAGTTGAAAGATTAATTGAATATGTGAAATGCTCGAGCTTAAAAGGAGAGGATATAGCTGATCAAATTATAAATAGCTTGACAAACCTCGGCCTAGATCCTGGAACATGTCGTTGTCAAACATACGATGGCGCCGGAAATATGGCCGGGAAGCATAAAGGTGTTTTCAGACAATTTCAAACGAAAACTGACAACGAGAAAGCAATTTATTTTCACTGCGCTTCTCATGAGCTGAATTTGGCGCTCTCCAGGTCGTGTAAAGTACCTGAAGTCCAGAATATGTTGTGTCTTATGCAATCTGTTGGCATCTTCTTTAAATATTCACCAAAAAGGCAACGGACATTTGAAGTCTCCATCAATAATATATGCCAAAAACAAGGAAAAAATGCAAACATCATGAAACAGAAGCTGAAGCCACTTTGCGAGACAAGATGGGTTGAGCGACATACAGCTTTCGATGACCTCAAAACATTGTTCGAACCCTTGTTGGACTGCTTGGACTTCATTGCACTAAATGAAAATAAACGCTTTGACCCAAAAACGGTGACAGAGGCAAGTGGTTTGATAAACCAGGTTAGCAGTTCTAAGTTCCTGGTCAGTTTTACCATGTGTCACTACATATTTGGCTTCACGAAGGGCATGTCACGACAGTTGCAGGGAACATCCATGGACATTGTCAGAGCCTATGATCTTGTCTTCAACGTCACAACTGAACTGACAAATATTAGGGGAAATTCAACTAACGAATTTTAAAAGCTGTTCAAAGAATATTGCGCGTTGTCGGAAGTGACACAGACACCAATAACAAAGCCACGTCTCGCCGGGCTTCAAACACTGAGAACCAATGTCCCTGCTGAAAGTGTGGAGGAGTATTACAGGAGGGGAATTTTTGTCCCATTTATTGACTCTCTAAAGACCCAACTTGAAGACAGATTCAGTGGCAGGTCTCATGACGCAGTAAAGGCCATGTTGCTGATCCCATCGAACCTAGCCAATATGACAGAGGATAATGTGGACACCATCAAAGCCCATTATGGCGAAGATCTTCCTTGCCATTCAGACTTCAACCAAGAATTACGACTATGGAAGAGTTTCTGGGAATCTGACCGCGACAAAGATCTGCCAGACACATTGGCAAAAACTCTAACCAGCGTTGTTTCATCGGGGGTTGAGAAGGTTTCGTCAAAAACACGTATTGATCCACTATGGCCGAGGACAGATTCAATGCCCTTGTACTTCTTTTCGTCCATCGGGACATCCCTCTTGATTATGCAAAATTATTGACGAGTATTCCCGAAAATATCCTCGCCACATGCTATTCATGAATCCTTTGATGGAATGAATCTACCTAATGTACTTTTTAATATCCACCATGAATATACTACAAAGACTATTTTCGAATTAATTCACATGCTACTGTTTGGTAGAATGTTTACCGGTCTCGTTCAGTTTTAAATTCCCAGATAATAAGATAACTTTTGGCAACATGAATTTTTCCAATTTTTTAAATTGTATGGTTTAGATGAAATATAGCACCCATAAAATGAAATATCTTATAATACTACAATTTATTAGTCAGTATGAATATTGAGACATTTGTATACGTATATATATATATATATATATATATATATATATATATATATATATATATATATATATATACAATCCCACTTTAGTTGTAACGTATACAAATGTCTTAATCTTCATTCTGATTAATAAATTGTAGTATTATTACAATGTTTACATTAAAAGAGAACATTATAAATTATATACATGTATTGGGACATTTTTTATTATTGAAACAATTTCTACATATTATAAAAATGTACACGAAAAGAAAAAGTCTTTAAAAATATACAAATGAATCGTGCATTATAAAAGTTATCGTATATAAAAAGTAGTCTACCAGATCAAGGGAGGGTAAATTGGGACAAATGCCTCCCCCCCCCCTCCAATTTCAGGCCATACTTATTTTTAATCTTGGTCCCGCAACCAGCCTGCAGGCCCCAAAACCTATGTGACCCAAAAGATTATCGCCGGTCTATAGATTGGTGGGGCTCTAAGTATGACTAATTTATCCAACAGGATATACTCAAATATTTATAGGGGATTTTATATTCGTTATTCTCTTACTATTTGGAGTGGATTAAATATTCTATATATATTGTGTGACTTAAATACGTAGGCTAAATGGTACCTAACCAAATTTGACCGATCATTGATATACATTACCTCACATAACTTTACCTGTCATCTAGCTGTCCCTTGGTAAGTGAGCCCTTAGAATATGCATTCTAAGGCCTCACTTACCAAGGGACAGGTAAGGTTCTGTGAGCAGCATGATTTCTGCATCAGCATGACCAGATTCTAAAAAAAAAAACACGCTCATCTTTGAAAAGGAATTTTCAACCTTTTTTCATAAATTACTACCTCCTTCAAACCACGTGCCTTAATTTCCTTCAGTCGGACTTTTTTTCAGAAATTTATCAGGCAGTAGGCTACCGATCTGTTCCTGGTGATTTTGCAGACAAAAAAACACTGGAAATAGGGTGGGAGTTGTGTTTAATATTTGAAGATCAGATGCCAGGAAATCGCATATATATGGAGTCTTATCTTAAAATTCTTTATGGGGGAGGCCTCCCAGACCCCCCGCAGTTGCTTCGCGCCTGTGGCGCTCATAGTTCGTGCTTCGCCCTCAAAGTACGCCCCCCCCCCTTTCGAAATATCATGGATCCGCCCCTGGCTTCAGACTGAAATATTTGTATGATAAAACATTCTTCAAAGACGTCGTCATGGTTAACGCCGTTGGTAATCCGGGAACTTGAAAGTATTTCCAATGGCGGACTTCGTCATACAGCCGAGGCCAGATGTAGGGTACTGGAATCATATTGTTTTGCGTGTAGTGCGGTCCACCCGCACTTACTAATAGAACTGTAGGCCTACTATACGATCCATGATGGAATCTGGTGAGGTTTGCGAGTGTGTGTGACAGTTTGAGATGGTTCCCGGTGTGTGATTACCGTTTAGCGCATGCGCAGTTGTAAGAGTCAACTCAAACCGTTATGGACACAGTGTGTGTTTACTCCTCGTGATAGGATTACCTCTAAGATTTTCTTAGGGTTAAATCTGTTTCTACTATTATCTACCAATATTTACAGTAATACTTCTGGCAGGTGAGGGTGTCGAGTTTCTAATGTTTGTTTATTTCAATAAAAAGTAGAAATACAAATTGACGATCTTTATTATTATTCGGTATAAATATTGAATATTCTCGTCAACAATGCGAAAATTTAATAGAAAATAATTGTCCCTTGTATAAATGCAGAGTATGCAATGTAGGCCAATTGTGCAATCTGCATGCATGTTTGAACCCAAATTTACAAGGAGTATTTAGTACCACTTTCTTTTCTTTATATGGAATGGGGTGATAAATATATATTCATGTTCAAGAAGTGAGTGTTTTCAGATTTATTTTCAGATGTTGATCCCATGATTTACCTGATTAAGGTTTTGTATTTGAGTAATAAAACACATATGCTCTATTGTGAAGTTGTAAAAATTTTAATAAGTACAAAATTAAAATAATGATACAGAGAAATCCCAATCATATATTCCAATATTCAATCTGCAAAACAGTTAATTATTAAAACATTGTTAAAACATCAAAAAAGTGATGTATGGTTTCCACTGATTGTACGTGTGTGTAACGACTAATCACTAAAAAAAACAACGGCAACAAATCACGAACGATAGAACTACTGATCACTAAAACAACAGCTAATCACGATAACAAGCATGTTTATTAATGACCAAACTCTAACTAAATAGTTCCAAAACTGATCAATGATCAGGAACCATTTCACAATGGCGGAAATAGATATAGCTGCGTTGTTAACGTAAACAACAGTCTCGGACATGCGCAAGTGCCCAGGAGCAAACACACACCAGGAACCATCTCAAACTGTCACAGTGTGGTCTAATCCCATTCGCAGCGCCATCTATTATATATTTGAACCAATAGGAATCTCTCATTGTCTCTTTATTTACAAAATGGCTGATTGTTGCGGGAAAATTTGTGACTTATGGCAATAAAATTGAAATATCATAAAAAATTTCAATGATTTAAAATGAAATGTGTAATACCAGGTGTAAATATCAAAGGTATATTACCGGAGGGTGCCAGTTAATTCTTCCACAAGCAAAGTCGTCAACAGTTGTCGTCCACAAGGCATTGGTTATGTGTAGGCCCTACAAGTACAACAGCACAGGCTACTTACTTTACTAACTTATATACTTATAGTATTTTATTTAGTAATAATAGTAATGGTTAAGTCGTCCACAACTAATACTGGACTCGTAAACAACTAAGTAGCTAAGTCTCTAACTCAATATCATCCAAAATCTTCAACATTGAAAACACAAATTATTTGTCAATTTAAAGTAGCCAAGTCTAACTCAAAATATCATCCAAAATATTCAACATTGAAAACACAAATTATTTGTCAATTTAAATCAACATTGATGCTGTGATCTTACCGGAAAAAGATGGGCTTCTGATATCCAATATTTAAGACAAAATAAACATTTTACCATTGGTACACGAATCGTGTACCATAATGCGCTTCAGCCCCAGTTCTAGCAAGAGACTCGAGGAACGAGGCTAGACATATTGCACCAAACCAAACGGCGTATGTAGACTGGAATAACCAGGCGCTAGAAATTTGCATTCGATTGAGACTGCTGGCTTATTTCGCGGAACATAACTGATTTGACATTAGAGTAAAAACGGAACCATTGAATGTATATCAGTTTATATACATTCATATTACAGTATTATATGAGTTCCGACCCACTTGTGTCAATTTCTAGGTCCCAAATGTTAGCGATTTAGCTCCTTTAAATCAACATTGATGCTGTGATCTTACCAGAAAAAGATGGGCTTCTGATATCCAATATTTAATGGAGCTAAATCGCTAACATTTGGGACCTAGAAATTGACAAAAGTGGGCCGCAACGCATATAATACTGTAATCTGAATGTATATAAACTGATTTACATTCAATGGTTTCCGTTTTTACTCCTATTTCAAAATCAGTTATGTTCGGCGAAATAAGCGAGTGCAAATTTCTAGCGTCTGGTTATTCCAGTCTACATACGCCGTTTGATTTGGTGCAATGTGTCTAGCCTCGTCCCTCGAGTCTCTTGATACAACTGGGGCTGAAGCGCATTATGGTACACGATTCGTGTACCAATAGTAAAATGTTTATTTTGTCTTAAATATTGGATATCAAAAGCCCATCTTTTTCCAGTAAGATCACAACATGAATGTTGATTTAATTTGACAAATAAATCGTGTTTTCAATGTTGAAGATTTTGGATGATATTGAGTTAGAGACATAGCTACTTCAAGACAAAATAAATATTTTACCATTGGTATTGGTAACACGAATCGTGTACCATAATGCGTTTCAGCCCCAGTTCTAGTAAGAGACTCGAGGAACGAGGCTACTGTATGAACCTTCCTATTTTATAAACGAATTTCTTCGATTATGAACAAACTACTTAACTTTGGTTATTATAAACTTACCTGTGTAGTTTGAAATCAACTCCTGTTAAATAAAATCCATTGCACAACTAAATATCCCAGCGAATAAAAAAGTTCTCTCTTGTAAAATTGAACTCATCACACACTTGGACATCGAGAAATACAAACATGGAAGCTAATTACGTCACTTATCGGGATAGATCATTTCATACAAGGAGGTCGCAGCTAGACTTGTTTATATCGTAACGGTATTTGGCTCTCTTCCGCCAATTCAAATTTGTGTATGAATACACTATTGCTCTCGGACCCATGAGTTTGGGCGTTTACAACCATAAATAAGCCTGTAGTCCGTTATTTTGTTTTCGTCTTGTATTAATTATTGGGTTAGAGAGTTGGGTGGGATTATTTCTTTTGAACACAGGTGCAGTAAAAAAAAAAAGAATGACATTCGTTTTACGGGTCTTGAATCTCACCCTTAAATATCTTTACTATTTCCTGATGGCATTTTGTAGATCGCGATCATGCCTCAGCCAATCAACGCTTTGAATTCTATTACCGTAAAAGGTACCATGCCATATGAGTTATTGTATGCTACACAGATGCAGTGAAAACCGTTAAATTTGGCGCAAAACTTTCACAAGTTTTTCCCACGGTCTGCATAATTAACACACAATAATACACGCAATCTGCGATGCCTCTTTTGACGAGTGATTTTTTTTGTTTTAAATACATTTTTATAAAGACGACAAACGATATTTAGACACCCCGAACTGTTCTTTTCAAGAATGTTTCGACTTCAGTATTTGTCGAATAAAGAAAAAAGAGTAATTTAATCAGGAATATTATTGACATGAACATTCGGAACGTGAATTAAATATGGAAATTATTAACATGCGGTGACCGTTTTTGTTTTTGTTTTTTTGTTGTTTTTTTTTACCGGGTAATCATAAAATTTTGTAAATGGACTAATAACCACAGAGCATTGGGATTAGACCCTGTTATGAAATATGATCAATTAAAATTATGAAATAAAGTGTGTTTATTTGTAAATGTTAGCCACAAAGTTGCCTATAATAATTGGCACGCAGAGATTTAATATAGTTTATGAAAATATATATAATATACACTATACAGGATACAGGGTATTTACAATTATGGGTCGATGATTATGTGAAAGCAATATTTACGAGTATACGTGTAATCAGTGATATATTCATTGTGAATAAAATTTAGTAGACTGACAATCAATTAATTGTTTCTGAATTAATATTATTGTCTTTAGTTCCTAATCTTGTTGTCCAAACTCAAACGACCGAAAAGGTCGTGTGCTGTTTTGATAGCAGCACACGTGATTGTTAAAATTTGTCAATCTTTACCCCCCTTCAAAATATTACGATGGATTAACTCACCACGTGACAAGTGCAATGTTGTGATGGAGACTGTCGAAAATACAAGCAAAAACATTGACTTTTCAAGAGAGAACTATTTTTTTCATTGGGAAATTTTATTGTGCCATGGATTTTATTCAACGGGAAGTGATTTCAAACACATAGGCAAGTTTTTAATAACATTTATTCAGTAGTTTGTTCACAATCGAAGAAATCAGTTTATAATTTACCACGGTTCATACTGTAGACATATTGCACCAAACCAAACGGCGTATGTAGACTGGAATAACCAGACGCTAGGAATTTGCATTCGATTGAGACTGCTGGCTTATTTCACGAACATAACTGATTTGAAATTAGAGTAAAAACGGAAACGATTGAATATAAATCAGTTTATATACATTCATATTACAGTATTATTTGAGTTGCGACCCACTTGTGTCAATTTCTAGGTCCCAAATGTTAGCGATTTAGCTCCTTTAAGTCGTCCACAACTAATACTTGACTCGTACAGAATTTAAATGTATTAAATTAAATAAGTTTGGATGTCAGCTGTTTTGTAACCACTAAGCCAGGCTGTTTCGTACCTCACATATGATACGTTTCGTACCTTCGTTAATTGCAACCTTTGTTGGGTTTTTTTTTTTCTGTTTCTCTACTGCTGGCGGAATTAAAATTGTGCTTTTATTTTCTTCTATTTTATAACTCTTGGTGGGCAAGTATGTTAGGCGGCAACAGGAGCGGCAGTTGGTCCATATACAAAGTTTCTAAACAAAGGTACACCTCCCTAACAGGATTCTGGGCGTATTCCTCCCACAGGTTGAAAATCCAACCCTGGGTAAAACGGGTGTGAATTCGTTGTTATCGCTTTAATTTTCCCTCTGATATTAGCTTCAATAACTGCTTGGGTGTTTAGATCGTTGTGCCAACCCCCCACGTCATTATTGGTTCTTAATGCTTGCATGAAGAAACACAAGCTTGCAATTGGCCATGTTCTACTGTTGATCCAGTGATTTTCTATGTAGCATACTATTATCTGTAGGCGACCTGGCGCGCTATCTTTTAATTTGTTAAAGGGGCTAAATCGCTAATATTTGGGACTTAGAAATCAACAAAAATGGCTTGCAACGCATATGATAATCAAATATGATTAAATCGCTAATATTTGGGACTTAGAAATCAACAAAAATGGCTCGCAATGCATATGATAATCAAATCATTTATGTTTGGCGAAAATACGCCAGAAGTCTCAATTGAATGACAATCTGTAGCGTCTGGTTATTCCAGTCTACACCGATAGTATTTATTGCGCATGCTCTCCAGATAAGAATATAGCGTCCCCATTGACATGACTTGTGGAATATGTCTAGCCTCGTTCTTTGAGTCTCTTGTTCCAAATGGCACTGAAACGCATTATGGTACACGATTCGTGTACCAATGGCAAAATGTTTATTTTGTCTCCAATATTGGATATCAGAAGCCCATCTTTTCCCTCTAAGATCTCAAGACCAATGTTGATTTAAGTTGACAAATAATTTGAGTTTTGAATGTAGAAGATTTTTGATGATATTGAGTTACAGACTTAGCTACTTAAATGGCGTTTGTATGTGTTGGTTATTATTAAATCGACATGTTTCACCTTTATTTCAACAAAGGTACGAATCAATCTGGGGTAGGAAGTGAGGTACGAACGAACTAAGTACGAAACAGCCAGGTTACGAAACAGCCTGCACCCATAAGTTTACTCGTTGATTTTTGTTAATTACCGATCACGACCGAGATTAGATAACAAACCTCATCTCTCAACCCCCTGTGTTTCGAGATAAGAGATGCCTGTAATTTAGTTCCACGTAGCAAAGTCCAATGAAAATCACATCGGGTCTCAGTAAGCAAAATTGACAATATTTTTCATCAAAACAACGATTAATTATTGTTATTTATAACATTTCTGCCACATCCAACTACAATTAAGCATATAATCCTATCTGAAACAGGTATAAATCATCGTATTTAACATAACAACTTTTGGTCTTCAAAGGAATTATTAGTGAATAGAAATTTGGCCGTGTATCTGTTATCACTCGTCACATCAGTCAGTTATATAGAGGGATGACTCGTGTTTTCCTTTGGCATTCGTCACTTCCGATTCAGGAAACCTGTACTACTCAGCTATTGTAGCAATGATCTCTGTATTAAAATTATATTTGGAATGTGTTTAAACAGCTCTATCACATATGTGATAATGACTGGCACCAATATTGTCCTTTAATTAGTCATAATAGTATAAAATTATCTTATTTTTAAGATGTTACATGCATTAATAAAGAAATTGAGTTTGCCACTTGGAACTAAAAGGCACCCAATCATGGCTAAAAACAAGCACATGTATCAGTATATCTCAACGTTATTAGCTACGTTCTCATCGCTAGACTGAGATTAGTTCACCTCTGACATATTCAATTAATATTCGTATTGTTAATAGGGGTTATGATTTTGGATTTTAGGTCGAGTTCACCGATTTTTTTGTAGTAAAGTATATTCGTATTGTTATTATTTTAGATTAGTTCACCGATGATTTTGTAATAAAGTATTGGTATTATGATTTTTTAAAATGTTTAGACATTTAATTGACTTGATATGAAATCTGAATATAAATTATTCGATGGATAAACATTTTTTGATAAGATTAGTTTATGATGTCTAACAACATCGTTTATCTAAATTGTGTAATAAATTATAAAATAAATCATAAATCAATGGAAGTTGTTGTAAGGTGGACACTGCGCTTTCTTTTAACGTCGGGTTATTTGAGGTGCCAGGATATTCTGAACTGAAGACAGCATGTGTCGAAAAAGTGGCTCCATGCAATTTTATTCTTTGATCTGTTATTTCACAGGGCAACTCTGTTATAGTGAAACCCACCTGCATGAAAAGTGTATGCAAAGGAAGAAGTTGGACACTATTCATGATAAAATATTTATAAAATTGGAATTATATGAACTGGGGAAGAAAAGTGTATTGGAACTATATAGGCGAGTCGTTTAGTGGCTGAGTATTTCTACATCCCGTTGTGTGGATGAGTCAACCAATGCCGTGTGGACGACTCCACCAACGAGTGTGGACGACTTAACCAGATTTTTTGTGTGAACGACTTTGCTTGTGGACGACTTGACTGGCATTCTTATCTTACCGGACATCTATTTCCATTTATTGTTTTGATGCTTTAAAACCTTTTGTCTCCATAATCCTTCTCCCAGAAAACTCAATTGAGTCAATCTTATTGATGATTGAGTCAAGACTCAATCTCATTGATTTGAGTCATTCTCCCTCTAAGGGTTGACCGTAGAAATGGTTCCACTACTGATGTCTTCCTTCTTGATCCAGCCACTGTAGTGGACAGTTCTACGGACTTCTTTTGAACAAGTTTCGTCATGATTTGATGACAAAAAAGTTACTAATTCCCTTAATTTCCAGTGACACTGACCTTTTAATAGCATGGTTCCACTATTGATGTCTTCCGTCTTGCTCCAGACGCATTAGTGGATCGTTCCTAAGGCCTTCCTGTGAGCAAGTTTTGTAGTCATTTGACTACAAAAAAGTTACTGGCCTATAACTCCCTTAATTTCCAATTACAATGACCCCAACATAGCTTAACATATAATAAACCAATTCTCATTAAAATAAAGGTTAAACCTTGCCGCATAATTGTATGATTCGATTAAACCGAACTGCTATGCGAAATTTCACATGATTTCATGTCACTCGAAAATACACTATTTGTAACATAAATACTTATTTCCATGCAAACTGTGATGATATGTGTTGAAAATTTGCAACTGTACCTAATTTTACTTGCGCAAAGCCTCAAATAGTGTATCAATTGTAGCCGCTGATACTGCACATATATAACATATAATAAACCAATGGCAATTCCCATTGAAATAAAGGTGAAGCCTTACCGCATAATTATATGATTTGAAACCAGTAGCTGCCAGGCAGGATACACCCACATTTTGCCAGAGATGGATAGAGAACAAGCTAAAAACAAAAAGGATTTTTTGTGCAAATAGAAAGATTTGTTTTAAGTTTCATCAAAATTGGATAAAAATTGTGACCTCTAGAGGGCCCATAACCTTTGTATTACATACAAATGTACATATACACAATTTGTGTACAAAGAACAGCCGTTTTTGTTGGGCAGTTTCTTTTCGATTTTCCCGAAATTCCAATTTAACCTTCATTATGATGGAATGGTAATATATCTAAATGATTTTTAAAATCGAAAAAAAAATTGTGACCTCCAGAGAATTCACGAACTAAAAATGCGAACTCAACCATCATTAGTGTATAACTATGATATATTCACACGTTTTTTTTTAAATTTGTTTGTGAACACTCTACAGGTCACAATTCTTATCCGATTTTGACCAAACTTGAAATATAGGTAGGTTTATCTCCAAAAGATCTCGGCTGCTTTCGATATTGGCATGTATTGGATCGAAACTTCATGGATTATGGCCCCTGTATTTAGCTTGTGAGCCCTATAGAGGTCACAATTTTTATCCGATTTTGTTGAAACTTGAAATGTGAGTTTATAACCCAAAGATCTCGGTTCCTTTCCATATTCGCGCATATCGGACCGTAACTTCCTGAGTTATGGCTCCTGATTGTACGAAAAATCGTGTTTTTAGCTTGTGGACCCTATAGAGGTCATAATTTTTATCCGATTTTAAAAAAACTGTATTATTATATCACCGTTACACCCTAAGGACGGCTGAGTTCGAATTTCGTGAAAATCGGCCCAAAACTGACAGCCAAAATGGCCGCCCTTTGTTCTCAAATAGCGTAAAAATATGGTATATCAAGGTTGTGGACCCTATAGAGGTCACAATTTTTATCCGATTTTGTTGAAACTTGAAATGTAAGTTTATAACCCAAAGATCTCGGTTCCTTTCAATATTCGTGCATATTGGACCGTAACTTCCTGAATTATGGCCCCTGATTGTACGAATATGTCACCGCTGCACCATATTGTTGGATGAGTTTGAATTTCATGAAAAATCGAACCAAAACTAACAAACAAAATCCCCCCCCCCCCATGCAAATAGTGTAAACATCTGGTATATCAAGGTTGTGGACCCTCTATGAAACTTGAAATGCATGTTTATAACCCAAAGATCGTGGTTGCTTTCGATATTCGCGCATATCAGATCGTAACTTCCTGAATTATGTCCCTTGATTGTACAAAAAATCGTGTTTTTAGCTTGTGGTCCCTCAAGAGATCACAATTATTAACTGATTTGAAAAACGTTCGAATATGTCACCTTTACACCGTATTGTTGGATGAATTCAAATTTTTTGAAAATCGGACAAAAACTGCCAGACAAAATGGCTGCCCCTCTACGCAAATAGTGTGAAAATCTAGTATATCAAGGTTGTGGACCCTGTAGAGGTCACAGTTTTGATCCGATTTTCATGAAACTTGAAACGACGTTTATAACACAAAGATCTTGGCTGCTGTCAAATTTGCGCATATCGGATCGTAACTTCCCGTATTATGACCCCTCTAGAGGTCACAATTATTATCTGATTTCCAAAAATGTTCGAATATATCACCGTTACACCGTAATCTTAGTTGAGATCGAATTTCGTGAAAATCGGACAAAACTGCCAGACAAAATGGCCGCCCCTCTACGCAAATAGTGTAAACATCTGGTATATCAAGGTTGTGGGCCCTTGAATTTTATGAGTTACCGATAAGTTTTCAAAACAAAATATGTATCAGTTATTTACTCCAGTTTTTACCTTTCTTCTAGTGAAGATATATAGGGCTCAAATTTGTAGGGGGTTCCACAAGACTGCTTGCTTCCGATAATGTAAAATGTAATACTTTTAATTGTCCCTTGCCTTTCGAAGAATGATGAATAGTTTCATTACATCAATACCTTGACTAAGTTTGATAATGAGCATTTTCTGCTCAGGGTAAGCAGAACGATAAGCAATTTGATTGGCCGAGACTTTGTAACACAATAACTCTCCTTCTAATTAAGCTAGAACACTCAAACTTGGTGTAGGTGTTTATTAGGTCAATTCCTTGATGGAGTTCCAAGATGAGCATTTTCTGCTAAGGGGAAGCAGAGATAAGCAATTTGATTGGTTGATTCTTTGGGACACCATAACTTTAGTTCTAATTAAGTGAGAGTGATGAAATTTGGTTTATAGTTTTATTACATCAATACCATGACTAAGTTCCATAATGGGTATTTTCTGCTCAGGGTAGGCAGAGCAATAAGCAATTTGATTCTATCTGATAGAGAGTGATGAAACTTAGTGTATGGTTGATAATCAGTTTGATTGCTTGATACTTTTGAAAAAAATAAATGTGGTATTAATTAATATGTGTCATTTATTTATTTTCGGATTATTAGCATGCATTATACACAACGTTAAGCTGACAATATATAAATGTTATACATATGGTTGTTAAGGATATGGTCGTGGGGTCCCGAAATACCCCTTGTATCTGCACATGGGTTAAGGTGCTCATCTACCAGGTTCAGTTGGCTCGAAAATACGATAATTGACATGGAATGACCCAAAACACAGATTTTGATCAAATGGAAAAAATATCAAGATCCAGAAATCCAGAAAATATACAATTACACCAAATTTTTTTCGGTTATCATTGCCAAATAGCATGTAAACCCTACCACTCAGCTGTAGTCTGATTACACATTCGTAATCTACACAAAAAGTTTATCGAAGACTACCAAATTTGAGCCCTATAAATCTTCACTAGAAAGGTAAAAACAAGATATCTGAGTAAATTATTGATACACATTTGTTTTCAAAACCTCGGTAACTCATAAAATTCATATGCCTGTATCTCAGTCAATTTTCAAGCTACAGATCACAAAGCTACAAGCACAGTTTCTTGTTTTTACATATGTATGTATGATAACATATATTTTTATACACCAACATTTTCATATGGATGTATTATGCCATCGCCCCTGTCTGTCCACAATTTGTTTGTGGACACTCTATAGGTTCCTTTCATTATTGGCATGTATCGGATTGTAACTTCATGGATTGTGGCCCACGATTGTACGTAAAATCACGTTTTTAGCTTGTGTACACTCTAGAGGTCACAATTTTCATCTGATTTTGTTGAAACTTGAAATGTAAGTTTATAACCCAAAGATCTTAATTCCTTTCGATATTCCCGCATATCGGATCATAACTTCCTGAATTATGGCCCCTGATTGTGGTCCCTCTGGAGGTCACAATTTTTATCCAATTTAAAAAAAAAATGTTTAAATATATCATGGTTACATACTAAGTAAAGGTGGTTGAGTTCGAATTTCATGGAAATCTGTTGGACAAAAAGGCCGCCCCTCATACGCAAATACATGTAGTGTAAATATATGGTATATCAAGGTTGTGGGCCCTCTAGAGGCCACAACTTTGATCCGAATTTTGATGAAACTTTAAATTTATGTATGTTATATATTAAAGATCTTAGTTCCTTTTGATAATCGTGCATATCAGAACACAACTTCCTGGATTATGGCCCCTGATTATACGAAAAATGCATTTTTAGCTTGTGGACCCGCTAGAAGTCAAATTGTGTATATTTAAATATATCAATGAAGGTTGAGTTTGAATTCCGTAAAAATCTGACCCAAACTGCTGGACAGAATGGCCGCTCCTTGTACGCAAATAGAGTAAAAGTATCTAATACCAAAGATTTTTTTTTTTTTTATATTTGCGCATATTATTGGACTCGGGCCGAAACTGCCTTACAAAATGGCTACTCCTTCTACGCAAATAGTGTAAAAGTATGCAATACCAAGGTTGTGGATGCTTTAGAAGTTACAATTTTTATCTGATTTTGATGAAACTTTATTTTTAGTTTGTTCTCTATCCATCTCTTGCAAAATGCGGTTGTATCTTGTAGATTAGTATGGAAGGATAATGTTACCAAATTATTTCAATGTTCACGGTGCAAACTGTATGTCAGTTGTACAATTTGCAATTGCTCCACAATACTAATATCACAGTGTTAAAATACAGTATAATATTTATTTTGCACATCACACTTCTGCATTTTGCATTATAGACAAATGCATAATAGAACAAAGCTCATGTACATACAGAAAAAAGTCCGGACTAGGATGGAAATTAATAATTTTCGCAATCCGTGTACTAGATCAAGGTCAGTAGAAGGGGACCAGTACTCATATTTACAGGCCTTGGAAAACCATCAATGAAATGAAATAAAATGAGGTTTAACGTCCTACTGTTCTGCTCCGACTGGGCTAATGAAAAGGGCATACGCCATGCAGTGTTCTATGAGGGAAAATTTGCCTGGACAGCGGCACTATATATAGCCTACTCTTGTATCGAATTCCAACTGGCAAGGGATTTTTTACATGCACGCTAATCGCCTAATGTGTACACGGGACCCATTTTTTTTGTACCATCCGAACGATTAGATAGTTGTCCTTATCAGGCCCTCCATCCTGCATCATTGACAAGGGGAAAGAAAAAATATCTAAGTCTGGTGGTACGAAACTCTATTAAATGACGGGGATGGGGGTATTTAAAGTAAACATACATGTACCTGTCGTAATACGAATTCCAGATATCTTTTACATATCACTAAATTGCACGTTCATTTCTATTTTCAAATATTTAAATAAATTTCTAGTACATACTTTGAAAAAATGAGATGAAATGGGGTTTAACGTCCTACTGTTCTTTTCCTATTGGGCTTATGGAGAAGGGCACGCGCTATACAGTGTGCTTTGAGGGAAATTTTGCCCGGGCAGCGGCACTATGACCTACTCTTATGTCGAATTCCAACTGGCAGGGGATCTTTTACCAATGTGTACACGAGACCTCCGTTTATTCATACCATCCGAAGGACTAGACCGCTGTCCTTGCCAGGCCCTCCTTCCTGCACCACTGACAAGGTAAAACCATGTTGGAAAATTCCATTAAATTTCCCAACCAATGCAGGGATCGAACATGCGACCTCCAGGCTAGCGAGCCAGTGTCTTACCCAGCTAGCCTACTTTGAAAAAAAAGATTCAAGTTAAAGTGAAGGGTGTGTGTGTTCTTTTTTTGGGGGGGGGGGGGGGGTGTCGGGGTATGAAGTAAAAATATGGGGTTTATTGAAGGCCCGGATTAGCCATACTGAGCTCATTATTTCACAGAAATCATGGTTAACCAGCGAATTTCTTGTTGCATGCTAGCTTGATTCACCCTTATATTGAATGGTAAGCCAACGTATTGTATGGTGACTTATTGTATGCCAGCTCCTTCTACTGACTTTGGCCTTGAAAATATATTGGCAATGTTATCCTTCCATATAGATTTGGCCATTTAATGATTTAATGTAAAAATGAAAAGGCGAGGCTAAGTCTCGAACAACCAGTACAGTGGTTATGATAATAAGCAATCAATGCACACATCTTGTCAAAACTACAAACATTGTTAACTTCGCTCAGAATAAAGTAATTTGAATGAAATTTTCAATATATTCATTTTGCATTATCTATTTTTGAAGTATTATAGCAAGAATGGCCACCTCCTAATCTAAATCTTACATATGCTTCTTTGAGAATGAATCAGCTTCATAGTACCTACTTGGGACATTATACATGTACATATTTTGATAAAGACTAGAGATCAGAGTGATAGTCGAAAGTCGAAACCAGGGCTTCCACTTCAATTATGGGGGTTGGATGGCCGAATGGTTAGCACGCGCGAGCTTTATCACAATTCCCGGTTGTACGTGACAAGGAGTAGGGTCGCCTGTTCAACCTCGTGGGTTTTCTCCGGGTCCTCCGGTTTCCTCCCACCGCTAAAGACCCGTACGTGCAAGCGAATTATTGAAATAAAATTAAAAACCATATGTTAGTCCCGAAATGACCTAGTTTGTGTCGAGTGGACATTAAACCCCTTTTCTCTATCTCTCTCTCCACTTCATTTACACCACTCTGTAATTAAAAGTATTTGTATTTCATAGAATATTGTCCTGTGTATTTCCAGTTAAATTACTAAATGAAATTGAAACAATTCATAACACATGAATGTGCAATTTTTCTTCTTTATAGTCTTTGGAAGGGCAGTTCATTCACTGTCTAAAATTGGAGATGAATTATATGTGGAGCCTATGGAGCAAGGTGTAAGTTAATGGAATTTTTTTATTTAAAAAAATGGACATGAAGTACTCATTTTGTAGATTTGTGACTACATGTGTACATGTACATAGCAACAAGAACTAGCTAAAAACGTTGAGATATACTGATGTGCTTGTGGGAAACTCAATTACTTTATTAATGCATGTAACATCTTAAAAATAAGATAATTTTATACTATTAAATTTTATACTATTATGACTAATTAAACCTACAGAGGACAATGTAGTGGCACAACTATTGCCTAACTCCAAATATTCATGTTTAAATTAATGAAGCATTGTTTTTATCTGGCATACATCTCCCATTTAAAAATGGCGTTCCTAGTAACGGCTTAACGCCTCAAATTTAAATGTGATGATTTATACCCGTTTCTTGTTGGATTATGTGCTTAATTGTAGTTGAATGTGGCAGAAATATTATAAATTACAATAATCAATCGTTGTTTTGATGAAAAATATTGTCAATTTTGCAAATTGAAGTCTGATGTTATTTGCGTTGGATTTTGCTACGTGGAACTATATAGCACCATCTCTTATCTCGAAACACAGAGGGTTGAGAGAGGAGGTTTGTTATCTAACATGTACATAGTCTAAACAATTCCCTGTTTGCATTGTTTTTAAAGTTTATTTGACTACTGCATTGATTTCACCTAGGAAATTAAAGCTAAACAATATCAGAATTTGTATATGTAATGTATGTACTTATATGTTTTGTTTCAGTTTGCGCTACGAACCGTTAATTCCACCCGATCTGCCTATGCCTACATGTTGTTTTCACCCTCATTTTTTACACACTATGATGATGGCTCTGCATTGCTAAAGTCAAATGATAGTGAAGATGAAGGGCTACGATGTAAAGTTAATATGAAGGTAAGCACTTGCACAACAAACCTCTAAGAGGCTGGGCTTACACATGATGTATAAAAGTAATATCATCAATTACATCCTAGTAAATCTAAATATAGTGACAATGTGTTGTATTACAGTACAGTTACGAGTTAAGTGTTACATTGTACGCTTCTGAATGTTAAACCCCATTTCATTTCATTTCATTTGAACGTGCTTATGAAAGTCTCTGTGCATTATTTGCGGGAGGGAAGCCTTGGTGTCTTAGTGAGTAAAATGCTGCCTCATTATTCTGGAGATTCTGGGTTTTATCCTGATGTTGGCTGAGATTTTCCAACATGGTTTCTCCTGGGTACAGGATGAAGAACCTGGCAAGGAACAGCGGCTAGTCAATCGGATGGAACATAAAAAATGAGTTCTCATGTGCACTTAAAAGAACCCTTGACAGTTGGAATTTAATTGCTGTTCCGGCAAAATTTCCGTCATAGTATGCTTGCCCTCATTAGCCAGGTTAGAGCAGAAAAGTAGTACGTAAATCCCAAATGTTTCATTCATTCATTTCATTGCATAGACAGCGCTGGGTTGTGCTGACCAGATCCTTGTCTTTAGTGGATGCCGAATACTAACAAATTTAAGTGAACATCATATCTTTGTAGAAACAGAATTGAACTATATTTGAAAATAAAACAATTATTACCGTAAGTTTATATATTTAGAGTATTTAAATGGTGTTTTTCTTTTAATTACAGTCCATGTTGACAGTATTTAAATCACTATCCTCCATAGAGAGAAGTGTAGAAAGATGTAAGATAACTCTCAATACACCAGAAGCTAGATTAGTCTTCCAGTTATATTGTAGACACGGTAAATGGCCTTCATTTTAAACCTTAAGAGGAACTGATACTGTCCTCATAAAATAAAATATTGATGTACTAAATAACAGAAAACAAAAGCCATCTTTAAAATAAACTAAATCAAAAAACAAAATTAGTCCTATATGTAGTGTATGTAATGTATTCGTCTTCAAATATTTTCAATATCTATTTGGAATTAATAGATAAACAGAAAGTACAGTATAAGTTTCTATACTATATGTAGCCTAATATTATTTTGCTTCTACAGTGGACTCTGTCAATTCCGACATCGTACGGGAACGATACAATATGCTGGATTAGACAGCATGTCGGAATACACAATTGCCTCAATTATACCGGAAGTATTATTGCACCTTCGAATAACGAAAATTTTATTATAATGCACCCTTGAATACCCATTGTTTAAATTTGTAAAAATTTCCTTTTGTTGTGTTTGAAGAAGTACCAAGGATTCGATTAGTTTTGCAAGCGGTATATCATCATCTTCGTCATCAGGAGATACACCAACCCAAATAGATAATGCTTGTCATCCAAGCCTTAGTATTGGCCGACAAATTGACTGGCAGGTTGTGTTTGTCCACGCCCTTAAACCCTTCTGTTTGAATTCATCTTTTCCCCTTAAAATGTTGGATACTGTAGTATGGCCAATTTAATACTTAACGGCTAATTCCTTCTATGTAGGTCGTGGAACTTTCTCAATGCTGCTTGACATCCAATGTCAAATCCATACGGGCACGCTTTGCAGGACAATCGCACATTATGAACACAATATTATAATGTCATCTCGGCAATTTATACATGTATAATGTCACTGTTCAAATTAAATACCAAGAGATAAAATATCAAGGTAATCAACAAAGACTGACACATGGTTTATGCTGACAGATAATTGATTAGTGAATGCTTGTTGGTTAACACCCACTGATTAAAGGCCGGATTATACACTGTTAATTCAATGCAAATCGTGTGACGGGATCGCTGATTGATTTCGTAATTCGGAATATTCAAAATCGGGATTACTCAAAACTAATTTGGTTGAAGTAATAAGGAAATAAATCGGGACATGAAAATAATGAAGGATTTCACAGAATGCCGTTGTATTCAGATGTTGGAAGTAACAGAGTCCACTGTAGTTATATATTGTGTTCATAATTCTTTGATCAACCATTATCGTTTACACATCAAACTCATCTCATATTTTATCATAATATGTTTGACACAATATAGCCCAGTTGAAGCTGACCACCATAAAACTCAATTTCATTTCATAACATTTCCACATATAATATTTTTGAACCAGGGGCGACAGACACACTTAAAAAAAAGCATATGATCGACATGGAACTTGTTAGGCTTGTTCCTTGGACAATTACACATCGATTGATGGACTTCGATTTTAGATATGTCACAATGATGTCATTCTCAGTTCCTGGTCCATAGTATGTTTGTACTGTGGTTTGTTTTATATTAGGTATTGTCAAGACTCACAACTTGGCCTTCATTGAATGTGAAACATTACAAGCGGTATTTTCTAAAGATTTAACTCCAAATAAATTAACTGCCCATCCCAAGTAAGTTTCAATTATTTCTATTTACCATTATCAACCTTTTTATACGCCCACATTTTCATGTGGATGCATATTGTCGTAGCCCCTGTCCGTCCGTCCACAATTGTTTGTGGAAACTCTACAGGTCACAATTTTTATCTGATTTCAACGATACTTGAAATATAGGTTTATCTCCCTAAGATCTCGGTTCCTTTCGATATTGGCATGTATCAGACTGTAACTTCATGTATTATGGCCCCTGATTGTAAGAAAAATCGTGTTTTTAGCTTGTGGACCCTCTAGAGGTCACAATTATGATCTGATTTTGTGGAAATTTGAAATGTAAGTTTATAACCCAAAGATCTTGGTTTCTGTCGATATTCGTGCAAATCGGACCATAACTTCCTGAATTATGGCCCCTGATTGTACGAAAAATCACATTTTTAAGCTTGTGGAGTGTGGACTCTATTTAGGTCACAATTTTATTCCGATTTAAAAAAACATTTGAATGTATCATCGCTACACCATAATGACGGTTGAGTTCGAATTTCGTGAAAATTGGACTAAAACTGACGGACAAAAAATATGATATATCAAGGTTGTGGACTCTCTAAAGGTCACAATTTTCTTCTGATTTTGATGAAACTTGAAATGTAAGTTTATAACCCAAAGATCTTGGTTCCTTTCGATATTCGCGCATATCGGATAGTAACTTCCTGAATTATGGCCTCTGATTGTACGAAAAATGGCATTCTTAGCTTGAGGTCCCCCTAGATGTCACAATTATTATCCGATTAAAAAAACCGATCAAATATATCTCTGATGCAAAGTAATATTTGTTGAGTTCGAATTTTGTGAAAATCGGGCAAAAACTGCCGGACAAAATGGCCGCCCCTCGTACGCAAATAGTGAAAAGCATCTGGTATATCAAGCTTGTGGACCGTCTAGAGGTCACAATTTTTATCCGATTTTGATGAGAATTGAAATACATGTTTATAACCCAAAGATCTTGGTTCCTTTCGATATTCGCATGTATTGGATCGTAACTTACTGAATTATGGCCCTGGAATGTACAAAAAATCACGTTTTTAGCTTGCGGTCCATGTAGAGGTGGGGGGTTGGGTGGCCGAATGGTTAGCACGTGCGTGCTGTATCATAAAGCCTGTCATTGAGTCAACTGGCGTGGTTTCGAATCCCCGGTTGTACGTGACAAGGAGTAGGGTCGCCTGTCCAACCTCATGGGTTTTCTCCGGGTCCTCCGGTTTCCTCCCACTGCTAAAGACCCCTATGCGCAAGCGAATTATTTAAATAAAATTAAACCATATGTTAGTCCCGAAATGACCCAGTTTGTGTCGAGTGGACGTTAAACCCCATTTCTCTCTCTCTCTCCATGTAGAGGTCACAATTTTTATCCGATTTAAAAAAAACATGTGAATCTATCACCATTACACACTAAGATCTTAGTTCCTATTAATAATTGCGTATCCGAACGTAACTTCCTGGATTATGGTTCCTGATTGTTCGAAAAATCGCATTTTTAGCTTGCAGATTCTCTAGAGGTCACAATCTTTTTTTTCCGATTTTAAAAACCGTTTAAATATTTTACCATTCCACCATATTGAAGGTTGAATTCAAATTTCGGGAAAATCGAAATGAAACTGCCCGACAAAATGGTTGCTCTTTGTACTTTGTACGCAAATTGTGTAAAAGTATGCAATACGAAGTACGAAGGTTGTGGACCCTCTAGAGGTCACAATTGTTATCCGATTCTGATGAAACTCAAAACATATCTTTATATCCCAAAGATCTCAGTCCGTTTTGATATTTGCGCAGTTCAGACCATAACTTTCTGGATTATGGCCTCTGATTGTACAAAAAATCCTGTTTGTTTTTAGCTTTTTCTCTATCCATCTCTTGCAAAATGTGGGCGTATCCTGCCTGGCAGCCGCAGGTTTGTGAATGTCTGACCCTCAGGGGCTGAGCCACACCCATTTTTATTCGCCTACATTGAAATGTGGTCGTATATTGTCGTCGCCCCCGTTCTTCTTCTAATTAAGTGAGAGTGATGAAACTTGGTGTATATTTTCATTACATCAATACCTTGACTAAGTTCGATGATGAGAATTTTCTGCTTAGGGTAAGGAGCAATAAGCATTTTGATTGGTCAAGACTTTGGAAAATAACAACTCTGCTTCTAATTGAGGTAGTATGTTTAAACTTGATGTAGATGTTCGTCTTGACTGAGTTCAATGATTAACATATCGAGCTAAAGCTAAGCAGAGATAAGCAATTTCCTTGGTCAATGCTTTGGGACAAGATAACTTTGATTCTATCTGATAAAGAGTGATGAAACTTAGTGTATAGTTGATAATCAGTTTGATTGCTTGATACTTTTGAAAAAAATAGATGTGCGATTAAATTATATGAGTCATCTATTTATTTGAGCATTTCGGAGGGGGACATCAGCCTCACTGTTGGCTTGGTTTTTTTTCAATTTGATTGTATCTCAGAAACTACATGTCGGATTGATACAATGTCTTCGGATGTATTGAGAAAGTGGGTGTGAATTAGAGATTAAAACTACATGTTGGATCGATACAATGTCTTCGGGTTTGTATTGAGAAAGTGGGTGTGACTTAGAGATTAAAGTTATTTCGGGCATTCTGTGGCAATGCGAAATGTCCGAAATATATATATATAGCCAGGTGTGCCGCTATTTTTTCATGTGTTCCAAGGGGTGCCATGGGCAAGAAATGGTTGAGAACACTGCTGTAGAGGTTTTTCAGACAAAAAAATCAACAAAAAAATAGTGGGTGTGGTACCACACCTCTGGGGGTTGGGACATGCACCAAAAATACATAGTTGCTATCCTTACGGTATAAGGAATGTCAAGTTTCAAGATGATCCATTCAGAATTCCAGCTTGTAGACACAAAAATTGGGCGTGGCTCTGCCCCTGGGGGTTGGATATGGAACAATATAAATAGGTACCACCCTATGATGGACCATACTGAATTGGATCCAAATATGTTAATAATTGCACCAAAATCAATAGTTGCCGTCCTTAGAGTATAAGGAATAAGTATAGCAAGTTCAAAGATAATCCATTTAGAATTGTGGCCTTCAGATGCTAAACACAAAAATTGGACGTGAGGAATAATATACTAAGTTCCACGACAATCCATTAAAAATTGTGGCCTGTAGGCAACACACTAACACACAAAGAAAAGATAGGTTGCCAGGAAACGAAACATACGCCCACAGCAGCTAAGTTGTCCGAGCAGTGAACAAGAGTCGTTGCATATTTTTTCTATTGTCGGTAATGAAACATTTATAATCAATTAAAATCTGATGAAGAGTGATTATAAGTAATTATCTGAAAATCATTAGAAATTTTTTGGCTTTTAGTTCTGCCCCATGCTAACGTTTAGTATACGAAACATTTAATATCGTGGATTTAGTCAAGTTATCAAAATTCATTGAAAATCAATATACTTGTTCATCTCAAGACCTTAAACTCTGTTTATCAATCTAAAGTCAATCGGATGATAACTTTGGTCTCTAGAGCATCTACAAAGTTTTTTCAAAGAGATCAAGGGTCATAACTCTGGTAGTAGTTATCGGAAATCATTGAAAATCACTGGGCTTCTTCGTCTCACGACCTTAAACACTGTGTATAAATTTAAAGTCAATCGGATATTAACTTTAGCCTCTAGAGCGTCCACAAGATATTTCAAAGTGATCAAGGGCCATAACTTTGGCAGTAATTATCGGATGTTGTTGAAAATCAATAGGCTTCTTTGTCTGATGACCTTAAACACTGTGTTTTAATTTTAAGTTAATCAGATATTAACTTCTTCTAGCCTCTAGAGCATCCACAAGATTTTTCAAAGTGATCAAGGGCCGTAACTCTGGCAGTAATTATCGGGAATCACTGAAAATCAATAGGCTTCTTCGTCTCATGATCTTACACACTGTGTATAAATTTAAAGTCAATCGGATATTAACTTTGGCCTCTAGAGCGTCCACAAGATTTTTCTAAGTGATCAAGGGCCATAACTCTGGCAGTAATTATCGAAATCGCTGAAAATCAATAGGCTTCTTCATCTCATGACCTTAAACACTGTATAAATTTAAAGTCAATCATATATTAACTTTGACCTCTAGAGCGTCCACAAGATTTTTTGAAGTGATCAAGGGCCATAACTCTGGCAGTAATTATCGAAAATAGCTGAAAATGAATAGACTTCTTCGTTTTATGACCTTAAACACTGTGTATAAATTTAAAGTCAATCGGATATTAACTTGAATTTTGCAAAATAAAAACATGGCAAGTCATAGATGAAATACAAACGTAGACACAGACACATAGAATGACTGAAACTAAATAAAGAAAAACACAGCTATGAACTTTCCAGTAGACACCAGTGAATACTCAATTGGGATCACATGGTTTTTCTCATTTTCTTGCAGCACATCTAGGAAAATCTTGTGGCACACCTGTGTGCGACGGCATACTGGTCCAGTGGTTGAGAATCACTGTTCCACAGGTGTCCATTGTTAACAGATTTTGTTCAAATTCAGCATTTAATCATTTCAATGACAGGGTTGTATCTATTTATATTATATTGTACCATATCCAACCACCAGGTGCAGAGCCACGTCCAATTTTTGTGTTTATCGTCTACAGGCTGCAATTCTGAATGAATCATCTTAGAACTTTACATATTTATTCCTTATACCGTAAAAAAAGAAACTATTTATTTTGGTGTTTGCCACGAACCCCTGGGGCGGTGTCACACCCACTTTTTTGTTAATATTTTGTCTGTAAATTTGGCAAAACATACCCAACGCCTAGCCTTCTTTGCCTCTTGTCATATTACAGTCATGGCAGCCATTTCATATAATTTCATGCTCTTCATTTTAAAAAGTACCATATCAATCAAGGAAGGAATGTGATGTTTGGCATGATTGTAGGCTGGACATTTACCAACACAAGCAAATCAACATCTCACAGAATCCATAAGAATTTCACCATAGAGCGATTTATAGGCACAAGGGGTAACAATGAAAAGTCAGTAGTGTCAATCTCTAGCAGCCACATACATCGCACAATGCTGCTTCCAATGGCTCTGTCGAATTCAATTCTTTGTGCTTCAGAGAATTTATCTGTGGTGGGTTTAAGCGACTGTGAAAACATTATTCTTGCATGTTATTGTTGTTGTGATTTGATATTGTCCATTTAGAATTGCAAGATTAAAGTGTATCTCTCAAACAAGATTTACAATCATTCATTTATAAAATGGTCCAATTGCATCTCCTTACATAAATAGCATTGAAAAAAAACAAACAAAAAAACTTCTTTTTAGCATCTTATTAGAAAATTAGAATTTGATATTAACATTTTAGGTTGCTATGTGATGCAGTTATTAATTTCCAGAATAATCAAGAGGAGGTCACTCTAATTGCTAAACCTAATAAAATCTCATTGAAAAATTATGTTGATGACGAACCAGGTAGTTGATGATTTTTACATATCTAGTATTTTATCATGTCTTTGGGTTTACATGCATAGTTTACAAACTATCTCTATTAAAATATTCAAATCAAATATAAGTATCATGCTGAGATTGAAAATAAGCACCTCATATAGTTCATTCCTGAATGTCAAATACTTTTACTTAGGCAAGAGCACCTAATCTGACTCTTTTTGTAAGATTTAGTTGGACCTTACTTATTAGCCTGACTCGGTACAATGCAGTGGTCAGTATTAGAATGCACCACATAGTGAATTTTGTCAGATAATCTAGCTGGATTGTTCAAAATAATAAATACCATATTAGCATCTTTCACCACAATCAAAACAATCTTGTAAGTTTTGTAACACAAAAGAAATCTTATTTAAAAAAAAAAATTTGATTCTTTAGATCCAAAGAAAGTAGTTTTGACAGAGATGCACCTAGATCCAAGTGAATTTGATAATTGTCAGTTAGGTGTTGATACAGAGATTACATTTTGTCTTAAAGAATTAAGAGTAAGTATTTGTACTCATTGAACTAATCTTTTAAATGAAGCTAAAGAGATTTTAACTTGGATTCAGAAGTGTAACCTTCTTTGGTAGAAGGAAATCTATTGGCAAATATTCACACGGAAAATCACCATTTTAATTGATTAAATATGGTAGTGGCTTTTAAAGATTTATAGAGAATTTAGTTAACTAATTCTGGTTTGTGTTTGATCCCTAGATTCAGGGTCAAAACTTAATTGTCGCTTATAAATTGCTGTTACACATTATAGCGAAATTAGATATCAATAAAATAATGCAATTTAAAATAAATGTAGCACAAACAAAAATATAAGCTGTATGAACATAACATGTTCTGGACAGGAGTATAATATGGCTGACAGTAATAGGTTAAATAATTGTTTGGTTTTTTTCAACTTTCATTACATACTTAATTATTTGATTTATTGTGTAGCTTTCTGAAAGTTTTTACTTCTTTTCTTTATGTTTTTCAGGCAATATTAGGGTTTGCAGAAGTTATAAGTTTACCAATTAATATGCATTTTGAAAGAGCTGGAAGGTAGGGCTGTTATATTATTAGGGGAATGTTGAAATAGTAACCTACATGGACAATTTGTGCAGTATATTTAGCTCTTGTTTGTGTTATTTTAAAATGTTACTATTGTTTCCATTCAGATAGATACTACACAGTATGACTGGTATTCCTTTTCACCTATTATTAAACAGAATTCAGTTAACAAATTAGGACATCTATACTTATATTTAAGGGGGAAAACCAGACTATTTTGAAAAGTAGCCACCCTTTTTGTGTTAACATTATATTTGATGTGAAAGTGAAGGCAATATTTAATGTAAAAGTAAAAGATTTATTTTGACTTTTTAAGGTTAATAAATATTTTATTTATTTCAGACCTATAGTGATGTCTATAGATAGTGATAAAACATTTGAAGCCAATTTTGTTTTAGCTACACTAGCAGATTGTGACAGTCAAACAGCTCATACACATTCAGTCTCACAAAATACACCCAAACATAGAATGAAATCACAGTCTAAACAAAAAAGGTCAGTATAGACATATAGAGAAGATCAGATCATTAATTCATATTTACATACAAGGGGGAACTATATTGAAATTCAGAGGCACCCAAGGATGTTTCGGAAAGTTACTGCCCCTGTTGACGAAATCTTGGGGAATCTTGATTCACAATCCAGAACGTCCCGATTGACAGAATGGCAATCGAGTAACGCAGAATTCAGTTCTGTCACAGTTCTGTCAGTCCTGACCACGGAGGTGGTGTGAGTAGAATTGTGACGTAATTAGACACAATGAATATGTTTCGGCTGCATGGTTGGTTGAGATGTTTACTTATTCAGTCAACGCTTGCATTGTAGCCTGAAATCCTCCTTTTCACTTGATTATCACTATTTTTATATGTGGATGTGGACGTATATTGCCATCGCCCCCTGTCTGTGTGTTGCCTACATACCACAATTCTTAAGTGATTATCTTGAAACTTTACATACTTATTCCTTATACCCTAAGGATGACCCCTATTGTTTTCGCTGCATGCCCGACCCCCAGGGACAGAGCGACGCCCATTTCTTGTATTTGTTTGTTTGTCGTCTACAGGCCACATTGCTTAACGTATCATCTTGAAACTTTGCATACTTATTCTTTGTACCCTAAGTAACATCGCTATTGTTTGGGGTGCATGCCTAACCCCCAGGGGCAGAGCCACACCCATAATCTCTATTTGTGTGTATGTGTCGCCTACAGGCAACAATTCTTAAACATGCATTATGCAAGAGCAAAATCTGCTTATTACAAGTCTTTCTTTAGGCCTGAAATGTTATCTAAATTATCAAGTAGACATTAATTAACTTATCCAGACCATAATAAACTCTCGATGTCAAGGCTAGCCTTAGTTGTTGGCTGGATTAGATTCCTATATGCCGCTTAACGGCCATTGATAATTAAATCAAAACAGTGGATAATCGAGACTATGCTGTTTATATTTATGATTTTAGTAATGATGACCGAGACTTTGCAAAAATTCTCCCGCTTCGTTCTCTGCTCATAGTGGATCAATTTGACTGAAATTTTCAGCAAATTACCTTTACACTATCTAGTTTTTATACGCCCACATAGAAATGTGGACGTATATTGCCGTCGGTCCGTCCGTCCGTCCATCGTCCACAATTTCTTGTGAACGCTCTAATGCCAAAAGTTATCATCCAATTGTTTTAAAATTGATATATGTTGTTTACATTAGTGAGATGAAGAAGCCTATTTAATTTCAATAATTTCCGTTTTTAACGTCTAGAGTTATGGCCCCTGTTTCACTTTGTTGAACCTTGTGAACGCTCTAAAGCCAAAAGTTATCATCCGATCTATGTGAAATTTATATGCAATATTTAAATTAGGGAAACGAAGAAGCCTATTGAATTTCAGCAATTTCCGTTTATTACTTCTAGAGTTATGGCCCTTGTTTCACTTTGTTTAACCTTGTGAACGCTCTAACCCCAAAAGTTATCATCCTATCTTTCTGAAATTTATATGCATTATTTAAATTAGTGAAACGAAGAAGCCTATTTAATTTCAATAATTTCCGTTTATAACGTCTAGAGTTATGGCCCTTGTTTCACTTTGTTGAACCTTGTGAACACTCTAATGCCAAAAGTTAACATTCGATCTTTGTGAAATTTATATGCAATATTTAAATTAGGGAAACGAAGAATCCTATTGAATTTCAGTAATTTCCGTTTATAACGTCTAGAGTTATGGCCCTTGTTTCACTTTGTTGAACCTTGTGAACACTCTAATGCCAAAAGTTAACATTCGATCTTTGTGAAATTTATATGCAATATTTAAAATAGGGAAACGAAGAATCCTATTGAATTTCAGTAATTTCCGTTTATTACGTCTAGAGTGATGGCCCTTGTTTCACTTTATTGAACCTTGTGAACACTCCAACGGCAAAAGTTATCATCAGATCTTTCTGAAATTTATATGCATTATTTAAATAAGTGAAAAGAAGAAGCTTATTGAATTTCAGCAATTTCTGTCTATTACGTCTAGAGTGATGGCCCTTGTTTCACTTTATTGAACTTTGTGAATGCTCTAACATCAAAAGTTATATGCTGATCTGTATGAAATTTACGTGCGTCATTTAAATTAGTAAAGAGAAGAATCCTATTGAATTTCAGCAATTTACGTTTATTACTTCTGGAGTTATTGCCCTTGTTTGACTTTGTTCAACCTTGTTAATGCTCGATTGATGAAAGTTATCAACCGATATGTATGAAATTTATATGCATCATTTAAATTTGTGAAACGAAAAAGCCTGTCAAATTTCAACAATTTCTGTAGATTACTTCCAGAGTTGAGACCCTTGTTTCAATTTGTAGAACCTTGTGAACCCTCAAACAGCAAAAATTATAATCTGATCTGTATGGAACTGTCTTGTAAAGGCCCCCAATTACCTACAAAGGAATAAATATGCGACCGCTCGGACGATTTAGCTGCTGTGGGCGTATGTTTGGTTGTCTGGCAACCTATCTTTAACTATTATAGCGAGAACTGCCATCTCTTTATCTTATCTCCCATAATGTATCTTTAATCGATCGTCTTGAAAAAATTTCATATGAATTCCTTATACCCTAAGGATGATCCCTATTGTTTTTATACGCCCACATTTTCATGTGGACGTATTATGCCATCGCCCCTGTCCGTCCGGACGTCCGTCCACAATTGTTTGTGGACTCTCTACAGGTCACAATTCTTATCCGATTTCGACGAAACTTGAAATATAGGTTTATCCCCAAAAGATCTCGGCTGCTTTCGATATTGGCATGTATCGGATCGAAACTTCATGGATTATGGCCCCTGTTTGTACGAAAAATCACGTTTTTAGCTTGTGGACCCTATAGAGGTTACAATTTTTATCCGATTTTGTTGAAACTTGAAATGTAAGTTTATAACCCAAAGATCTCAGTTCCTTTCGATATTTGCGCATATCGGACAGTAACTTCCTGAATTATGGCCCCCTGATTGTACGAAAAATCACGTTTTTAGCTTGTGGACCCTATAGAAGTCATAATTTTTATCCGATTTAAAAAAACGTTCTATTATATCACCGTTACACCCTAAGGGTGACTGAGTACGAATTTCGTGAAATTCGGCCTAAAATTGACAGACAAAATGGCCGCCGTTCGTTCCCAAATAGCGTAAGAATATGGTATATCAAGGTTGTGGACCCTATAGGGGTCACAATTTTTATCCGATTTTGGTGAAACTTGAAATGTAAGTTTATAACCCAAAGATCTTGGTTCCTTTCGATATTCGTGCATATCGGACCGTAACTTCCTGAATTATGGCCCCTGATTGTACGAAAAATCACGTTTTTAGCTTGTGGACCCTATAGAAGTCATAATTTTTATCCGATTTAAAAACACGTTCTAATATATCACCGTTACACCCTAAGGATGACTGAGTTCGAATTTCGTGAAAATCGGCCCAAAATTGACAGACAAAATGGCCGCCATTCGTTCCCAAATAGCGTAAGAATATGGTATATCAAGGTTGTGGACCCTATAGAGGTCACAATTTTTATCCGATTTTGTTGAAACTTGAAATGTAAGTTTATAACCCAAAGATCTCGGTTCCTTTCGATATTCGTGCATATCGGACTGTAACTTCCTGAATTATGGTCCCTGATTGTACGAAAAATCACGTTTTTAGCTTGTGGACCCTATAGAAGTCATAATTTTTATCCGATTTAAAAAAACGTTCTATTATATCACCGTTACACCCTAAGGATGACTGAGTTCGAATTTCATGAAAATCGGCCCAAAACTGACAGACAAAATGGCTGCCGTTTGTTCTCAAATAGCGTAAAAATATGGTATATCAAGGTTGTGGACCCTATAGAGGTCACAATTTTTATCCGATTTTGTTGAAACTTGAAATGACAAAATGGCCGCCGTTCGTTCTCAAATAGCGTAAGAAAATGGTATATCAAGGTTGTGGACCCTATAGAGGTCACAATTTTTATCCGATTTTGTTGAAACTTGAAATGTAAGTCTATAACCCAAAGATCTGGGTTCCTTTCGATATTTGCGCATATCTTACCGTAATTTCCTGAATTATGGCCCCTGATTGTACGAAAAATCGCGTTTTTAGCTTGTGGACCCTATAAAGGTCATAATTTTTATCCGATTTAAAAAAACGTATTATTATATCACCGTTACACCCTAAGGACGACTGAGTTTGAATTTCATGAAAATCGGCCCAAAACTGACAGACAAAATGGCTGCCGTTTGTTCTCAAATAGCGTAAAAATATGGTATATCAAGGTTGTGGACCCTATAGAGGTCACAATTTTTATCCGATTTTGTTGAAACTTGAAATGTAAGTTTATAACACAAAGATCTCAGTTTTTTTCGATATATGCGCATATCAAATTGTAATTTCCTGAATTATGGCCCTTGATTGTAGGAAAAATCACTTTCTTGTTAGCTTGTTCTCTATCCATCTCTCGAAAATGTGGGCGTATCCTGCCTGGCAGCCGCTGGTTGGTGTATGCCTGACCCCCAGTGGCAGACCCACGCCCATTTCTTGTATTTATTTGTTTGTCATCTACAGACTGCATTTCTTAATATCACCTTGAAACTTTGCACACTTATTCCTTCTATCTTAAGGAACATCCCTATTGTTTGTGGTGAATGCCTAACCCCCAGGGGCAGAGCCATGCAGATTTTCTTTTTGTGTGTCTGTATGTCACTTACACTGTACAGCTCGCAATTCTTAATCGATCGTCTTCAAAACTTTTTTATACTTATTCCTTATATACTCTAAGGCTGACCTCTATTATTTTTTGTGTATGCCCGACCCCCTGGGACAGAGCCACGCCCAATCTTTGTGTCTTGTGTTTCGCCTATAGGTCGCAATTGTTAACAGATCCTTTTGAAACTTTGTATACCTATTCCTTATACCTTAAGGATGACCCCTATTGTTTTTTGGTGATTGCCCAACCCCCAGGGGCAGACACTAGAAGAATGATATCGTTTAGAACGGGGTTTTTGGTGCTAGAAAGTATGCATATAGTTTACTTTCAAAACATCGTTCGATTTGGTAAAAATCGTTTAAGAACTACAAAAATTTGTTTTCAACTTTCGTCGTCAAGAAAAAAGTACATTATCATATTCTTGAAATATCACAAGTAAGTAACATAAACATATATGAAGCAAATTTATATAAGCTTTTAGCTTGTTTTTGTGTCGTATCTTTAAATCTGTAATGTATTATATGATATTTTTTATGTTTAATCCATATCATTTAATTCAGGTAGAACAAAAATCGTTGTTCTGCATTTTATTAACCCCAATCAAGTGATTACGTAACCCTGTCTGCAAATGGGAGACAGCTTGTCTATAGAGATTGACAGTGACTTTTTTTGGCGCCAGTGTACAGTCTTGCGAGATTATCCATTGCCATTGTGAGGTTGACTTCTGGCCAGTGGCGGATTAAGCTCCACCAAGGCCTGAGGCGGCAGTTGCTGGAGGGCCTATTTAGTTTTTAAATAGGGCCTATTTAAAATGGTGTGGGCTTAATAATTTCGGGTCAGAGCCTATGTTGATTCCCGTTGGGCCTACCCCCCCCCCTCCCTAACATTCATTGTCTATGTGTTTTTAATTGTATCAGACAAGTCTAAAAAAAATTTTTTTTACAAAATCTTTGGGCCTGAGGCTGCAGCCTCATCAGCCTCACTGATAATCCGCTACTGCTTCTGGCCACATGTACAGATGGAAGACTACGTTAATTCATTTGTGATTTAAAAGTTCTAAGCCATGTGTGAGTTAAACATACATTATGGTATGCAAGAGCTAAATCTGCCTTTTTCAGGTCTTTCTTTAGGCCTGAAATGTTATCTAAATTATTAATTACAAATTAATTAACCTATCCAAACCATAATCAACTCTAGATGGCATGGCTAGTCTGCGATCTGTAGTGGATGATGAGCCGATTTACTGCATAATGGATAATCAAGACTATGCTGTTTATCGTACTGACTTTACTAATGATGAACGAGGCTAGGCAGAAATTTCATTTGCTTAGTTCTGGGTTTATAGTGAATCAATTTGAATGAAATTTTCAACAAATTGCCTTTACGTTATCTAGTTTTTATACGCCCACATGGAAATGTGGTTGTATATTGCCGTCGCCCCTGTCTGTCCGTCTGTCCGTCCGTCCGTCCGTCCGTCGTCCACAATTTCATCTGATTGTTTTGAAATTGATATATGTTGTTTGCATTAGTGAGATGAAGAAGCCTATTTAATTTCAATAACTTCCGTTAATTTCTTCTGGAGTTATGGCCCTTGTTTCACTTTGTTGCACATTGTGAATGCTCTAACAACAAAAGTTATCAACCGATCTGTATGAAATTTATATGCATCATTCAAATTAGTAAAACAAAGAACCCTATTGAATTTCAGCAATTTCCGTTAATTACAACTAGAGTTATGGCCCTTGTTTCACTTTGTTGTACCTTGTGAATGCTCTAACGACAAAAGTTATTATCCGATCTGTATGAAATTTATATGCATCATTCAAATTAGTAAAACAAAGAAGCCTATTGAATTTCAGCAATTTCCGTGTATTACAACTAGAGTTATGGCCCTTGTTTCACTTTGTTGAATCTTGTGAATGCTCTGACAACAGTTATGATTCGATCTATTTGAAATTGATATGCATCATTTAAATTAGTGAAATGAAGAAGCCTATTGAATTTCAGCAATTTCCGTTTATTACGCTGTGAGTTATGGCCCTTGTTTCACTTTGTTGTACCTTGTGAACGTTCGAACAACAAAAGTTATCATCCGATCTGTATGAAATTTATATGCATCATTCAAATTAGTAAAACAAAGAAGCCTATTGAATTTCAGCAATTTCCGTTAATTACATCTAGAGTTATGGCCCTTGTTTCACTTTGTTGAATCTTGTGAACGCTCTAATGACAACAGTTATCATCCGATCTGTTTGAAATTGATGTGCATCATTTAAATTAGTGAAACCAAGAAGCCTATTGAAATTCAGCAATTTCCTTAAAGTTACGCCGTGAGTTATGTTCTTGTTTCACTTTGTTGTTCCTTGTGAACGTTCAAACAACAAAAGTGATCATCCGATATGTATGAAATTTATATGCATTATTTGAATTAGTAAAATGAAAAAGCCTGTTGAATTTCAACAATTTCAGTAGATTACTTCCAGAGTTACAGCCCTTGTTTTAGTTTTTAGAACCTTGTGAACCCTCAAACGACAAAAATTATAATGTCATCTGTATGAAATTGTCCATTAAATTCCCCTAATTACCTACAAAAGAATAAATATGCAACAACCCTTGTCGACTGCTCGGACGATTTAGCTGCTGTGGGCGTATGTTTTGTTGCCTGGCAACCTATCTTTTACTATTATAATGAGAACTGCCAACTCGTCATCGAATCTCCCATAATGTATCTTTAAGGTTTGATATCATAAGTATCTGGCATAATGTGGATGATGTATTAATTCCAAATTTTCTAGGGTTTGAATTACGGTATAATAAAGTTTAACAATAACCATTAATTTGACTGGTATTTTTATAGGTCCACATTGGACTATATTGCCGTCACCCCTGTCTGCGTGTGTGTGTGTGTGTCAGTGTGTTGCCTACAGGCTGCTATTCTTAACTGATGGACTTGAAACTTTACATACTTATTCCTTTACATACTTATTCCTTAAACCCCAAGGATGATCCCTATTGTTTTTGGTGCATGCTCGACCCGGAGGACAGGGCCATGCCAATTTTTTGTATTTGTTTGTCGGGCCACATTTCTTACCGGATCCACTTCAAACTTATACCCTAAGGATCATCACTATTGTTTTTGATGCATGCTCAACCCCCATGGGCAGAGCCACACCCTTTTTATACGCCCACATTGAAATGTGGTCGTATATTGTCGTCGCCGCCGTCCGGCCCGCGGTCCGGCATCCACAATTGCTTGTGAGCGCTCTAGAGGCTAAAGTTAATATCTGATTGACTTTAAATTTATACACAGTGTTTAAGGTCTTGAAACGAAGAAGCCTATTGATTTTCAACGATTTCCAATAATTACTGCCAGAGTTATGGCCCTTGATCACTTTGAAAAATCTTGTGGACGCTCTAGAGGCCAAAGTTAATATCCGATTGACTTTCAATTTATACACAGTGTTTGAGGTCATGAGACGAAGAAGCCTATTGATTTTCAGCGATTTCCGATAATTACTGCCAGAGTTATGGCCCTTGATCACTTCAAAAAATCTTGTGGAGGCTCTAAAAGCCAAAGTTAATATCCGATTGACTTTAAATTTATACACAATGTTTAAGGTCATGAGACGAAGAAACCTATTGATTTTCAACGATTTCCAATAATTACTGATAGAGTTATGGCCCTTGATCACTTCAAAAAATCTTGTGGATGCTCTAGAGGCTAAAGTTAACATCCGATTGACATTAAATTTATACACAGTGTTTAAGGTCATAAGATGATGAAGCCTATTGGTTTTCAGCGATTTCTGATAATTACTGCCAGAGTTATGGCCCTTGATCACTTCAAAAAATCTTGTGGATGCTCTAGAAGCGAAAGTTAATATTCGATTGACTTTAAATTTATACACAGCGTTTAAGGTCATGAGACGAAGAAGTCTATTGATTTTCAGCGATTTCCAATATTTGCTGCCAGAGTTATTGCCCTTGATCACTTTGAAAAATCTTGTGGACGCTCTAGAGGCCAAAGTTAATATCCGATTGACTTTCAATTTATACACAGTGTTTAAGGTCATGAGACAAAGAAGCCTATTGATTTTCAGCGATTTCCGATAGTTACTGCCAGAGTTATGACCCTTGATCACTTCAAAAAATCTTGTGGATGCTCTAGAGGCTAAAGTTAATATCCGATTGAGTTTAAATTTATACACAGTGTTTGAGGTCATGAGACAAAGATTCCTATTGATTTTCAACGATTTCTGATAATTACTGCCAAAGTTATGGCCCTTGATCACTTTGCAAAATCTTGTGATGCTCTAAGGCTAAAGTTATAATCCGATTGACTTCAGATTGATACACAGAGTTTAAGATCTTGAGACGAACAAGTATATTGATTTTCAATGAATTTTTATGACTTGAGCAGTTAAATTCATGATATTAAAAGCTTTGCATACAAAACGTTAGCATGGGGCAGAACTTTATAAAAACCAAACAAATTCTAATAGTTTTCTGATAATAACTTCGTGGGTTGTTGCTCTTAATCAGATTTTAGTGTATTATAAATGTTTCATTACCGAGGGCGAAAAAAGTAGAAAAATATGCGACAACCCTTGTTGACTGCCCGGACGATTTAGTCGCTGTGGGCGTATGTTTCGTTGCCTGGCAACCTATCTTTTTTTTTTGCCTACAGACTGCAATTGTTAATCAGTCTTGAAAACTTTTCATACTTATTCCTTATACCCTAAGGATCTTCACTATTGTTTTTGGTGCATGCTCAACCCCCAGGGGCAGAGCCATGCCATTTTCTTTTTGTGTGTTGTTGACTTCAGGCCGCAATTCTTAATCAATCGTCTTATACGTTTCATACTTATTCCTTATACCCTAAGGATGACCTCTATTATTTTTGGTACATGCCCAACCCCCTGGGACTGCCACGCCCAATTTTTATGTGTCTGGGCAATTCCGTGAAAATGTCAACCTAAGTGGTAAAATTGAAATATTAAGCTACACCAATGTTTTTGGTACCAAAAGAAAGCTTATTTTGTCCACTTTTTAAATTTAAATGTCATATTTTAGTTCATCGTTCTTTAGAGGGGATCAAGTGGATAAGACGCTGGCTCGTTAGCCTGGAGGTCGGGTGTTCGATCCCTGCATTGGCCGAGAAAGTTCATCCAGATTTTCCGGCATGGTTTCCCCTTGTCAGTGATGCAACAGTTGTTGCAGCCATTTCATATTTCATTCTCTTCATTTTAATAAGTACTTTATCAATCATAGCAGGAATGTGGACGTATACTGCAGCAGTATCATGCTCTTGTTTTTTTTATTTTGAAGATCTAACAGTAGTCGTGTTAAAAGTACTGCACCTAGTACATCAGATCAAAGTAATGGCTTTGGTAATAATACTAAGGAGAAAAGGTGAGTGTATTTATGCAGTACAAATTGAATTTTATAAACATCATTCATGAAGAATAAACCCCCAAATATGATTATGAGATTTATCTCTCTTTAGTTGACAACATATTTTAATATGATAAATGTACATACTGGAAGTGTATAGTTATTGTGGGATCCTCCAATCTGATTAAAACACAGATCCTATTTTGTTTCGTTTTTTATAGTTTAAAATTTCGTTTTACTTGTCTTCATAACACTAGGATCTGGAAGAGTTGTGTTATATAACAGGCGTTCTAGTTGCTGTGAGGGAATTAGCCAATAAAATAGTCTGCATTTAGGCTGCGCAATGTTGCTAAAATGAAGTCAGTAAGGTTTAGGATTCTAGGGAGAGAGATGTCAAACTTGGTTCTCTGTTGTATTTTGTGGTTTAGGATTCTTGAATGTCAAACTAATTCAGTGCTGTCAGTAGTTCTGTCTTTTGGTGAGAGATCCTATTTTGTTTCGTTTTTTATAGTTTAAAATTTCGTTTTACTTGTCTTCATAACACTAGGATCTGGAAGAGTTGTGTTATATAACAGGCGTTCTAGTTGCTGTGAGGGAATTAGCCAATAAAATAGTCTGCATTTAGGCTGCGCAATGTTGCTAAAATGAAGTCAGTAAGGTTTAGGATTCTAGGGAGAGAGATGTCAAACTTGGTTCTCTGTTGTATTTTGTGGTTTAGGATTCTTGAATGTCAAACTAATTCAGTGCTGTCAGTAGTTCTGTCTTTTGGTGAGAATTGAGAGTAATTTCTTGGGGGAGAGGAGGCCAAACTCTGTGATTTTAAATCGGTTCACAGATTTAGTTTTTTTTTTTATTGATATTTTTAATGCAAGTCTGGCTCAAAGTTAAAACTTTCAGGTACAATTTCAGTAGCGCTATGCATTTGGTCTTTGACAACTGAAATCGTTATTGTCAGTCCGGTTGGTCATTCTGGTTACTTATTTTCTGAGTTCGAATTTTGAAATAGTCTCTTATGATTTTTCAGGCCAGCACGATCATTTGATGAAGAGTTTGAAGATGATTTTGATGAGATGATTTGTAACGACCCGTCTGTTGATCAGTTATCTAGGGTTGAACCCCAAAATATACCTAACAAAAATACTACCACTTCTAGAAGCACCCATCCAGTCACTGTATCTAACCTATCAAACACAAGACAGTCAGACGCACCTTCTTTACAATCTTCCAGCGAGAGAGCATATAGTCCTGTAATACCCATGCAGTGTGAATCATCAAAGGTTGATACAGGCTTTATTTGTTGGAATAATATCTTTTTCTGTTTGTGGAAAAAGTATTGTTTGAATTTTGGCAAATCCTTCATCCGTTCTTTTCACATATTAAATGTAACATTACCAGCACAAATACTCCACATACAATTTTGATGCTGAAACGAAGAAATTCTTGACTTAAAGGAAGTATGGCTCTGTTTTTTGGAACCTTGAAATAGACGATAATGGTTTTAAAGCACATATTAAACATACATTATGCAAGAGCTAAATCTGTCTATTGCAGGTCCTTCTTTAGGCCTGAAATGTTATCTTAATTATTATTTAGACATTAATTAACCTATCCAGACCATAATCAACTCTAGATGGCATCGCTAGCCTGCAATCTTTAGTGGATTATGAGCCAATTTACTGCATAACTTTCCTTCACGATTTAACGATTAAATGGATAATCAAGACTATGCTGTTAATAATGATGATCAAGGCTAGTCGAAAATTTCAACACCTTAGTTCTCGGTTCATAGTGGATCAATTTGAATGAAATTTTCAGCAAATTGCCTTTACATTATCTAGTTTTATGCACCCACATTTTCATGTGGACGTATATTGCCGTCGCCCCTATCCCTCCGTCCGTCAGTCCGTCCACAATTGTTTGTGGACACTCTACAGGTCACAATTCTTATCCGATTTTGACAAAACTAGAAATATAGGTTTATCTCCAAAAGATCTTGGTTGCTTCAATATTGGCATGTATCGGACCGAAACTTCATGGATTATGGCCCCTGATTGTATGAAAAATCACGTTTTTAGCTTGTGGACCCTATATAGAGGTCACTATTTTTATCCAGTTTTGTTGAAACTTGAAATGTAAGTTTATAACCCAAAGATCTTGGTTCCTTTCAATATTCGCGCATATCGGAAAGTAACTTCCTGAATTATGGCCGCTGATTGTACGAAAAATTACGTTTTTAGCTTGCCGACCCTATAGCGGTCATAATTTTTATCCGATTTAAAAAAACGTTTGTATATATCACCGTTACACCCTAAGGATGTCTGAGTTCGAATTTCGTAAAAATAGGACCAAAACTGACAGACAAAATAGCCGCCCCTTGTACTCAAATAGCGTAAAAATATGGTATATCAAGATTTGTGGACTCTCTAGAGGTCGCAATTTTCTTCTGATTTTGATGAAACTTGAAATGTAAGTTTATAACCCAAAGATCTCGGTCCCTTTCGATATTCGCACATATCGGACCGTAACCTTCTGAATTATGGCCCCTGATTGTACGGAAAATCGCGTTTTTAGCTTGTGGACCCTATAGAAGTTATAATTTTTATCCGATTTCTAAAACCGTTTGAATATATCACTGTTACACCCTAAGGATGCTTGAATTCGAATTTCGTAAAAATCGGACCAAAACTGACAGACAACATGGCCGCCCCTCGTACTCAAATAGCGTAAAAATAAGGTATATGAATGTTGTGGACCCTCTAGAGGTCACAACTTTCTTCTGATTTTGATGAAACTTGAAATGTAAGTTTATAACCCAAAGATCTTGGTTCCTTTCGATATTCGCGCATATCAGATAATAACTTCCTGAATTATGCCCTCTGATTGTTCTAAAAATTGCATTTTTAGTTTGAGGTCCCTCTAGCTGTCAATTATTATCCGATTTAAAAAAAACGTTCAAATATATCACTGTTACACCGTAATTTGGGTTGAGTTTGAATTTTGTGAAAATTGGGCCGATTTAAAAAAACCATTCAAATATATCACTGTTACACCGTAATTTGGGTTGAGTTTGAATTTTGTGAAAATTGGGCAGCCCCTCGTATGCAAATAGTGTATAGCATCTGGTATATCAAGCTTGTGGACCTTCTAGAGGTCACAGTTTTGACCTGATTTTGATGAGAGTTGAAATACATGTTTATAACCCAAAGATCTTGGTTCCTTTCGATATTCGTGCGTATCGGATCATAAGTTCCTGAATTATGGCCCTGGAATGTACAAAAAATCACATTTTTAGCTTGCCGTCCATGTAGAGGTCACAATTTTTATCCGATTTAAAAAAACATGTGAATATATCATCATTACACTCTAAGGTCTTGGTTCCTTTTGATAATCGCTCCTGATTGTTCGAAAAATCGCATTTTTAGCTTGCGTATTCTCTAGAGGTCACAATTATTTTTTTTGATTTTAAAAACCGTTTAAATATTTCACCATTTCACCATAATGAAGGTTGAATTCAAATTTCGGGAAAATCGAAATGAAACTGCCTGACAAAATGGCCGCTCTTTGTACGCAAATTGTGTAAAAGTATGCAATACGAAGGTTGTGGACCCTCTAGAGGTCACAATTGTTATCCGATTCTGATGAAACTCAAAACATATCTTTATATCCCAAAGATCTCCGTCCGTTTTGATATTTGCGCAGTTCAGACCATAACTTTCTGGATTATGGCCCCTGATTGTACAAAAAATCCTGTTTGTTTTTAGCTTGTTCTCTATCCATCTCTTGCAAAATGTTGGCGTATCCTGCCTGGCAGCCGCTGGTTTTTGTTTTAGATCCCACGTCCACCCGAAACATTAAATCAATCTGAGATGCAAGACCTGGATGAAGATCTGGATGATACAATACCTGGTACACCACCCAGTAAAAAGGTATTACACTAATATGAATCTTTTATTTCACCAACATTGAAAATGCACTGAGTGACAATCAAGTCTGAACACAAGCGGTCGAACAATTGTATTGTGCCTTATAGTTTGTCCGTAACAAAGTTTTGAAGATTATATCACTGTAACTGACGTACATTAGCCAGTTCAACATTACTATTATTAGGCTAGTGTGACAAAATTTTGTCAGCTTATTCGAGACTTAAATATTTCACGCAAGAGCGAGAATTCCGGTTTCTAGCAGATGGTAAATCTCGCATACATCACTCGGCGTTTGTATTAATATGAACACTTCATGCAGACCAACTTTACTATAACTTCGCCAAAAATGACATCTTTCGTCAAAAAACATGGAGGTTACATGTCAGACTCCCAATTAGGTCTTCAACTACCGATAATTTGATAGCCATTGCAACTCAGCAACTGATAATTCTTTAAAAGGTGAGACCATGAGGTTGACGGTCAAGGTCATCTCTCTAAATGACATTCTTCTAATTCTAATAAAAGTCGCGTTTTGAAAACAGCAACGGTGTACAAATTATAGTATGAACCTGATGTATGGTTATCCTTTGAGGAACAAGGGGGTCTCGTCATTTCATTTGAAATGCTAAGTTTTTGGCAAATTTGAATACTCATAGTCATAGAGTATAGACATACTGTGGAAAAAAAATAAATGCCTGACTTCTTGGTGGCGTGGTTAAACATTTCTTCTAACTTTCGTTTGTCAAATCTGATGGACCACACTGAAACAAAATGTCATTTAAAAGTAAAAAATGAATATTTTTCTAATCATACAAACACATCTTTGTCACAATTCAAGTCACAACCAGGCCAGGATATTGTGAATATATTTAAAGGACTGGGTGTTAAATTTAAAGAAAAAATTAGATATCGCATACTTCATTGCCATATGTTTGTCAGGCACAATCTGTGTCATGTCAGGCACAAATTCTGGTGTTACATCCAGGCTTGGTGACAATATTGAAGGCCATTAAAGGGTCCTTAACCTCATATTATCTCCCCTTAGACCACAAATTGTAACTGGCATTCATTTGTTTTTTCTCATTTGCTTTGTTTCATTTTATTTCATTATTCCATTGCGATTTTTTTTACTGGAGAATATCTTATAAACTGTTCAGCATTCCTTTGTTTATGAAACTTTGTAAAAACATCAACCTTTTGTATTAGTTGCGCCTTTTGCTAATTAGAAGTTAATGAGGTTTAATAGTTTTTGTGTTCCATGGAAACAAATGTACAATTTTATTCCAGAGAATATTTCATGAACCATTTAGAGAGATGTTGATGAATACTTGTACACATTTCAACCTATTATGGTAGCTAATTTGTAAATTCCCTGTTAAAGATACTTTCCCAGAAAAGTATTTATCGGGTGAATATGTTTTTAGTCCAAATATATCATCAAATCACAAAGTTTGTACGTGGGAATGTATCTTTAAATAATCTTTGCGATTAGTTTTTGGTATGCAATTATTTTTTCAGAGCACATCTGAGAAACTGTTCAATATATTATTATGAAACTATGAAATTTTGATTTCATTCATAGTTCTAGAACATAAAATATAACTTTTCAGTTGTGCGATATTTTGATAGTGTACCAACTGAGGTGCTTGTTTGTAATTTTTTGTCCACTATAATAATCAAGTTGCATAATTGGGATGTCTGATACTCTTTGCTATATAGTTGTACTTGGTTGATGATTACTAATAACACAGTCTGTCCATGTACCTACCAAAACATACCCAACAGCCTAAATGTTTATTTTTTGTCCCCCGCCTTTCGAAGAAAGCAGGGGACTATTAAAATGGGTTCGTCTGTCTGTCTGTCTGTCTGTCTGTCCGTCTGTCTGTCCGTCACACTTTTTGGGACACAATAACTCTCTTCCTAATTGAGCTAGAATGTTCAAACTTGGTGTATGTGTTTATTAGGTCAATGCCTTGATGGAGTTCGAAGATGAGCATTTTCCGCTTAGGGTAAGCAGAGATAAGCAATTTGATTGGTTGATGCTTTGGGACACGATAACTCTCTTCCTAATTGGGCTAGAATGTTCAAACTTGGTGTATGTGTTGATTAGGTCAATGCCTTGATGGAGTTCGAAGATGAGCATTTTCCGCTTAGGGTAAGCAGAGATAAGCAATTTGATTGGTTGATGCTTTGGGACACGATAACTTTTAATTGAGCTAGAATGTTCAAACTTGGTGTATGTGTTTATTAGGTCAATGCCTTGATGGAGTTCGAAGATGAGCATTTTCCGCTTAGGGTAAGCAGAGATAAGCAATTTGATTGGTTGATACTTTGGGGCACGATAACTCTCTTCCTAATTGAGCTAGAATGTTCAAACTTGGTGTATGTGTTGATTAGGTCAATGCCTTGATGGAGTTCGAAGATGAGCATTTTCCGCTTAGGGTAAGCAGAGATAAGCAATTTGATTGGTTGATGCTTTGGGACACGATAACTTTAGTTCTAATTAAGTGAGATTGATGAAACTTGATGTATAGTTTCATTACAGTAATACCTTGACTAAGTTTGATAATGAGCATTTTCTGCTCAGGGTAAGCAGAGCGATACGCAATTTGATTGGTCGAGACTTTGGAAAACAATAACTCTCCTACTTTGATTGTTAGACTATAAGTAAAGATATACTGTTTGATTGTTCAATACTTTGTAAAAGATAATTTGTGATAAATTTATATGTGTCCTCTAATTATTTTCCTATTTCGGCGGGGGACATCAGCCTCACTGTTGGCTTGTTTATTTTCAGTTCAGATCAATGATTTTTGGTTTATCTCAATCACAAGGTAGTCAGCAATCAAAAAATAAACCATTACAAAATGTACAAGTTTTAGCAGAAGATACTGATGAAGATGACTGATGTACATCATATTTTAATTCATCCTGTAAATTAACAATGGTGGCTGATTTACTTAGAAATATTTAACTCTTTTGATACCACGAGACATAGATATCTGTCTGATGTGCCCAAAAGCCGTTGTCAGCATATCGGCTGTGGATCATTAAATGATTGTAGGTAGAGATATTTTTTTTTATCTTATTGATGTGTTGGAGGATCTCTATGTTTATTTAGAAACAAACTGCATGAAACTGCAGTGGAAGATCTTTATAATCAACTGAGACGATCATTAATTTATTACCAATATACTATAATGTTTTAATAATGCGAATAAATTAACAAGTGCTATATGAGTTTTGATTACATCCTCAAAGATATTTATGAAAGTGAAGTCATTAAGTATAACATCCGATAAAGTGTAACAGCCAAATGAAATATGGTCAACTTAAAAAAATGAAATTCTAATATGGTTGGTAAAAAAAAAATAGACTTGGGCACAGAGTGGAAAATAATTTGGTAGTTAAAGAAAATAGCCAAAACTATATTAATTATTATTAGTCATATCTTTAGAAATGAATGAATAAGATAACGATTTCAAATGCATGTATGTTCTCAGCTCATAATTCAAATTATTGAATTCTAATACTGGCAATTTTCAAGTAAAGGATGAATATAAACACATGCTGTTATTATATTAAAAGTGATGAATGATATTCAAATTATAATCACAACAAAGCTATGATCATGCATAGTTTTGCCTGATTTTACAGTGAAATTAAAGTGTTTTTTTATGTGATTGTTACTATTATTGACAACTTTAATGTAATTTTTTAAAAATATTTATGTTGAGTTTAAATGTAAATATACACTTTCTTTACACAGGTGTTAACTTCTTTATTTTAACCTAACAACTATTTTATCAAAATACTGCTCATAAATATAAGAATAACGTATAGTATACATGTTGATTTAGTAAAACGCTTAAACATGGATTATGCAAGAGCTAAATCTACCTATTGCAGGCTTTCTATGGGCCTGAAATGTTAACTAAATTATTAATTGGACATTAATTAACTTATCCAGATCATAATCAACTCTCGATGCCATTGTTAGCCTGCAATATTTACTGTATTTGAATACATTTTGTGATGGATAATTTAACTTAAAAATGGATAATCGAGACATTGGTTGTTATCATACCAACGTCAGTAATGACGACCGAGACTAGCCTAGAATTCAATGGCTGATATCTCGGTTCAGAGTGAAGCAATTTGACTGAAATTTTCAGCATATTTTGTTTTCATTATCTATTTTTTAAACTATTTTAGCGAGAACTGTCAGTTCTTTACTTAACCTTACCTAATGCCACTTTATAGAAAGTAGGTAGAACTTTAAGAGGGTCTGTGCTAGGTGTGCGATTTGAAACTGGACTTATGACCTAAATCTCTTGAGTCCTAATCTTAGGGTGGACAGAGAAAGTTCAAGGTTTTTCTAAACTAGTTTGCATTTGTTACTGGTAAGGCCTGCATGTCTGAAAAGGAAAGTGTGCTGTGTTTAGATTGATCAAGAAAGCATAGTCATGTGTAAAGAACAGGTTAATAAATATTTTGAGGATTAGAATTCAAAGATGTGTATGTGGAGATGCAGTGAAAATCTCCACTCTTGCAATGGACAGGTGTGAACATAGAAAAAATAATTTAGTTTATGTTACAGGTAGTCTTCAAAAATACAATACAAAACTGCGGAAATGCACTGCTGTTTTTATACACCCACAGTTTCATGTGGACGTATATTGTCGTTGTCCGTCCGTCCACAATTGTTTGTGAACACTCTACAGGCACAATTTTTATCCGATTTCAATGAAACTTGAAATATAGGTTTATCACCCTAAGATCTCGGTTCCTTTCGATATTGGCATGTATCGGACTGTAACCTCATGGATTATGGCCCCTGATTGTATGGTTTTTTTTATCTGATTTGGTTTAAACTTGAAATGTATGTTTATAACCCTCAGATCTCGGTTTGCACATAACGGACCCCATAACTTCTGAATTATGGCCCCTGATTGCACGAAAAATCGCATTTTTAGCTTATGGACCCCATAGAGGTCACAATTTTTATCCGATTGAAAAAAAACCTGTGAATATATCACCTTTGCACCCTAAGATTGGTTGAGTTCAAATTTTGTAAAAATCGGACTGAAACTGACGGACAAAATGGCCGCCCCTCGTTGTGTCAAAATATTGCGTATCAGGATTGTGGACCCTCTGGAGGTCACAATTTTCATCTGATTTTGATGAAACTTGAAATGAAAGTTTATGACCCACAGATCTCTGTTCCTTTCGATATCGGACCATAACTTATTGAATTAGGGCCCCTGATTGTACGGAAAAACGACTTTTTTTTACATGGGACAAATTAAGCAAGAATTTTTTTGTCAGTTTATCTAATGAAATGGTGACCTTGACTGCTGAGTGTGATAAAACATCAATCCTCCAAAAATTACACACAGAATTGATGGTTTATCACAAAGGTCACCTTGTCCTTTATTTTCCTTAAGGCAAGTCAAGCACAAGAATGACAAAAAGACCTTTTAAGTTGCATCATTTTTATACGCCCACATTGAAATGTGGACGTATACTGCCGTCGCCCCTGTCCGTCTGTCGTCCACAATTTCTTGTGAACGCCCTTACTCCAAAAGTTAATATCCGATTGTTTTAATAATTTCTGTTCATTATGTCTAGAGTTATGGCCCTTGTTTCACTTTGTTGAACTTTGTGAACGCTGTTACGCCATATCATCCAATCTTTGTGAAATTTATATGCATTATTTAAATTAGTGAAATGAAGAATCCTATTGAATTTCAGCAATTTCCGTTTATTACTTCTAGAGTTATGGCCCTTGTTTCACTTTGCGAATGCTCTAACCTCTAAAGTTATCTGCCGATCTGTATGAAATTTATATGTGCCTTTTTATACGCCCACATTTTCATGTGGACGTATTATGCCGTCGCCCCTGTTTGTGGACACTCTAGAGGTCACAATTCTTATCCGATTTTGACAAAACTTGAAATATAGGTTTATCTCCAAAAGATCTCGTCTGCTTTCGATATTGGCATATATCGGATCGAAACTTCATGGATTATGGCCCCCGTTTGTACGAAAAATCACGTTTTTAGCTTGTGGACCCTATAGAGGTCACAATTTTTATCCGATTTTGTTGAAACTTGAAATGTAAGTTTATAACCCAAAGATCTCGGTTCCTTTTGATATTCGCGTATATCGGATCGTAACTTCCTGAATTATGGCCCCTGATTGTACGAAAAATCACGTTTTTAGCTTATGGACCCTATAGAGGTCATAATTTTTATCCGATTTAAAAAACTGTATTATTATATCACTGATACACCCTAAGGACGACTGAATTCGAATTTCGTGAAAATTAGCCCCAAATTGACAGACAAAATGGCCGCCGTTCGTTCTCAAATAGCGTAAAAATATGGTATATCAAGGTTGTGGACCCTATAGAGGTCACAATTTTTATCTGATTTTGTTGAAACTTGAAATGTAAGTTTATAACACAAAGATCTCAGTTCCTTTCGATATTAGCGCATATTGAATTGTAATTTCCTGAATTATGGCCCTTGATAGTAGGAAAAATCACTTTCTTGTTAGCTTGTTCTCTATCCATCTCTCGAAAATGTGGGCGTATCCTGCCTGGCAGCCGCTGGTAGTTAGTAAAAAGAACAATCCTATTGAATTTCAGCAATTTCTGTTTATTATGTGTAAAATTATGGCTCGTTTCACTTTATTGAACCTTGTGAACGCCGCAAGTTATCATCCATCTTTGTGAACTTTATATGCATTATTTAAATTAGTGAAACCACGAAGCCCATTGAATTTCAGCAATTTACAATAATTACTTCTAGAGTTATGGCCCTTGTTTCACTTTGTTCAACCTTGTTAATGCTTGGAAAGTTATCATCCGATATGTATGAAATTAATATGCATCATTTAGATTTGTGCAACAGACGTCTATTGAATTTCAGTAATTTCCATCAATAATTTCTAGAGTTATGACCCTTGTTTTACTTTGTGAACCTTGTGAACGTTTGAATGACAAAAGTGATCATCCGTTCTGTATGAAAATTATATGCATTATTTAAATTAGTAAAACGAAAAAGCCTGTCGAATTTTAACAATTTCTGTTTCAGTTTTGTAGAAACTTGTAAACTCTCAAATGACAAAAATTATAATCTGATCTGTATGTAAAGGCCCCCAATTACCTGCAAAGGAATAAATATGCGACAACCCTTGTTGACCGCTCGGACGATTTAGCTGCTGTGGGCGTATGTCTCGTTGCCTGGCAACCTATCTTTTAATGTAACTACAGAGCTGTAGTGTTCTTGAAGCTTTTTTAGTCAACAGTCTCTTCCTTTTGCATTTGGCCAACCTGAAGAAAACTTAGATGTGGTCTTGTCATCTTGTAGTACTATCGGACTTCTTTTCTTGTTGTGTTTGTTTCTTCGTGATCGTAACAAGACAATAGCATCAATGGTTTTATAACTTTATTGCTAAGCTGTAATGGCTTTGAAGGTTCCTCGTTCTCAATAATAATGGCTGCTAGGAATTTCTGAATGAGCTCTGACCCAACTCGCTCTACACCCTAATTTATACCCCCTAATTTCTGCAGGTCTTCGATAACCTTGTCGTTAATTTCCATTCCAAATATGGAATAAACCTCTTTATTTCACACGACTAAAGGAGGAGACATTACCTTATTTGGTCTACCAACCATAGGTCAATTAACAGCCAGAATTTGATGGATATCTTGACAGTGGTTATGAGTTTACCAAAATATCACTGTTTTTTTATGTATAACTATATATTCACTGAGTTTACCAAAATATCACTGTTTTTTATGTATAACTATATATTCACTGTTCATTAAGTAGTGTGATTTGACTCTATAGACAGAGTGAAGCAACAATTTTGCAAAGAACCAAAATTGTCTCGAGGACCAAAGTGTTACAATCTCCCGAACTACCCACCACCAGCAAAGTCGTCTATGGTAAAATCATTGTTCACAATTCCCACAGAGCAAGATTTAAAAAATCTATTATGAAGTCTATAACTAAGCTTTAAAAGTAAATCAGGTTGCCAGGCAACGGAACATACAGATTATAAATCTGAAGCAAAATCTTTATTACTTACACTTTGGCAAGATTCTAAAAATCCTCAAGGCATAGGGGCAACAACTCGATATTTTCTATGTAAGCATTTCCACTCTCAAGAAAAGGCGTATAAAGATGTGGGCATATCCTGCCTGACAGCCGCTGTCTTTTTTTCTTTAATGTAGTATGCGCATGTTCATGTTCTGGTGTACAAGCACAGGTTCTCTTTCACTTTAGCAGTGGACACACTAGCCGAATCGTTCCGCGTCGTAATTCGCTTAGTGTGTCCGAATCAAACAGGTTTGATATATTCAGCCGAATTATATTCGCCTGGTGTGTCCGCTTCGCCGAAGCATGCGGCCGAATGTAGAATTCATTAGCCAATTACCACTCATATCGAGAAGTCACGTGATAGTTTGAAGACATAATTGCCGCCATGTTTAATCATGTGACGTGAAAGGTGATGCGAAATGACATGAATGAAATGAAATGGGGTTTAACGTCCTACTGTTCTGCTCCTAAACTGGGCTTATGAAGACGGGCATACACCATACAGTGTGCTATGAGGGAAATTTTGCCCGGGCAGCGGCACTACGGCCTACTCTTATATCGAATTCCAACTGCCAAGGGATCTTTTACGTGCACACCAATGTGTACACGGGACCTCGGTTTTTCGTACCAACGACTAGACAGCTGTCCTTGTCAGGCCCTCCGTCCTGCATCACTGACAAGGGGAAAGCACGCTGGAAAATCTGGACAAACTTACGCCAATGCAGGGATCGAACACCCGACCTCTAGGCTAGCGAGCCAGCTTCTTAGCCACATAGCCATGTGATCCCCCGAAAAGGTGATGCATTCGGCTAGTGTGTCCACCATTCGGCCGAATAAAATTCGGCGCCGATTGATTCGGCTAATGTGTCCACTGCTTAAGTGAATCAATCAGTCTTGTTTCTGCAAATGGCAGACCGAATGTCAACAATGTCGGGCTCCTTGCTATAAAAGAGAAATCCTCATTTACGTGTTATTTCCCAATTGTTTCAGCTTGGAAAGCAGGCCTAACTGGATGTTATCAAAGAAACTTGTTAGAAATTAGTTTGCCTCTTTGTACAAGCTAAACATAGAACACTCAAAATTCTTGAAAAATGTTGAAAATCAATAGAAAAGGCTTCTTCATTTCAATAAGACAGGCAACCAATATAAATTATTGTATCTGCTATTGTGAATGACAAATTGACAGACAGACCAGGGCTTATAAAAAATCATGCACCCGGGTACACTTGTACCATGGGTGCCCCCTCCCTTTATCACCGTTCCTGAGAATGCATACAATTTCAAATCTAATTATTTTGTGGAATTTAGTATTCTAGAATCTCTACAGCTCATGAAGATACAAAGCCAACAGACTACATGTAGGTACCATGATATATAGTCTATCCACTATTGATATTAGGCAATCAGTCTTTATTACAGGAAACCCTGGGTAAGAAACAATATTATTTTTGACAGTATCAAAATCAGATTTATTTAAGTTTCTTCTTTTGTACATTATGTTAATTGAATATTTCTATTTAAATGTACAGTAACAACCCAAGGACACAAAAAAAACCAACCTCATAATCTGATAATAATCACTCTATTATAAATCCCTTGTTAAAGATGATCGGGAAATGACGGATGATTCTTCAACTTAAAACAATCTTTATCACCTACATAAATTATAATAAATATTTGGCTTGTTCTTTATATGGATGTGCTGGTTACTCAAGACCAAACTCATCCTACAGCAATTGTACTCATCTCCTTTGTGAAACTGTGTAAAAACATGTGACAGTTTTTGCAAAATTCCAGCTGATAATATTTGTATCCTTTAGTTTTATTTACTCAATATTATGGGGATACATTAATACTGATAAATTTGTATAAATATATCTCCATCATAAATAAGGTTTAATAATATTACTCATTGAGCAAATCAATAAAAATATTTATAATTTAAATCTTTCTTCCAACTTATCACACAGCACTCACTGAATAAAATGAATGATATGATGTAAATTAATTATATGTATTATATATCATGCAGAATTATTTATATCAATAATATTTCATAAGCAATCTTTGCAGCTACCACAGGATATATGCTCACATATCCAATATATTGAAAGACGAGTTTAGGCCCCCACTCTATTTGTGCCCTGTTACAATGTCTCTTATAATTACCGGTACTACAGAGTCTTGTAGCCATTCATTGTGCCCCGGGTTTTTTCACAACTATGGCATCCCTACTAAATTTAGTTTTACAATCAAGTAGAAAATTGCTTTGTGACATTACACTATAGTTTTCAAGGCTCAGAGTTGTTATTAATCAGTAATAAAATACATTCATGTCAACAATAAATAACAAATCTACAGGGGATCAACTTCTCATTCAACTTTCGACCTGCATTCAATTACACCAGTCACGACCTTGTCCCTGAATTACCATAATGTAGTAGCCATGAAATGTAAAAAGATAGGTTGCCAGGCAACGAAACATACGCCCACAGCAGCTAAATCGTCCGGGCAGTCAACAAGAATTGTCACATATTTTTACTTTTTCGGTAATGAAACATTTATAATACATTAAAATCTGATTAAGAGTAACAACTCATTAAGTAATTATCAGAAAACCATTAGAATTGGTTTGGTTTTTATAAAGTTTTGCCCCATGCTAACGTTTAGTATAGGAAACTTTTAACATCATGGATTTAGCTGTTCAAGTCATAAAAATTCATTGCAAATCAATATACTTGTTTGTCTCAAGACCTTAAACTCTGTGTATGAATCTGAAGTCAATCGGATGATAACTTTAGCTTCTAGAGGGTCACAATGTTTTTAAAAGTGATCAAGGGCCATAACTTTGGCAGTTATTATCGGAAATTGTTGAAAATCAATATGATTCTTCGTCTCATGACCTCAAACACTCTGTATCAATTAAAAGTCAATCGGATATTAACTCTGACCTCTAGAGCGTCCACAAGATTTTTTGAAGCGATCAAGGGCCATAACTCTGGCAGTAATTATCGGAAATTGCTGCAAATCAATAGGCTTCTTCGTCTCATGACCTTAAACACTGTGTATAAATTTGAAGTCAATCGGATATTAACTTGAGCCTCTAGACGGACGGACGGGGGCGACGACAATATACGACCACATTTCAATGTGGGCGTATAAAAATAATGGTGCTCTTGTATTGTTTTAAATAGAAATTGTATTTGCATTACTTTTCAGACTGCATATTTTCAATATTATACAGGTATATCTTCATAGGTAAAGTTTTTTTAAAAACATTAATTACTCTCACTTAGTCATCTAACACAACTGTTTTATACATATGTAAAGAATAACAATATGCTTGTGGTAAGAATATTATAACTTGATTACATATGTTATAATCGATATATTTAACTTGGTTCTTAAAAAGCACTATAATAAGTATTAATTATTAGAATGTGTCTCATTAATAAAACAGTCTAGTTGTACCAGCCAAAACTCTAAATCTTACCCAATCTGATTAAAATACAGATCTATATTTTGTTTCGTTTTTTTTTTTATACTTTCAATGGCCTACACTACATGGAGATCTGACTGGTTGTAGTGGGAGGTCGTGTCAGGTTATACAAGTCGCTTTTGATCCTATGTTAGACATATTAACCAATCAGCGTTGATGTTTCTAGTGGGTCACGGTTCTGTGCTCCTTGCACCAAAAATTTGCCGTAACAGACCATTTCATTAGCTAATCCCTCGCATCATCCAGAACGTGGATTATATAACACCTCTTCCAGATCCTAGTGTAGTAAAACGAAATTTTGAACTATAAAAAACGGAACAAAATAGGATCTGTGTTATAATCAGATCGAATCCTACCCAAGTGTACAGTGTATACTCTTCATAAGGCTAATTCAGAATCTGTTTACTGTGATAGGATTCACAATTTATTGTATTGCAATACAACTCATATACTATGGTAATTTTGAAATACAACTCCTACATAAGGTGATAAAAGTGATTTTATTCAATCACGTTATAATCTTCATAAATAATGAATTCTGTCTCTTGAGGCAGTTGACACTCACAGATTAATTTCTGAGTCGCTTTTCTAAATTCATAGATACAGGGCAGTGATGAAGCTTATTAACAGTAATTTAAGACTTACAAAACATAAAATCATTAAAAGCAAACTAATAAAAGAAAACATTTTGATACAGTTCTTAAAATAAATCAAAAGCCAATTTATATATGAATTTTATTTGAAATGAAATGTGAAACCCAATAAATAGAATTTAAAATATGATTGTGAGATCATTGAATGTAAAATAGTGTGGTATCTGTGTTCTCAAGATACAAAAATATAACTTTAAATACATGTAATACCTTGTTTAGACTTTGATGCTTTATAGTATCATATTTTATCACCAGAAATTGTATGCTGTATTAATTAGGAATACTGGTTCTACTCATATTAATATGTATAATTTGATGTACATGTCACAGTTTTAGAACTCCAGAATCTGAAGACCGTGAATGATAACCCTATGGATGTCCAGGACAAATTTTATAAAACCCATAAAAGTCTGAACAATTGTACAGTTTATATTATAAAACAAGAAATAAATGGAAGTAAGAAACTGCTACACTAAATACAAACTATTAACACATGCATTAATATCAAAACTCATTTATGGATTGATAACTTTAGCCTCTAGATTTTTCAAGTGGACCAATGGTGAAAATGAACATGCTTCTTCGCCTCGTGAACATAAACACTGTGTAATTTTAAGTCTTTCGGATGATAATATTAGCCTATAGAGTACAGCTCTAGGAGCAGAGAACTTCCACTAAGGAACCAAATGTCCCGATAGTTTCAATTGAAAAAGACACATACTTGGTGCATGACTTTATCTCCATTTAAGACATTTAAGCCTTACCAACCAAGTATATTCAAATTATACCTTAATTAGTAATTTAGTGAGCTAAATAAAGACAACAATCAACTTTTAAATTCCACACAAAATGTATAAATAAAGCTATTGATTAAAAATTAACAAATATGTTAACTGGGCAAAGGTAGTTTTAGGTAGCAATTACAAATGGGTTTTTTTCCCCCTGGTAATTAGCCTTGTCAATACTGCACTTATTAAAAAAATCATAAATTGATGAAAGCACTATTTTTGCAGTTTCATTTATTAAAAATAAATTAAGGATCATATAAAAGACAAAACATCATCTCAAGTAATAATCACTTATGTTTTATAAAACTTATATGTACAATTTTTGATGAAAAATGAGTTTTGTAACATTAATATATAACAATCAGATCTATATGACCAATTAATTTGTACAATTCTGAACCTCCCGTATTCTTTGTAACATGGAATGCCATTGGTCAACAAAAATTAATGTTACTATAGTAACCATCTATCATAACTCATAAACCACTCAAACTATCTAGGCACACACTCTATGTAACTATTCTATCATACATAACACATTACATCATATTACAGTTGCTAGGTATCGGGTAAATTTGTTACCCTGGCGACCACCACTGTAATATCATCTGGTTTTCCACCTGAAATTGAAATAAATCAGATTATTTTAAGCTCCAATCTAGCAACTGAATATGCTATCAACCAGTGGCTGCCAGGCAGGATACGCCCACATTTTGCAAGAGATGGATAGAGAACAAGCTAAACAACAAGTGATTTTTTGAACAATCAAGGGCCATAATTCCGGAGGTTATGATCCGATATGCACGAATATCGACAGGAACCAAGATCTTTGGGTTATAAAGATATATTTTAAGTTTCATCAAAATTGTGACTTCTAGAGAGTCCACAATCTTGATATACCATATATTTACACTATTGCATACGAGGTGTGGCCATTTTATCCGGCAGTTTTGGTCCGTTTTCACGAAATTTGAACTCAACCATCATTAGGTTGTAACGGTGATATATACTAAAACGTTTTTTTAAATAGGAATAAAAAATTGTGACCTCCATAGGGTCTACAGTAGTACAAGCTAAAAAACATGATTTTTCGTACAATCAGGGGCCATATTTCAGGAAGTTACGGTCCGATATGGGCGAATATCAAAAGGAACCAAGATCTTTGGGTTTTAAACATACATTTCAAATTTCAACTAAATCGGATAAAAATTGTGACCTCGGGCTATAATCCATGAAGTTACGGTCTGATACATGCCAATATCGAAAGGAACCGAGATCTTCAGGAGATAAACCTATATTTTAAGTTTCGTTGAAATCGCATAAAAATTGTGACCTGTAGAGTTGTCCACAAACAATTGTGGACGGACGGACAGTTGCGATCGACGACAATATACGTCCACATTACACTGCATTGTAATCTCAGCTACTTTCTATCACAACTGTACGTGTTGTTCTGATTATTCAATCATACCCTACCCCAAAACCCAACCGACTCCTAACATACACTGGGCACTAAAATTTGCATAATTCATCACAAAATGCATATCTATATTTTTGACTTGAGTGAAGATGTTGCAATGCTCTCAATGAAACTGGTGTTAACTGTTTCTAATAAACCCTAGCTTTACATGTAGGTAATATCACTTTTGTATGGTCATTTTATGTGCACTTTAAAAATTTTGTGTTACCTGTTAATTCTATACCAGCATCTATAGCTGATATTGCAAATGGAGACAGATAATCTGGATCAAATGATAATTGATAGGCTTTCTGAGCTATACTACTAGCTGTAGTTTGTATAGCTTCTTCTTTAGGTATATTTAAATCCTAAAATATAACACATTTATTACTGTATTGTAAACAAATATAAATTACTTACAGCACATTTATTATTGTAAACAAAAATGAATTACAAACAGCACAATGTTATTTCTGTGCATTTACACACCTTATTTCAATGTCAAAATCTTATTTATTGCACTCCCCTATTATAGAACTAAAGTTCTATGTATACTTGTTCTTTGATAAGTAGATAGATTATATCATGTATTATATCAAAGTATACAAAAATATCTTTAATAATACAGATTTAGACACCTAAGCCAAGCTTTATATCATAAATCCCATATCATATATTTAATACCGTACTATTTAAAGGGCCAAGTCATAGATATCTTTCGATCTATTCTATGTTGTGGAGATCAGAGAAACAATATATTTATGCGGTATTACTGTGGTAATCTTAGATAAACAGTAGAGCCAAAACTGCCTTTCAACTGATCAATGAAGACAATTAAGTCACAACTATAATGGTAAGTAAGCTGAAAATCCAAACCAAACAACTTTTTTGTTATGTCTAAAATCTAATCAAAAACATGCAATTTACTTATTAGTAAGGGGGTGACTTCCCGGTGAGACAAGACATTAAATTTATAAACACATCAGATATCTTTAATTCTAGCTCTTAAACATTCTTATTAAATAACATTGACAGGTACATGTAGGGTATCAAGTACATGTCCTTGGGCTATGTTCTAAAGGTGACCTATACTCTGTTGTTAAGCTACCAGATCAATCTCATTTATTGCCAACTCAGCTCTAATTCTGCTTATAATATGATTTGATATAAAAAAAATAGGTTGCCACACAGCAGTTAAGTTGTCCAGGGGAGTTAACAAGGGAAATCGTTGAAAATTGATAGGCTTATTCGTCTCATTACCTTAAAGGCTGTATTAAATATAAAGTCAATCAGATATTAACTTTAGCCTCTAAAGCCTCCATCAGAATTTTCTAAAAGTGACCAAGGGCCATAACTAGGGCAGTAATTAACAGAAATCGTTGAAAATCACTGTGTATAAATTTAAAGTCAATCGGATATTAACTTTAGCATCTAGTGGATTATTTGCCATCTTGGATGCCATCTTGAGTTTCTCACCCGCCAAATTCTGTAAGAGGACACCCAGGGCTACCAAAATCAATCATATAAAACTTTGTATACAATTTCCAGGTTCAGCCAGAAGTCTGCCGGACTAACAGCTTGTAATGTACACTCAAAGCCATTAAAAACGCAAAGCCTAATTTGTGAAATATTTCTGGTAAACGTTTTCTTGGGCTTTCCTATATTATGGCACATAGGTGAAACTTATGATGGGTCTCTTTTAGTGAGACATTTGTGCCAGTCCATGCCAAGGCGACTTCAGGCATGTGTAAGAGTTCAGGGTGGACATACCCAATATTGACTTCAGCTGACCCCTGCTTTGTTTCATGGTTCAGGGTTTTGTGCATTTGTAGTGAATTCTTTCATGAAATTATCAACAGATGCTTGTTATCTTGATTTTGTCAATTAGTTGTTGCAGTAAATAAACTTTGAATTTGGCATTGTGTTTTTATGGCTTTGAGTGAATAATGTTTTTTGATCTGAACAATGGGCTGTTGATATTTGTTTATACATACACATGTAATACTTACCTTTAATTTAGAAACATATTCTACTAACATCATATCTGTCATATTATCAAATAAACCATCAGTACCTAATAATATTATATCTCCTTCTTCTACAGCATGGGAATTACTCTCAGCCATATCAGGACTAAAAAGAAAATCAAATAAATTCTATATTTACTTTCTGAGTATTAAAAGCAGGTAGGATATACATGGAATGAATGAACCCACCTGGTTAATGAAGATGGGCATACGCATGGGGTTTAACTTCTTACTGTTCTGCTCTGAACTGGGCTAATGAAGACAACATATGCCATACAGTGTGCTACATGTATAAGGGAAATTTTGCCTGTACAGCTCCACTACGGCCTACTCTTATATCGAATTCCAACTGTCAAGGGATCTCTTACGTGCACGCCAATGGGGAACCACGTAACATTTTTAACAAGGGACTCAACAAACGAGGCTAGACATATTCCACAAGTCAAACAGTGACCCATATTCTTATCTGGAGAGCACACACAGTAAGTACTATCGGTGTACACTGGAATAGCCAGAAGCTACAGATTGCCATTTGATTGAGACTGATTAGAAATTACAGTAAAACAGAAACGAATGAATGTATATCAGTTTATATATTATATTATTATATGTGTTGCGACCCATTTGTGTCAATTTCTAGGTCCCAAGTATTAGCAATTTATTTAACTCCTTTAATATTCTTTCATTTTTGGTGTCCTCTACATTGTCTTGTTTTAATTTTATCTTAATGTTGGTTAACTTTCTATCATCTGCTAAAACAAACGATTCTGTCCATAGAACTGTACTTGTAATGTTGAATTGAAAGCATAATTTGGCCACAAGATACAAATGTAATACGAATAGTGTGGATGTCTACACGATAATAAATGAACAAATCACCCTGGAATGGAGTACTAACCTGAATATACGAGTACATGTATAAAGGAGAGACTACTTTACAATCAATGACGGGGGTTGGAATGACCAAGTCTGTCACCCCTGGCTTGCGGTTTCCCTGGTGTGAGCGTACAATGTATGTGGATTGGAGATAGGGCCAGGGGCACCTTCTCAACCTCGTGGGTTTACTACTTTACAATCAATGACCTGGGAAAGGCGGGGGGATGTCCAAGTGGTCTAGAGTGTCGCGCTTCTACCTCTAGCTGGTCAGTCACCTCTGGCTTGCGGTTTCCCTGGTGTGAGCGTACAATGTATGTGGATTGGAGATAGGGGCGCCTTCTCAACCTCATGGGTTTACTCTAGGTACTCTGGTTTCCTCCCACAGGAAAGACACTGGAAATGTGCCAACACAATATAAATGAAAATAAGACAACTGCGCCAAGATAATAAAAATGAAAATAAGACAACTTGTCTGCGATATCACCTTCGGTGGAATTGGACGTTAAACATTAAGAACAACAAAACAACAACAATCAATGACTGATCATACTGGTGTCAAATTAGATGCTCTACATTTCTTTGTAACTTTACGCCAATGACATTTTTCATTGCAGATCGAATCAAGAACATAATAAATAAACAGCCAATATTGATTCTATCTAATTTGACCAAGTAAGACTTGAGATTAAAGTCATTACAAACACAGCGTGACAAGTGGTATCAGTTCTTTTAGCAGACACACCAGGTAATACTTTATAATCAGCTTTTCCTACTTGGCAAAATGACCAGAACTAAACCTTTGCTAACTTATCAAAAAGTTGATTTCTAATTCTGTATTCTAGACAATACAACACTATCCATAGAGAAACTAAAGATTAGGCAGATTGCCTAGTAGGAGGTCATTTCTTTCTTCAATAACAATTCTAAGCTGTATGTGTTTGACAAACATAATTTAATTTATTCAATTATACAGTGTTAACAAAATCGAGGCAATACCTGCTCTGTGGTGCTTTACAAAGCTTATAGAGATGAATTGATTAAAACAGAGTTTTACATATTGCACATAGTAACATGAATCTACAGGAACAGTTTATAGTAGTAATATAGTAATAATAACCATGTTGATTTCTTTGTCTTAAAAGATTAAACCATTCAAAATTTCAATTCCTTGATCTAACCAAAAATACAAAACAAGTTCAATATCTATTCTACTACTATTCATTAATTCAAGATAATACTTAATAACAATAATTTGTTGAACTTGTATAGCGCCAAAATCCAGCTTGTAAAGCTTCTCTGTTTCACTTGCACAAAAAAAGATATGATTATGAGTACACAATGTAAAACAATATAGATAGAAAATCATACAAGAATAAAATAAAACTATTTGGTAAAACGAGATAATAGGATTTTAAAAAAAATAAAATAGCAGGGTACAGATACCGATAAAAAATAGATAGAAAATCATAACAAATTAAAATTAAACTATTTGAGAAAACAAATAAACAGTAGTGTATAGGTAAAATATAAAATATTAAAATAATTGGTAAATGTAAAACTAAAGAGATAATTGCGTGAAGAGGGGGGGGGGGGAGAGAGAGAGAGAGAAATGGGGTTCAACGCCCACTCAACACAAATTAGGTCATTTCAGGACTAACACAAGCTTCAATTTTAATTCAATAATTCGCTTGCGCATAGGGTTCTTTAGCAGTAGGAGGAAACCGGAGGACCCGGAGAAAACCCATGAGGTTGGACAGACGACCTTACTCCTTGTCACGTACAACCTGGGAATCGAAACCAATTCAGTTGACTCAATGACAGACCTCATGATATAGCACACACAGGCTAACCATTCGGCCATCCAAGCCCCCCATTACGTGAAGGCTTTTTGGAACAATTCTATTTTTAGAATCTTTTAAAAACGTCAAAACTTGAACTGGTCCTTGTTTTAAAGGATATATCGTTCCCAAGTTGAGCGAGGAGAGTATTACTTTTTAGCATCTCAAGGAGGTGAAGATTTGAAGAATGAAGTTGGTGTAAGGGTTTACAATGGTTAAGAAGATCTTTAAGATATACAGGCGATTCAGGACAGTTTATTGACAGATATGCAAGACACAAAATTTTGAAATCGATGCAAAAAGAAACAGGAAGCCAGTGAAGTTGTTTGAGACAGGGATGGTGGGTGAACGATAGGTGTTAGTGAAAAGATACGGGCAGCTTTATTCTGAATGAGTTTGAGGGGGTATAAGCTTCTTGCGGGAAGTCCAACAAAGCAATGAGTTACAATAATCGAGTCTGGATGTAATAAAGGAGTTGACAAGTACACATGTAGTTTACAGGTTTCAAAATTGATACAAGGACGGATTCCACAATTCCACTGATGTTGTACAGATGAAAATTGCAAGATTTACAAATAGATGAGATATGGGATTTCATGTCCAGTGAAGAGTCGAAATTTACACCAAGATTTCGTACAGACGTTGACCATGGGATATTGGCATCTCCAATTTTCACAGAATTATGGGCTAACTTAAGATTTGTATTACATTTAGGTTTCAAAAGTTGTATCACTTCAGTTTTATCATTGTTCAATTTTAAAAGATTTAGTTTCATCTAGGATATATTTGTGTATCATCGGCGTAAAGTTGGTAGTCAATTTTGTGTTTTCTTATGATGTCTCCTAAAGGAGAGGTGTATGCTGTGAACAAGAGTGGTCCCAGGACCGAACCTTGCGGCACATATTTCAGCCTTTGTGGAGGAGATTTACTGTTATGGATATTTACTACTTGCTCCTGACAATCCAGATAACTGGCGAGCCATGATAGTGCACTGTCTTCGATCCCAAAACGATGTTTTAATCGGAATAACAATGTGGAAGTGTCTGTGTTTCGAAAGCGGCACTAAGGTTAAGCATAACAGAAAACACAGTCCCAGTTGTTCATCCGACTGATGATGTCAGTATGGACTCAAACAAGGGCAGTCTCAGTGCTGTGACTCTTCTTGTTGGCAGACTGAAATGGCTAATCTAAATTGTTCTGTGCAATATGATCCTTGAATCTGTAAGCTACAACCTTTTCTATGATTTTAGATAAAAATGACAGATTAGAGACTGGGCGGTAGTTTTGAAATATGTCTGGGTCTAAATTCGTCTTTTTTAGTAATGGTAACACAAGGGCACTTTTCAGTGATTGACACACCTTTCCAGATTTCAATGAACTATTTACAATGGAGGATATAATTGGAGAAATCGACAATGAACATTTTAATAACCATGTAGGAAGTGGGTCAAGGTCACAGGATTTATTTGCAGATTTTACAGTAATTTTGGAAATTTCAGTGTCTGATGTTGGCTCAAACTCCGGTCTTGTGTATAATTCACTGTCATGGGGAGTTGCTGTGCCAGCTGAAATCTAATATTAGCTACCTGTTCACAAAAGAAGGACGAAAATTGTTTTGCTAGAGCTGAAACGTCATTATCTGAGGGTAGGAGACACTTTTCATTTGATTTGGAAATACTGTTAGTTATTTTAAAGATAGGTTCCCAGAAAAGTATTTATCAGGTGGTTATTTCCAATGAAAGTATGGCAATTTTGGTATATATTGAAAGTAGAGATATCCAATCTTACTAGAAAAATACTGGATTCCCCGAAAAACACTCATGGAGCTTATACAGGACAAAAATGTCAGGGTTCCCCTAATCGACAGCCAGACGATTAGGAATATCTGCACGCGTCTCGACGTCAAAGGTTGCATGCGGAGATTGAGCGCTTGATGTACATGTTGATAAACTTTATGAAGAGTTAGACGTGCAACACTTTCTGACATAAAAATCACCAAAAAAGACGCGGGCAGTGGATAATCCGAGAATTTAATTAGGTTTCGATATTTGTAATAAATAGTCAGCGATTAAAGACAACATCGTCTTGTGTATGCAATGAATTCTCCTCTGACTTCGCACCCGTAAGTCACGTGAAACAAACATGACCTCTTTTGATCGATTTTTTATAGCCGGGTATTCCCTGACAATTGCAATGTTTTGAGAAGGATTTGAAGCAAAATTATGATGAATTAGTTTGAATATGTTTTTAGTCCAAATATATCATCAAATCACCCAGTTTGTACCCGGGAATGTATCTTTAAAATAACGTACAAATATAATAATATTAGTTTATTACATAAGCTATACATATTCCAGACAGACATCAATCATTATGATAATATTAATATATGTTAGCCTTGGGCAATCAGATACATGTATACTGATCATGTACCAGAGTAAACAAAACACTAAATCTGAAAATTTAATACTCCTTTAAGGCTTTATTTTTTATCATTAACATGTGTCAGTCCTTGTGATTTATTTATTCCTTTTGAAAGGGGATCCCATCAAATAAACCTTTTTTTTTAGTTTTGAATCAGGGTTCACGATCTTAACCACCTTTACCAAACTAACGACATGCAGAAAGATAGGTTGCCAGGCAACGAAACATACGCCCACAGCAGCTAAATCGTCTGGGCAGTCAACAAGGGTTGTCGCATATTTTTACTTTTTTCAGTAATGAAACATTTATAATACACTAAAATCTGATTAAGAGCAACAACTCACGAAGTAATTATCAGAAAACTATTAGAATTTGTTTGGTTTTTATAAAGTTCTTCCCCATGCTAACGTTTTGTATGCAAAGCTTTTAATATCATGGATTTAACTGTTCAAGTCATAAAAATTCATTGAAAATCCATATACTTGATCTTAATTTCTGTGTATCAATCTGAAGTCAATCGGATGATAACTTTAGCCTCTAGAGCGTCACAAGATTTTGCAAAGTGATCAAGGGCCATAACTTTGGCAGTAATTATCGGAAATCGGTGAAAATCAATAGGAATCTCATGACCTCAAACACTGTGTATAAATTTAAACTCAATGGGATATTAACTTTTGACTCTAGAGCATCCACAAGATTTTTTGAAGTGATCAAGGGCCATATCTCTGGCAGTAATTATCGGAAATCGCTGAAAATCAATAGGCTTCTACGTCTCATGACCTTAAACACTTGTGTATAAATTGAAAGTCAATCAGATATTAACTTTGGCCTCTAGAGCGTCCACAAGATTTTTCAAAGTGATCAAGGGCCATAACTCTGGCATCAAATATTGAAAATCGCTGAAAATCAATAGGCTTCTTCGTCTCATGACCATAAACACTGTGTATAAATTTCAAGTCAATCGAATATTAACTCTGGCTTCTAGAGCATCCACAAGATTTTTTGAAGTGATCAAGGGCCATAACTCGAGCAATAATTATCAGAAATCGCAGAAAACCAACAGGCTTCATCATCTCATGACCTTAAACACTGTGTATAAATTTAATGTCAATCAGATATTAACTTTAGCCTCTAGAGAATCCACAAGATTTTTTGAAGTGATCAAGGGCCATAACTCTGGCAGTAATTATAGGAAATTGTTGAAAATCAATAGGTTTCTTCATCTCATGACCTTAAACATTGTGTATAAATTTAAAGTCAATCGGATATTAATTTTGGCCTTTAGAGCATCCACAAGATTTTTTGAATTGATCAAGGGCCATAACTCTGGCAGTAATTATCGGAAATCGCTGAAAATCAATAGACTTCTTCGTCTTATGACCTTAAACACTGTGTATAAATTTAAAGTCAATCGGATATTAACTTTGGCCTTTAGAGCGTCCACAAGATTTTTTGAAGTTATCAAGGGCCATAACTCTGGCAGTAATTATCTGAAATCGTTGAAAATCAATAGGCTTCTTCGTCTCATGACCTCAAACACTGTGTATAAATTTAAGGTCAATTGGATATTAACTTTGGCCTCTAGAGCGTCCACAAGATTTTTCAAAGTGATCAAGGGCCGTAACTCTGGCAGTAATTATCGGAAATCGCTGAAAATCAATAGGCTTCTTCGTCTCAAGACCTTAAACACTGTGTATAAATTTAAAGTCAATCAGATATTAACTTTAGCCTCTAGAGCGTCCACAAGCAAATGTGGACGCCGGACCGCCGGACAGGGTTACGACAATATACGACCACATTTCAATGTGGGCGTATAAAAACATATTTAATTGCAGTGCCAAATCTACCAAAATGCATGCTCTAAATCAAATGTGATGAGAAAACAGTTATAATACACAGTGAGAAGAAAATCTAAATGTTGTGGCATTCCATTCCCTAAATAAAATATCTTGTGGGCTATGAGTATGAAGTATATATGAATGGTGAACCCTAATCCATTTTAAATCTATAAATCCTAAGATTACAACCCTAACTTAGCAATAGATGAAGTGTGTTGTATTGCTAATTATGACAAATTATGACTAGACAGCTGTCCTTGTCAGGCCCTCCGTCCTGCACCACTGACAAGGGGAAACCACGCTGGAAAATCTTGATGAACTTTCCCGGCCAACACCAGGAGCGAAACCGAGACCTCCAGACTAGCGAGCCAGATTCTTACCCACTTAACCACCATGGATCTCCTGTTAAAAATAAGGTGTTCTGGTTGTACTATCATTCATAACCTAATTAATCTTGAGAAACATATCTTTAATGTGACAATACTGAAAAGATACGCTGCATTTTTAGCACTAATTAAAATTATGGCTTACAGTCTGCTGCACCAAGTACCAGTGCCCTACTGACTGAAGAGTGATTAACCAAATTCCATTTTGCACTCATCATGATCACTGTTCAACACATTATAACTGTAGGTAAATTACACACATGGAATTAATCAAATCATCCTTCCACAATAAATATCTGAACAACAGTTCCAATGTTAACATCACATAACACATGTTTTGCAGACTAACTAAAAATACACAAACATTTCAGACCATTCATTATACAGTTGTTAACACCATGTGCTTCTTCTTTTGGTTTAAATTTCGGAAAGTTGCGAACATGACCCCCTCTAAAATATATGTTATACATGCAGTATATGGCCTTAAGCTAACAAATCCAAAATTATACCTCCCTAGGTCGAAATTACAGAACTGAAACGGATCATAAATTCAGTAATTTTTTTCAGGTTTTTGGGTGCTTTAAACTCACATTTCTAATAGGAGTAGAACGCTCTAACTTTGTAATCTAAGACAACTTTTGGTGTAGATTACAAATTTAGCATCACACACAATGTGCGATTCACACAGTTCGTGCCACCAGGTGACAAAATGTGGAACAAATGAACTATTCACTGGCAAAGTCACTACTGTATACAAAACCTCCCAAATTGGCATAGTTAATGTCAGTTTGTCTTTTATCAATTTACAAACGTACAAAAAAGTCCATTTTCACTTTCAATTTTGGTTATGTGGGACAAAGGTTAAAATTCTGAAAAAGTTTGATAATGAAACTTCAATTACCCTACTATAACATACAAGAAAGTTGAAGTACAGTAATGTTGTTACACTATCACCAAACACCTGAAAAACACAGGCCGCAATCCTTAACGCATGGTCTTGAAACTTGCATACTTATTCCTTATACCCTAAGGATGTTTTCTATTGTTTTTGGTGCATGCCCAACCCTCAGGGTCAGAGCCACACCCATTTTTCTTTGTGTGTCTGTGTGTATTTGCCAACAGACTGCAATTCTTAATGGAACGTCTTGAAAACTTTTCATATATATATATTCCTAGAATGATTGTTATTATTTTTGGTGCATACCCGACCCCCAGGGGCACAGCAACAACAGATTTTTGTGTTATCATCCACAGACTGCAATTCCAAACTTCCAAAGGACGGCAACTATTGATTTTGGTGCATGCCCGACCCCTGTCAAGTTCCAAGATGATCCATTCAGAATTGCGTCCCCTAGGCGATAAACATAAAAAAAAGTTTGTTGCTGTGCGCCAGGGGGTCAGGCATGCACCAAAAATAATAGCTGTCATCCTGAAGGTACAAGAAATACATGTAAGTCAGCGGTGCACAATTCCCATCGCCCGACACAGGTTAATTTTTGTGTTGGACAGCTGAAATTTTGCATTCCATTCACCTGCGGACAGGTCGATTTTCTCTGACAGAAATTCTTTGAAATTGAACAATACTTTGTGATTATTTAAAGCATTTTAGTTCCAGTAAGCGCAATAATAATAGCCGAATAGATTCTATTCAGGCACAATAACTTACTAAGCACACGATAGTTCTACCGGTAATAGCTTTCGGTACTAAAAATAACTTTTCTAAAATTAATGAGTATTGTCGAATGACAACATTCCTTAACGGAGATACCACAATTTTTTTTTCTCTGTGTATTTTGTGAAAATATGTCTTCCTTTTATTGTCATTCACTGCATTTATTGTTTAATGATACATAAATATTGTTAAATACTCCCAAGTGTTCATTTCACGAAGATTGCAAACAGTGTAATAATATAGCGTTTTTACATCACGTGTCTTCTCGCTCACTTTTCCACATGACCAGTGGTACTGTTAGAATTATCCCTGTTTCATGAATTATCTATACCCACACTTTGATTTTCCAAAGGAATCATTGATTTTCTGATTAAAATATACTTTATGTAGGTAGAAATGTGAAAAATGCTAACAATAGTGAGAGGTACCGGTAGACTGAATGACATTGTGTCATAGTGGTCCGTAAATCGCATGATCCGAAAAAGGCTATTTATTTGACTTAGTTTATGGGCATTTTTTGAGAAAGCACTCATAAGTCATATTGTATAGTTTAATTTAGTATTCTTGTATTGTAATATTTGATTTTCAATATGGCATACACTTAAATTGAACCCGTAGCTATAAAAACGACCGATAGAACAACACAAACTTTTTCTGATATTTTTTTCCTTTTTATCCCTCCGTTTATGGTTGTTGCTGTCTATTACAATTATAACATCCAATACATTATTTATGATAATATGGATAGGTTGAGACAGTATTGAAACATTTGGATGCTTAAATATTTGTTACTTTGTTATTATTTTTATGTTTAGTCATTAAAATAAATTAAAAACAAAACAACCTTATTTTTATATTCAGGGCAGGTGTATTTTTCTGTAGGGCTAGCAAATTTTGTCATGAAACCTGCCCATGGGCTAGTGGTTCAAAAGTGAAATTGTGCACCCCTGTTTAAGTATGAAAAGTTTTCAAAATGAACAAAACACACAGGCACACAAAGAAAAAAAAGGCGTGGCTCTGACCCTGGGGGTTGGTCATGCATGAAAAACAACAGCTAACAATAACATTCTTAATGTATAAGGAATATGTTTGCACAACTTCAAGATAATCGGTTAAGAATTGTTGCTTGTAGGCGACAAACTGACACATACAAACATTGAACGTGGCTCTCTGCGCCTGGGGGTCTGGTTGCACCAAAAACGTCCTTAGGGTACAAGGAATAATTAGTACATGTACTGGTATGCAAAGTTTCACAATAATGCATTAAGAATTGCGGCCTGTAGTTTTGAGGCGTTTTGTGATAGTGAAGCTACATATGTAGATGTTCAACTTTCTAAGCATACAAAACAAGTTTTCACCTGTTTTTAAAGCAATACTAAATTGAAACTATACTAGACCGGTAAATTTCACCTTTTGACCTCCTGGGTCACTAAGACTAATGGTGAATTTAGCAAGTTTACATTTTTATTGAAAGTGTGATTACTTTAGATCATTTTCAGCTTCTTTTCATAATGACTGCGCATTCACTTTCAGTGCAAATGAACCCATTTGACCTTTGAACCCGAATATCTCGAAAATGCCCCAACGGCAGATTAATTACCAATCGGCAACGTATTCTACGCAAAATTTTACTCTAGAAAAGTTGGGTATGGTTTTGTGCCCATTTGATGGACCCCCCTACTCTGAGCCTCCAGACTATACTCCCTGGATCCCAAAAGAGTTGATCTCAAATGACAAATATGAGGGGTCTAAGTCTTTCAGAAATAATTTTAATCTGATCGTCAGAACCCAATATTCCAATTTGTGAAGCATATTATTAATTAACCTGTTTGTTCTCATTTTGGAAGCAAAATAAAATTTAACCAATACAATGTACATCCAAAATGATTACATATTTGTAATCTATGCAAAATGAAACTGTAAATAGACACGACTGAGGAGTATAGGTCATAAAAGTTCTTTAAAATCAACATGAAAAGTCAACCATTTTGATAATACTAATAGCCATCACCGCAAAGATTTCAAGTGCCAATTAACAATATAAAGCCCCCGTCAGACCGGGTCGGTGTCCTTACTTTTTCCCACATGGCCAAAATTGAAGGTGAAAGTGGGTACATTTTGTACGTTTTCAGTGTGCATTGAATTTCGAGACAGACTATTTGGAAAAGTATATATATCCCATCAACTCAGAATCTTTTGTAAATTGATAAAAAACAAACTGACATTAACTATGCCAATTTTGGAGTTTGTGTATACAATAGTATACAGAGACTGTGGAAATCCGGAAAATAAAAGTGAATAGTTCATTTGTTTCACATTTTGCCACCTGGTCGCGCAAAGAGTATGCATTGGACAATGAGTGTGATGCCAAATTCGTAATCTACCTCAAAAACGTTGTCTTAGTTTACAAAGTTAGCGAGTTCTATTCCTGTTAGAAATGTGAGTTTAAAGCATTACTGAATTTATGATTTGTTCAGTACCCCAATTTCAAATGACCATATCTCCGCGAGTTTTTGACCTAGAGAGGTAAAATTTCGGATTTGTAAGTTTAAGCCAATATACTATAACATATATTTTTTATAATTTTTTTGGAGGGGGTCATGTTCCCACCATTGGTCCAGTTGATATGGAATGACCCATAGGAGAAATCAGTAATACGCAGGTTGTGATTGGAGTGACCAAAGGAATAAGATGAAATATCTAGTTTGAGAATGCAATATTTTGAGAAATGTTGTACTTTTGGGAACTGATGAGATTGGGAGGGTTAAACTTTTTGTGCAGACAGTTAAAGAAGAAATTGTTACCTATCACTAAGAACAAGTCCTTCTTGACTAGGTGGTACTACAGATAGTTGGTATGGAGTGTTGAAGTAATGCTGTTGTTCTTGGGAGCGATGGACTACTTGATTGTCTCGTATCAATAAGTAGCCACTATCACCCAAATTAGCTGTATAGATGGTTCTTTCCTCACGATGTAAAGAAACAATGCAAGCTGTACTGCTACCTGAAAAATAAAATCATAATAATAGAAAATAAACAAGTTGGGTTACCAGGCAATGAAACATATTAAAGCAGCAAAGTTGTTCGAGCAGTCAACAGAGGTTGTCGCGTGTTTATTCTTTTGTATGTAATAGGAGCATTTATAATACGCAGTTACAATATAGTAATCAGGATTTTTTATTTAAACAAGGATCATAAAAGTCCAGTTGCCAAACCCCATTTTAAAGTAGATAAGTCTCTAACTTAATATCATCCAAAGTCTTCGACATTGGAAACACGAATTATTTGTCAATTTAAATCAACGTTGATGTGATCTTACCCTGAAAAGATGGGCTTCTGATATCCAATATTTAAGACAAAATAAACATTTTAACATTGGTATCGTGTACCATAAAGCGTTTCAGCGCCATTTGTAACAAGGGACTCGAAGATAAAAATTGTGACCTCTAGAGGGTCCACAACCTTCGTATTACACACTTCTACACAATTTGTGTACAAAGAGCGGCCATTTTGTCAAGCAGTTCCATTTTGATTTTCCCGAAATTCGTATCCAACCTTCATTATGTGGGCGTATAAAAACTTATGTATCACACGAGTAAGAGCAAAAATTACAGGGCCAAATGAACAGAAGCTACGGAGAGCGAATTGTCAAGCATAAATTATGATCCGATTTGACACCCGTCCGTGTCACATTCTCCACTAGAAAACTGAGTGGAATAACGGATGGAAAATGTTTGTCAGCGTGATACACAACCCCAACTTTATCAATGACGAAATAACTGGCAAGACAAATGTCATCCCTGTTGCATGACATGAATGGGCTGTTCTACCGATTGCAAGTATTGCAGTGATTCAAGAGAGGGTGAGTTAGATAAATACCGGAGTTTTGCACAAGACAAAAATGTGAGCCACAGTCATTAGAAACATTTGCTTTCAACTCACGATGGTCAGACAGCTGATTGTGTTTGACCGTGCATAATTTGTGTCCTTATAAGAATATAAGGCGAAGAATATCATCGGTTGGAATACCCTCTGGTCAAACTTGTTTTTATCTTCATATCTGAAGAAATTGACAACCAAAAAATATATTTCAATATATTATCACATTTAAAATTAAAGTAAATAACCAGAAAATGCCTCATGACAGCCATCTTGAATATTTCAATTTCCCAAAGGATGCCAAGTTGGCATCATCTGGATTTTGAAACCACACATACCACTGAATACCAGTATATTGAAGATATATAATACAACGAAAACATATTTTTCAATATATTACACACCTTTGTAGGGAACTTTATAAGTTTCCTGCCAAAATAAGCCACCATTTTGAATTTGGCCCCCTAGCGGACATAGCCGTCACTTTTAGGAGGAATACCAAAGCTCATTGGATTCAGCGGGTCGAATTCTTATGGAAACCATCTTCAAACTGAAGTCTGAGAGAATCTGTCACATATTTTACCACACTAAATAACCATAAAATGGCTCAAGGCAGCCATCTTGAATATCTAAATTTCCTTAAGATTGCCAGGGTGGCATCATCCGGATTCTGAATCTACACATACTGAAGGTATATAATCCATCAAAAAACATCAGGTGGACTATATTTCCAGGTTTGTCGACCTGCTGCCGGACTATAAATCATTAGTTGTTCAAAAAGTGAGACAAGGGCCATAAGCAATTAACAGAAATTGTTGAAATTCAATAGGCTCCTTGACTAATTCGAATAATGCTTATAAATCTCATACAGATTGATCATTTTACAAAGCATCGAGCAATTAATAAATACCATTAACTTAACCTGAGCCCAATTATCAATATGATGATTATTGATGTAATGAACCTACATGTATATACCAGAATCGAGTTTCATTACTCTCACCCAATTAGATTCAAAGTTATCGTGTTCCAAAGCATGGGCAAATTATCCAAACAGAAAATGCTCATCATCAATGTTAGTCATAGTATTGACCATTCTATCTCAATTAGAAAGTTGTTGTGTTCTAAAGTCTTGTCAATCAAATTGTTTATCTCTGCTTAGCCCAAAGCAGATGATGCTGATCAACGAATTCAGTCAAGACATAAACTTAATGAACATCTACACCAAAATTGAACAGACCACCTCAATTTAAAGCAGAATTTAATTTTAAATTCCAAGCTAACCAATTATTTTCAGCTTGTAAATTTCTATGAAAAACTAGCAAATACAAGCAACACTGTTCTGTATTAGTATTACTACATGCGAATAGATCAAAGGACCTACAGGGGACTCTACTATTAAAAATACATGAAAGTGTGGCTCACATCAGTCATTGTTTTTTTAAGGCGAGCGATCGCTCTCGAGCACCTGCCGCTCACCTGAATGTCGACAGAGGGGAGTTTTTTTTCCCTCCCCTTAAAACTGAAAATCGCTCTCCTTTACATAGTCATTGGGGGTTTATTATCATCAATGAAACCAGGAATGACCCCATTACATGCAGTTATTGAAACTTAGAACCATATCCATTCACATAACTAATCACTCTCCTTAATATCAGTTCACTCTGCTTAATTTCTAAATTACTCTTCTTATCAAAACTGGGAGACTTTTTTTGAGGGGAGCGATTTTTTTCAATTCGTTGATTGAGGGGAGCTTTTTTTGGCTCTCCTCTGAAATACAAACAAAAACGACCGTCACATTACATGTGTATCTACATCTTGCTAACATAGTAAGGGGCTTTGATTTGAATATTCTTTTTGTTGCAGGCTGAAATTGTATAAGAGTGGATATGGGCAGGCTTTTAGTTACACTAATTAGGACTATAATGCCTTGGAAATCAGAGGCGACTAGTATGTGTCTCTCTTTTGTGGACCGATGTCAGATTGTCCGTTGTATTAACTGGACGGGTAGGCCTATTCACCTTCGGTTATGTGGCGATGTCAAATGAGCGGCTTCTTATCAACAAGATCGGCTCTGGACCGGTTTGATTCTACATATCTCTTGTAGCTGAGAGAATAAAGATTTTTTAGCCGAGAGAATATCTTCCGTCAAAGTGGTGGTTGATTCCAATCAGTCTAAAGAGTTCAATATGAACGAAACTAGTCACTGACATTCAGGATAACCAGGTCTTCATAGCCACCTTATCTCTTATATTATTACACTAATTAGGCTTTCATACTTTCGTCTGAAAGTCTATTGTGATTACTAAAATTATTATTATTATTCTTTATCCTTACCGCCTATATCTCGAAGATTTTTGGATAGGTGAGGTCAATGTGATTCCAGTAATATAAGTTTCATTCAGAGTTATCGCCCTTTTTCAAATATTTTCTCTACCCCTTATTTTTTTTTTTAAACGGAAAATTCGATATTTCTGAGACATGATGTCATATGGTCAAACCAAGGGATAAAGCTATCCCGACAATGATCCGGAAGTAGTCGAAATAATGTTTGAATTTTTGAAAAACTGCAAAAAAACTGATGCTTTGGAAAAAACACGATTTCTTCATGGAATATTATCGAATCAAAATAATTAATGCATCGTTCGGCGGCCTGATAAATAAATTACCGTATGATACCAACTTCGTACCGATTCGATGATAAGGACGAAAAATGTGGCACATCGAAAATGAAGAATTTTCTGAATTGGAGCGTTTTTGGAGGCCTTTATCTTGAAAAGTACTACTACAGCGATTTTTCTAAAAACATTCTATCTGGAGAGTCCTTTTGGTGGTTTGCACAGGAAGACATCCAATAATGCTTTGAAATAACTGGAATAGGCCAAATAAGGTATTGAAAATCAAAAAATGTCAAAAAATCATTAAATTTTGGAAAATGGTCTATTACTTTTTTTCATTTTTACAGATTTTCCAAAAAGGTTTATATATTTTGATAGCTGACCTGATTACAATTCTAAGGATGTATAAGGAGTTACTGAAATTTAATTTTAGGAAATTTTGACATTTTGGGGACTTTTGAACACAGGATTTCTCGGGGCAATTTCATCCGATCAGATAATATACAGTGTAATATCATTATACAGCCCTGATACCATTCAAGTGCAAAAACTGATTGTTAAAACTATCCTGACATTAATCCGGATACCAGAAGTAGTCCAAAAAAAGAAAACAATTTTTTTTAAAAAAATGGTGCTCTTGCGAAAAACGTGATTTATTCGTCAGATGTCACTGAATCAAAAGAACTAAAGTGTTGTTGGATAGTCCCATTGATGGACTATAATATGACATTCAAATGATACTAATTCGATGGTTAGGACATAAATTATGGTACCAGTACACCCAAAATCTATTATTTTCCTATTTGGAGCCTTTTGTGACGCTTTTTTCTCGAAAACTACACCTAAAATAAAGTAAGTGGTCCAAAAAGGGCCCCAATCTTTGAAAAAAGTTGAAAAATTGTTAAAATACTGAGAACGGTCTTCAATTTTTTCAAAATTGCTAAATGGATGTTTTTAGCCAAAAACATGATTTCTACGCTAGATGTCACTGGGTCTAAACAACTTAAGTTTTGTTGGCTAGCCCGAATAATGGATAACTATATGACATCCAAATGATACAAATTCAAGGGTGTGCATCCAAATGAAAAAGCATTGAAATAATATAATTGGTCCAAAAAAGGGCCTCAATCTTTGAAAAAAAAAAATCGAAAAATCGGTAAATTACTGAAAATGCTCTTCCACTTTTCTTGATTTCTAAAAGCTGTTCAATGGATGGTCATGAACCTTCGGTAAAGGAAGTTATATATCCAGACCACTTGTTAAAAGTATTCGGACAATGATTTGTAAACCAGAAGTAGTCTAAAAATTATCTGCTATTTCGAGAAAAAAAAAACTCGTAAAAAATGGGTACTTTTGCAAAAAACGTGATTTCTCCGTCGGTTATCACTGGATCAACCAACTTATGTATTGTTGGATAGCTCGATTAATAAGCTATTGTATGACACTCTTTTAGTCTGCATCCTGAAAGCCAGTTCAGTGCTGCTTGCAGGTCTAGTCTAAATTAGAGTTTTGAGAGTAAATACTGATTCAATTTCATTATCAACAATCTACTCTCAAGAAGTTTAAAAAAACATTGTTATCATACATGTATTCCTCTTCCTTAGCAAATCAAATAAAAAAATTTCATATAATAATCTGTCTGTGTGATTCATTTATGTTAGTAACTAGTGCGTTCTACACATAAAATCAAATGCTATAGTAACATGTATGAGGATTGCGCAATATTTCTATAAAACTGCAAAAGATATTGAACTATGGAATTCGATGAATATCATCAGAAATACAATATTTCTTGCCTACATGGTATACTATAAATCCTATAATCCTATAATACAAATTACATGTAGCTATTAATATCATAACATGGATTGTAAATCACAATTCCACAAGTACACATACATGTACTCTGAAACAAACTAAGTGCAGATCAGCATTTTTATATGTTAAATTTCTATTAAATACATTTTACCACTAAAAAGGTAAGATTACGTATGTCAAAATAGCAAACAAATCTGGTCTGACATAGACACCCAAATCACAAAAGTGATATAATAATTTTGGTTAAATAAAGACCTATGTACATGTAGGTTAATATGTAAAATCAAGATTTGTAGTCCATGCAGTGCAGACTAATAAGAAACAAGTTCAAATGAAGGTAATCATCTTTATTTCAAATATTGTAAAGAAAATTAAATGATTTAAGAAAGATGTGAGTGGGTGTTATCCGACATGTTGTTATATCAATGTCATTTACACCTATGTCAAGATGACAACACCATAGTTAAAATAGCTTGACATTGACTTTGTCCTCTAGAACTGAAGTAATCATTACAGAAGTAATCAATTTCATCATGAATCATCACAGAGTGGTTCAACTTTTGAACTATATGTATATTAGGCCTACCTACCCCATAAAGACAGGTGATAAGTAGATTCTGGTTGATATTCCATGCAGAGAAACTATCTATTTTATTGATTTAACTTAGATCAAATCAATTGTGTTTTCTCTTCCTGATTGATACTAGTACTATGTCCTAGTACAAGTAGTAGAAATTATCCATTATCACAGATAAAATTATTATGTCAAACGGCTTCAATCTCCGTTTATTATAATCTGTTGATTCCTCTAATTCTATTGTGATACAATAAGTTTCCAGTAAAAAATATAGATTGCCAGACAATGAAACATGCACCCACAACTGCTTAGTAGTAGCCCTAGCCATCAATAAAGCTTGTTGAATTGTGAATATTTACGTTGAAATTGCATACGCTACTTAATTTCACTAATTTATCCAATGATAATAATCCTTTAGCTAGGCATTTAGTAACTGGATATTGCAATAAACTATAACAACTTACAGAAGAAAAATTAATTTATTTTTGCAACATTTTGACGAGTATTCTTCTCAACATCCCACAAATTGCTAAAACTTAATGACTTACATGTACCGGTCCCTGGAATTGTCATCCATTTGCACGGTGACATATTCAAGCGGTTTTTTTTTAAATCGGATATAAATTGTGACCTCTACGGGGACCATAAACTAAAAATGTGATTTTTCATACAATCAAGGCCATAATTCAGGAAGTTACCATCCGATATTCGCGAATATCGAAAAGAACCAATATCTTTGGGTTATATATTTCAAGTTTCATCAAAATTGAATCAAAACTGTGACCTCTAATTCAGGAAGTTACCATCCGATATTCGCGAATATCGAAAAGAACCAATATCTTTGGGTTATATATTTCAAGTTTCATCAAAATTGAATCAAAACTGTGACCTCTAGAGGGCCCACAACCTTGATATACTATATATTGACACTATTTGCTTACGAGGGGCAGTCATTTTGTCCGGCAGTTTTGGTCCGATTTTGCTGAAATTTTAACTCATACAAAATTACGGTGTAACGGTGATATATTCAAACGTTTTTTTTAAATCGGATAATAATTGTGACCTCCAGAGGTTCCACAAGCTAAAAACTTGATTTATCGTACAATCAGGGGCCATAATTCAGGAAGTTATGGTCCGATATGCGCGAATATCGAAAGGAACCGAGATATTTGGGTTATAAACATACAGTAGAACTTGTATTAAGCAAGCACCCAAGGGAAATTTAAAAATGCTTGCTTAATGGAGGTGCTCTTTGAGTAGAGCTACCTAATATTGCCCCAACCCCTACCACAAAATATAAAGATATTGATTGCATATATTTTTTTATTCATGTAGTATAACAATAACAATACATGTACTTTTTATCTAGTTGTGAATTCAAAGTAATCGCGTATACATGTTTGTAAATAGTAATACTGGATCTCTGGCCTCCCAACATTTCTTTTACTTTCATCATACTGAATCTTAGCGTCTAAAAGCGTTTCAAAATGCCGTGAATTTGAGTATTTCCCACCCCAACTATTTTAGCGATTCGGCGACCACTCAATAAAATCTTAATGCTTTTTGTGCTGGCATAAATTAATTACGCTTGGGTGCATTTTATCACCGATTTACAGAAGGTGTAACTCTGTATGGAATATAGGGGGCGCTAAAACGTCTGTTTAACAACAAAGTGGCAATGGAAAAGAGATACTAGATGATCGTGACAAACAACGGTGTACTTTCATTTTATTCAATCAGTATCAAATAATGTGTCATTACGCGTGAAAACAATGATCAGGTTAGTCGTTTAATAAAACAAAAGATTAATAAACAGATAATCCCGGGTTGGTTGTTATTTTTACATTTCTTTTGTACCTGATCAGTGGGGGTCCAGTTAATTAACTACTACTCACGGGATTAGCGGTAGTGTTACAAAGAAAGAACGACAAGATGGTATCATTCAACAATGGCCATTGAATGGGCGATGTTTTGTTGAATTTATTAGTAAAATAGTGACCACTGACTGCGTTAGAGGAGTGACTGTTGAAACAGTAGAATTTTTTACGGGGGGGGGGGGATTAATCGTGATGCCCGTTGCACGCATTGAACAGGTGCGTGTTTAGTAGGGGTTAAATTACTTAAAAATCGCTTGGGGGGATTTTTTGGTGCTCGTTGAAGCAAGTGTTCGCTGATTAGGAGAGCACGCCCGAGCAAGTTCTACTGTAGATTTCAAGTTTAAACCAAATCGGATAAAAATTGTGACCTCTACAGTGTTCACAAGCTAAAAACGTGATTTTTCATACAATCAGGGGCCATAATCCATGAAGTCACAGTCCGATACATGCCAATATCGAAAGGAACCAAGGTCTTAGGGTGATAAACCTATATTTCAAGTTTCATTGAAATCGGATGAAAATTGTGACCTGTAGAGTGTTCACAAACAATTGTGGATGGACGGACAGACAGGGGCGACGACAATATACGTCCACATGAAAATGTGGGCGTATAAAAACAATAGTGTTTCAAACAAGCTACGCCATGTGAAACCCTAATAATATAGTAATAGTTTCACCAACAAGCTACGCAGTGTGAAACCCTAATAATATACATGTAGTAATAGTTTCACCAATTTGAATAATGAGTATCAATTTCATACAGATTGGATGCTAACCTTTGTTTCTTCAATTCAACAATGGCAATGTAAATAACATGTTAAAGGAGCTTAATCACTATTCTTTGGCACCTAGAAATGGATACAAATGGGTCCCAATGCATATAGTAATTTATTATGAATGTTTATAAACTTTACATTCAATCGTTTAATTTCTAATCAGTTATGTTCAACAAAATATGCAAAGAGTCCAAATTTAATGGCACAGTGTTTGGCGTCTGGTTATTCCAGTCTACACCAGTAGTATTCTCCTGTGGGATATGTTTAGCCTTATTCATCGAGTTGCTTCATTACAAATGGCACTCAAAAACATTCTGGCAAGCGATTTGTGTGCCAATTTTTAAATTTTCATTTTGTCTTAAATATTGGATATCAGAAGCCCATTTTTTCACAGTAAGATAACAACAGCAATGTTGATTTAAATTGACCAATAAGTTGTGTTTGCAATGTCGCAGACTGTGGATGATATTGAGTTAGCAACTTGCCTCCTTTAAATGTAGTCTGTAGAGTGTTTACAAGAAATTGGCGAAGCCTGACCAACGGATGGGGCAACGATGATATACATGTACGACCTGATTCCATTTCAATGTGCGCGTATATAAAATTAAATAAATTTCTTACATTTTGAAGAAAGTGTTATATCGTCAATCATAAATTGTTAATACTTTGTGCACTTCATGTAAACTTAACTTTGCCAAGTAAGCCAAGCTTTCTAACAGGTAGGTTATCAGTAGATGTGTAGGTGGATGTTGAGTTGAATGGAATGTGTTTACAACAGTTTCCTATTCTTACATCTTTTAAGAGCCATCACAGAAAACACAGCTAATGCCTCAGTGTTATTATGGTAATGATAACCAGGTGAAATGAAACATGTATTTAGGTTAATGTACAGGTACATGTATAAACATCTTCTGTCTATTATTATCATACAATGTGTATCTCCGAATTATGAACAGTTACACATACTTAAAGATAGGTTGCCAGGCAACAAAACATATGCCCACAAAAGCTAGGTCATTCAAGCAGACCACAAAGGTTGCCGCATGTTTATAATACCGGTAGTACAAAACAATGGAGAGAAAAAACAACATGCAAGCCAAGTCATCCGAGATGTTACTAAAAACATTTTTTAAAGTTTTAGACTTTTATCCAAACCGTTTTATTTACATAATAAAAGGTCTGATTTGATATACATTTGTTGTTTAAAATGTCTGTGCATCATGTTGTCCCTGTCGGTAGGTTTGTGGAACTTTTAATGTGTGGTGCGGTCCTCCTACACTTACACATACTAAATTAATGCGAATTTTAACTTTTTAGCACTTTGTATGTAACACTGACTAACCCATTACCTTGAAGGAAAGATCGGAATAGTCCAAAACCTCCAAAACTACAGTTCTCTTGACCACCTCAAACCACCCAAGATATCTTTCTGTATTAATTATAGGATTAGAACTGTTTACCAGTTCTTGAGGCCACGAGTCCCCTGCACTATAGTTGTTCACTACACTCTAGCAGCATGGGCACGTCTTATGAGCTCCAGTTAAGGTGGTTTCAGTAGGCCAAGTGATAATGGATTAAAAAGTGCTCTGTGATTCAACAGATCAAAAAAAATCTGATAAATTTAAGAAGGTTTCAATGACCGGACAGGGTGAAAAACTAGTAAATTGACTGAATTTAAGTTATAATTACAATTTATAATCGTTCATGATGCCTTGAAGATTTTAATTCTTATCCTAACCACATTCATTTCACTGAGAACTTTAAATTCTCGTTACATTATGGACGTGAATAGATGTTAGTTTCATGCACATACTTTTACTTACCAATTAGAGGCATTTTTTGTTGCATTAATTCCTGATAGCTGTCTTCAATAACACTGGCAGGGGCTTGGGGACGGAAGCGACCCTCGTGAACCATTCTCTCACATGTGGCCATGAGGGTACGAGGAAAGGCAGAGGGATCGACACCATAGTTCCTCCAACCACCTACACCATCTGCTATACCTGAAAAAATTATTTATCTTATTGACAGCATTTTAAATTGTTTTTTAAAAACAGTGCAGCACAAACTATACCCAATAAACATAAAGTACATACATTGTAACAAACAGTAAAATTACAAAGAGCACAAACAAATGATTACTGAAGAAATCTCTATTCTTTGGTTTTGTTTTTCACAGCATAATAATTATCAATCTATCACTTGTTTTTATTGCAATTTCTGCAACTCTGTAGTGTAAGCTTGTACATAAACTCAAGAGAACATACAGATTTTCAGCCCCTACATGTCCAACAGTACAATCAAGACGTTTGCCAATCTGATGGAGACTGAGGCATGTAAATTGGGTGTTTACCCTACACAGGTTAAAAATAATAATAATGATTAATTTATATAGCGCCAACAACTCAACTCAGCAAGCTGCTCTTGGGCGCTTTACATAAATACAACTAATAATAATATAAAACAAGAGCATCGCTACGCTGCAATCACATTCCTGCTTAGATTGATATGGTACTTTTAAAATAAAGAGCATGAAATATAAAATGGCCGCAATAAATTTGTATAGCACTGAGTGATCCAGGTAACAAGCTGCTCCAGGGTGCTCAGAAGGCTAGGGTTTGGGTGTTTTGCAAAATTTACAGACTAAAAGTTGACTCAATGACAGATGATAACTTCCCTTAATCGAGCATTAACAAGGTTGAACAAAGTGAAACAAGGGCCATAACTCTATAAGTAATTATTATAAATTGCTGAAATGTTTCGTAGTTTCACTAGTTTAAATAATGCATATAAATTTCACAAAGATCGGATGATATATTTCGGCATTAAAGCGTTCACTCATTTCACTAATCTAAATAATGCATATAAATTTCATAAAGATCGGATGATAACTTTTGGTTTCACTAATTTAAATAATGCATATAAATTTCATAAAGATTGGATGATAACTTTTGGTTTCACTAATTTAAATAACATCCGTTTAGCAGATTTAAAGTAATGGATAGATATTTTGGAGTGAACAAATTACGAATTCTTCATGAAATAATTAATGATTTTTTTTATGATATTATTACGCTTTTGAAAATATCATGTCTGCTTTTACTCATTTTATACCCATTAAAGTTAATATTGCAAGCTCATGCACCGATGTCGTCACTCGCAGTGATTGTAGCAGCCTGCTAGTAGTGGCGAATATTCACTGCTGATCAGTGTCGAGTACATAATGTAGGTGCATGTAATACAATGACAGATTAACTAATAGTAATATACATGTACATTGTCACCACCTACATGTATAAACAATTAATCTATAAATGTCATATTTTACATAAGCTTATTTACATAATTTATAATGTTGCTTAATTCTAATTATTCAATGACATCATTCTCTCATTGCCATAAAACGTACTTGCTGTGATAATGATATTGTACACAAATACTGGCATTCACACTTGTGTGCTGTCAAGCAAAGTACCTGAAAACTACCCTTACTTACAGTGTACACAGACATTCTTCAACCCCAACTCATTCCACACTTCACAATAAGAGATGACAAATTACAATAGAAGTCAAGTTCCCTAAACGCTGATGATTTTCATAATTTGTGTATTTATAAAACAATACACAGGCCTGACTATACATGTACATGTAATTATCTTCACAAAACCACTTTTAAACTGTCTTTGTTTCAAAGTTCCCAATGAGTAAGCATTGCAAACAGCCAAACACATTTTGAGGAATACCATTCAGTACCCCAGTATTTGGTCTGTACTTAAAGAATGGATTAAAGGTGATGTGATTGATGTCCCAAATCCAAGACAAATTACATCGAAAACGTTACAGTTTCAACAAAGGTTTTAATAAACAAAATTATGTATCTTTTTTTTTTATTTCAGAATACAAGATTAAATCATATCGGATCATGCTTTCAAATCTTGATACATTTAAAGAATGTGAACTTTGGACTATTTGGAGCTTTTAATTTATGTTCAATAGAATTTAATTAGCAATTAGTTACCCTGCTCCATGTACATGACTTTGAAATTGAATTTGTTTTGTTTATAAAAATTATATTTAAACATGTACATGTATTGCAGACGTTCATGTAAAAGGAGCGCAATAGCGTCAGTCGATGTGCGCTTTTTATAGCTCCCCTCAAAGAAAATAACCAGGAAAAATATACCGGTAATGAAAAATACTGACAATATCGACAATCAACTTGCTTGTCGGCTACAATAACAGTCATACCTTAGTGAGAATCAGCCATCCGGTTTGTAATCCGAGTAATTAGCACATTTAACGGTAATTTTGAAAGAACACCGGGTATCCTGAGAAACAGATATTAATAATATATTTTTCCGTCAGGAGCTCCAATGCTTTCAGATTCCCGATAAAACGTGACATGCTTCGGTTGGAATTAGGTCAATAAACCAGCATTGCTAGATTTAGTTTTAAATAGTGTTTTAGTTTTATTCATTTTTATTTTATACACATGCTGACAGGGACTTATTCTTAAAAATATTGTCCTTATTATTTAAGGCTATGGCATAGTCTACGGAATTTTATTTTATATAAAGCAATTTCAATTATGGTTGTCACCTGATCATTGTGCCACTTGTCTTTCATCCATGAATGAATAAAAACTTTGTAAGTTACGTGATAGACAAAAACAATAATGTGTGTTTTAAATATGAAGAAATGCCATGGTGTCGTATCAGCTTATTTTGGGTATTGCATTTTCTGATACTGGCCGTAGTAGAAAAATCCTAATTTCGATTGACTGATGATATCCGTTTATCCATCAAATAAACGAAGACAATATTCTATTCAGGAATATCACTGACTTGAACGGGAGCCTCTAATTACCTTACCGGGATCTCATTTGACCCAATTCTGGCCGGTTGGTTTCAAAATGGATTAAAATCTCTGGTCTTTATCACAAATGCTAACAAAGCTCTCCTCAAGAGATTCAGGAGAGCTTTCTCAGGAGAGCGATTTACCCTTTTTCCAATTTCAGGAGAGCTTTTTTTGACTCTCCAGGAATTTATTAACGTGAAGGCCTGTAGTATTGAATGGATGCTGTATCTTTGGGAGAACACAGTTTTTCTGAAGATGAAGAATTTTAATATTGAGCATTTTGACTTTCTTGGAGTTATTGTTTAACAATAATGATGTCTTATTGTACAAAAATAACTTAACAACCCCTAGGTTTGAATATTTCCAAAAACATTGTTCAAAGAAAGTTTGGTACCAGTACTGATAAGACAGGATCCTCAACACATTTGGTTTAACAGTGTTTGATATTCATCCAACATATACGCACGCAAACTTAGATGTCATCTTCCAAACCAATGCCATGAACTGTTTGTAATTCTTTTTTTTGTCACTTCGTTCAATGATTTGAATGAAAGCAGAATTTGGGGTCAATCAAAACAAAACTTATTCACAGATTAATATTCTTGACAGCAGGGTAAGGGTTTTTCAATTCGAGTTTTGAAAAACAAGATAGCAAAAAAAGATAAACAGTCAAGCCAAAAAATGACTTCACATCATGCCTAGCTCCTGGCAGAAGGATAGCAATTTGACATACATACATGTATGGATCTATAAATGGGGTTTAACGCCCACAAACTAGGTCACTTTGGGTCTAACACAAGTGGTTCAATTTCATTTCATTAATTCGCTTGCGCTCTAGCAGTGGGAAGACCTGGAAAAAACTCACGAAGTTAGACAGGCAACCGGACCCAACTTCACAAGCTGGAAATGGAAACCATGCCACTTGATGACTTAATGCTTGAATCACAGACCTTATGATCTAAAGCCCATGCATTGACCATATGGCCACCCAACCTTCCATGGAAAATTACCCTTCCACGATATATATGTAGGCCTACAATCTGATGTTGGATAAATGATAAAATAACCTATCTACGTACATGTATGCTAATCAGTTATTGGAATGTTTCTGCTTTTATAGACTTTAGTCGCATGTAGACCTAGCAAATTAACAGGAGGGGACATATTTTAAACAGCGTGTTGTGTCACACATACTGATTCTAGCGAGGTAAGCGAAGTCTTTTTTCTCACTAAAATGTTCCTTTACATTGGGACCGACACGCAACCGATTAGCAGTAAAAAGTTACCCAGTAAAATTTACTGGGGAGTGAAAAAGTTTTGCCGAGTCAATAGGCCCGTTCCTGAACATACAGGCCGAGTGTAACAAGACATGCATCTTTCAGCACATGTGGCTCTCAGCTCTGGATAGTCACATACCTACATGTAAGTAGTGTACTGTGTATCCTGGGTTTTTTCCCCCACTATCTTTTACCAAAGTCACTCAGACAAAAGCAAATTATTACCAATAGAATTACTATAATTTCTCTTTTGTTAGGATGCCTCACCAGCACACGCGGCTCTCAGCGCTGAATAGTCACATACCTACATCTAAGTAAGTATGTAGTGTATCCTGCCCCCCCCCCCCATCTTTAACCAAAGTCACCACTGAGTATTCTTGCACTGCATGCTTAGCCAGAAATCAGTTCGGGACTAGTCACTGAAGCGTCCACATTTGCTGTGGCGTGTACAACTTTTAACAGAGCAAATTTTGGCTGTGTGGGTCCCTACTTTTGTACTACACTTTGGCATACTCACTTGATTTTTACTGTTACATTACACAAAAAAACGAAACAGGCCTACACTTAGTATGGTACCAAAAATTCTTAAAGGAGCTAATTTCATTTTCAAATCAGTTATGTTCAGCGAAATACGTCATAAGTCTCAATCAAATGGTAATCTCTAGAATCTGGTTATTCCAGTCTACACCGATAGTATTTATTGACCATGCTCTCCAGATAAGAATATGGCGTCACTATTTTACATGGCTCATGGAATATGTCTAGCCTCGTTATTTGTCGAGTCCCTTGCTACATATGCAGCTGAAAAGCATTTATTATGGTAAAAAAAGTAAAATCTTTATTTTTTTCTTAAATATGTGATATCAGAAGCCCATCATTTTCCGGTAAGATCACAACATCAATGTTTATTTAAATTGACAAATAATTTGTGTTTTCAATTTCGAAGACTGGATGATATTGATATTGAGTTAAAATTTAAATTAATAAGGGTTATAGACATTACGGCCCTAAACCATAATGGCCAAAATATTTCATCATAACGGCCAAAAAATTGGTCGTAACGGCCCAAAAAGAACATACCATATGTAGGAAATGATATTTATCAATATAAATATTGCATAATAGATAATACCATAATATAAATACATACATTACATAAACATTAATATAATACGTAAATTTACATAGACATTTAACACAATACAAACTATAATATTTCACATAATACATAATACATTGTATAAAACATACAAACTATAAAATTTATTTCAATAATATATTTCACATACATAATACATCTAAATACATAATTTACAGTATTGATAAAAAGGCTTTTTCACAATTTTAAAAGTCCCATCAATAAACCATTGCCCCGATTTAGCAAGCAAAACCTACTGTCTTGTGGTGAAAAACATCAACTGTCTTTCTTCTTTAACTTTTATATCGGCATGTAAAAAATCATCAGGTATTGCATCTTCATTTACCTGTAAAATAAATTTGTAAATATAGCTTAACCTAAAACATATTTTGTAATATTACAAATTTTGTAATATTGTAACATGATATTGTTAATTTGTAATTATAACTTTCAACACAATAAATAAGTTAGAAATATACAGGGTTTTTTTCATTTATCCTGTTAGTTGCTTTGATTGGGTTCTATCTGAATGGATTGGAGATGGCCATTTCTTTTATATTTAGTTGATAAAAAATAAATGATTAATGTTTATCTCATATATTACCTAATCAGATCAGAGGGTGTGAAGTACAGTAAACATCACATACGTCGGGTCGGATCTTAGCTCAACGCGAAAAAAATCAGTTGGAGTTGGACCCTTTGATCCTGCACGTTTTTCTTATTAAATTTCTGCGCATAAGTCGGATTTCCTAAGTCGGATCTTTGCTTAACTCGGATCAAAATGTTCTGTCCATTTGATCTAATTCCGGCTTTTTTCCTTCGCCTAAGTCGGATCGGCAGTATGTTCTCAACATGCTGTTAAAAATACGGCCAGACTGACGCCATTGAAATCGAAATACAGGACAGCACACAAATTTCACACCTCGGCCATATAAGACGAAACGAAATTGGAATTTTTGAAAAAATTTGATTGTAATTGGGCTAGGCAAGGCAATAATTGACTGAAGTTTCTCAGTTTTGCAACGATTCTAATTTTCCCCACCCCAGCTAACCTAAATTTTGTTTCGTCTTACATGTATATGGCCAAGCCACGTAAATATGTACGCCACCCCACATCTAGACCCCAATGTTTAGCAGAAGGGGACGGATTTTTAACAGCATGTTGTGTTGCATATACTGACTCTAGCGAAGTAAGCAAGGTCTTATTTTCTAACTAAAATGTTCCTTTACATTGTTCAGACGTTCACAGAGACTGACACACGACCGTTTAGCAGCAAACTGTTGCCCAGTAAAATTAACTGTGGGTGTGAACCGATTTTATTTCGACACGGATTCAATAGGACGGTTCCCGAACGTACAGGGAGATAATGAGACACTTTTAGAGCTGAACTCGTCTTCGGCTAACTTGGATCTTTGTGTAATTCGGATAAAATTGGTCAGTCCATTTAGATCTGACTTATGTGAAGTTTATTGTACCTAATTAGGGATTATCCAATCAGTTGATTAATTAGTAATAGTACTCACCTTTTTCCTTTGAATTATAATTACACTTTACAGCATGCAGTTTTCTGGGTTGGCTTTGGTTGTTGTCTCCAGGACACATGGTTTGTATAACTGTAGCACTATCGGTACATCGATTTTTTGTTTAAATACCAGTATATTGTTTTGGTAGTGGCTATTGTTACGACAAGTCGTAAAAATAGTCCTCAGACTATTTTTACGACGATGCTTTCAGAGCCCTCTATCGGCAAAGTTTAGGGTTAGGTTTAGGGTTAACCCTAACCGTAATCAGGCCCGGATCCAGGATTTTGTCGAGGGGGGGGGGGGGGAGGGGGTATACATTGGAGCAAAGGGTAATCATCAGAGTGCCTGTAATGAAGTTGAAATCCATTGATTCAGAGAAGTAATAGAAATAAATCGATGGTCGTAACAATAGCCACAGGACTATTTTTACGACTATTCAGTTTTTAACTTCGCCAATGGAGGGCTCTGAAAGCATCGTCGTAACAATAGCCTGAGGACTAATTTTAAGACTCGTGGTAACAACAGCCACTGCCTATTGTTTTTCATTCAATTAAAAATTTTTGGCCATTACGACCAAACTATTTGGCCATTATGACTAAAGTAGGACCGATTTGGCCAAACCTGTTATTTATTGGCCGTTATGGCATAGGGCCGTTGTGGTATGAGTTATGACCACATCGGCACATCCCATTAGAATTAGATTTTAGATTAATAATACCGTACATGACATGTACCGTAATGCACTAATTTCATTAAAATTTTACCTATGACATCTGATGTTTTATTTCTAGCAATGAAGTAAGCATCATCACCGAAAGTCCATTTTTTAAGAGGTGAAGTCTTTGTTACAAATTTAGAGAATCCTGAAGATCCCGTTACAAAATGAACTGGTTCCTTTGGTCTTGGAGATTTCAACTGAAACTCGCCGTTACTGTGGATTCCTGCAACTATCGCTCTGGCGACAAGCCTTCCATACACGGCCACTGATTGCATGACACATGAACAATTAACATGAGTAGGAATAACTAATTACACATAAACAGCTACCACCATGAAGATAGCCTTCTGTAATGTGTTTCACATCGTAAACAAAAACACGCTTTTAACTGGAAACCTCCATCTTTGTCTCCTTACTGACGTCATGTGACCTCTGTAAAAGGGAGACAACTATAATTATTTTATGTAACCATTCGAAGGCAGACCACCATTAATTTCCCCATTGACTTCAATGTTAATTCTGGCCTCTTTGCCAAGGCAACTTTTCCCCAAATTGTCGTTGGGCTGAATGCTTTTCACTACAGAGAAACAAATGGTCATGTCTTTTGAGATAACAAACTTGAAGAAGAAGCATACTATAAACACGTAACTATTCGCCGTGCATATTACTGTAACCAACCTGATAACCCTATTATCCTCCCGCCTCTAAATCATGAATATTTACCAAAACCTGGAAGAAAATGTTAATTCAAACCCTCTTCCATTCTAGACCCAAAAGTCAACAAAAATGGGCATGCAAAAGGGGAGACAAGAGACAAAGAGAGAATTTCTATCAATAGACGAACTACAATGGTGGTCTGCCTCCATTCGGAGGTTTCACTTCAGATCAGCAATTCGCTCCCCATTGGCCATTTACTTCAAGTTCAATGTTAAATCCATGCCATTCCTTCGTCTATAATTTTTTTTAGAACATTACGATGATCTCAATCTGTATGGCCACAAAAAGTCCTACATGTTACATTCATTGCAACAAAGGGTTTTTGTACGAGATTTCCCTATGCATGTCAGCTTATTTTAGGATACCGTACTTACTTACCCCCCCCCCCCCCCCGACTTCATATTTAACAAAAAATGGCATGAAATGTGAAGTCAAACACTCTTGTTCAATTCTAGACCTACAAGGCAACAAAAAAATACCACTCAGTAGGTGGAGGGGGTGGAGGCAACCAAAAAATACCACGCAATGGGGAGTGTGTGTGTGGGGGGGGGGGGGGTAGAGAGAGAGAGAGAGTTGCTATAAATGAAATCATGGGAAGAAATTATTAGTCTTTAATATATAATACTCTACTTCACAATTATTGCCAATAAAAAGTTACGTTTTCTAGGTCCCAATTAAGCCCTTTTCCACAAATATTTTCGGCATTTTGCTTTAAATCAAAATTTAACCAATAGCATATTCTTTGCATAGGATGAAGGCATCGGATGTTTTCGCCAATATTTAATTTTATGTCAAATTCCCAATTGTTAGTATAAACATAGCATTTTTTCAACAATTATCACAATTTTCATCTGGCCTTAAATCGAGTTATTGCAAACATTTTGCTTGGAACTCTCTGAATTTGTGTTCCTGGTGTTATAAGCTTCCAAAAATGTATAGTTTGTTTAGTAAAAATGAAATGGGGTTTAACGTCCTACTGTTTGTTTAGTAGGAAGCTTCCAAAAATGTATAGATTGTTTAGTAGGGACGACCTTGTAGCGGAACTTCACGCTAGAAATTTTGGCTGCAGGCCTAGTAGCCTATGATGCATCAAATTTGAAATTAAAAAACTTTTTTATTTTTCAGAATAAATAGATTTTGTAAAAGGTTACAAAGAACCCAATATATATTGCATCTGTAAAGATAATACTATCCTGTTTTCAGTTTCATTTTTCTTTCTGCAGCCTTTATTCATAAAGGTCATTCTTGCGGTCACTTGGTTGAAAAAATATTAATTATAAACTTGTAGGCCTACCCGTGTTAAGTCATATTTTGTCACGAAATATTACAAATATTACAAACCTTATTTAACTTAATTCTTGCCGAGGCAAAAACATTTTGTGGTCATTTTAGTGATTTTTCCGATTAAAAGAAATCCACGGCAAAATCGAATAAAAGTGCGTTACATTAAAACAGTTTGGGTCATTCTACCAATGGCGAAGCTATAATTCCTCACCGACAAAGAAAACAAAGAAGATTGATATAAATACAAATATTCTGTTACGTTTCATAAGAGTTGGCATTGTAAGCCTGTCCTCTGGGAGGTTTTATAACATTTTATATAATATACAGTATGGTCAACCCAGTGATATACGAAAATTGCTGTTGGTACGTCTAGTAACAGCATCGCTTTTGTAAAAACTAGTACTTTAAAAAAATTGAGAGGCAGGTCACCGTTAAATTTCATCATCTCGGCACCATATAGTTCCTTCTAATTGTAATGAAAAGCGTTGAGCTCAACGAAAATTTGGTCAGAGACCAGAATGTGAATGTAATGGTGGTCTGCGTCCTAATTTTAGTCCGTGATATGGGCAAGAGTTTCCTCCCTTACACACTGTTCTAGGTGTTCTTCGACTGCAGAGAGAGAAATGAAATGAAATGGGGTTTAATGTCCTACTGTTCTGCTCCTAAACTGGGATAATGAAGACCGGCATACGCCATACAGTGTGCTATGAGGGAAATTTTGCCCGGGCAGCGGCGCCGCGGCATACTCTTATATTGAATTCCAACTGCCAAGGGATCTTTTACGTGCACACCGATGTGTACACGGGACCTCGGTTTTTCGTCCCATCCGAACGACTAGACAGCTGTCTTTGTCAGGCCCTCCGTCCTGCATCAATGACAAGGGAAAATCTGGATGAACTTTCTCGGCCAATGCAGGGATCGAACACCCGACCTCCAGGCTAGCGAGCCAGCGTCTTACCCACTTAGCCGCGTAAATGGGGTTTAACGTCCACTTGAAACAAACTAGGTCATTTCGGGACTAACATATGGTTGAATTTTATTTCAATAATTCGCTTGCGCGTAGGGGTCTTTAGCAGTGGGAGGAAACCGGAGGACCCCGAGAAAACCCACGAGGTTGGATGTTAGATTGGAGGACCTGCTCTAAATGACGCCAGGCTGGTTTCTATCTATATGGCCACAGATCACTAAAGATTTCCCCATTGACTCCAATGTTAATTCTCGTATCTTAGACCGGCTCTAACTTTTTCGCAAATTTTCGTTGGGTAGAACGCTTTCTAACACAGATGGAGCAACATGTGGTAACCTCTTGACCAAAATTATGAATATTCACCAAAACCTGTCAGAAAATGTATTTTCAAACCCTTTTCTACGATTCTACACCAAAAATTCAACAAAAATCGCCATGTAAAAGAGAGGGGGGGGGGGTAAAGGAAGAGGAAGAGGAAGACTAAAAATAGCTTTGGGCCTTGTTTCGTGGGTGACGGTGTAGGAATATTTGGTGATCTGTGTCCTATATAGGGGTGAAACCGTAGGTATCACCAAAAGGCCTTTTTTATTTGCTTCCCTAGTGTTCTGGCAACATGCCGGTGAAAGAAAATCAAAATCAAAGAATAACTGCTAAAATGATGACCTTTTAAGTATACATGCTGCTTTATATACACTGGTGCATCTCAGGTCCATGGGCCTTTTGTGCTAAAATTTAAAAATCTTTCTTATTAAAGGCAGTATCTGAGTTCTGCGAAAACAATTAGACATGTTACAAACAAAATACATAGAAAACACTAATAATTAGGAATTTTTTTCAAAAATATAATTTTTTTCTGCCATGTCATGAAAAATGTACAAAATTTACATGTAGCATCTTTCAAAATACCAATAATTTTCCACTTTTTTAAATATCCAGACTGGCAAGAAATATATTCTTAGATCTGTTGACAGTATGCAAACAGAAAAATTGCAAACCAGTTGCATTGATTGTAATATTAGAGATCTATACTGAAACATGTATCCCTACCCCCTGAACATGATATTTTTATTGTCGGCGATGGCCACAGATCACTAAATATTCCCCCGTTGACTTTAATGTTAATTCTCGTATCTAAGATCGGCTCTAACATTTTCCCAAATTTTCGTTGGGTAGAACGCTTTCTGCCACAGATGGAGAAACATGGGGGAAACTCTTGCCCAAAAGCATGTATGAGGTTCACCATGGAAAACTTGAGATACACAAACTGGAAGTAAAGAGAAATAAACATGCAACATTTCAACCTAACCAACGGTTAGTGCTAAATGATAATACCAGCTCAATTTGTCGTCATAGATCACGAGATGTAAACAGGGCCAACGCAAATCCCAATCCTAACCCTAACCCTGGACCTAGCCCCAATGCTTATCCTAAGTTCGTCAAGCCGACCATGAAAACACCCACTATAGCCACTACCACTGAGTAATTGAACCTGAAATGGGCCAAGGACGTCGCCTCATCCCTGTCGACACACTAGCGGATAAACTGGAGACCAAAGACGCTGTACAAGAGTACTCTAGCCACACCCTGGCATGGACCAAGACGATCTACGGCAAGCGACTTAAGGATAGTGTGAAGACAGAGTTACACCGCCTCCTGTCCACTCTCCCTAAAGCTGTCACTCCTCCCCCCTCACCTATGCAGAACACACACAACCTTCTCCAGGAAACACCAAAACGAAACACACCTAACAAGAGATCATTATCAACTGCGAAGCCATACCCATTGACACTCCTTCGGGGCGTGCAGGTAGGCCAACCAGTCCGCGCCAGGCGTTGCCTGGCTCACCTTCGTCCGTGGGTTCCATATCTCCACTGAACGATTTCATCGGTTGTCTGTCCCCTAGATCGCCCACCATTCCTATCTTTGACACCACTACCAAGCCTTCTACCAGCTGCGGACGATTTCTCCGACGTATAAAAAACAATACTCTAATAGGGTGCCCCCCTCCCCTCCCATAAATAAATATCTCCAAATATCTCGACAACTGCACCACAATATTTATATATACTCTTCAAAAAAAGTAGGGGATATTGAAATGCAAATACATATGCAGGTTGTGATATGATAAATAGTCATGGACACTTGACATGCTTTGAGAGTATGTTCACAGATGAAGAACTTATCGCCCCAACAGAACCACTGAGCTGCATGTGCGACACGCAATAGCGCCATACACGTGGAAGTGGTTCATTGTCAAATTTGACACTTCAAGGAAGGGTTGATGAAAACTGCCGCTTGCTGGTTTATCCTATCCATGTTTGCTTTCCTATCGGTTCTTGCATAAGATTTACTGTTTAGCGCATCTTTGCTTTAGTGTGTTACGTTTAATTTGATCGGGAGACGTGTTCGTCGACGTCAACGTCAACCGACAACACCGCAAGAATTGACCGTGGCACTGCAGGAGGAATGGGTCAGATTGGACGGGTGATTAGGAGCATGCCACGACGAATTGCTGAACGTCTGAGGATTGGTGGAGCATTTACTCATTAAGACAAAAATCAAAAACGTCCATTTTCTCTTTTCGAGTGAAATGGGGCCGTCAGATAAGCCGCCCATATGAACTGTTTATGTTCATGAGTAGGCAATTGGCCTGTTATTAACATACACTGGTTACCTCTAATAAAAACAGCAGTTCATCCGCAGTTTTGTATTGTTTCTGAATATCAGTTACTTTTTTTTTGAAGAGTATATAATGGTACTTTTCAAGAGGTCTGGAGATGTACATAAAAAACACAGTGTATCAGAGACATGTTTAGATATTAGTTTATTCTTAGTCTTCGTCGTGCAGCGGAATTAAAAAGTAATTTTTTTTGCCAAGCTCTAAGAAAATCATCATTTGAATCAACGTGAACTCATTTCCCGCCAATTTTACTCTCCGCCTCCTTCCATACACGCACACCTGCTACCCCCACCCCACCTCCCCACAAATCAAAACAGTTGTCCCGGGACATCATATACACTTCTTTAGAGATGGACAGTCCTAGAAATTTATGTTTTATTAATATATAACAAGATCATCACTTATGTCAACATATTCACATTTTCCCCCAATTGTTGACGTTGCACCCACCATATCCCGAAAACGCCTTCTTAAACGCCTGATCACCACCCAGATTCGGAAACTACGCAAAAAACTGATCTAGAAAACCTTGGTCTCATAAATTCACAGCTCGGGTGGTGATTCCCCCTCCCCCCCCCCATTCAGCTACCGGACTATATAGATCTACAAATGATCTATTTATTTTATGATTTTACAATCATTTTAGATAAAAACAACATGGACTACTGCTAGCCAGTGGAATAACACCCTATTTCACTGATAAAACGCGGTATTCCACTACTGATCATAAAATAAAATGGATTACGTCTAGAATTAATAATGTAAATATTCTGCAAATATTACACACACGCATAAAGGGCATTGCATGCACATGCGCTACGTATGGTATCCCTAACGTTCACTTTATTACATAAAGTACGTTAGCTTTATTACATAAAGCATATGTATGATATATCAGTCGACATTTTATATTTCTTATATTCACATTCATAATATGTATTTTGTATTTCCTATATTCATTATTAGGCATTGAATATTATTATATCACTCAATCACACTGTATATACCAGCACCCGAAATAAACGTCAGTTGACAGTGCTCACCCTGGGTTTAATTTTTTTTCCGCCAATTTTTCATTTTAATTTATTAGCAATATATTTTCTCCGCCAAAATAAAGAATAAATATCGATTAGATTTTTTCAGTATTTTTTTTTTTTTTACATAAGTACATACAATATTATTATAATTACAATTTACAAAATTCTTCTCTGCTTTGCAGAAGCCCATTTTTGAAAGCTTTTTCAACATCTGGGTTAACCACTTTTCCAATACTTAGTGACAGTTGTTCTTAAAAGTATTCTTTTCCTCTAGCTTATAGACGCCCCAGTACAACGGTCACCTAATAACAACATATCGTCGTATATTTAGTACTGCTGTGTGACAAGGGTTTCTAGTTGTGCATTATCGGAAGACGCCCTAAGGCTAAATAATCTTTCCGAGGCGCATTATTTCCAACGGATTATCAAGGTATCCTCGAGTAAGGACGATAGATAATCGGAGAAAAAAGACCCCGTTCCCACTGGTTTGGATACATTTTGAATACTAGGCTTTATGATGCAGAAAATTATTTGGTGTTTCTACGTTTTTGTCCAAATAATTACATGAAATAAAAAGAACTGAATGCCGTTAACATAGTTATTGTTTGGGGTAAGACAGTTTTTTAGTGCAAAAGTACATCGTGGTTTGCTTATTTAATCTAATTAGTAAAGTAATATGTACCGTATCATACATAATAATTGTGTAGCAATAATATTTTCCGTTAGCTGATAGTGAAAAAACTTCAATCAATCAGGAGGTAATTGGTAGTTGACTAGCTAACCAGATGTGGACACTTGCATGTAAGACACGGCATATACTGGATGTGGGCGTGGCCTGCCTGTGTTTTTGTTACCCCAAAGCGATCGCCATGTTTGTTCTACAAATTGAAAACAAGTATGGCGGTTGTTTAGGGCGTTATTTTTTTTTATTTACTTATTTCTGTAGTTTTGTAATCGGATTTCAGCTTTAAAGTTTCTTGGTGTACGAATTGAAAATGTTTGTCAGATAGACCTGTTTGAGATAAGTTACAGGTTAGGCATGGCTGTTTCTCTAAATAGATCGGAGAAATTTTAAAGGACCAGACATGACTGTTTTTCAATATCTACGGTGACACCAATGACTGGCTTTAGATGATTAAAACCTGGTAAATAAATAAGATGTATTTAAATGTGATGAATCCGTTCCTTGATGAAATAACATTAACTGCACTGTAAATAATATTTGTGTATTTTACCGTAAATTGACTGGCAGGAAGTTGCCAGTAAAATGACTGTATTTTAACACTGACTTGTAAATTTACATCTAAGTGGTAGATTTAGATTTACAAACAGCATGTAAAATAACTTCGATGTAAATTTACATTGTGCTTGTAAATAGAAAGTGGGGTTGTAAATTCACCTCAAAATGATCTTACACTCACTGTAAATTTACACTGTGGTTGAAAACCTCAAAGTTATTTTACACTCACTGTAAATTTACGTGGTGTTTGTAAATCTAAATCTACCATTCAGGGGTACATTTACAAGTCAGTGTTAAAATACAGTCATTTTATTGGCAACTTTCTGTCAGTCGTTATACGGTAAAAATACAATTTGAAGCGTATATTTACTAGAAATATACTTTGAAAAGGTGACATTTTTAACGGGAATGTGTTTGTCCCCACTCGGCAAAGTAGTCCTGGGTTCGATCCTGGCGAACAAATAAAGTTTTGCGGACCTTTCAGCCGAGCATGCAAAACCTCATTTGATGGAAAGAAATTAAATAAAATGGGGTTTAACGTCCTACTGTTCTGCTTCTTACAATGGAAAGGGTAGGAGGCATGACACGAAGCAAAATGTCCCACACAACCCAATGTATGGCATATCACTGTCTCCATACGCCTGTTATAGGTGCATTCAGATTTTGAATAACCTATTTCTCTAAAATAGACTAATCTGACTGACATAACAGTAAATATTTTGCACAAAATTCGATATGTGGTCGAAGGGGAATAACCGATTTAAACACTATTTGACAGTAAATTTACAATTTGTTGTAAAAATACTATTTCAAATGGCATTTCTGTTAATATATAGCTCACATAATGTAAACTGACATATGGTTGTATTTCTACATTACGTATGATGTAATCTTACATGTGACCAAAGAGGGAATAACCGATGTGGTCACTATTTGACAGTTAATTTACAATTTGCTGTAAAAATAATAATTCAAATGGCATTTCCGTTAATATACAGTTCACATAATGTAAACTGGCATAATGTGGTTGTATTTCTACATTATGTTTGATTTAATCCCACATAAGCCTTGTATTCATATGCATTTAAGTTAACAAACCATGTGATATTCCAAATCGGACACTGTATTTAAAGTATACTTATAGCTGTAAATATATATATACTTTTAACAGTTTAATAGGGATCTTTTACGTGCACGTCAATGTATACACGGAACCTCTGTGTTTCGTCCCATCCGAACAACTAGACATGTATCCTTGTCCGACCTGCATCACTGGCAAGGGGGAACCACACCGGAAAATCTGAAAGAACTTTCTCGGCCAAAGCAGGTATCGAACCATCGACCCCCAGGCTAGCGAGCCAGCGTCTTACCCACTTAGCCACCGAGACCCCCACCCACCTCATAAGTGGACTATAGACGAAAAGTAATGAAGCCTTAAAAGGTCGATCGGGGGTTGGATGGCCGAATGGTTAGCACGTGCGCGCTGTATCATAAAGTCTGTCACTGAGTCAACTGGCGTGGTTTCGAATCCCCGGTTGTACGTGACAAGGAGTAGGATCGCCTGTCCAACCTCGTAGGTTTTCTCCGGGTCCTCCGGTTTCCTCCCACTGCTAAAGATCCCCACGCGCAAGCGAATTATTGAAATAAAATTTTAAAAACATATGTTAGTCCCGAAATGACCTAGTTTGTGTCGAGTGGACGTTAAACCCCATTTTTACAATAAATTTATAGTATTAAAACATGCAGTGGTATTTTTACAGCGTTATGTTAAAGAAATTACATATTTTTCACTGTAATTTAACATTTATTTTTAACAGAGTGGTAATGTCTAGGTGACCGATATTTCAATGCAGGGGTAACAATGTGAATCATAGTTTAATCATACGCCTATGTAGTCTTGGTGAAATATATTTAAGTCTTGGCGAATTATATTTAAGTCTTGGCGAATTATATTTAAGTCTTGGCGAATTATATTTAAGTCTTGGCGAATTATTGTATATTTAAAACGTGTGGGTCTATGTGAATCCTGAAACTATGTGGATCTGTGACATGTGTGAGGTTTTGTAAATCTTTAAGGATTTGTGTTATGTTTTAAATAGTTAAAAAATGCTACGCGATTTGGATGGTGGATTTCGGACGGTGAATTAATCTGAACGTTGGCCAGGTGGTTCGACCAAATTAAAGGGACAGTGTGTTAGATGGCAAAATGAACTGTAACTTTAAATCGTTGAATTTTATGTACAAATCTCTAAAATTGTATATATAAATTGATTATAACAATATACATATTAAATTAATTAGTTGTGTTTTTTGTTGGAAATTGGGAAAAGGGGCAATTATTAAGCTAAAGAACCTGAGGTCACTTCGTGACAGTCCAGCAGGCATCCTTAAATCTTTTCGAGCGAATAAATCAAAACAAGATCAAAATGGCATGAAATGTATATTTTATACCGAACATGAAATGGAATGGGGCTTACTTTTCTCCAGCAACCGGCATATTGAAGACGAGCGTATGCAGTGCTTTGAAGGAAAGGAAATGAATTGATATGGGGTTTAACGTCCTACTGTTCTGCTCTGACTGGGATAATGAAGACGGATGTGCTTTGAAGGATATTATTGCCGGAGTGCAGCGCTATATACGACCTATTATTATTTCGATTTTCAACGGCCAGGTAAACGTACTGCCAATGGTATACATGTATCTTCCCTGATAATTTAAAAATTTGAGTAATATTTTATACTCCTAAATTGTTCTGAGCGTGTATGCCGGAATGCCTGTGTAGGCATGCCTGACCTACCGCCTTCAAGGTTAAAGTAAGTGGCCTCATAACTTCACTAGCACATTTGTCTTAAATCCGACACTGGCTATGGGAGTAATTTTACTCGAACAGTGGTGTTTCCGTCTACTTTTCATCGAATGGTTCTTTTAAGTGCACCCGAACGTGTACTCCGGACCTTAGATTTCCATCCCATCCGAAGGACCAGATGCTTTTCATTTCCAGGCCCTCCGTCCTTCACCACTGACGAGTGGAAAACAAACTAGAAAATACTGGGGAACTTTCTTGGTCAACATCGGTACCGTGCCCCCCCCCCCCCCAATTACATTCTAATAACGATGTGTATAACATGTCAGATCATCAAGGCGGGTTCCGTCAATTACATTAAAGGGGCATTATGGAATGTCAGATAAAGAGTTGGCAGTTAATGTAAAGGGAATAAGCCGAATATTTCATTCAAATTACTCCACTTTGAACCGAGATATTAGCGATTGAATTTTTGACATAGCCTCGGTCATTATTACGAAAGTCGGTACACTGTAACAAAAATTTCCGTGAAAAAACGTAAAAAATTCCGGAAACAAAAATTACCAGGAAAATTTTATCCGTATTTGTTTTTCCTGTAATTTACAGAAATTCCCTCAATTAACATAAATTCCATTTTCAAATACAGAAAAAAAAATCCTGACCATGCGTGCGTGAATTAGCTTTATTTAACGTCCGCTTCCACCGAAGTGATATCGCAGATGAGCTTTAAACGTAACCTCTTTTCGCTAATATATATAAGAATCGAGAGCAAGGTATCACAAACCTCTACTCGTCAGTGGTTGGAGGCTTTCAGATGTAAGTTTTCGGTATTATCAATTCGCAGGTATGTTGACTCTGCCATAGAGACAAACCGACTTACACTGGCCAACCGGTTGCACTATCCGGATTTAAGCGTGCATGATTACCAGATATTACAACCTTAACACACGCAGCATTAAAACATATTTTTACATATCTATGAAAATACTTACAATCTGATTTCCGTATGATGAATAACAATACACTTTATAGATCTTATAAATAATGGAAATTAGATATACACGTCAATTAATATACCAAACGTTACAAAATATGATTCTTCATATTATGGTTAATAAATTGAAATGAATACTATAACATGATGATTATTAGGAATCATTATATATGTATACTATTACTTATCGTTGCACCGTTTATCCCGTAAAATAACAGAATTAAGTCCATTATAGAAGGGAATAAAACATTTTATCCCTAAATTTCACGGAACTTCCTTGTCATTCCACCGTTTATTCCGTAAAATAACAGAATTAAGTCCATTATAGAAGGGAATAAAACATTTTATCCCTAAATTTCACGGAAATTTCCTGTCTAATACTGAATAATCCACAGAAATACATAAAATACGTAATTTGAAGAAATAATTCACACTATTAACACAAGTTCTCCAAAAAATCCATCGATTAACAGAAAAAAGGTGTTAAATTACGGAATTCGGCCACATAAAAAATGGATATTTTTTACAGTGTACGATAAAAAAAAGTCATGATTATCCATTTCTTGATTTAATCATCAGTGAGCATTGATCAGCAGATCAGATTAAAATCCAGTGAAAATCCAAAACATAAGATGGCACCGAGAGTTGATTAAGGTCATGTTATTAAATGTCTAATTAATAGTTTATATAACATTTCAGGCCTAAAGAAAGATCTGCAAAAGACAGATTGAGCTCTTGCATAATGTATGTTTAATTTTGATCCGATTTTGATGACACTTTAAATTTATGTTTAGATCACAAAGATCTTGGCTCCTTTCGATAATCGCGCATATCCGAACGTAATGTCTTGGTTTATGGCCCCTGATTGTTCGAAACAACGCATTTTTAGCTTGTGGACCCGCTATAAGTCATAATTTGTATTCAATTTTAAAAAACGTTTAAATATATCACCGTTACACCATAATGATGGTTGAGTTCGAATTTCGGAAAAATCAGATCGAAACTGCCCAACAAAATGACCGCTCCTTGTACGCAAATAGTGTAAAATTATGTAATACCTAGGTTGTATCCCTCTAGAAGTCATAATGTTTATCTGATTTTGATGAAACTTAAAATATGTTTATATCCAGAAGATCTAGGTAGATATTCACGGATATCGGACCGCAACTTCCTGGATTATAGCCCCTGATTGTACGGATAATATCTCTCCTTTTTTTAGCTTGTTCTCTGTCCATCACTTGCAAAATGTTGGCGTACCTTGCAAGGCAACCGCTTGTTTATATTTAAAATCCTTTTTAGGGGTACCAAATTGACATGAAATAACAAATTGTAACTCTAGCTAAATTTATCTTAAATATTATACCTTAGATAAAAAAAAAATAGCAATATTTATGATACATTTATAATGGTGGGTGATCAAAATCTCTTCTGTAACTAGTTGTATTAATAGCACAGCTATTTCAACTCTAATATTATAGATACGTGTATCACCGTCTATAAATACATCACTTTATATCTGGGGATATACACAATATCAAATGAGCAGGACCGTATTTACAAAATGTACAGAATAACTTATTTGGAATGCCTAGCAGTTTCCGACAAGACTTAATAAATACCTACCTAAAAAAAAATGACCACATGGCTACACTGAAACGGAATAAAGGATATAATGTTATAATATATACTGCTATGCGTGTGTATTTTACCTTTTCTTATTATCCCTGAGCGTTACCACTTTGGTTTTAAGAGTATAATCTCCTAAATATTAATATTCAATATGTAATAAGTAGTGTATAAGTTTAGGAATGTGTAAGCTTTATGTTATGAATAGCATTGTAGACGATGTCAAACTAATAAAGGATATTTCTTTAAAATCATGAAAAGGTTCTATTGCACAGTATTGTTTTATATACTAATCTCCGGGTTGTTGTACCTCTCAAGAACTAAGATAACCCAATATAACAATAAGAACCATTTACACAGACTTAACCAGTTTTATTAACAAATATATCTGGAATGATTTCTTTAAGGCAACATATTACGCATTATTCATTTTTTTTATATATATATTGATGTAGGACTCTTTAAAAGCGATGCATGGTTGCTACCACCAACCTATGGGGGGTAGGATGGATGAATGGTCAGCGTGTGCGCGCTGTATCATAAAGTCTGTCATTGAGTCGACTATCGTGGTTTCGAATCCGCGGTTGTACGTGGCAAGGAGTAGGGTCGCCTGTCCAACCTCGTGGGTTTTCTCCAGGTCCTCCCACTGCTAAAGACCCCTACGCGCAAGCGAATTATGTAAATAAAATTAAACCATATGTTAGTCCCGAAATGACCTAGTTTGTGTCGACGTGGACGTTAAACCCCATTTCTCTCTCTCTCTCTCCACCAACCTATATATCTTTCGTAGATCCAATTACACTTGATATGCTCGTTACATGCACATGCTTTATGTTTGAAGAAGGTGAGGCTATTTCTATCCCACAAGTAGCTAAAAATGCCGACAAATAAAAGTATTTGGGCGGGATATTTGCGTGGATTCAACGAGTCTCGTCTAACGAACCTAGTGTTTGTCGTAAACACACAGCGAGTGAATGCATGACGCGTGCTTAGTATTGAAAAATTGGCGTCATACTCCGGTAAAACGGTAACGGTACTGGATCAAGGTTCAGAGACGTCAGGTAGTTTTACTTTCCTTCCACACTCGGAACGTAATTATCAGTGTAACTAGGTCAGTTTACTATATACCGTTATAGTTATAGCCTCGTGTGATTATTGTAGTACCGTTTTACAGAGCGAGCCATGTGTTGGCAGGTATAACTACGTGTACTGTTTTATTATACCCTGGTTTAATCACTTACAACACACAGTCTAGAATCAGTAGGATATATATACCAGGGATATAGGAATAGTAGAAGATGGAAGCAGATACCTGATTTAGCTTCAACTAACTGTCTTAGCCCGAGTCGAGACCACTAATACTTGTCCCATGAACAGTTCTTATGTTGTATCTCTGTAGGTGCACGTAGCTAATACATAGTTTTCAAAATGTGTTTGGATCCTTACGATAAAAGTGGGGCTCGTGTAGCTAAAAGAAGTTACCACGATTGGATTTTACCTGTGAAAGCTGTTCTTGGAATCTTTATATTTGGATGCATTTTTCTTTTCATCGGAATCGTGTTGCTAGTCGTCGGTGGCGCTAAGGACCCAGGGTGAGTAAGCTTTGTTATTGTGTGAACATTTTATATTAAAAATCAATAAATAGAATGACAAGGTTATGACTCCTTGATATCACAACACCTACTTAAGGTTTACTGCAGCAACATCCCTTTACATGGACTTGAACCTAAAACACCATGTACTTGAACGTTTGTGTTTGACAGCCACTTCACGCGACTTATTTTACTTGATGAAGTGTTGGGCTTTATTTCACACGTAGCAGTTAACGCGCCAATAATTTTAATTTTTTCTTTTCTTGTTTGAAATCATATATTATAGCAGCTCAGTCTATTCTTAACCCCACTGTATACCATATCCGTGAGAAGATTTGATAGTATAAAACAATCATTGTGTATAGCTTAATAATTTCCTTGCATATTCTGTACGTTATGCAATTTAAGGTGATTTAAAAGAAAATATTGAACTCACACCTTTGACCCAATTAAACTCTCTACAATATTTAGAAGGGCTTTTCATTATATTCATTCCCGACTCTAGATCTGCACATGTAATTATTCTAGTCAACACCATACATTCATATTTCCTTGTATATACTATTTTGTATCTCAAACAAAAACACCCCAAAACAATAGAAATTTCACGTAACTTCTGCCTAGCACAGGTTGACCCTTCTGTAAGTGAATAAAATTAGGACCAGAGTTTGTCATCTATAGCGAGAAATAATAGATGATTGCCAATTCATTGTTGCCTTATTAAAAGATGTGCATTTGCTACAGCATGTTTGTTTGTTTCAGTTTTACCCTGGGTCACGTTCAGACAGATCCGATCATTATCATTATCTTCTATAGACTGAGTTATTATTGATTGGCACATAAATAAATGTTTACTTTTAAACCAACTAGCCACTATATAAATAGCAAACAGCCATTGAGTACAACACATACAATTCAAATTTGAAACGGTACATTTTAAATAAAAGAAACACAAGAGTTCAAAAATAACGGAAATAATTGAGTTTAAGAGATTACATTTCAATCAGTTGGATAATATCCGACTACTTATGGCGACACCAACATCGATCATGTGAAAGTGTCTAGTCGAGACACGATTATCGGATTTTTGTTATTGATAATTTTAACTCAGTTTTCATCACCTTTTAATCCTATCACACTGACATGGAATTCCTATTTCCTTTCCTGGTTTCTAAAGGATAAAACAACCTATATAATAGTCATCTGGATTTTTAAAAGCAGGATTAGGATTTGAGGTAGTGATCCACGTTCCCCTGCACCAACATAAGATTTGATCAATTCATATTTGCCTTCAGTAAAATCTTTGTAGATTCCTGTATAACTTATTACAGTTCATAATCAGCGATGCGTATCTCTTAGTATTTCAACCTTTCTTCATGCCTTATAAATGTATACACAAAACGCTTGAGTGTGTGGGAAATGAAATTAGCAATAACTGTATGATCATGACTTCATACCATTAAAGTACGTATATATTGTAGGCTAATTCAATATACTATTGATATATATGTTTTATATCAAATCAAATCATATATAAAACCCTGAAGTAAGCATATTGAAGAGATTTTTATATCAATAAGCCAAGTAGCTCGTTTAGCACAATAATAGTTCTATTCTTTACAACATGACAAGATTCTATTCACCATTATCAATATAACATAGTAATCAATCAAACATATGACGCATAACGATTTCAAAGTTGATTCATATAGTGCCCATAAGGCATTGTGCTACCACACTAGTTTTGTTAGGGCAGTTTCAGATTATTCCTCTCCATTCTCCATGTTCTAGGGTTCTTTTTGACAAACAATGAAAAAATAATCATTAGTTTTATTGTTTTAATATTAATAGTCAATATAATTCATAGTTTTGACTATAAACCTACAATGAAGACATTATTCCATATATTCACATATTTTTAGTTTAAAGAAACCGGTATGTATAAGTTCTTCAATGCTATAAGTACATCGTTTTAACGAAAATATTTCTTTTTCGTAATTTAATTGATTCATTAATAACCGTGCATATTAAATGGATGTTTTATTTATATTACCCAAAGTCAAGTTTCGGAGATTGATTAATGCTTAGTGGTGAATCAAATTAGGTTATTGCAATCTAATCTGTCCAAATAATTGGAAGAATTAATTGGAAAATCTTGAGACAAGATATTTTTTATGCTTTACTTTGAAATCGTGCTCGATGCTTAGACGTTCTAACTTTAAACATACATTAAACAAGAGCTAAATCTGCCTATTGCAGGTCTTCCTTTAGGCCGGGGGTGGGGGTGGGGGTGGGGGTGGGGTGGATGGCCGAATGGTTAGCATGTGCGCGCTTATCATAAGGACTGTCATTGAGTCAACTGGCGTGGTTTCGAATCCCCGGTTGTACGTGACAAGAAGGTCGCCTGTCCAACCTCGTGGGTTTTCTCCGGGTCCTCTGGTTTCCTCCCACTGCTAAAGACCCCTACGCGCAAGCAAATTATTGAAATAAAATTAAACCATATGTTAGTCCCGAAATGACATAGTTTGTGTCGAGTGGGCGCTAAACCACATTTCTCTCTCTCTTTCCTTTAAGCCTGAAACGTTATATAAACTATTAGACATTTATTAACATGAAAACCCCTTAATCAACTCTCGATGCCATCTTGACTTATGTGTCGGATTGTCACTGGATTTGAATTCGATATGCTGCTAAACGCTCATTGATGATTAAATCCAAAAGTGGATAATCGAAACTATGTTTTTTATCGTACCGACTTTAGTGATGATGATCGAGACTAGGCTTAACATTCAATGGCTAATATCTCAGTTCAGAGTGGAGCAATTTGACTAAAATTTTCAGCACATTCCCTTTACAATATCTAGTTTTTAACTATTATAGTGAGAACTGTCAGCTTCTTATCTAATCTTCCGTAACGCCCCTTTAAGTCATTGCTAGAATGATGTGCTTTCAACAGTCTTGACGTCGAACACTTTAAAGTGTTCCAATCATTCCGAAACTGGGTGGTACAGCTTCGAACAAATCACGCCAGTTATTCATCCTATTACACAAACAGAACCATAGTTTTCACTCGCTAGTCTGTACACCAAAGACCTATATATCATACTAGCGTTGATTGATATACTATTGATTTAGTATAGGTATTAAAACCAGGTGGTATTGCCACAAGGTCATTTTGTTTTGGAACGATCTGTCAAAATCAGTTTTCTTGACACGTTGCAGCTTTAAATAACGATGAGTACCGAAGAGCTACTCATTCAGTTGGAATAACATAGTGTTATTTGGAAATAAGATACCTTCGCGGAATATTGAAAATTACAGGTGTGTTCGGGTGTTCTGAATATGTTCAGATTTCCTTTCTCTGATAAAGATTATAATGCATACATAGATCACTCGAAGCTTTCATTAATACATGTTTCAGAAGTAATAAAAATGTGCTATTTTAATGTTAAGACTCTTGTTATTATTTAAATAAGCACACCTGAATATAAAAAAAAATCCACGAAGAACACTTATTTGTCTAAAACTCTTACAGATGGCGCGTGAAATCAATAAATATTATATACCAAACCTACGTTAGCATTGGATCAAAATGTTTGGGGCCTGAGTTCGTTTTATTGGGTTGGGTGGTGGGGATACTTTTGATTGTTTATGTTTTCAAACTCTGTATTTAAAGTAGCTAAGTCTTTAACTCGGTATCATCCAAAGACTTTAACATTGAAAACACGAATTATTTCTCGGGAAGAGACGGGCTTCTCATATCCAATATTTAAGACAAAATAAACATTTTACAATTGGTACCATAATGCGTTTCAGTGACATTTGTAACTGATTTTGAAACCGAGAACCCCGGGATTTTAAAGGCCTAAGATTTGGCTTTCATGCGAAAAGCTTGCGAAGTTGTTAAACTCATTTATCACCCAATAATACATTCTACAGTAGATATCGCTTGTGTGATATATTTCATAATCTACTGCGATATCTCCTTAGAAGATATCGCTTTACATGAATTTGATTGGTCAGTTGAAAAGGAACTACTTTTTTTTTCAAAGAACAGTTCATTTCTTATTAAAAGTAACTTTTTTAAAATTAAAAATGAACTATTGTTATTCAATTGACCTTGATGGAAACACTTGGTCAATATAAAGGACTTTGCAATGGTTGAATTGCTGTCAAAAAATGATGTATCACTATTGCTCAGTTGAAAAGGAACTACTTTTTTTCATTTTCAAAGAACAGTTCATTTCTTATTAAAAGTATTTTTTTTTAATTAAAAATGAACTATTGTTATTCAATTGACCTTGATGGAAACACTGGGTCAATATAAAGGACTTTGCAATGGTTGAATTGCTGTCAAAAAATGATGTATCACTACGCCGTAATGTTCAGTAAAAGTGAAATCTACAGCAAAGAATTATATTTATCTAGTTGTGCATGTAAGGGATTGGGTGATAAATAAAATCTCCTACTCGTCTTACTGGTAGGAGATTCTCTATGTTTCTTGGTGCAATCAAACGAAAACAAATGTCGGTAAAAAGTATGACAAGTCACAATTAGTGACCCTAAATTTAAAACCAATCATGAATTTCGTTTATCCTTAAAAAATGACATTAAAAACAATTAAGATATATTGAAAGAACGATCCCTTTCAAATAAAAAAAATGATGAAAAATGGGCTATGCGTTTCTTTTTTTGAAGAGTATATTTACATTGGAAAGACAGAATTCACAATTTTTACGAGGAAATATTATTTGCTTTTAAAATAACAGAATTTACAACCGGGCAGGCTTAGCTGTTATACAATTAAAGAAATCTCAATTATTGATATTCTTTTTAAAAATCATTCTAACACAATATGTATTGTAATGAATATTATACCCAATTGTACGGTTATTACATCGTTCAACATCTTGATCTTCCATCATCATCATCATCATCATCATTCAAGACAATGTGACAAGTAATTTTAAGAATTAGCTGATACTAGCATTATCTACCTATTCTACTTATATATTATTATCTCAGTATATCCCTGGTTTCGTGTTGATATACTTGTGTAAATGATGAAAAAACCGGATCGCGTTGTTTTTCTTCAAGAAAACTTTGGCACAGTTGACGAAACCTGAATGTACTGTAGGTGGTCGACATTGTTCGATTAATACTCATCATGGTGGCTGTCTGCTGCGAACGTTTCGTGACTCACTATGAAATGGTTAACAAAATGTCATTGGCGGCGTCTGTAAATACCAATTCTGTCAGAGAGTGTTTCTCGGATGTACCGAGAACTTTAATTTGATTACGGAAACGCCCTCTGATTTGAACGTTTGCGTTCTGTGATTTCAAGCCAAATATTCTTGAAAGATGGTTGCCACTCCAGCAAATGAAGACATTCTTGGGATGTAATGAGAATTCCGTGCCTACAGGTTTTCTTCTGTTTCGGCAACAGTATTTAATATTAACTAAAAATGATCCCAAATACACACAACTTTTTAAAAATATATATAGCCAATATAACAAAGAATGAAAGAAATTTTATTAGATTTTCTAGGTAAGAAACTTTTCAGTAGGAAGTTTTCTCGAAACCAAGTTGAAGATTGTCCAGTGTTTTATGATTTTCTCATTACATGCCAGATATCGTATAATTAACGTTTCAAAGGGCCAATAACATAGATATTTATGATAATAATATTAATATGTTTACTTTCACTAAGTCCATAATACCCATATTATAAGTTATGTTATTTACAAAAATAACCCTGACTTGTATTGGCAGTTGTTCATTATTTAATATTATATTACCAATTAAAATATCTTATAAAATTATGTATTCGTTTGAAGTGTGTCAATCGCTTTCTCGTCATTACAGTGGTAATTTTGTATTTAATTAGATTTCATACCTTTTAAACTATACAATATACATCTAATTACAATGGTTTATTGATAATGGGTAAAACAGAAACATTTTGGGAATTCCATCAGATGTTGTTCATACCTTCTTGTCCTGACAGCTTGATTTCATCTCCTGTTAAAAGAAGCTGATAAAAAGTACGCTTTTTGGTAATGAACTAACTGGCTTATCACCTTTTTATCTGATATTTCATGCTTTATATACATTTATGTAAACACGTTTATTGTAGTAGGCCTACACTGTATTGTATGTCATATAGTTCTGAGATTAAAAATATAGTACCATCGATCCTAAAGTGCACTCAACTGAAAAATCCTTAAATACAAGGTGAGAAATTAGTATAAAATACAAGGAAATCTTCCAAAGTAACTGTAGTTCCCGTATCAAAAATTAAGATGGAACCATAAATTGGTTTTTTGTTCGAATTTGTTTTGACATTTCAAGTTTTTAATGTCTTGCTTAGATTCACTGTTCAAAAATGTACATGGGAACAACACAACAATGATCATCGATACCTTTATGCCACTCCATTGGCAATAAAGATGGCGTACATATTCTTTAATGAAATGGGGCAATTTTAACATTGGGGTGGGGGTATTCTGCTAACAACGAGCTACATGTATTTGGACCAAGACTAGTGCCTCTATTTATATCAGTTCTCCCATTGTGGTATAGAATAGTGTTTGAATTTACGTTTTATGTCAGGTTTTGGTTAAATCTGTTTTACAGAGATATTGCGAGAGCCTTCTCATAACTTTTAGATGACTAACCTTTATAAGTTCATATGTGACTTAGCACGTACATTGTCTACATAAGTAAACTGGTCCGGACAGAATGGTGCCTTTTACTCATATTATATACCCATTTACACTAAATAGATTTTTGTTTTATCCAGATATACTTCAAACACCTTTAGTTATTTTTCTCCAAAAAATTTTCTAGAATTTAATTTGCGGAAGGAAAAAAGTTAATATTATGAGCTAATTAATCCGCACCGATGTCACCCCTATCAGTGATTGTAGCGTCCTAGAGAATATTCACTGCTGATCAGTGTGGTTTTGGTTAATAGTCATGATTTAGGGCGTACAAAGCTTACGCTGTCTGTCAACAATTATTAGCTCTGCTTGAGAAAAGACAGAAAGCTAATTGACCGACACTTCAATTCCTACGTCGACGATTTTTATGTAATCGAAAAGGTATTATTCTTTGTGTATGAAAGCTGTAAAACGAATTAGAACCACATAACAAAGTAGATAGTTCTCTGTGTGCAGAATAGATTTTGAGGCGGAAGAATCAGGAAGTAAACATGAATTAGGGAAATCACAGCCTATAGATAGATTCCTTTGGTAGGGCGTAGCTAAAAATGGGGATGATCAAAAGCCTTTAATATTTTTATCAGATGATTGTGACGTGCTGGACTCTATAATTATGGTTATAAAGATTTTAATTATGTTTTACTGGGATGTGAATTACTAACCTTGCGGTTATATAAATACATTGATGCATGATACATTGTCAGATGTTTACAAAATGACATGCAGTACAACTTGTTTTAAAGGGTAGTAGGTACAACCCGTGTCTATGGGGTATATATAATGATATATATGTAGGTAAGGTTAGATGGCAGACATAGTGCCGCCGGTTGGATATATAAGCGTGAAATACATAAGTGATTATAGTGTTTTATATATTAAGTTCCCACCGTATGAACCTATGGGGTATAGACTAGTTATAAATAGTGTTCTAAATAACTAGGGAGCCACATTGGCTCAGTGAGTAAAGGGAGCTCACTATCTTGAATGTTCCGGGTTCGATCCAGGTGTCGGCCGAGAAAGTTCCGTGGGACTTTCGAGCCTGGTTTCCGTTTGTCAGTGGTGTAGGACGGAGGACCTGACAAATAAGGTGTCCAGTCGTTCGGATGGTACGGAAAAGCAAGGTCTCGTGTATAATGTCGGTGTGCATGTAAAAGAACCCTTGACAGATGGAATTCTATGAAGAGTTTTATCGTAGGGTTATATTTCAGGCCTTTCCATCGGTCAGCTACTGGTATCTGCCATTAGTAATAGTCAGGCTCTTACGACCATACTGGATATTTCTACGGTACTACTACTTTAGTGTTAAGAATACTCCACCGACGATTGCTCTACGGCGACTGACTTGAAGAAATTGTTCATACCACCTGTTCAGCGCTTGCTGATTGATCCCGAATACTCAGCCATTTTCAAGGTTATCTACGGTTTTCTTCAAGAATATCCAAGGTTGGTGACGACTCGTAGCAAACCGTTTCCCCGGTGGGCAATGACTTTAGCAAGGTCAGTTGGTGATATATATATACTTACACCATCAACTGAACAACAAAGCGCATATGATCGATCTTCAAATTTCAACGTTACTTTATCATGTATGCAAACAGAAAGATCAAACCCATTAAGAAACACAAGCAAATCAACTGCGGCTTAAACAGTCATGAAGAAAGTAGTATTTATTTTTCTCTATTTTAACTGCTCTCATCACTTCACGCATAGTTGCTTTTATGCCGTAAATTTATGGAAATAGATGTTTTTTCAAACTGTTATCATTTCTTATGTATATTTACACATAACGTTTGTAGTCATGTCTTCTTTGACCTTTATTAATTTCCCAGTTGACCTTTTATACCAGTGACGATCGAGTATAGCGGGATGGGAATAGATTTTACATCACGTAATTATTTTATTTAACATAAACAAACAAAATGTATCCTTAAAATGAAATGGGATTTAACGCCTTACTGTTCTGCTCTATCCGAACTAATAAAGACGGGTGTATCTTTTGAAGGACATACCAGATATTATTATCATTGTAACTGGCCATTACATTTGATAATTGAATACAAAAGACTGAAATAAATATATGTCCCCAAATCAGAAACGACGCTCATCCGTGATTGACCCTCCCTCCCCCCCCTAAAACATTTAATTAACATTTATCTCAAGGTCCTGAAAATATCACAATGGAGATTTAACTGTTGGGGGATCTTTGCCGATAGGTAAAACGATAGAGTTTGCTGTGTAAGGATTGCTCTGACGACTTTATAGCTAATGCGAATGTGTGTTTTTGTGGATGGTAAACATCGAAATTCCATTATTTTGTGGTATTTAAAAGGTTGTTAAATACAAGAGGACAACAAGGGCCTGAAAAACTGTTTCAGTACCATTTAATCCACTTCACAAAGACTAGAGAATTCTAAAACGTCGCTTAGTCACAAACTGTAAATGTATTTTATAATGATAAACAAACACTGCATAATGCATGACACCCGTCACTACATGCCAAATGTAGCAATAGTGTTTGAATTTTAGCCAGTTGGTTTAAATACGAAAGTACAACAAAGGTCTGCCAGTTTCGTGATCTCTTCAAATCAGGAGTGGTAACATGTTTTAGAACGAGTAAGCACAGTATACCTCGTGCACGAAAAACGTCACAACGGGTTGCCAACCAATTAAAGCGACAGTTTGGACCTGAAATTCAGAAACCGTATAACAGGAATATATTCAGAATTAACCTCTGCAAAATGAACTGTAGCGAGTGGTTTACCAGGAAGGTAACATCCTTACTTTGCTTATAACGGACATACATTGTTTTGGTAGCAGTGTAGCTATTTTTGTAACTTAGTTTATATAGAATACAGCTGGCATGGTTCCTGGCTTTCGATTGTCTTTTAAAGGTTAATATGTGATACGGTTTTATTGCAGGTTCGACGCAGTCTTTAAAATATAGTTAAAAATATATGGCAATGCGACCCCTCCGGGAAAGTCCCCACCCCCTGTATTTATCGGCTCCCTCTTGTATAATACACATCTAAGTCTTCCTCCGTAGCCTCATACCCCAACCCATTATGCATTTTTATAAGGTCTGTTTTGTTCAGTAGTGCTGATAAATTTGGTTATTTCCTGCACCATTCACGTTGTTTTATAATATTTAGTATTCGAAGATGGAAAACTATTTATAGACTGCCTTCGATCATATTACTTCATGTTGCAAGAAATCCAGTACTAAGTGAGATGACATTCCGACTATAATAGACCCTGGCAAACTTTCAAATCAGGTTCATTTTGTCTTTGGAAGAAGTGTAGTCGGGAAAATAAAAATATTTAATAGTCTTTGAGATTATGCTGTTTCAAATATTGCACAGTTAAAGCACTTCTATAAGGAAATGTCCCAAGCAGTTATATATAATTCTTTTTCTTATACGCCTATACTGAAATATATATATTTCCAGTGAAAAACAAAGGGAAGAGGTGTAGTTCGATTTACGTTAGCTAAGGGGAATACGACCACCTTCACAAACTAAATATATTTAAATAGATAAATTGCCGTCGTCATTAGTACTAGGAGATTGTTCTAAATCAAATGTCCCTAATAAGGAATAATGGTAAAATTAATGTAAACACTATTTCGTTCTTCGTGTTTGTAAAACTGTACTAAGAGAGAGAGAGAGGGAGAGAGAGAGAGAGAGAGAGAGAGAGAGAGATGGGGTTTAACGTCCACTCGACACAACCTAGGTCATTTCGGGACTAACATATAGTTCAATTTTATTTCAACAATTCGCCTGCTCGTAGGGGTCTTTAGCAGTGGAAGGAAACTGGAGGGCCCGGAGAAAACCCTCGAGGTTGGACATGCGACCTTACTTCTTGCCACGTACAACCGGGGAATCGAAACCTCGCCAGTTGGCTCAATGGCAGACCTTATAATACAGCGCGCACGCTCTAACCATTCAGCCATCCACCCCCCCTGAACTGAAAGATGTTATAATATAGATGTTATATATAGAGAGGTAGTAACGATATTATTAGGACTGGAGTGACTGGTATAGGTAGAAGAACATAATTAGAACCATGTTAATGGAATGTAACGTTGTAATGAATGTAGAAATATCTGACATACCTTTCACAGTTTCGCCTGTCGTTAATGTTTTGTACTTAAATAGATATGTGCACTTTTTTAACAGTTCCTGGTAGAGAAAGAGAAAGTTAAAATACCTAAACGTATATAAAATAGCAGCTTACACATAGTTTTCAAACTCTTCTAAAATATATCAAAAATGCAACAGTTGAATATGGAACTGTAATTGTTAGTAGAATTCTGTTGAGCTGCAAAGAAAAACATTCGATATGAGACAAATGTTGATTGTTATTATATATTTACAACTAGTGTTATTTTCTTGGTAGATATTCCATAACATTGCTGATGAAACAGACTATTTGGTCTTTTCTGCTATTGATATTATTTTTTTCTGTTATTTTTAGAGCAAAAGTACATGGTTGACGTAATTCGTCTAATAAGTAAAATAATATTTACCTGATCAGACATAATAATTGTGTAGCAATAATATTTTCAGTAAGCTGATAGTGGAAAAACGTCAAGCATATACTGGATGTGGGCGTGGTCTGTCTATGTTTTTGTTACCTCAAAGCGATCGTCATGTATGTTCTATGGGGACCACGGTGGCTAAGTAGGTAATACAAATGAAATGAAATGAAATAGGATTTAACGTTCTACTGTTTTGCTCCGTACTGGGCATAGGAATTCGATATAAGAGTAGGTCGTAGCGCCGCTGCCCGGGCACAATTTCCCTCATAGCACATTGTATGGCGTATGCGCGTCTTCATTAGCCCAGTTCGGAGCAGAACAGTAGGACGTTAAACCCCATTTCATTTCATTTCGTTTTGTTTGTTCTCCAAATTTACAACAAATATGGCGGTTGTTTAGGGCGTTAAGTTTTTAAATTTAATTATTTCTGTAGTTTTGTAATCGGAGTTCAGTTTAAGATCCCAATGGACAAGATAGTATAACGATCATTTCAGCATCTCTTGGCATGTCGATGACGGCTTGAACAGTGGTCAGTTCTAGTCATAACAACACGTGGAGATGAATGATTATAAAATTAGCTATGAGAGCTATTTACCTCTTTAAGACAAACATGAAAACATTTTGTACATCCTGTTTGGACACATGACTTGAAATCAAATATTATTTGTTTTCATAAGAGTTTTTAGAGGATTCCCTTTTGACGTCATTGTCGGTCAAGAGATGGAACTGGCGCGCCTATATCTTTTTGCGAAAAAGGTTTACCGACCGATTAGTCCATGTGACAGACCTCGGATTTCGGAGTATCATTACCAATTTGATGAATAAATTCAACCATGATTTTCAGTTAGCCTGGTGCCCGAAGTGTTCAAATTTGGCTGATGGACTTCCGGTTCACTTTGCTAAATGCCATTTTGGCGGCCATTTTTAAAAATGGCCGCCGTTTTTTCATTGCAATTGAGCGCGTCAAGGAAACCTTCATAACTCTTTCACAGATTGACCTATTGATATGGAATATGGCTCAAAATGTTCGCAAAAACATTCTACAGCTGCTGTTATATGACACATGTTGGTGAATGAATCATATATTTTCCAAATTAACAGATTATTCTGAAAAAAGCAACGTTTTGGCATTTTTTTTCAAGTTTTATTTTATAAGTTCACTACCAAATCATGTTCAGGGTAAATTTAGCATAAATAAATACGCTCCGTGACCCAGTCTGTACAGCTGCGGTGGTCGGAAACTCAACAAAAGTCTTGAGTAGACTGTCAATTTTAAAATGTTGAGCCTCGGCGAGTTAGGGTACTAACCATGTGAACGTTTATTTAGGGTTGTCGCAATCGCAACAATATTTGGGGACCGGTTGTTTCTGAAGAAAAATTTGTCACTGAAGACGATTTTGATATTATGTCACTTCTGTGACGTCATTTTCGGTTGAATCCGTCCGATTTCCAAAATGGCCGCCAAAATTTGACGAAAAATGAATTTCTTGTTAGAATGGATGAGTATCACGCCAAGCAAGACTTGTGATATATCATATATAGGGTTTCCGTAGTCATTGTACTTTGAACTGATCTATAAAATTAGTTTCCCAAAATCCAAGATGGCGAAAATTCAAAATGGCAGTCAAAATTTGATCGATGCCTCGGATAATCGTTATTTTACAGTTTGATATGCCCTGTAATATGCCGCTTAGGGGGTTTTCGATGTCACAGAACATAAATACAACCTCTAAAAAAATGGTGGTCAAAATTTGATCGATGCCTCGGATAATCGTTATTTTACAGTTTGATATGCCCTGTAATATGCCGCTTAGGGGGTTTTCGATGTCACAGAACATAAATACAACCTCTAAAAAAAGGGTTTCCAAAATCCAAGATGGCTAAAATCCAAGATGGCGGCAAGATTTTCCCTAAAATGAATGATTTTTCAGATAATCGTCATTTTTCTGTTTTGTACGGCTTGTAATATGTCCTTTATGAGGTTTTCAGGATCACTAAACTTAAATATTACCTCAAAAATAGATTTTGGATAAGGTAGATGATTGCCCCAAAAATAGATTTTTAATATCGTAGATGATTGCTTAAGAACAAAACGGGACAATTGTCAGTCTTTCTATTGGCTTTGCTTATTATAAATTTGTGTAGTAGTTTTTTAGGGGAGGATGGAATTAATTATACTAGATCTCGTAAATCAGAAAACAAGATTTAATATTATTCCAGCAAAGCTGTATGGAATTTTAATATATCTTTGCAAATATATCTAGTTGTTAAGAATTACCTATTCTGTTTGTTCACAAATGGGCCGAAATAGTGGCTCAGTGGGTAAGGCTCAACAAGGTCCGGAATTCGATCCCTGTGTCTGGGCAAATTTTTCCTCATTTCACACTGTATGACAAATAGCCATCTTCATTGACCAAGTTAGAACAGTAGGACGTTAACCCACATTGCATTTCATTTCTGGTCCACAAATCGTAATGTGATAGATTTTTACTTTGAAGAGTCTGAAAACCTTTTGTGGTATCATCTAGAATCTAGACAGATAGTATCATGGATTCATATTTGTAAATTGTGAAAGTGTAAAGTTCTAAGTTTAAAAATGATAATTACAGAGATAATTTGAAATACATTTACGACTAGGCATCCCAAAAGCCATGGCTCACGATTTCCTCTTTGTTAATGTCACAACCATCCACCTCATTGGAATTACTGTGACAATCGCAACTACTGTTTTTCTTCAGCAATGTACACCAGCCAAAGTACAAGTAGAAACAGGAGATCTCGGCAGCGACAATGATGATATCATTTTAATATCATAGGCCTGCCTAAATCGAAAGAGGAAATTGGTCGACATTATTTTTGTGATGCCTAGTCGTAAATGCATTTCAAATTATCTTCGCAACGATTCTTTTTAAACTTTCAACTTGTTGTGAAATGGATCCGTCGATACGATATCTAGACTATACCAGAAAAGTTGCCAGTCATAGAGTCTTTGATGAAAAACCGGGCCAGTTGTACCATATAACGAAAAAATGCGAAAAGTACCGAGATAAAAATCTGAAAAGTACCGAAAAATGCAGACAAAATACGGAAATTGTGATAAATACCGAAAAAACTTTTTGATACTAATTACCGAAAAAATTCGAAAAACCCAAAATATCGAAAAATCAATAAATAACTAAAAAACAACACTAATTACCGAAAAAAAACCTAAGCCACACATAAAAATTGCTAGGTGGGTCAGACTAGACAATGCATAAAAATGGGGGGAACTGTAGGTTACGCATTAAAATTATGGACACTCTTAGGTGGGTAATGGGTCAAGCAAGATCAGGCATAAATATAGTGGTACACTTTCAGTCAGGGGCGGATTGGGGCCGGGAACCGACCCGGGCTCCCGTGTCGGAGCTGCCCCTTTTACTTACCGCGGAGCACGGACGGGGGTTCCGGGGGCTCTCCCGCTGGAAAAATTTGAAAAATGAACCCCAAATATGCGATTTTGTGGCATATCTGATTATAATCTTTGTCAAATAATATATCTTATAAATCGATTAATTTAGGCCAAAAGCCCGATCTACAAGCAATTTACAACCATCAACCTGTGAAATTATCATATCGTCATATTATTAATTAACGTATTATCATTGAATCGTCAAGAGAATTTAACTGGTTAAAAAATGGTACTAGTTGAAAAAATTTTGATCATTTGATTAACCAGTTAGGAATATTGAATAAGTAAAGTAGGAATATTTTCATTGTAAAATGTCCCATTTTTGTTGCCGGGAGCGCTAGTTGATTCCTCCTGTGATGGGATTCGAAATCCCCATTGCATGATTCCGAATTCCGGCCCACGCCCAGCACACCCGGCCCAGAAAGTCTATTATACCAGCCCATTCCAGACTCCAGTGATGGCGTGGCGGACCGTTAAGGCCACCGGCCACATACAACATGATCATCGTCGCTCCTTGGCCGGTTTTTTTAGACGAATTGGACAAAAATATTTTTTTCATTTTTTGTCCGACCGGCCCTTCGGGCGATCGCATGGCCCAATCAGCGCCTGCATTCAGTTGGCCATTGATCACAATATGTCCCGCATAAGACTAGTTGGGCATTGTAGGTGGGTCATGGGTCAGGCATTTAGTAATTGAAGCATAATCAAATAACACACTATTCTACCCCAATTAAAAGCAGAGTTATTGTGTTCCAAAGTCTTGACCAATCAAATTGCTTATCGCTCTTTAGCCTAAGCAGAAAATTCTCACGATCGAACTTAGTCAAGCTAATAACCAAAGTTATCGTGCCCCAAAGCATCAACCAATGAGATAGCTTATCTCTGTTTACCCTAAACAGACAATGTTCGTCATCGAACTCCATCAAGGCATTCACCTAATGAACGCCTACACCCAGTTTGAACATTCTACCTCAATTAGAATGAGAGTTATTGTGTCCTAAAGTCTCGGCCAATCAAATTGCTTATCGTTCTGTTTACCCTGAGCAGAAAATGCTCATTATCGAACTTAGTCAAGGTATTGATGTAATGAAACTATACACCAAGTTTTATCACTCTCACTTAATTAGAACTAAAGTACTATCGTGTTCCAAAACATCAACCAATCAAATTGCTTATCTCTGCTTACCCTAAGCAAAAAATTCTCATTTTCGAACTCCATCAAGGCATTGGTCTAATAAACACCTACACCAAGTTTGAACATTCTAGCTCAATTAGAAAGAGAGTTATTGTGTCGCAAAAAAGTGTGACGGACGGACAGACGAACCCATTTTAATAGTCCTCTGCTTTCTTCGAAAGGCGGGGGACAATAAAATGAAAAGAATATGGTTATATATATATATATATATATATATATATATATATACAAGAGCAGTGTGGACCCTCCAATGGGATGCAAAATCAGCTAGTATGGGCAACTGTCCCAAGCCGTTAGATAAACAAATGCACATAGACAGGTATAAACTGTAATTGATAAGCACAAGAATAAAAGATCAAACAATTATTTAAGCGGTATAATGAACCACGAGCAATAGGCCATAACAGTAAAAACATGATAACGACTTGTGAAATCTTGTTGAAAAGACGCAGTGAAATAAACTATAGTAATTGTTATCCATAAATAGTGTGTTATTTGCTTATAAAAGACATATTACAAGCTACATCAAACAGAAAATCGATCATTTTACGGAAATTCTGGCCGCCTTTTTGAATATTCAACACTCTGTGTTTTGGTTCATTTTAAGTTCAGTAATCCCATTCAATTGGATATTACATGTAATATCAAACTGTGAAATAACTATTATCTGACAAATTGGCCATTTGAGCAACTTTTGGCCGCCATTTTGAATTTCTGCCATCTTGGATTTGGGGCACTCATATTAGACATTATTTTTTATGATCAATGTTTCTGATATCTAGTAAATCACTTTAGTTGACCAAATAGATAATTTGGCTTATATGGGTCTGAACAAGATTTTTTTTTAGTAAACTTATGAACAGACATCATGAAAAAACCCCGAAAATATTGCTGTTTTCAGATTAATCTTTTATTTTGAAACCGAAAGCATTGATTAAACAACATGAATCATATACCAGCAGATTTAGAATTGTATTATGAACATTTTGAGCCATATTACATATCCGTAGGTGAACCTGTTGAGGAGTTGTGGAGGTTTCCCTGACTTACACTATTTCAAATAAAAAAATGGCGGCCATTTTTAAAGATGGCCGCCAAACTCATATTTGGCAAAGTGACCCGGATCTCCATCAACCAATTTTGGACACTTTAGACCTAAAGCTAACTGAAAATCATGGTTAAATTTATTCATCAAATTGGTAATGAAAATCTGTCTGTCACATGGACTAGATGCCAGAAGTCGATATTTGGGGAACTATTATTTCGTAGAATGATGACATTGAGGCAAATCAGGGATAAAGATCTGAAAACGCGGGAATATAAATCCTAAATAAAGCATTTGGAATGAATTTGTATTATCTTGAAGACTACATGTATGTTCAGGATATTATATAGAAAATAATATGTACAGTAATGTCAATGATATAAATATTTGTTCGAGATAAGTCAAGTGTTTTTGTTTATTTAGCATGGTCTCTTTACTGAGACAAACAGCCAACCTCGAAACAATCGAGCTATTCGAGATTGCAAAGTTCGGTATAAGTTTAACTGTTATACATATAATATAAAGTACAGAAGAATGATCTGGTCATTTCAGGTTCATGCGTAACACTTGTAAACTCATGTTCTACTTGATACGTGTACAGCCAACATGAATGGCTTATCGTGGCTATACGGTATTCAAGGTGAACAATCCCGGGAATCAACATTTGCTACATTATGCGGCCAAGATGTATGTATACTTTTAAAAAAAAGTAGGGGATATTCATAAACAATACAAAACTGCGGAAATGCACTGCTGTTTTTATTAGAGGTAACCAGTGTTAATAACCGACCAATTGCCTACACATGAACATAAACAGTTCATATGGGCGGCTTATCTGACGGCCCCATTTCACTCGCAAAGAGATACACTGTCAAAAGTGAAAATGGACGTTTGTGATTTTTGTCTTAATAATGAGTAATTGCTCCACCAATCCTCAGACATTCAGCAATTCGTCGTGGCATACTCCCAATCACGATTTGGGGTAATCTAACCCACTTCACTCGCAGTGCCACGGCCAATTCTTGCAGTGTTGTCGGTTGACGTTGAAGTCGACGAACACGTCTCCCGATCAAATTAAACGTAACACACTAAAGCAAAGATACGCTAAACAGTAAATCGTATGCAAGAACCGATAGGAAAGCAAACATGGATAGGATAAACCAGCAAGCTGCAGTTTTCATCAACCCTTTCTTGAAGTGTCAAATTTGACAATGAATCCCTCCCACGTGTATGGCGCTATTGCGTGTCGCACATGCAGCTCAGTGGTTCTGTTGGGGCAATAAGTTCTTCATCTGTGAATTACTGCCAGAGTTATGGCCCTTGATCACTTCAAAAAATCTTGTGGACCATCTAGAGGCTAAAGTTAATATCCGATTGACTTTAAATTTATACACAGTGTTTAACTTATAAGGTCATGAGACGAAGAAGTCTATTGATTTTCAGCGATTTCCTATAATTACTGCCAGAGGTATGGCCCTTGATCACTTCAAAAAATATTGTAGACGCTCTAAAGGCTAAAATTAATATCCGATTGACTTTAAATTTATACACAGTCGTCACAGTGTTTGAGGTCATGAGACGAAGAAGCCTATTGATTTTCAACGATTTCCGATAATTACTGCCAAAGTTATGGTCCTTGTTTTGAAGAGTATACTTTTAATTCTTTCAATGGATGAAATCATAACGAACTTGATACCTTACCTGATAAATTACTTCTGACGAACATAAATTCCCCCCACCCCCGGCGTAATAACTTTTATAATTAATGGTAGCTTAATACTCAGCACGACGGTTTCGTCGCATTTCAAGTACATTTCATCAAAAAATAACAACAACAGACACAAATTTTACGAATAATCTTACCCCCCCCTCCCAGTTGTTCTAGATGTGTCGGCCTGGTTCGATATAACTTCCAGAACGGTTGTGAAGTGAGTCTATTCACACTTATCGCAAAGATCCCAAACTATCGTGATCAAATCAATATCCCCAACTGAGACTGTGTTACAATGTGACATTCCCCATGGGGGGGTTGTACTAGGTCCCTCGCTGTTGAACATGACCATGTAAACGAAGCAGTTCCGACTTCTTCACGCCGATGACCCAACTTTGTGATTAATTGGTGCTAAAACAGAAGCATGGTAAACCCTATTTCATTTGCTATGCAAGTGTATTTTTAAAATAAAGTTGCACGGGCCAAAGAACGGGCACATGTGGACATTTTCTCATTCACTGAGAAATTGTTAATATATTCATATACCCAACCTATTTAACGGCCGTTTCTAACGAAAAGGTCCGACACCAGTTCGAACCAAATTGAGATTTGCATTTTATTCCCCGATGTTGAAATGAGGTCGTCCCTGTCCACAGTTTCTCGAGAGACCGTATTAATTTATTATCCAATCTTGTAAAATGTATTAAGAAGCCAATTTCAGATTGCTTCATGTGAACGCTGTAACAATAAAAGTTATCATCCGACCTGCTTTCAATTTCTTTGCATTGTTTTCATTAGGGAATCACATAATTGAAGGGTGTTCCGTTGCTGTCAGGGTTATTGTATTTGCTCATGCACTTTTTACAATCTGTTGAACGCTCTGTGGGCAGCAGTTATCATCCTGACTGAATGTTGTATATTATATACTAATGTCCAAAAGAAAGTGTACACTGCATTTTGTGCTGGATCAACCAAAGTCATTTTCCCATGGTATACGGTATTTGGGTAGAATGTCAATTTGTTTCACATTTTTAATTTGCTTAGAAATGTTGAGTTTGGACGCAAGAGACAAACTCAGTAATGCTTTATCAAATGTTTTTAATCTAAACAAAACTTAGTCATACTTTTAGTGTGTATACTTTCTTTTGGACATCAGTATAGTTCCTATCAGTAAGATAAGCAAGTCTGCATATTGGCAACAAAAACTATTGCTAGAGTTTCATTGAACTTGAGTCACTGGGCATATAATCATGTCAAACAATGAATAATTTCCGTTAATTATTTCTTGAATTATTATGCTTACACACTTGGTAGAATCATGTGAAAGAGCTAACAGTAAAATTGACGAATTGCATGTTTCGGTGCCATGCAAATTATCTTTCATAAAAGCAATAGATATGACTTTAGACAAAAATTTTATTTTAATATTTCGACCATGATTTTATATGGGTATTGCTGAGGTTATAGATATATATATATTATTATTATTATTCAGACATGCCATTTTGTCTATTCACATTCACCCTACCAGGAAAGTATGTGTCTGGCCCGAGATCAAACTATCTATTAACGAATTTAGCATGGGTCTGGCCAATTTCTGTGTAAACCAAACATCGCCTTCCAATAACTTTCTCATTTTTTATACTACAAAATAATCTAATAGAGAAGAGTGTTTGTTTCTCTTGATTTGATTTGGCTATTTTCACCATAAAAATCCACCTCTACCACAATCCATACACATCAAAGATATCTACACAGGTGGATCTTCTTTCAAGTTTTCTTATCTTGGATAAATTGTCCTGTTTCTGTAATAAAGTTTTCAAATGCTTGTATTTGACTGTTATCAAGACAATATTTGGGCAAAAAATGAACTAGTTCTCCCGAAGGGTCATATCAGTACTTGGTTACTATGATATCAAACTCAATATTCCTTTTATGACCTTCACTCTGAACAAATGACCTTGCCACAGTTATTTTGACATTATATCGGATTCGGAACACCTAAAGGCGTGTTCAGGTCTAATGAAACACCTTTTGATCTTGCACCACACTGGAACTGATTGATCAAACTAATCAGATGTTACGTACAGCCATTTTAATGTTCTCAGAACACAGATTCTGTTCATTGAACAATCTTTAAATGTATGAAGGTGACAAATATTTATCAATCCTGATTAAATTCAATCTTGGGGGTAGTGGACTATTGGTGTTGATTTCAACGTTCATAATGGATTCACCCATTCTATTTGAGTGCAGCTTACTCAACGTATAAAAGGGTGATTAATTGCAAAGATTGAACTTCACACACAATTCGGTTACAGATGAACAGTACAGTCTATCATTTGGCTTGGGCGCCATTGAATTCAGACTATGATTTATAATGACAGAAACATATTAACAGACAGTTTATAATCGTCTTCTGCCATTCTATAAAATATCGAGCTTACTTTATTAATTTAGCTTCACATTGTTTATTAATTGAATAGTTCCAACACCTGTCATCGTGGTCTGGTATTCTTTATCCAGTTTCATATTTTCATAGACCAAAATGGCTGATAAACAGTCAGCGAGAAGGTTCAGGCATTATTAGAACATTCATTGACTCAAGAGTTTCAGAAACAAAGGTAAATGGCCAAGGAATTCCTTAATATATGGTGGACAGGTTTAAAACTTTCTTGTAATTTGCGAATTTTGACGTTATCATTTAATGTAATAATATCCCAGTACAATTCCGGAAAGAGATGTCGTCGGTACTTTTAACATGATAAAATATTCCAACGATTCCCAAACGTGCAATATTTTCGTTGTTGCTTTCAACGTATGCGTCACAAAAATTAACTGAATTTGCATTTAATCTAATTTGAAGGTAAAATTATCTGTGAACAATCAATGGGAACACATGTTTTTCATCCTGCATTAATGTAATTACTGGCCAAGCCATGCACATTGTTGCATTCTACTAATCTTAACATCAACTAGAACTGCGATACAGTACTGACGGGTTTCACCGGCGCCGAGTTACCATTGAACTTACTTCACTTCCGGTACCAATGAAACCCTTAAACAGATTTCCACATAAGCATTGCACACGTGTTATAAAACGGAAGCAGAATCAACCAAATTCAACAATATCCGTTCCATTTATAGATTTGTTACCATGTATTACATATGTCAAAATAGTGATCCTGATAAAATTGGTTACTAACTTACCGCTAAGTTAGCTGATGAGACTTTCTAATGGGAAATTAAAATGCGAAAAAGAATCTTTAAAAGTGGCCCTGGCAAAATTGGTTACTTCTCAGTAACGGAAGAAGTTAGAAGCAATTGTTTGATATCTATAGCATCGTATTAAATCATTCTATATGTTGGATGAAATTAAATATCATAAATTTAAAGCAATATTGAATAACACTCATTTAAAGAAGATATTTGTTTTGAAGGCTAAAAATACAGTTTTTGTCGGAATGTTGTCACTTTCGGTAAAAAGAATTTTTGAAATTGGTTTTATGAAACCACAAATGGCATTAGGCATCAAATGATGAAATTTTTTATAAAATCAAATAATAATTGACAATTGTATGGACCAAAAACCGTTAAAAAAGACTTGCAGAAAATTGTCTGTCTTCCGCAACTGAACAAGTTAGAAACCATTGTGTGATATCTATATGATCGTATGGGTCCATTCTATTTGTTGAATGGAATTAAATATCATACTTTTAAACACATAACAAATAAGACTCATTTGAATAAAATATCTGTTTTGAGGGTTAGAAATACAGTTTTGGACAAATCGGCGTCACTTCCGGTGTCAATTTTAAATTCTACTCAAATTTGTATAATGCACATTTGCTTTATGCATCAAATAGTGTTACTTTTATGAAAATCCAATAATAATTCACTCTTTTACAGGCAAAATAACTTGAAAAGTGACTCGTGCAAAATTGCCCATTTCTCGGCAACTGCTCAGATTACAAACTAATTTCGGCATAGATTGTGTTAGTATCGATATATGCTTCAAGTTTATGAACATTACTTAGAAATATCAGATTTATAAAAATTAATATCTGCTTCCGACAAAAAACTTTACCGGCGACAAAAAAGTTGAGAATTTGCACCATGAAACATATGAACTTTATATTATACATATCGGGAAAAAAATAATTAACAATATAGAACCCATAAACTGAAACTAAAAAGGCAAAAAATCTTTAAAAAAAGATCCTGACAAAAATTGGTTATTTCTCGACAAGGGAAGATGCTAGAGGCATTTTTTAAAATCTATATGATCGTATTGATCCAATCTATATTTCCATTGGAATCAAATATCATAATATTAAACAAATACTAAATATAACCCACTTCAAAAAGATAGTTGTTTTGGAGGCTAAAAACACAGTTCTTGCAAAAATGACATTACTTCCGTTGAGAATGTAAATATTAAATTAGTTTTATGAAATCAATAATGACATAAGGCATCACATAGTGAACATTTTATAAAAATCGAATAATAATTGACACTTTTATAAACCAAAGTGAAAAGTGAAAACCTTAAAAACCTATTTGCTGATTTTGAAGGCTAAAAATTCATTTTTGGGCAAATGACGTCATTTCCGGTGATAATGAAAATGTTAAAATGGTTTGACCTAGTCGATAGTGGCATTAGGCATCAAATGGTGAAAGAAATAACGTAAAAAGTGACTCGTGCTTAATTGCCAATTGCCAATATTACAAACTAATTTTGTCATAGATTCTCTTCGTATGGGTTATTGCTACGAGTTTATGACAGTTACGAAGAAATATTTTAAAATATGAAAGACGCTGGATGGGTTGTAAATAGCTTATTTTTACACCTTTTTCACCTTTTAATCTAAATGGCTCGAAAACGAAATCGAAATTAAAAAGACCTAGCCTGATGTTTTATGCGCCTTTACATGGCACACCCTTTTCAGTTCTATTAGATTTGAAAAAAAATAATATTTGCTTTCAAAAAGTGGTACCGGAATGTCAAAATTGTAGTTTTTGCTAAATTTACGTCACTTCCGGTGCCGAAAGGACACTTTCCCTGTAACAAAAAAAAAAGACATTTTGGATCACGGAGTATATGAACTTTGTTTTATACAAATCGAATAATAAATAATCTAGGACTGAAAAACTGAATTGGCCAATGGCGGCCAAGGAAATTTACGATAACACAAAATGTTGCCATTTTTGGTCAGATCAGATGAATCTTTAACCCTGGGTAAAATGCCATATAAATATGCATAAATTAAAAAGTTTCAAATTTAAATTTTCAAAATTTGGCGCCTAATATCTTCGAAGATTCGTCGAAAATCAAAAATCCAAAGTACCGTAGCTATTTTCCCTATCTCCGGCTATGTCAAATTGTATCAAATGTTAAAATCCGATCATTATTGTTAATATTACGGCAATATTTAAAAAAAACCCGACAACTTCGGTGATTTCGGACATTTCGCGTTGTCGCAGACAGAAAGTTCGAAATAGCTTTAAACTCTAATAAAACATCGAATTGATCCGACAAGTAGTTTCTGAGATATGCTCAAGTGGGGACAAAAATAATAAGAAGAATAACAATCTTAATAAAAGCAGTGTTTCACACAAGCTACGCAGTGTAAAACCCTAATTATCTGCCTTTTAGCAGACACCTGGAGTTTTCTTTATTTCATTTCGTTTATTTCTAAAAAAAAAGGTGATTGACGTAGTTTTATAAAACGAAACGAAATACCCACTCTTGCCAAGATATTGACTCTATATTTCAATTCTCTGGTGCGGATGATGTACTTACGTTGGCATGTTTTGAGACGATGCATGTCTGTAATTTTATATCGACCAATTAGACATTAGATGTGATGGAATCTCGTTAAGACAAGGCTGTTCTTCTATAATAAATAACTTAGAATAGAGACGTACCAACTACAGGCAATGAATCATCACTCGGTGGCTGTTATGTAATGTGATCAATCATCATTATACTTACTTTTGCCTAGATATCGACTGATGATGCAACAATAATAGAACAACCATAAACATTTAGAACATCAGGAAAACAGCATTATCTTGATAGCAACGTGATCTGTATCACTGAACATTTGCCGGGCGTAAACAAATTAGTTTGTATTTAGACTTCTTCTACAAACCCTTTTAATAACGTTTCATGATATATGATTGAAACTTTATCACTTGCAATGATAAATACCCCAAACAAAGGAACAAAGTTAGGAGCCTCGTTTCTTGTTTCCGTTAAAGAAGCATTATGTAAGAGCTAAATCTGTCTATTGGTCTTTCTCCTGACCTAAAATCTTACATGATTAGACATTTATTTAACTGAAATTTTCAATATATTCCCTTTTCATCATTTAATTTTAAACGTTTATAGCTTTTTATCTTAATCTTACCTATATAATGCATTTGAATTCAATAGAAAAAAATAATTAATAATAAGGGTTCCTTAGAAAGTAATTTACACACTTAAAACTCCAAAAAACTAGGTTAGATGTCTTCTTCATCTTGATGTTCATGGAAAGAAATTATCCTTCATGTAATTCAGTTAAATGAAGATGGCGCAGGCATGAAATCAATAGAGAGTAATGTGAATTTTAGATAGCCATAACATATTTTAAATATGGTTTTCTATGTATGCTCTGAAGTCTATATTTTCATTTAAGTTTGGAATATTTTACCTTTAAGGATTCTCTTTACTTCAATATAATATCAAGAACTGTGACAGATAACTCAGCGCCATTGAACAGTTTACTGGACAAAAGGCGATAAAATACATTATTATGAAAGATGATTTAAAATCATTTATCTTTATTATTATGGTAAATAATAAGAAATGAATGAATGAATGAAAGGCCCTACTTTTCTACCTAACGAGCTAATGAAAATGAGCATTCACCATGCAGTGTGCTTTGATTGGAGAATTTGCCCGGGCAGCAATTGCATTCCAACTGTCAAATGTACTTTTACGTGCACCACATCGTGTACACGGAACCTCGAGTTTCCGTCCCATCCGAACGACTATTCACTCTCGTTGGCACCCCCCCCCCCCCCGCGCCCTGCATCACTGACAAGGTGGAACTGCATAATAAATAGCATTTACCAACTGTGTCAAATTAATGTTGGAATGTGTGGATTATTGATAAGAGGTGTGTTTGAGAAGTGATAAGTTGGGTCATGTGCATCAGATTCTACAGTGCTTATTTTAATACAGGTATTTTTTAATAATAAAGTAATAATATTGTGTTTTATTTTAGTGGTATTGGTGCTGCCGGGATTGTATTAGCTGGTATAGGAGGGTGCTGTTTATTAATCGTTATATTTTTAAGTATACATGCTTATTGTATTTGGTATGTTCGGGACCAAGAAACGCAAACTTCGGTAAGTATACAATACCCGCCCTCGACGGATTTCACAAACGGTACATTAAGATTTCGTTAACTGCAAAAATTTATCTATATAAACATACTTGACAGGAGTAGAAGACACATTTTAACGTCCATAACTGGTAAGAACGCATTAGATGTGTTCAGGATTGTTAAGTTTCACCACTGAAATAACACCTAGTGTTTCAATTTGAACATATTGTGTTCAACTATATATGATCGCTGAGTGTTCATTGCTGAACATTATTTGAGGCGTCAGGTGTTCAAAAAGCGTCCTAAAGATTTACAGTATGAGCTAATTTAATCGGTTTAAATAAATATAGAAATCAAAAGTTAAACTGTACATAAACAGTATAATATACTGAAACTTTAACTGAGCCGTTCGGGTATGGTTGGCACAATTCCATATTCGCAAGGAATTGGCGTCTATGTGCCATTCTTATTATAACTGTTATCTAGACACAAATATAGTGCATGAGCAATGATCGTGGCTACATGTAGTTTAAATTATTTGAAAAAACAATCAAACCAAGTATGAGAAGTATCCAATTTTATTCCCTAAAATATATCTACTACCGTTCCTCATTTATGATTCAATATTTAAAGGTAGTATTACACCTGTGGAGACCCAAAAGTGTTTCTCTTAAAATATTTGCAGTCACATAATTTACTTCCTCGATCTGAAAAAAAATCAGTTTAAAAGCTCTTTTTGGTGTCTTTAAATGTAGTCTTGTATTGTCGTCACTCATGTCTGTTCGTCGATCGGTCAGTCGTCAACTTTGTGGACGCTCTACAGGGTATAGTCCCTTTTCCTGGAGCAATGGTCCGAGAACTCCTCCGCTAGTGGGATTATGTCTAATCTAGCGTATATTTCGTTACTTGGCAACCTATCTTTCGAAATGTTATTTCTATTTTGCCCCAAATTTATCAAATATGACAAATTGTGTCATCACATTACAAATATAATATGTTATGAGTAATCCTAAAAGATAAGTAATGGAATTACACTTAAGTTATCATTATAAATCCGTAATAGGGTTCTTATCTGTCGTAAAAAAATTTGAGTATTTCGGCAACTGCTAACTGATTAAAGATAAATTTTGGGAGAAAAAATATGAGAATAACTTATACATTCACCTAACGTGTGTTCATGGTTGATCAAATTTAGATTGGCATGGCACCAACTATATTTGTATCCTACCGCACTCAAATGGCAAACTCAGCAAGACAGTAGAAAATAGATTTCCTTCCAGATTTTATATACGCACACAGTTTCACGTTGACGTATTATGCCAATAGAGACATTTGGCAAGCGTAAATTTCTGGTCCATATCGCGTACAGTACAGTTGTTACTAGCTTTATTTTTATATACGCACACAGTTTCACGTTGACGTATTATGCCAATACAGACATTTGGCAAGCGTAAATTTCTGGTCCATATCGCGTATCCGTATCGATTTTGTGCGTGACGTCATCAATGCCTGTGTATTTCTCATAGTGAAACGGCACGCGGATATGAAATGAAATGGAGTTTAACGTCCTACTGTTCTGCTCCTAACCTGGGCTAATGAAGACGGGCATACGCCATACAGTGTGCTATGAGGGAAATTTTGCCCAGACAGCGGCACTACGGCCTACTCTTATATCGAATTCCAACTGCCAAGGGATCTTTTACGTGCACGCCAATGTGTACACGGGACCTCGGCTTTTTGTCCCATCCGAACGACTAGACAGCTTTCCTTGTCAGCCCCTCCGTCCTGCATCACTGACAAGGGAGAACCACGCCGGAAAATCTGGATGAACTTTCTCGGCCAATGCAGGGATCGAACACCCGACCTCCAGGCTAGCGAGCTAGCGTCTTACCCACTTAGCCACGTGATCCCCACACGCGGATATGGCACCACGTATTGAACAGCTTTTATACGGAAAAGGTCTGTATAACATTGTCGGTTTTTTTTACCGTATTGTTTGCTATTTTTAGACGCTGAAATGTTGCGCCGTGGCGTTTTTTATGAATCTATGTGTATTCTAGAACACGAAGGTGTATATTTGATGTGATTTTAACCATGATAAAGACGGGAATTTAATCATTACTTTCGGTGAGCTTTTCGCGGAATTTTCATATTTTTCCTGTCGGTCTGCATGTTGGCTGATCTACGTGCTAAATTTAGGGAGGTGGGACCTTGCAAATCTGTAAAAGGGGTATATACTTTCTGAAAGGATCCATTGGTGAAACCAAAAATTGCTGTCGATCGAAGTCATGCTGTAATAGAACTAAGCTCAGCTCAGCTACCCATACGTACGCGGCGTGAAAATCTGCCAAAAACTCTAAAACTACATTGACCCAACTATCACGTGACGATACGGATACGTGATACGGATGGGAAAAATTCCACTTGCCGCTGTTCACCCGCGCACTTTATATTTATAGGTCAATAGTGGCACCATTCTCACGAAAGAAGAATTTTGTCCGCCATACTTGAAACAAATCAGTCTTCTACTAGTTTTACCGGGATTTTGTGATGTGTTAAGCTTGGAACCCGTTCTGGAGTAGGAACCCAGGGTATTATTTGTTCTGAAGTTGTGTTTTTTTACTTTGAGACCATACCCTATCAGCTGAAAAGGGAATCAAAGTTGTCCTTCATATTTTGAAATAAACCTACGCACTCGGGTCACTAGGGGGCGTTCTGAAGCCAGAAGCCAGGGGATTTTTTGTTCTGAAGGGCACTTTTCAAGTTTGCCTTAGCAACGTGAACAAATGTAGCAAAGATTAACTTTGTCCGCAAAAATTTGAATTAAATCGACTTTTTCGGTGATTTCGGGGGCGTGCAGCCCCTAAAACTAGGGGATGTGCAACTTAAGAATTCCCATTTTGATCATCAGCCATGATGGTGCCTCCGTTAGGCATAGTGCCAATTTTGTCCGCGAGTTTAGGAATAACGGTCAGCTAGCTCCCCTACAATGTGGGGATTCTAGAGGTCACAATTTTTATCCGATTTTAATGAAAAATAATATGTATGTTTATGACCCAAAGATCCTGGTTCATTTCGGTATTGGCGCACATCGGACAGTAACTTCCTGGATTATGGCCCCTGATTGTACGAAAAATCAAGTTTTTAGCGTGTGGACCATATAGAGGTTACAATTTTTGTCCGATTTTAAAAACCGTTCAAATATATTACCGTTACACCATATGACGGCCGAGTTCGAATTTCTTGAAAAGCGGACCGAAACTGTCCGACAAAATGGCCGCGCCCCGTACATAAATACATGTAGTGTAAAAGTATGAAATACCAGGGTTGTGGACCCTCTAGAGATCACAACTTTTATCCGATTTTGATGAAACTTATGTCTGACCGTAATTAATAACCCGTATTATGGCCCCTTATTGGAAGAAAATCGCCCTTTGAGCTTGTTCTCTGTCCATCTCTTGCAAAATGTGGGCGTATCTTGTGTGTATATATTAAAGTAGCAAGCCCAGTCTAAACCATACAAAATGAAATGGGGTTTAACGTCCTACTGTTCTGCTCCGAACTGGGCTAATGAAGACGGGCATACGCCAGTCATACAGTGTGGTATGAGGGAAATTTTGACGGGACAGCGGCACTACAGCCTACTCTTATATCGAATTCCAACTGTCAAGGGATCTTTTACGTGTACGCCAATGTGTACACGGGACCTGGGTTTTTCGTCCCATCCGAACGACTAGACAGCTGTCCTTATCAGACCCTCCGTCCTGCATCACGGGAACCACGCCGGAAAATCAGGTTGAACTTTCTCGGCCAATGCAGGGATCGAACACCCGACTTCCAGGCTAGCGAGCCACCGTCTTACCCACTTAGCCACCGTGATCCAAGGGCCGTAACTAGCTCAGAGCAACGAGGGGGGGGGCAAGAAGTGTTCTCAGGGGTGCTGTAAAATTGACGGACAATTTATATCTATTTTTTTATGGTCGAAAATTTTTTCACAGGGGGAAGGGGGGGGGGGGCAAACTTTTTGCAGGGGGCGGGGGCCCTAGTTACAGGCCTGAAAACATATGGAGTTAAAACATACTATTATTCTCATCTACAAACTTATTGAACCCTGCAAACCTCCATATTTCTCAAATACACCGTTGGTTGGCTACCAGAAGGACGTTTGTTTGTACTAGGTGACGTTATGGAGAGCCAGACAAGGGCATTATTCGAGAATATTGCAGATACCGTAACCTCAATTGTTAAAATTTCTAAATTGATATACATATTCAACAATTGGTACTATTTAAGACAAATTGAACAATCTTGTGGGGGCTCGTGGGCTGTTGCTCTTGCTCAGTTTTAAGTCATTGACGTGGGCTTATATTTCGTTTTATGGAAACCTATCTTTATATGCTTTACTGGTTGAATTTTTCAGGAAACGATACCCCCTGCTGAGATGATAGAAGTAGAAATACCTGGTTATGCTACAATACAGAAACCATCATCGTTAAAACGTAATGGTAAACCAGGTAACAAGAAAGTTACCTTATCACCAGACGTGCAGACGTCCGATAAAGACTTCTTCTCTCAGTCCCAGCCACAACAAGCCGCCATCCATGATACTTCCACATTAACCCCAGGTTACCCTCGCGTCATCACATATATACCACCAGAGCAAAGACAGAATGCACCCGAACCCTTATACAGCAGACCTGGGAGCAGACAATCGGATATCCCTATTTCAGAACCATATAGAACCTACCCTGCCAATATCCAGAAACATCCGGCACAATCTCCCCAGTACTTGCCAGAAGCTCCCCAATATCCCGCGCAGTTGCCAGCTCACGTTCGCTATGGATCCTTGCCACCTACTCATATACTCAACCAGACGTCTCCAACTTCAAAATACGGCTCGCTTCCACGCGACAATTCGCCAAAATTTCCGGTAGAGATAAAAGACTTCAGGACGTCCACGCCTGTAAAAAGCTCCATGGACGAGAAACCGTTATATACCCCATCACCTGTTCCCCAGTCTTATTCAACCTCCATGCAGTATACACCACGACAGCAGCCCACCGTTTACAACCAGGCCAATACTTACAAAGTTCAAACCTATGATATTGCTCAAACGAAATATATTTCAGACGAAGATTATGATAATACTGTCGAATCCACGCCTATGCTTCACACACCACCGCAGCAAAACCAGGGGACATGGAGACAGTTGCCGGTTAAGCACGAGGAAAGTGAACTGCCAGAACCACAACCGTTACAATATCCCTCAGCTAAACGTCCAATGACTTTTGAGCAACAATCTTCGTCAAAAATGAGTATATATGACAATATGCTGGCTGGTTTGGATGAACTGAACACAGATCTATAAACTATAAATAAAAGGAAAAGTATTATGTTAAAAATAAATCTCAGGGCTTCTATATCATTAAAAGGCTGTTTGTTATACTGTAAGTTCACGATGTCGTTCTCGATTTAAAGTGTGACATAACGAAATTGTCTGGAGAAACTGAGGGCGGGAATCTGTGTAGAATAATTAATTGTACTGGTGATAACTTATTTGACAATCAAGCAATATACGTTGCAGTATAGCCTATGAGGAACAAGGGTGTTGCTTGTATAAGGTTGAAAACGAGGAAATCACAAATCACACTGGTCGGAAATATTTTAGCTACTTGTTGTCCAGAGTCATCTGAAACTATAATGGATAATGGATTAATCTGAGAAATGGTTATTTTTTTACGTGGGTTACTTATATAAGGTAGAATAAGTTGGCCAGGACTTAAATTGCTTATTCTTAATATCCATAATGCTGAATGGGGCCGTTTTAAATACAGTGGTTAGAGATCCTAAAGAGACGAGATTTACCCCCCTTTTAAAATCGATCTGACAATTTTTTAAATAGATCACAATTTTAACTCGCCGAATTAAGAAAGGGTAAGCAATAATTTAAGTTTGTATAAAAGTGGAGGGGCGGGGGACTAAAGTGATGTTCATCTTTTTAGAGGCGTTCATTGTGGTCGTGGGTGATACGAATATGTACATGCCTTTCTTGTGCAGATATAGATAGGCCTGCTTATATCAATAGTGCTAGTTGCTTCGAATACTTCTCAGAGCAACAATTTTGGCTGTTTGCGTACGCCCCAATAATTTAAAGAATCGGCAAAATGATATACAAATATAATATATTGTTGTATTTATTATGAATGTTGTTATATTTGTTGTAAGCAATTAATTGTTTTATTTAATTAGTGGTTTAATTATTCCGTAAGTTAGCAAATATTATTGTTTTTATTTGTGAAATAACATGTTGACCATTATGTAATAACACAAATAATTATTAAATGGCGGAGTTTTTCTTTTGTTTTTTAACTTTACTTGTTAAATTGTAAAAAAAAGGATTTTTGCACCTTTATTTTCCACTCATAACGGTTTATTCTGTATTTACTTTAATTTTTAATAACATAAATCCAATAGTGTATATCTACTTCAGTTTGAACCACAAACAGTGTTCAATATCAACTCTTGCCATTATATTTACTCATTTATAGACGTTTTAAAGTTTACTTAGAATTTCCCAGACAGTCTGGGTTAGGATAACGAAAAAAAGAGAGTAAATATGATACTATACATATAGAAACGATATTATATTAAATGCAGGGTCTATATACAAAACATCTTCCAAATAACTTGATTTCTCTCAAATGTAAATTTGCATTCTTAAGTCAGTATTTTTATTTGATTTTAACTGCTGATTGGTTTGCGAGCACAACATTATTATATAATATTCTTCGTTAAAATGTGTTATATAGACCTAATAAAGTGTGTTATAGGTGCCACATTAGCTGTGTTTTTAATTTTAAAAAAAAAAACCCAACTTAATAGAAGACGATTTATACCCCGGTCTCGAGAAGATGGTGCATGGTAATTTTTATTAAAGAAAATCTGTTAATTATTATTGATATTTCTGATAAGGAATATTGAAACTTGCCACCCTGTATAATATAATATTTTACAGACCGCGAAGGTTTGTGATCTCACGCTAATACAATGTACATATATTATAAAGTCATACTATTGTTATTGCCTTGTCAAGTGAAACATGTTGGCAGATTAATGTCATGTTGTTATGTGTATTAGTATACAACCTTTTAGTCCTTATTTCAATGATTTGTCTCCTCTAAGCCTGGATAAATAAGGTGCTATTAAATCTAGTCTAGATTATCTTTATTCATGCAGTCTATAATAAGCTTCCATTATATGGCCTATAAATGTATAATATAGGATATGGAAATACTCAGTATTGTTGTTGTGTTGTTTATTGAGAACAGGGTTAAGATATTTTGTTGTTTCTTTTTACTGTCGCAAATATTTTGTCCATAATTGACAGTTTAAGAACCACCAAGGCAATCTGTTATATCATCCTCTAATGGGGTGCATGGCCCGGTAGCTAGATGGACCAGTCACCATATATGGCTCATGCTAATTACTACACTAATCAACTAGTTGAAACAGCTGTCCCTATGGTCATTGGCCCTGCATGATCTACGATGCGTTAGTCCCGAAATCACCTGGTAAGTTCCTCGCAGAATGTGCCTAATATCACATTGCATGACGTATGCCAGTCTATATACCGGTTGATGTAGGAGGAAGCAAAGTGGGGCGTTAAACGCTATTTCATATCCTTTACGCGCCATGTGTTTGTTGAGTTTTTGAATATTTTAGAACATCTCATTTTTGTACCAATATTTAGAACCCCAGACTTTTAATCTTTGGTGTGTGATTCCAGGTAAACGTGTAATTATACCTGACAGAGACAGTTTCACGCAAATATACCTGACAGAGACAGTTTCACGCAAATTTACCGGATGTAAATCAACATCGTTGTCGAACCAAATATAGTTTTAAAAACAAGACATTGCATTAAGCAAGTGTAAATGCTGAACATATAACGTCTAGGCAATTCAAATTGTCTGAAATTCTTACCATGTGGTCTCAGACTAGCAATTATTTGCCCATTGACTTCAATGTTAAATGGCTGTAACATCACAGGCTGTAGCTTTTTGCTCAACATTCCGTTTGTTTCAATCTTTATAGGCACAATGGGGACCACATTTGGCAATCTTCTCATCATAATTTTGTAGGGGGTTGACCATTTAGATTTTTTGCTACGGGGATTTGAAGTTGACTGGGGTGAAAATCTCACTTCCGACGCAATGATTGCTCTGCAGAAAGACACTTTACACCCCCTATCCCCCCGCTGTAATATCATCAGTATTACCCAAAACTGCTATAAAATTGAAAATTTGATCCCTTTTTTCCAATTTTAGACCAAAAAGTCAACCCAAAAATGCAGGAAGAGGGGAGAAAAAAATTAAGGGAAAAATTGTCTATTTAAAACTCGCACTCATGAAATAAGGGGAAATAATTACTAGTCTTAGTCCATGGACTGGAGGCAGACCACCATTAACTTTCACCATATCGGTGGACTGGACGCAGACCACCATTAATTTCACCATCTCGGCGAATTGTAGTTCGTCTATTTATAGCAATTGTCTCTCTCTCTCTCTCTCTCTCTCTATTTTCTCCCCTTTTGCATGCCCATTTTTGTTGATTTTTTTGGTCTAGAATGGACGAAGAGGGTTTGAATTAACATTTTCTGCCAGGTTTTGGTAAATATTCATAATTTTGAGGCGGAAGGATAACAGGGTTATCAGGTTGGCTACGGCGATATGTACGGCAACTAGTTACATGTTTTTAGTATGCTTCTTCAAGTTTGTGTATCTCAAAATTTTGGTGCAAAGACATGACCGTATGTTCCTCTGTCTGTAGTGAAAAGCATTCAACCCAACGAAAATTTGGGGAAAAGTTGGAGGTGGGCAAAGAGGCCAGAATTAACATTGAAGTCAATGGGGAAATTAATGGTGGTCTGCCTCCGACTAAGACTAGTAATTATTTCCCCTTATTTCATGATGTAGCGCGAGTTATAAATAGACAATTTTTCCCTTAATTTTTTCTCCCCTCTACCTGCATTTTTGGGTTGACTTTTTGGTCTAGAATTGGAGAAAAGGGATCAAATTTGCAATTTCATAGCAGTTTTGGGTAATACTGATGATATTACAGCGAAGGATAGGGGGTGTAAAGTGTCTTTCTGCAGAGCAATCTAACATTGTGTCGGAAGTGAGATTTTTCACCCCAGTCAACTTCAAATCCCTGTAGCAAAAAATCTAAATGGTCAACCCCCTACAAAATTATGTTGAGGAGATTGCTAAATGTGGTCCCCATTGTGCCTATAAAGATTGGAACCAACGGAATGTTGAGCAAAAAGCTACAGCCTGTGATGTTACAGCCATTTAACATTGAAGTCAATGGGCAAATAATTGCTAGTCTGAGTTCCCATGTGACAGGAATTCTCAGTGGATTTGTCTCCCTTCCTTCTATCACAGGCGTTATTTCAGTGGATTTGTCTCCCTTCCGCCACAAGAAAAAAAAAAAAAGTAATTGCAGCAACGTCAGAGTCTTCTGTATGCTGGAAGAAACGTTAAATGATGCTTGAATTTGACATTAAGTAAGACACAGTTCCAAATCATAAACATATTATAATATAAAACGAAATTTAGACGCCATAAAATCCGACTCATTTTAAATTCCATATATGAGGTTGTCCACTTATTATTCACTGAATATTTCCTGTCTGTCTTTCATTACCCCATCGGATTTATTATGGACATTAAATGTACACCTAATGACAATGTACAATTAAATTAACTGCATGGAACGTTTCCGCATGAATGACATGGGAAGCAATATTTAGTGATTTGAATACTAATCCAGGTTAACTAACACATTAATCGATTATTATGCAGGAGCGCGATAAGACCTTGGGTTAATCGCGTAAATAATATACCAGAGGACCCAAAGAAAGAGAGAGAGAGAGAGAGAGAGAGAGAGAAATGGGGTTTAACGTCCACTCGACACAAACTGGGTCATTTCGGGATTAACATATGGTTTAATTTTATTTCAATAATTCGCTTGCGCGTAGGGGTCTTTAGCAGTGGGAGGAAACCGGAGGACCCGGAGAAAACCCACGAGGTTGGACAGGCGATCCTACTCCTTGTCACGTACAACCGGGGATTCGAAACCACGCCAGTTGACTCAATGACAGGCTTTATGATACAGCAGGCACGTGCTAACCATTCGGCAAAGCCACCCCCCACCCCCAAAGAAAGAGGGCTGGCTATTAGTTAACAAGAGCCAGTGACGAAAATACTACCTCATAAGGAACGAAGGGTTTGTTACCTTCTATCTCCAGAGAGAAATTAAAGACTATAATAAGACAGATCCTAGACTAATAGGTGTTGGGACTTTTGGGGCATACGAAAGTCAACACAAACGGGCGACGATTTACTCACAGTTCCTTCGGCCCTCTACTTCAAAAATAATTCGTGGTAGGCATGAAGGTTGTCCATTTATTGGACAAGGTTGCCTATTGTATCTCTAACAATAATTCGGCCTTAATACATCGATTTCTACCCCACCCCCACGGTTAAATCTATTTGTTAAGGCCACTCAATTCTCGTCAAGGTCGCTGAGATGTAAATAAGGTTAGGCCACGTGATTGTTGGCGAGATTGTGGGTTAGGGTAAGCTTTGGGGCTAAGGTTAGGGATGGGATTACCGCTTGCCCAAACTTGGAGTTGGCCCACGTTGGAGATAACTGATGGGACATAGAAATCCGAATCAGCAGGAACTCAAATTCTATTTATGTAAGGAATAGTGGATTCGACACAATCTAAATTCTTATTACAAGCTATACATATATTGTGACCTATTTTACGATATACGTAATAATATAAACAGCTCTTACTACCGTTTGCGAGTTCTACTCTACACGGGTTTTCTAGAAGGTCGGAAAACAATGCCATAAACAATATGTGTTTTTGTACTGTGAAATTTATCGTTCTGGTTCCTAATCGTCCACACATCGCTGAATCGAAAGCATTAACTGATTAAAAGGATTTTATACACAACATAAATTATTAGGACACAGAAACCTTTACTCATTTCATATTTATATAGACAACGACGAATTCCTTTAAATCGATTTATAAACCATATTGAATGTAGATGTTGCTTTACAAACGCCAAAATGCGTCAACGTTTTATGTGTATTTGGCTGTCTATACGTGTTTAATAATAGTTTGGCTTGCTAAGAATCGATCGGCTATAGCAACAGAGATAATATCAATAATAAAGGTATAAGAAATGGCACGTGGTAGATCTTAAGTTACACCCAATATTTCAATAATATTATAGGTGATCGCATACAGAACCTCCTATATCCAGAAAAAAATGGCGTACAAGTGTTGTGAATTGTAAATATAATACTTCTTAGTGAGGCCCCGAATAAAGCCATCGCCTACTTGATCCGTGCGAAAATACGCCCGCGCATGGACCAAACAGGCGATGGCACTGTCAGGCGTTCCTAGTCAAAAGTGTTGTCAGTTATATTTAATGACGTCGTTCAGTGAAACTTTACATTTACCTTCAATTTCCCAAATAGTATGTCATTTGCTTATACCATATCCCACAAGACAAGAACGGCAACATTTAAGATTTTTAAATTCAATACAAACTAAGCATGACGTTACTTTTAAACGATAATGATTACTTTATTCTCACAATCATTAATGGTTTTATAATGTCAAAAACATACCACTTTACAAAGAAGAATTCAAAATGTGTTAATCTTCCAGGGCAATTGATAAAAAAGTCCTGCCATATTAGATAACGATATTGTCTGAGCATGTTGTAATGTACAAGTGGAATCCTTGTGTATTTTCATGAATTCTCGTGGTTGAATCAATGAAGACAAGACTTTTGTGGGTTGTTAATATTTATCTCTATTCTTTGGTTAACAATAATCAACCTAACAGCAGAAAATTAATGTAACAATGATTGGTTCAATGCTTAATAGTAAATAAGCTCCAATGTAGATATGGAATTTGACATAAGCTTGTGTCTCCAAATATCCAAATACAGTTAAATCAAGTTGGATTAAGATCCATTAAAATATAATTTACTGAATTAAGTAATACTGTGCGGATTAGCACGACGTATTAAACATTTAATATTTGGTCGTAATTCACCCTACTATAGTAATAAACACATGCTGCCAATATCATACATCTGACACGTATTTGGCGGAATAGGGCGAATGTTATTCCTGTGATGCCACTGTCTTTTCAGGACGGAGGGTCTGACAAGGACAGCTGTCTAGTCGTTCGTATGGGACGAAAAACCGAGGTCCTGTGTAAACATTGGCGTGCACGTAAAAGATCTCCGGAATTCGATATAAGAGTAGGCCGTAGTGCCGCTGTCCGGGCAAAATTCCCCCCATAGCACACTGTACATGGCGTATGCCCGTCTTCATTAGCCCAGTTCGGAGCGGAATAGTTGGACGTTAAACCCCATTTCATTTCATTTCGGCAGAGTTGTCTTTCGGAGGTGTAGTAATTGATGACATTTTCTCCTAAAATTGACTGAAACTCGTCAAGTGTTTGTAACGCCAGAAACTATTCTGACATATACCATTTTCATCATGTAGTTAATCACGTGACCAATGACCTCTAGGTCAACCGGTGTAGTGCACGAGCTGGATAGCGAGACTTCGAGTGGAGAATGGTTACTTGCCATGTTGGGCCAGGCGTCCAGCCTGCTACAACTTATAACATATTGACGAAAAACTGAAGGATAAAAAAGACTAGACATTTTGAAAGTCAAAGCTAGAATGATAAAATTCCTATAAAATATATTCTTTAAATTTACACCCGTCACCATGACTCCCAACTGCATAGGCATTTTACAGTTTAACAAATTCATAGTTTAATGTTTTATAATACGAAATAGAGAAAATCACACGGAGTAATTACTGTTGCATACATCTTATTGACAAGCAACTCTACAATCCACATTTCAGTTGACGAATTTCGTCATTTAAAAGGTTATAAATGTCTGCCACGAGGATTATTTTCGTACACTTACAAAGGAGACTGACCTCTTTAGTTTGAAAAATGTATCGATTTTTAACCTCTTATATAAATACAAGCGTGTAACGTATGACATTTAAATTGCTCTGAAAATGTATAAATATACCCAAGAACAATAATAACATCGCGCCATTTGTGACCCACTTTCAATGTTTTGGTATGAACCGAGATGTAAACATTATGATCACGTGATTCAAATGACCTATATATTTGGTTAGTGGGTTATGTTATGGTTGAAACAGCTGTTTATATAGATATGTATATAAATCAGCTGTAAGCTCGCATTTCAAATTAATAACGTATTTAAAGTCATAATGAATTCTCAACAGCGAAAGTAACATAGACATACGCTTGTCATGGGGTTATATGGTGTGCTAAATTATACTCATTATTTATTTATATATAAATAATGTGATTTAATTGATAAACGGAAGTAATTAGTAATGGCTGATTCACAAACGACAAAACAATAATAAAAAACGTGTGTAGAATGGACTAAGTAGGCTTAAACGACTGAAGTTCGATTTGGGCTGTTAACATATTGAACCCAATTGATTAGAAATTACAATAATTCTTTTAAATATAAAAAAAAATATGTGCTTTTAGAGTCATTGTCGTCTTTTTTTAATATTCCAAAGAATATGGGGCGAGGTGCGCGTTGGATCATAAGGGATGTCAAAGAGTCAAGTGGCATGGTTTCGATTCCCCACTTAAGCGTGACAAGGAGTAGGGTCGCCTGTCCAACCTCGTGGGTTTTCTCCGTCCCTCGGTTTCCACCCACTCCTAAAGCCCCCTACGCGCAAACGAATTATTGAAATAAAATTGAAACATATGTTAGTCCCGAAATGACCTTGTTCGTATCAAGTGGACGTTAAGCCTCTCTCTCTCTCTCTCTCTCTCTCTCTCTCTCTCTCACACACACACATCACACACACTCTCTCTCCAAAGAATACAGTCATACAGCCATTACTTAACCGTAAAGTCTAAATTGGGTTAATTTGCAGGAAACAGATGAATGACTGTCAATTATATTCGGTCACATTACAAGGACTGAATTGTCACTTGAATATACCATTGTTTTAAATTATATCGAGAAGACACACTTCCTATAAAAAACCTTTCGTCTCGTAAGTATAATTCCCCCTTTCACTTGCAAACTCGTATGGTTCACTTGCAATATTATTACCATTGGCAAGTTGTCGGTTTTAAGGACAGCAACTAATGTCCTTGTCCTCATTATGTTCTCATTATGTTTATTTATATAGCACGTGAAGGGGGGAGGGGGTAACAGGTATTTCGTGTTGTTTTACCCTTTCTAGTCTACGATATTACCCTAGCTGGATGTGGACATTAACCCCTATTAAACTAGTTGTAGTATTTCCCACCACTGCACTTAAAAGTAGGTAGTGACAGTATCTGCGCGCTTAATGTCTCGTGGTCATTCTCTGCATAGCCTACTATTTACAAGACAGAAACGTCACATCATATCTGTTTACAATAATGGATACACGACTGTCCGTTATATATTTATTAGACATCCGTCTGGGTAATTTGCTGACAATAATAGAACTGTCTCTGGTACATAATTGAATCTGAATCATTTTCAATTTACCAGCTATACAGGTTGTACTATAAATTGGACACACCCAATCGATAAGCTTATGTTAATGTATGCCTTTCACATAGTATTTGCGTAGATTATAGTGAGAAGCCAGTGTGTGTGTGTGTGTGTGTGGGGGGGGGGGGCTATCCTCAATGTATCAGTGTAACCGTTAGATATCCGGGGTCACTTTCTTCAACATGGAATGCCGGAAGTGTCCATCACAATTAAAAAAAGTGCATGTAAATTGTTACAATTATGATGTTATAATGTTTGAAGATGTTACTTCTATTTATTGCAAAATTGCAGGCAAGCCCAATATTTAGGATTGACCCGTGCACTAACCACGACATACATTTGCTTTCTGTGAATAATAAAGGATTTGCTGCTAGAAAGAACACATACTGTTGGCGGAGTATGATCTGTTTTGGCTTGTTAAAATATATAGACTGTCCGATTCACCAAATATAATAAATATATCAACGGTAAACATTTTTCCTGTTTGGATTAAGATTAAAAAGAGTCCTATCAAAAGATTTCAGCCAAAATACGCGACTGTACTGGATGTTGATAAATTTTCCTATCATATGAAGGGTGTTAAATATGTGTTGTATTTAGCACGGGGTTATCGTGTTTAGTGTAGTATATTTATAAGTATGTCCTTCACCTATAAATATAATATTGTAAATATTTCCAATATCGCTAATAGACCACATTATAGCAATGCGTTGGGGTTGTAAATACGCGTCTATAGGGTCTACGCATGTTTATTGTTGTTGAATTGTTTTTTGGTAGATATAATTTTAGACGAAGAAAGAAGGAAATCCAGCAGAATATTTGGTAGTATATATTACGGTATAAAACTAACAGGGACGAACAAGATCTAGAAAGGAACAAATCCTAAAATTGCTTGTGACAAACTGTAATAAAATATAAAGTTGATTTTCTTGTCTGGATTGTAGCCCTATAATTTATGACTATTATTATACAAAGTATGCTAAACATACGTAGGACTATAAAGAGACATTTTCATAAACATTTGTGACACATGACTGGCTATCCCATTTTAAGGGAGAAGTGCGGTTGAAAAAACACCCAACACATTCTGATTAAAACACAGATCCTATTTTTTTCGTTTCGTTTTTTGTAGTTTTATTTCGTTTCGTCTTTCATAGTTCAAAATTTCGTTTAACTTGTCTTTACTAAATTAGGATCTGGAGGAGTTATATTACCGGCGTTCTGGTTGGAGTCAGGGATTAGCCAATGAAATGTGCTGTTACGCCGAGTTCTTGGCATGCGGTGCACGGAACTGTGGGTAAACCACTAGAAACCTCAACGCTGATTGATTAATCAACGTCTGGCGTCCTAGGGGCAAAAGTTGCTCGTACGACCCCTGACACGACCTTCTAGTACAACTGGTCAGATCTTCATGTAGTGTAGGTCATCGAAAGTATAAAAACGAAACAAATATAGATCTGTATTTTAATCAGATTGCACTTAACACAAACCAGAGAAAACCCATCAAAGAATAAAGTTATTATTATCATAATTATTTACGGGGTGAGAAAAGCGACACTGCATTGATGAAACTCGCCTTCCATCCAACCGTATCCTTTCTGCTGGGCCCATATATGCCGTTAATATATTATGACCGACATAAGTCATATGATTTCTATATATTAAAAACCAATGCTACTGTTCCCATTTTGATAAACATATCTTTGACAACATTAATATATTTTAAATCTATTTTATTTACCTAATTATTTATCATTTAAGATATGTGTTGAATTAAACAGACACTGGCATGAGTGATATATTCTTCTTATAAAAACACATAGTCAAACTCTTTACAACCTGAACCATCCACTGGCTATTACGCCAGATATAATTTAGACGAAGCATTACATTCTAAACAATGGAGGGATTACGTATTGGTCATTAACCAAACTCTCTATAAAACGAACTATTGTTTTAGATTTCAACTTAGAAGCAATATTTTATAGTTTAATTGTTAATGTGTCATAATTGTATATTATATATTTTGTAGAATTGTATTTCAAACATAGAATGGGCTATGGTTTAGAACAGATCGGATCTCCCTCTTTCTTGTAAATATTTGTTGAGTTATCTATGTTTAGACTTAGTCTTAATTTTATAAGACCAGAAATAACGTGGTCACAATATCTTCATTCCCAGATTGAGAATCTTTATCATTGCTACTTCCGTGCCCCTACAGTGGTCTCTATACGTTTTGGAATGCAATGTCGCCATATTACTGATCCACAGGATGATTTGTGCTGTTTGAAATTTCGGTTCTTGATAACAATCTTGGTGTTGCTAGGAAGTACATGCATAGCGTTTTGGGGCGTTTTCCTATGAGAGTATTTTTTTTAGTAAGGTTGTGTTGGGTTTTGATGACCTGACATATTGTCATATATAGCAGAAATAATATGACTGGCCAAAAATATGTAATCTAATAATATCAAAGTAATTATTTATTATTATATGGTAAATGTCAGAAAAGTGCACATTTCTCTTCTATTTTCTATTAACACGAGTTCCTGTCCTTGTTTGACCCAAATTATCTTACAGAAAGTTATTTTTCTAAAATAAAAGAAGATTTATCAGAGTTCAAAATTTATTTTAATAGTGCAAAAGTAAGTTTTTTTTATATATATCCAGAAAAATACTTCTATTACCCGTCATTTCACGTGAAAAGAATTAGATCCTATATTGTCCATTCAATGATGATTGTCAAGATTGGATAGTCTGGTCAATTTATTTGTTGAAGTGGTCTATAATAGTAGAATAATTTATCAAGTGTGAACTATAAAAGTAACCATAACCATCTCTCCGGAAAGAAACTTACTAGAAAACAGATAACTCAAAATGTTAAAAAAAGAGAGTAGCCTTACGTTTTTATAAATGCACCGAGAATCATTCAACATCAATTAATTCTGTTCTGGTAGTTTTTGTAAATAGTAGACAGTGAATATTTTACAAACAACTGGAAAATGAAGTCCTTGTCTGGAATATATTCAACAATTTTATGTCGTCAAAGATCGGTATTTTGTTTTTTTCAAGCAATCACTAGGTTGATCTCATCCGGATCAATGTCTGCCATAGGCTGTAGATAATTAAATCTGACTTGTTTTTTTTTGTTTTTTGTTTTTTGTTTTGCTTAAATGACACATAAAGAACAGCAACATCTATCTATAAAGCAAGCTCTTGTCTGGAAAACAATGCCAAGTTATTATAGAAAAAATAGTTTTAACGTGTCTTGTTCATCTGTAGATGGAGTAACCATGGAGTGTAATGGAATTAGTTTCAAGTATTTGTAACGAATGATTTGATTAGTTGAGAAACCCTTTAAGAAAACATGTTAATCCCTGGATATTCGTCGTACTTGGAAACCACAGCCGATTTTAATTAAGATTATACCAATAAGTAAATTGATACTGCTCAGACGTATCAATAAAAGTGATGTTATGTTTAAAAGGTTTTAGCAAATAATTTGGTATCTAGGATTCACGGGACTTTCTCTAACGTTGCGTTCACATTGATATTACCAGAAGCATGAGACTAATATGGTGGTGTTGAATATTCGGGGGCGCCCCGAAATGACAGAATGAAACGCATGTCTCCTCTGTTTCATTTCGGCTGATTATTAAACATACATTATGTAAGAGCTAAATCTGCCTATTGCAGGTCTTTCTTTAGGCCTGAAATGTTATCTAAATTATTAATTAACTTATCCAGACCATAATCAACCCTCGATGTCATCAATAACGTGCGATGTTTATTGGATTAGGTTCCGATTTGCTGTTCGACTTTCGTTCATGATTTAATCATGAAATGGATAATCGAGACTATGTTTTTGTTATCGTACCGACTTTATCAATGATGATCGGGGCTAGGCCGAAAATTCAATCGCTAAAATCTCGATTCAGAGTGGATCAATTTAACTGAAATTTTCAGCAAATTCCCTTTAGATTATTTAGTTTTTAATTTTTATAGTGAGAACTGCCAGCTTTTTTATCTAATCTCCCATAATGTATCTTTAATAAACGAGGTTTCGATTAGGCTTCTCTAATCTTTTACCAAGGAGAATTATGATACTATCTCGTCCAACCTCAATAATCGAAACATTTGATTACCTCACACTACGGCCACACCTGTTTTCGGGATAATGAAGAAATGCACACGCCATGCATTGTATTAGAGAAATTCTGCCCCGACTGCCAAGTGTTCTTCTGCTCGCGCCTTAGCCACATCCGACCACTAACAACAGGATGACACCAGACTGGAAAATTCCGAGGAACACTCTCAGCCAATACCAGGATCGAACCCAAGATCTCAGGGTTAGTGACCCAGTGCCATACGCACTGAGCCACCGTCACATCCTTTGCAGAACTGTCATATGTTATTTCATGCCACTTGATTGCAATTCCGACATTTCGGAACGTTCTGTTGTCTTCATGCACATTACAATTACGAGTTGTAATGAGGTTTACACACCTTGGGATGTTATTTCCTTTGATCTCCATGGTGATTTACAGTAGATAACTTACTAACATCAAATCTATTTTGTCGTCTTCATTTCTATCAGGTTTCTAAAAGGTTGCATTTGTGTCAACCTGGACAGTAGTGCCTGCTTCTGTTATGAAATCGGATATCGAGCAGATCCTCACGTGAAATTTCCGATGATGACGTGGTATGATGTATTCAATTTATTCTTCATTAAGACAGCGAGGTGGACAGACGTGTCATTAAACGGTAATATATTTTATTTTTACTTGAAGATACCTTGGTGGAATACTGGCTTAGGTAACCAATAGCCTTGGTGGCATGTTAATTTTGGCTTAGGTAGTCAATAGCCTTTGTGGCTTCGGGTTATACCTTGGTGGTATTCAACTTTTAAAAGTCCTGATGGAAATAGGTAAGCCTTGGTGGCGTGAAATTATTTGTGCGGCGGAATTAGTAATTTTAGGTGGATAAATTTATAGGTGAATGTGATTTGTAGCAATATTATCTTAGATCGACGCAATTGATTAAGAGAAATTGAAGGCACACCAGACTAACTAAAGTGTCTTATGTTTTGTGTAAATTGTTTAAGTAGGCCAGCGCACGTGTTTGTATTGAATTGCAGTGAGTGTCATCACCCATGATGGGGTTTAGACAAGTGGGTTGTGACAATGTGGCGTGATCACTTTGTCAGTTAAATCCGGGGCTCCCCAGGGATCAATACTCTGCCCTTTTCTATTCTTAATCTACATAAATGATATTTCAGACAATCTAAATAACAATGTATAATTATTTGCTGACGATACGTCCCTATTTGCAATTATAAATGATAACCCATTAGAAACTGCTAATTCAATTCATAGTGATCTGAAGCTAATATCAACGTGGGCAAATAAATGGCATATAAAAATTAACCCAAATAAAACTAAAAACTTAATATTCACACGTAAAAAAACTAATCATCATAATCTTATGTTTGAAAATAAAATTATTGATAAAGTTACCTCACGCTGCCACCTGGGACTAACTTTTCATCTAAACAGAACTTGGGCAGAACATATTTCTAAAATTCACAAAAAAAAGCTTGCAATAGACTCAACATACTACGACAATTGAAATTCAAATTAAATAGATGTACGGTATGTACGATATTTACGTCATTTATACGTCCTCTTATGGAGTATGAGGATAGTATATGGGATAATCGTAGTACTAAAGATTCAGAATTACTTGAAAATATCCAACTATTACAATCAATTTAACTTTGTGACCGTAACAAGGAAAATCTGATTTTGATAATGGTGTATGCCCATGATGTGTATGGGCATACACCATTTTTTTTATTTCGAAGAAATTCAAACTTTGAGTCCCCAGTTTCCACATTTTACCTTCAATAGATACATGTATTCAATAGCTAGCTTTATTTAAAGCACATCGCAAAGTATTAAAGAAAATAAATGACAGGTCATCGAACTATTCCGCCCTAAATCGTAGTTAAAAATAACATTTCCTACTTTCCTAACTATTCTGTCTGCATGATGCCGAAGTATATAAAATCAAATACGTTGGAACTTAGTTGAATTTACCTTGTGGTAAAGGGTTGTCGCAAGGTATTTGGATTAAATCTTTGCATTTTGGCATTACATTTGCATAATACCTGATAACTACCTTTATCAACAAATACCCTGATAAATCTGGGACTAGGCCTTTAATTAACCAAAATATGCTGCTATAGTTACTGACCTCAAAGATACATTAGTTAAGAGCTAAATACGCCTATTGCTAGTCTTCCTATGGGCTTCAAATGTTGTAGAAATTATTAATTAGACCTTTATGTACATAATAAACCCCAAATCAACCCGGTAGACCCCGGGTGGCTTGGATACAGCTTGGATTTAATTTAATAATTAAATTGCTGACCAAGCTTACATTTACCGTTAATCACTGGCGTCACTACCGGAGACTGTCGATGAAAGGACTGAAATCGAGAGTACCGTAGGCATTGAGAATGTTGCTTAATAATGGAAAATATGTGTGCGGGGGGGGGGGAGCTTTGTTTATCGTCCGTCAATAACGATCGGCAATTCTCGGAGACTGTGTGGAGACAGTTGATGCCTATTTCTAGTCCAAACTGCCAACGGTAATAATTTCGTTCAGAATACAGTAATTTAAAGTCAAAATTTCAATATTTTCCTTTTTTTTATCATCTCTCTTTGAACTGTTATATCACGAATGGCCAGCTCTTTATTAAAATCTTAACTAATGTATCTTTAATCCATCTGAACAAAGTGAAATGTTTACTGGTGTTGTGTATATCGACGTTACTTGAACGGATAACTTATTTATGGTGATAAGAATATTACTAATTAATACTTGCCATTTCCTTCCTGTATCTATAAGGAGCGGGAAAAGTTGTTTCCTTCTCTGTTGTACCAGATAGCCTAAAAACATGTAAACATAATAATTATGGTGTACTAATTAATATACAAACTTTACAAGGTCAAGGTTAATTATTGTCTGCCGAGGTTATTTGGGCGAATAAATCACTAATTCACTATAAAGATATAAGTTTTATTGTCCTAGTTCCATAGTTACTCTTTGACTTATGGGTTTCGTTTGTGTGTGGTGCGATACTCATGTACTTACTGTTAAGAATGTGTTGCTGTTAAGCAGCTACTCGGTTTTATTGGATATGAACAAGCCAAATTAGAATTTTACCATATATTGCCATATTTTTTTTTATTATGAGCCTGGTGTTTCAGAGATCCGATAACTTTCAAGAAGTAATATCAAATCAACGAACAGAAGTTGCACCAACATTTTTTTAATTATCTAGAAGAAATAAAAGGTTATTATTTCAATACGCAATAAAATTGATATAAAAAGAATAAGTTTCTACCAGATCTGCGGTATAGTGCAGATGTTAGCCATCTGGCAGACGACACAGACACTCCCGATAACCAAAAGTCAAACAGTGGCGGGAGATAATTTATATGGACTTTGAATACCTTATGGGGATTTTGATCGTACTTTATTTTAAAGTTAAAACACTGTAAAATAGTAATATGTTTCATTTTAGATAGGTGTTACTATATTAAAATAATTAGATTTCGTTTTAGTGTCTTGAAACCAACCGGCAGTGGTAGTGGTTCCACTGAATTTTAATCCAGTCGTAATGGCCGTGCTTAGTTTAGATTCAGTTCGTCGGTACGTACAGACAGCAAAGATAAAAACAAGAGCATCGCTAACGCTGCAATATACGTCCACATTCCAGCTTTGATTGATATGGTACTTTTTAAAATGAAGAAAATGAAATATGAAATGGCTGTAATATGATCAGAGGCAAAGAAGGCTAGGCGTCGGGTTTGTTTTGCCAAATTTACAGACAAAATACTAACAGTAAAGTGGGTGTGACACTGCCCCAAGAGGTCCGGGCAAGTATCAAAATAAATTGTTGCTGTCTTTATGGTATAAGGAATAAATATGCAAAGTTCCAAGATGATTCAGAATTGCAGCCTGTAGACGATAAATACAAAAACTGGGCGTGGCTCTGCCCATGGGGGTTGGATATGGAAACAATATAAACAGGTACCATCCTGTTATTGAAATGGCAACATCACTAGTTGCCGTCCTTAGGGTATAAGGAATAAGTACACCAAGTTCCAAAATAATCCATTCAGAATTGTGGCCTTTGGGCGTTAAAGGCAAAAATTGGGCGTTGCTCTGCCCCTGGGCGTTGGGGCATTCACCAAAATCAATAGTTGATGCCCTTAGGCTATAAGGAATACATATGCCAAATACCAAGTTGATCCATCCAGAATTCGGGCCTGTAAACGATATACATAAAAATTGGGCATGACTGCCCCTGGGGGTCGTGACATGCAGTTGTCGTCCTTAGGCTATAAGGAAAACATATCCCAAGTTCAAAGACAATCCATTAGGAATCGTGGCCTGTAGGCAACTCACAGAGACACAAAGAAAAAATGGGTGTGGCTCTGCCCCTGGGGGTTGGGCAATCACCAAAAAAATAGAGGTCAGCCTTGGGGTATAATGTATAAGTATAAAAAAGTTTTCAAGATGATCGATTAAGCATTGCAGGCTGTAGGTGACATACAGACACACAAAAAGAAAATGGGTGTGGCTCTGTCCCTGGGGGCTGGGCATTCACCACAAACAATAGGGATGTTCCTTAGGATAGAAGGAGTAAGCATGCAAAGTTTCAAGGTGATACGTTACGAAATGCGGTCTGTAGATAACAAACAATGAATATAAGAAATGGGCGTGGCTCTGCCACTGGGGGTCGGACATGCACCAAGAACAATAGGGATCATCCTTAGGGTATAAGGAATTCATATGAAATTTTTTCAAGACGGTCGATTAAGAATTGTGGCCTGTAGGCGACACACAGACACACAAAGAGAAAATGGGCGTGGCTCTGCCCCTGGGGGTTGGGCATGCACCCCAAACGATAGGGGTGTTCCTTAGGGTACAAAGAAAAAGTATGCAAAGTTTCAATATGATGCGTTAAGAAATGCGGCCTGTAGACGACAAACAAACAAATACAAGAAATGGGCGTGGCTCTGCCCCTGGGGGTCGGGCATGCACCAAAAACAATAGGGATCTTCCTTGGGGTATAAGGAATAAGTATACCAAGTTTGAAGAAAATCCAGTAAGAATTGCGCCCTGTAGGCGACACAAAGACACACGAAAAGAAAATGGGCGTGGCTCTGCCCGTGGCTCTGCCCCTGGGGGTTGGGCATGTACCCCAAACGATAGGGATGTTCCTTAGGGTACAAAGAATGTGTATGCAAGATTATAAGTTAAGAAATGTGGCCTGTAGACGACAAACAAACAAATACTAGAAATGGGCGTGGCTCTGCCCCTGGGGGTCGGGCATGCACCAAAAACAATAGGGATCTTCCTTGGGGTATAAGGAATAAGTATACCAAGTTTGAAGAAAATCCAGTAAGAATTGCGCCCTGTAGGCGACACAAAGACACACGAAAAGAAAATGGGCGTGGCTCTGCCCCTGGGGGTTGGGCATGCACCCCAAACGATAGGGATGTTCCTTAGGGTACAAAGAATGTGTATGCAAAGTTTCAAGATTATTAGTTAAGAAATGTGGCCTGTAGACGACAAACAAACAAATACTAGAAATGGGCGTGGCTCTGCCCCGGGGGGTCGGGCATGCACCAAAAACAATAGGGATCTTCCTTGGGGTATAAGGAATAAGTATACCAAGTTTGAAGAAAATCCATGAAGAATTGCGCCCTGTAGGCGAACCACAGACACACACACACACACACACACACACACACATACATACATACACACACACACACACACAGACAGGGGCGACGGCATAATACGTTCACATTATGAATGTGGACGTATAACAAAAAGTCTGAACTTACAGATCTACTCACCCTAGTACACGCCCTGCCATCGATTCATAATAGTTGATTTATATATTCCCTCTTCCCTACCGAAAAAGTCTACTATTAAATGCCACTTTAAATCATTTCTGGTAAAACCGATTTCAAGTTTTTTTTTATTTCTGGCTAATGTATATTATCTTAAAGTGACACTCGGATTCAAGTACCTGTTTTTTAAAACAAGATTAATGAACCATTGACATTAATTTAAAATGTCAGTAACAAAACCTTGTAAATTATAGATCACTATAAATTCACACTATAAGAAAGAATAGAAATGTTTACTGAATAAATGCTTATTAATTAGAATTTAGGGAAATAAACAGGCCCGTAGTTAAGGTGTGGGTGGGCGTTTGGGGAGTGGGGTGGGATAGTAATAGCTAACCAGATATAGCTAATGAGATGTCGAGGTAGATGGTTATCATAAAAAAAGACAAACTTCATGGAAAAATATGATTTACTGTGTATAAGTTCTTATAGGCAATGTCAGTCTGTCTCACTTTACGCATACTGAAGGACTGTTCCTTATTAAAGTAGCTATAAGTCTCGAACTCAATATCATCCGAAGTCTTCAACATTGAAAACACGAACATTTGTCAATTTAAATCAACACTGATGTGATCTTATGGGAAAAGATGTGCTTCTGATATCCAATATTTAAGACAAAATAAACATTTTACCATTGGTAGACGAATCGTGTACCTTAATGCGTTTCAGCGCAATTTGTAACAAGGGACTCGAAGAACTAGGCTAGACATATTCAACAAGTCATGACAAACGGTGACTTCATATTCTTATCTGAAGAGCATGCGCAATAAATACTATCGGTGTAGACTGGAATAACCAGACGCTAGAGATTGACACTTCTGGCGTGTTTCGCCGAACATATCTGATTTAAAATTAGAATTTCGAAACGACTGAATGTAAATCAGTTTATATACATTCATATTACATTATTATATGCGCTATGGCCCATTTGTGTCAATTTCTAGGTCCCAACCTAAATTTAAACGTACTGCAGTGGGACAGGGTTCGGATACTGGATGCAGCGACAGCTATGTCATGAAACAGAGAGAGAGAGAGAGAAATGGGGTTTAACGTCTAATCGACACAAACTAGGCCATTTCGGGACTGACATATGTTCGAATTTATTTCAACAATTCGCTTGCGCGTAGGGGTCTTTAGCAGTGGGAGGAAACCGGGGGACACGGAGAAACCCCACGAGGTTGGACAGGCGATCCTACTCCGTGTCACGTAAACCGGGATTCGAATCCGCGCCTGTTGACTCAATGACAGACCTAATGATACAACGCGCACGAGCTAACCATTCGGTCACCTAACCCCTCTCAACACTCGAACCCGCGTCGCTTAACTCAAAACCTCTCTGATCAACATGACCAATGACATTGTCCGGACAAGGTTTTAAATCCATTAGATGCACGTGTTTGGTTATAATTTCATCATCGACTTGACAAATCGAATAGACATGGCTATGTCTTGTATCTTATTTCTTCCGAGAATACCTCTAGCCTTTTAATTAACTATAAGGAATCTCAATACCAAGCAACACATCAATGGGCAAGGTAGGATTCGGTCCGAACATGAGGAAGTAGGGCGTAAAACCAGTCGAAAAGATGATCAGGCCAACGTTTTTTGACATCCACGGGTAAAGTACGCGGGATATTATGTCGAGTCCCATTAAAGCGTTTGGTTTGCCCATTACCCTGGGGTGGCAAGGCATTGTCCTGCTCTTTTTGATACCGTATTAACTATACAGGTTTTGTATAACTTGTGATTCAAAATTTCTGCCTTGATGAGAATGTATACGGCAAGGCACACCATAGCACAAAAACAATTCCTTCACAAGCACTTTTGAAGTTGTAGACGCCTTCTGATCTTTGGTGGCAACAGCGGCAGTGAACATTGAGAACACGTCAGTGATAACTAGAACATTTTCCAACCCATTTGAAGCAGGGTCCAGTAAAGTGAAATCAATATAAATGACTTCAATCGATCTATTTGCTAGTAAATTCTTCATTATTGTATGAGTGGCAATATTTGACTTAGTCACAACGCACTGGGTACAATTCTTGCACTTCCTTTTAACACCACGCCACAATATCAGGCCAGTAACATCGAAACTTCACAAGGTTGAATGTGCGCTCGATCCCTTGATGACCTGCCCGGTGATGAAGATTTTCAAGAACCGTCATGGTCCCAAAAATATCGAAATGTTTTTATTGTTGCGTCAGATTGTTGTAAGCTTGATAGTTGCTGTAAAGTATACGAGGGTAATGCGTGGAGGGTTTCAATAAACGCTAGATATATAGGATCGGGATTCGCATTAAAACGTACAGAATGCACCTATGGCTCACCCGCCTTTTTTGGCCTGCCACGAAACTTTCGAGCTTCACGCCCCCTTTCCAAATAAACAACAGGCCTGAATTTCGCTTATCACAAGGGCTCTCAGCCATGGTTGCCAGTAAACAGGTGACAAGAAAATACATTCAAACCAATCCACAGTCAGAAAACTAGGCTATCCCCATCATCCGACAGAAGAAAAATAAAATATATACAAACAGAACATACAAAGTATAATTGAGTTTAGGTTATAGCAAAGCTATCTCCGCTCAATCTTATTTCTAAAAATCAATCCACGAGTACCCGTAACGACAGCCTCGGAAAACACATTACGATGACGTCACTAGTTGAATGTCGCATCCAACACTAGGCCAATAAGCTATCTGGGTGAACGCCATCAATCCGTAAACTAAAATTATGTAAATATTTTGCCTTCTTGTCGCGATTCTTCCGGCACCGTACCAGATCATTTGAGAATCGAAAGTAGATTGGTTCAGTTCAGATTTTAGAAGTTTTATTTCATTATTTATTCGCGACAAATAATCTTTGACTCTACTATCATCAATGAGGAATTGTTTCGCGTCCCTGTGGCCATTTGATGACTTAAAAGCACATGTAGATATGGGAGGGGGCACTTTAATGAATTTAATCCTCGAATCGGGATATTCGCCAACAATTTGCATTGCTCGCCTATACTGACGTAAAACGGCGGTCACTGGATCCTGATTTCTAGCATAAGTAAAATCACCTTATTTGTCAGTGAAATCACACGTTCCTAACCAAAGATGAATTACAACAGATTTATAATCAGCATGCTAAGAAGACATATTTTGTTGGATAGTTAATTCCACTTTCAGTTTTTCTGCCTTTGTATGATTCGATTTTGATGTCAAATGATTGGATGTGAACAAAATGTCTCTTCAAATACTAAAACTCATAGCAGAGACAATGAAACATTTGGCAAAGTGTAATCAGGTAAAGGTTTGAAAAAAAAAAATGATAAGTTTATTGGAAAGCTCTCACGGGATTGACTCTTCTTCTAAACCTTGCAAATTTGGTTCTATCCTGTCGGCTCGAGGCCTTTTGTGGCAAAGTCAGTTTGACAAAAGCATAAAAGAAAACTTTCTTAAATAATCAACAGGTACAATGAAGCAATTTGACCTTACAGCAGCTGTCCGATAGCCAACCCTCTTCTGTCCCTCTCTATCAACCTGCTACAGAGTGTGCTAAAAATAGATCTGCAGTCAGCACTAAAGCAAACACAAGACAGATACAGGTTAATATATCAACCGTCACATATATTACACTATTTTCCCCAAATCCAAATCAGAGTAAGAGTAAGAAATGCGCTCAAACAATCTAGCCCAACTATGAAAGAAAATGAAAATGAACACAATCTGGCTGAAATGCGGAGATTATGGTCTTACATGTGATGGTTACCCTCACTGAAATTCCCCCGATGAATTTATACGCGTCCAGTTTTATAGTCGAACATGCGCATGCGCGATAGTTGATTGGCTCGCATACGCCAAGAAGAGCGGAGTGAGAGAGAGCGTTTAAAGTCCACATGAACATGAACATACATAGTTCATATGGGCGGCTTATCTAACGACCCCATTTCACTCGCAAAGAGATGCACCGTCAAAAGTGAAAATGGACGTTTTTGATTTTTGTCTTAATAATGAGTAATTGCTCCACCAATCCTGAGACATTCAGCAATTCGTCGTGGCATGCTCCTAATCAACCGTCCAATCACGGTTTGGGGCAATCTGACCCACTCCTCGTGCAGTGTCACGGACAATTCTTGAAGCGTTGTCGGTTGACGTTGACGTCGACGAACACGTCTCCCGATCAAATTAAACGTAACACACTAAAGCAAAGATACGCTAAACAGTAAATCTTATGCAAGAACCGATAGGAAAGCAAACATGGATAGATAAACCAGCACGCGGCAGTTTTCATCAACCCTTCCTTGAAGTGTCAAATTTGACAATGAACCCCCCCCCCCCCCCACATGTATGGCACTATTGCGTGTCGCATGTGCATCTCAGTGGTTCTGTTGGGGCGATAAGTTTTACATCTGTGAACATACTTTCAAAGCATGTCAAGTGTCCATGACTATTTATCATATCACAACCTGCATAGGTATTTGCATTTCAGTATCCCCTACGTTGACTGCACTTAGGTAATAAATACACAAAAAAATAAATAAAATAAAATATGGACTAAAGAACTACATTTGTTTATATTTGTAAGTACTTTCGCTAATGCCCTTCAGACAAATATTTATTCTATAACTACATGCAAATACAAGCAAATATCATTGAATACGGCCATTGAATACAGCCATTGAATAACCTATAGTTGTATTCAATGGCTTGAAAACGTACTACTTTTGTCCATATTGACGTCACTTACAGAACTACGTTAGTGGTGATGATTTTTTTATGATAATCTAGATAGTACAGTGTATTTTAAGATTTGCATGTAGTTATAGAATAAAAACAGAACTCAATGACCATTGAATACCGCTCGGGTTATTCAATGGTTCACTCGAGTGTATCCCTGCCGCAGGGATACACCCTCTTGAACCATTGAATAACCCGAGCGGTATTCAATGGTCATTGAGTTCTATCTATATATACAATGGTTAAAAGATAAAGATAAAGATAACACAATAATGATTATGACGTCATAGCGTCATAGTTACAGAGAATTGTTCAGAAGGGGAATAATTGAAATTATAACTTAGACCACAATGATAATACAATATAACACTTCACAATTTTGGATTGAAATTTATTATAATTCAGCTCTGAATCGGCCTATAGACTCCTTGTCGAAAAAATTTCAGTTCCCAGTAAATGTTACTGGGCAACTTTTTACTGCTAAACGGTCGCGCCAGTCCCTGTCGACGCCTGTATCATGTAAATGAACATTTTAGTGAGAACACAAGGTCCCTCTAACCTCGCTAGAGTCAGTATGTGCGACACAACATGCTGTTAAAATTACGTCTCCTACTGCTAAACAGCTTGCCAGAAGCCATTAAAATCTAAGTATAGGGTAACGCTCAAATTTACGTAACTCGGCCATATTTGACGAAGCAAAATTTAGGTAAGGAGGGGGGGGGGGGGGTATTTGAATCTTTAAAGAATTGAGAATCTTGGGTCATTTATTGCTTTGCCTAGCCCAATTACAATCGAATTTTTTTCAAAAATCCCAATTTTGTTTCCCCTGCTTACCTAAATTTGGCTTTAAAACCCCGGCGATTTTGAACTGGTTTAAAAATAAGCGCCTGAACGGTATTTTAGAGCATTGCCAAAGCAATACATGTCTGAATATATACTCGCCCCAAATTAACAGAATCGAACGAAACTCGAAGTTAATCTGTAACTCTATGATATACAGCAGTGTACCAAATTTCAAAACAAATATCTCAAATCTAAATTAAAAAAAAAAAAAAAAAATCCAGAAATTGACTGAAGGACGGACCCGATGAACGGACGGAGAGGAAATCTATAGTCCCGTAACCTTTCACCGGTAGGAAACGAATAACCAGTAATTTAAAGAAGCCTTCCCACGTACAAACTGTCTGATTTGAAGATATATTTGACCTAAAAACATATTTAAAGTTTGCTTCAAATCCCTCCCAAAACAGTTTAAAATATCTCAAGTAACTATACCCCAAATAAGCGATATTTGTCGTCATTCGCTGTCCATTTATAAATTCATGATTATTGCATTTTTTTTTTAATGCTAAGATGAAAACTTCTAGAACCTGTTTATAGACCACCACCAGCTTTAATAAACTCTTTATTTGTCTGACATTTGCTTAGACATACATTATGCAAGAGTTAAATATGCCTATTGCAGGTCTTCCTTTGGGCCTGAAACGTTATATAAAATATTTATTAGATGTTTATTAATATGAAAAGACCCTAATCAACTCTCGATGCCACTATGTGCCGGATTTTCACTGGATTTGAATCCGATTTATTGCTCAACGCTCATTGATGTTTTAATCCAAAAATTTTTAATCCAAAAATGTATAATCGAGACCATGTTTTTTATTGTACCGACTTTAGTAATGATGATCGAGGCTAATATCTAGGTTCAGAGGGGAGCAATTTGACTGAAATTTTCAGTATATTCCCTTTACATTATCTAGTTTTTAACTATTATAGTTAGAACTGCAAGCTCCTTATCTAATCTTCCATAATGTATATTTTAATTCAAAATCAAAACTCACTTGGGAACTAACCTAGATTTAAAAGTTTCCGATATCTGAACTATATATTTCATTACAGAAAGAGTTAACACAAGGGGCGTAAATGTCGGTTGTGAAATAAGTCGGTCGCAAAATTATGTATCAGCGACTAAATGAATTATTGAAGTAAACAAACAAAAAATGCCAAAATAGAAAGCAAAATCCCAAATGCTTAATAAAAAATATGTAAGAATATATCTGTGCATACGTATGATTGCTTTGATTCGATATCAAAATTTCATAGCTCAAATTAATAAAAACTGTCATGCGTTCAGTAATGAAACAGGAACGCCTCCATGACGGACACGATCGATCTTGACAAAATCGCCGATCGGTGGTCAAACTTGACTTAGTGCGGATGCGTGATTAAAATATGAGGACATAGTCATGTCTTTGCTAATTTATGTATGTTCACCACAACAATATACCCGGTCTCTGGTTAACATAATGAATGAGGACAACATAAGTTTATCAGTAAGACGGGCGTTATATCGTTTATCACGAACTTCAGCTGTCAGTCATGCTGACCTGAAACTGAATCATTTGGCAATAATTGACCCAGTAACACACTCATGGGATGTTCATCGCCACGAACGTACACAAAAGTAGGTCAAATTCAATTATGTTCATGGCTTTCCATAACTGAAAGCCAAAACTTGGTTAATTAACCAAGAAGGTCTAAACCGGTTGCTTAATCCACACGATCTAAAGTGACAACATAAAGAGAAGCGCAATAGCCCGTGACGTAAGTCTTATTTATCCAGAAAAAACTAGTCATACCTGACCTGAAAACAGAGTACAAGATTATTTTAAATGATTTGGCCTTTTATTAGCTATATACTGGTTCGTTAAACACGACATAAAAAGATTAATAGAAATTACAGACGCAAAAATAAGACCAAACATAATATGCACAATTCTGACAATAATACTTAAGATAGGTTGCCAGACAACGAAACATATGCCCGCAGCAGCTAAATCGTCCGACGGTCGACAATGGTTGTCGTATATATATTCTTTTTTAGGTAATGGGGGGGGGGGGGGCATTTACAAGACAATTTCATACAGATCAGATTATATTTTGGTCGTTTGAGGGCCTGGTAGCCTATAATTTGACGTGTTTTTAAATTACATGAATGGTATGTTGTGCATGTGGCCGTGAAATGCCATGCAAAAGATGGGCAAGGGATTAATATGCACAGGTTGCCAAAAATGCAGAAAATCGGCGATTGTGGGAAGTGAAAGTAAAAAGTAGGCTAGTGGATGGAAGCCTGGTAAAAATTCCTTCTTGACTTACGGTACGTGATTTTGGTCCTGTCATTCGGTTTTTTTAACGATTTCAAGATTGTTATTGTAGTTGGAAGAAATTCCGAACCTATATATGACATATTTACGTCATTGGTTATTACGTTTTGATGAATGAATTTTCGAAGATTTGTTATTTACTTGAGAATGACACTTTGACATTTTGGGCCCAAATATAGGCCTAGTCTAAGTAGTGGAGTTTTTTTTTTCTATTTAAATTTCGTCTGTATAGCATAAACAGGATTAATAGGCTTAAAGATTTACTTATGCTCCTAAATAAAAAAAATGTATACCAAAGCTATCTCAGATTTGTTTCCATTAAGAGAGAGAGAGAGAGAGAGAGAGAGAGAGAGAGGGGGGGGGAGAATTAACGTGTATGATATACCTTCAATAATTCGCTTGTGCGTAGGGGACTTTAGCAATGGAAGAAAACTGGAGGGCGAGGAGAAAAATCACGAGGTTGGGCAGGCGACCCTACGTAGAATCTTTAGATCAAAAGATCACCACTTGATTCAATAACATACCTTATGATCTAAAGCGCACGTGTTATATCACTCGACCACCCAACTCCCTGTCTCCACGGAAACACACAAATGATTAAATCCGAAAGATTTCTAATTAGCAAAAGGTACAACTACTATAATAGGTTGATGTGTTTACAATAACAAAGTTTCATAACGATATCTTGTGATATGCTCTGGAAACGATATTGGGATGGACAAAGCCCGCTTCAATATCTCTTCCTTACTTCCTTCGGCGCGGGATAATAACATACGATGAAAATTAAATAAAAAATTAGTTTCTAATTTCAGAGGTAATCATTATTCGATAGGCCTACTTTCGATTTAACCTACAGTCAAACGATATATTATTATTGGATTATTGCGGTATTTTTAATGTTAAAAAGATAAAAAAAAAATACTGTCAATAAATTTACATATTGCGATTAAAGATACATTCCCGCGTACAAACTTTGTGATTTGATGATATATTTGGACTAAAAACATATTCAAAGTAACCAATCTATCAAAAATTTGCTTCAATTCCCTATCAAAACTTTGTATTCGCCGGGGATACCTATGGCTATAAGTAAGCTGTTCGTAGACGCTTCATTGTGGGAGGGTCCATTTTTCAGAATGTATTTATCATTACTTACTGTCCATTTACCATTCATATTGAGGCCTAAGTAAATTCTTAATTATTTTTGTCAACTTCTTTTTCCGCCATTTATTTGCAGAGTCTTTTGTACGTTGACACCCCTCAAGGTTCCCCAAACCGCCCAATCATTTGATCAAGAAATAACAACCGCTCCCTCACTTTAAGCTAGCACACAATAAGCTGGCAGATATCAGTCGGGTTGCCAGTTAGTGATACCCTGACAATTTTGCCCAGTGCTTGCCCCATGGACGTTTTTCGGGTAATCCAGTATTTTTCTAGTAAGATTGGTTGTCTATACTTTCCATATATACCAACTTTAACATACTTTTATTGGAAAGAACCACCCGATAAATACTTTTCTGGGAAAGTATCTTTAATTGATTTATTGAAATTATTATCTACCCCACACTTGAGTGAAGACGAAAATAGATTTGCGCAGATCTAAAACATATAAATCGGGCACACGCTGTAAACTGTGGCTCTATCTGCAACGTAAGAATGGGTAACAAATTGGCGTCCATGACTTCAGCTGACCAGACTCTCTATATACAAGGTTCTGAAATAATGCATATAAATTTCATACAGATCGGATGATAACTTTTGTCATTGGAACGTTCACAAGATTCACAAAGTAAAACAAGGGCCATAACTCTAGAAATGATTGAAGGAAATTGCTGAAATTCAATAGACCTCCGTTTTGATGTTAGAGCGTTCATAATGTACAACAAAATAAAACAAGGGCAATAACTCTAGATAAAATAAGTGGAAATTGCTGAAATTCAAAATGTTTCTTCGCTTTACTAATTTTAAAAAATGCATATAAATAGGCTTCTTCATCTCACGAATGTAAACAACATAATATCAATTTTAAAACAATCGGATGATAACTTTTGGCGTTAGAGCGTTTACAAGAAATTGTGGACAAACGACGGACGGACGGGGGCGACGGCAATATACGTCCACATTTCCATGTGAGCGCATAAAAATGAGTAAAAAGACATATTATCCGAGCTGACTAACTGAAACAGTGATTCATGTCTGGGAAAAAGAATTTTCTTCCTGACTAACCAGATTGAAAAATCAATAAGAGACACGTTTACTACATCCAAGTTAGGGGTGTTTTAGAAGTTAAGGCATTATATTATTTGATTACAAACCACTGAATAACACAATATAACCGGTATGAGGGACAGATACACCAATAGTTATACGTTGTCTGACAGTGACACAATGTGCTCAGTCTGGATACTTTTTAAAAAAAAAAACTGTTATCGATCTCCTGTGGGCTACGAAGCATACATAGCTTTGTATGAGTGAGACGTGAAGGGGGGGGGGGGGGTCCCAACTTTGTAGTTGTTTAATTAACAAAAGTTAAATGAAGTAAGGGAAGGGTAAAGAGAGTGTGGAATGGCAAGGGGAAAGAGTGTTGGAAGTAGGACAGGTAAAGCGATTTGGGTGGCAAGGGTAAAGAAAGTTGGGAATAGCAAGGGTAAAGATGATGGGGATTGTGATGGGTAAAGAGAGTGGGGAACTTCAATGGTAAAGAGCGCGGAAAATGGCAAGAGTAAAGAGAGTCATGGGAAATGGCACGGGTAAAGAGAGTGGGGAGAGGCAAGGGTAGAGAGAGTGGGGAATGACAAGGATAAATATAGTGGGAAACGGCAAGGGTGAAATTACGCATGTTTTATCTCTACCAGGAAATATGTATCAGTACATGTCACAAACATTTTGTGAAAGTAAGCTAACACGTTTTGCTCTGACCTCACCCATTGACTATCTGGGTTTAATCTAAACGTTTTAAAATGAAGACTGTCACATAAGCCTGTAGCCTGACTCTATATTGATTTTAACCTTCGGTAGATCTTGTATGAGTTTAAATGTAATCCTTTAAAAGGTTTCTGTACTACATGTAGTAGCTCTTGTATGTGCATCTTATTATCGGACAGTCAAACCCAGCGTTTCACATACGTGAGTGCATGGGTACCGGTGTTGCGGTTGGCCTTTGTACCCTGACTGGATAGGTTCCCTGTGCATTGGAAAATCGTCAGTTACGTAAATATTATTCGGTTCTCTGTTATAAAAAAGAGAGACCATGTTGTTCCACTTGTATTTTCATTGTATTTATTAATTATTGTACTAGATAATTTTCCCACAACCCAACTGTTATTAATAGTATACATGTTGATTTAAAGTAACGATGCGTCATTTGCATTGTTAGCTAAACTATCAAATTTCTCACGGCTTAATACATTCTAATATGTGTATAAAGGTTCATTATTTAACATTTACAAAAGAAAACAAACACAAACTACCAACGCTTGATAAACCCCTTGGTTGGGTTAAATCGGAATTAAAATAGGCCCATCAATAATTATTCGCGGACAACAAAAGCGACAATCTTATAACACAGCAAGCAGCATGGATCAATGGAATTTCAATTCAACACATCTTTGTAAATACTGAACGGGACGGGACCAATTGTGGACCGATATTCCTATAAAAGATTAATCTATCACAAAATTGTAGCTTGCAAAGTGACTTTAATGTCAACGCACGAATATTATCACTTGTTCTTACGTCATTCGTTTCTCATCTCCACTTTGAACGGGGTTTAGTGACATTCTTGAAAATACAGAAGATCTAAAACTATTCATCTTTGTGCTCTATCTCTTGGTGTCGAGACCCAAATGCACACCAATGTCTTTATGGAGTATTGAATGAAAAAGAAAACACCTTTAAATTGTGAATAAAATTGTACTGTTGCGTAGTTACGACGCAGCGTACATTTACTTGCGTTCATTACGACCATACTGCATTCATACAGACAAACCATGACAGACTTGGTGGATGATGACATCAATATCACGCGTTTTGATGAGCTTAGGGTAAATATGTCACCATAGTGCTGCATCAGTTCCATATGTAATTGAAAAGTAGCAATTTATTCTGAATCTGTTCTTCGAAATACGTCATAGTCCACTGCAAAATTGTCTTCAGCTTTGTTTTCAATCATATCTGTTGAAAACTTGGTCTGTGCCAGTGGCAACGTTTCCACAAATTTAACAAGAAGAGCTGTATATAAAGAAATTAAAAATCGTTTTATAAATTTACTTGCTATTTTAATTTGCATAGAAGCGCGCGGTGACTTGATGAGTAAGGGCTGGCTCGCTAACCAAGATGTCCCAGTAGTCGCCGATAATTTTCCTAGGGTTTTCCAAGCTTGGTTTTCTCTTGCCACTGGTGCAAGAAGGAGGGTCTTGCAAGGAATACCGTATAGTTGTTCGGGGTCCTGTGTACACATTACCATGCACATTAAAAAACACCTGTCAGTTAGAATTAGAAGAAGAGTCGGCGGAAACATCACTGTCTAGGCAAATCTTTCTACATAACACACTGCATGACGTATATGTCCGTCTTCCTTTGCCTGGTTGGTGCAGAAACGTAAAACTTTAAAAACTACACTCCTGATACTCTGTATTATATGTTGTGATCTCAATTAGACCAGCCCCACACTACATGTTCGAAGAGTCAAAGAGTGGTTATCTTGGACTTTCAGAGAGATGGAGAATTGGGAACCCTGATAAAACAATTTCAATAACGGGATCAGATGCAATTAAGTTCTATCAAATTTTTTTTTACCAACATTGTTATCTGGACCAAACAGTATTTTAAATATTCGATTCCAGTTTTCATATCGGTCAGTTTTTATTAGTTTTAAAAAGTCATCACCATATCCGGTGGATGGTAAAGGATGTCAAGATATTGGGGAAGGTGGTTTGTATTGTCTGAAGTCATATTGATCATTTACAAATTTTTAACATTCGTCAGTTCTATCAATGTCTTCAGTATCCACCTCTTCAATTTCATCAGCCAAACCCAATTCAATGTATATGTGATGTGTATCGATGGTGGATGTTTTCATCTTGAATTGCAGTCATCACATAACAGTACCGTCCTATTTGCGTTTGTCAAATTCCCATGCAAGCAACCGATTTCTTTTCATAAGCTTTTAAATATGTTAATTACGCTCCTGTACTTCTTATAATTCTTATAATACCCCGTCTTCATTAGCCCAGTCGGAGCAGAACAGTAGGACGTTAAATCCCATTTCATTTCATTTTATTACTCATACTGTCATTTATTTGACAGATCAGATGGATAATCCACCATCAAACTTTCTGCAATAATAGTATTCAAACAAGCACATTCTATTTCTATTCTATTGCATGCAGCTTATCTTTGTAATGTGCTTGTGGGTAGTAACTGAATTTTCTTCATCAAGCTGATTAATAGAGAAAACAAATCTTCAAAATCAACCCAGCGCCCTTGTTAACTTTAAGATTGTCCAATATTTTCAAGGCATGACACTTTAATCTGGAAAAATATGTTACATTGGCCTAATTATTGTACTTGGACACACATGCACAAAATAGTTAAAATCTTGTTTAAAAAAACTAAATATGCTCTGTTTCCAGGAAAATATGATCAAACTTGGCATTTAAGAGATTAACGTCTCATTCCTCATAGGATCATAGATTGCTAAGTAGATTAGTGAGGGTTGGGGGCATCTCCAGAGAACAAAATTACATTTGTTGGGGGGGGGGGGTACTAGAGTACTAGAGAAGTTTAACATTGGGGCCAGTGTAATTTATATCAAATAATTTCCATTCACTTTATATAATAAGAGCATAAATTGAAACTTCTTTTGTCATTTGATGCCCTCAGAGTGTCGGATTTTAGTTGTCAATGCTTATCTAATGGAACCAATTATATCAAGGATATAATGTTACTGAAGTCTGACATGTTGTTTAGACACGCATACCAGCCAATAAAATATCAGTGTTTCCGACCAAACCCAGACGTCCAAAATTAATTCTTCTCATTCGACCTATTCCTAGGGAGTGTATAAATGTATGGTTTGGTTTGCAAGCACGTCCTCATTAGACGGATTGGTGCAGAAAGGTTAAACAAAATTTCAACTCACTTATTGTAATTTATAAGATCTGTATGATGAACGGAAGTAGTTAATCTATATCATAAGTATGTAAATATTTGCACCCGACTTTTTATAAACAACTAGCGGTTGATCCAGCTTTGTACGGGTAGATCCCTTAACCGGAAGGAGTATAATCCCGGAAGTGGTATAAGGCTTACACCACCTCCCGGCTCGAACTGCTCTTATAAAAGAGACTCGGGGAAGCCGTCAACCCCGAAAAAAACATCCAGAGAAACGACAGTCACAAATATATAGGCTATTCTCGTAGATGTTGTCTTATATTTATTCTTAATAAATTAAATAAGTAGAAGTAAATGATAGATAAGATACTTGGGCATAAATAGACGGCCATTACAAAATTCAATATAAATACATTCCAACTTGGTATGGAAATGAAATTTGATAATATTGTAGCTGAATATTTTTAGAATAACTGACGCGTTTGATTCTATCTCGGTGCGACGCCAACATGAATTTAATTAAACATCACTCAAATATCCAAATTGTTCAATACAACTAAAGCAAAAGAGGTCGTTATTTTTTATGTAACAACAAAAAAGAAAAAAAGAACGTGCAAATGACAAGAAAAAGAATGCTGTCATCCACTACATGCATTACGTTATTATTAAGTCTTTAAATCAATATCATCCACAGTCTTCCACATTGGAAACACGAATTATTTGTCAATTTAAATAAACATTGATGGAGTTTTGATATCCAATATTGAAGACAAAATAAACATCATGCCATTGGTACACGAACCGTGTAGCAGAATGCGTTTCAGCGCCATTTGTAACAAGGGACTCAAAGAACGAGGCTATACATATTCCACAAGTCATGTAACATTCTCCACGTGTATTATATTCTAAAATTAGCACGACCATTTAACCCCTTAATCTTACGCGAAAGAGTTCCCTGTATATTTGTAAATACTTTATTTTTTTGCAATAAATATAACCTCATTTCTATTTTAATATAGTAATGATAATAAATGTATTGTCAGTTATTTGGTTTTCATCGCATTGTTTATCATTGTCTATCAATACCAAGAATCTTGGTAGCGTAGTCAAATGAGTCGTTGGAAGAGGTTAGTGTCCTTGTTAAAAGGGGACATCATATTCTTATCTGGAGAGCATGCGTAATAAATACTACCTGTGTAAACTGGACTAACCAGACGCTAGAGATTGCCATTCGATTGAGACTCTTCGCGTATTTCGCCGAACATACGCTCGTAACTGATTTGAATTTAGAGTAAAAATGAAAACGATTGAATGTAAATTAATTTATATCCATTCATATTACATTATATTCGTTGCGACCCATTTGTCAATTTATAGGTCCCAAATTAAAGATTTAGTCCCTTTAAGTCAAGCAATGTAAAGATTGGCCGTGAGAACATGCCCAAGACTTATATTTAAGCAATTAATTCAGGTGACACTCTAATCTACCCATGATAAATAAAGAATGGGGAGTGAATTCGTCATAAATGATTCCAGTATGATTGCAATGTACTTTAAAATGTAATAAAAATAAGTTCATATCTCGTGTACATGTCGGGTAGCCACAGAAAGTGCGAGATGTTTTACACCCCAAGAACCGGATTCTTATCTTTACCGTGCACTCACTACACTTGTTGTATAGTGGGTTTAGTGCAATATTAAAGAGATTACTAAATAAAATAAGGTTGTAAAGAAATAGATTTTATGTAAACGTACATTATGGTATGTACCACGCAGCTGTTATTGACTGACCCCAGAAATCTACAAATACAAACCAGTCATGGCATTCTTACAATTGGTGGCTCAGTAGTTAAGGCCGCGACTCACTAACCTGACGGTCCTGGCTCCACTTCCGGCGTTGGCCGTGAAAGTGAGATGTCTGATTGAAAGGTAATAAAACACGAGTAATTGTTATTTCATATAATAACTTAATTTCTAATTCTATACAAGATTTAAGTACATAAATCTGGTGAATATTATTATCCCAAAATAACTCATCAATGGTCTTAGTTTTAACGAACAAAAATAAAATAATACCGTTATCACACATTATATAGTTTTCTTTATTTCACATTAAAGCGACGCCCACAATCTATTTTAATCAGATTGGTGAAAACACATACATAGAAAGAGAGCATAATGCTTTCGTCTGTTCCTTAAAAAAAATACAGACATTGATGAGAGTGTTCATGTGGACATATATTGTGTCCACAATTTGTATTCGATTTTGACGAAACTATCTCCCAAAGATCTCGGTTCCTTTTGATATTGGCATATATCGGGCCATAACTTCATGGATTGTGGCCCCTGATTTTACGAAAAATCACGTTTCTAGCGTGTGGTCCCTCTAGAGGTAAGAATTTTTATCCGATTAAAAAAACCAAAAAAAAAAACCGTTTGAATATATCACCATTACACCTTAATGATGGCTGAGTTCGAATTTCGTGAAAATCGGACCAAAACTGCCGGACAAAATGGCCACCCCTCGTACGCAAATAGTGTAAATCTATGGTATATCAAGGTTGTGGACCCTCTAAAAGTCACAATTTTGATGAAACTTGAAATATATCTTTATAACCCAAAGATCTTGGTTCCTGTCAATATTCGCGCATATCAGGTCGTACCTTCCTGATTATGGCCCTTGATTGTACGAAAAATCGCTTTTTGTTTAGCTTGTTCTCCATCCATCTCTTGCAAAATGTGGGTGTATCCTGCCCGGCAGCCGCTGGTTAGAAGTTTGAATAAGTTAATGATGATGTAACCCTTAAGCTCCCCCTCCAGCTTGTATTGTGTCACACTGGTTAGTAAAGGGGGGACGATTTCTTTGGTATCTTTATTTAGTTTTGTCTCATTAATCCCTTTCACTATATACATGTATTTTGTCCGGCCATAATCGATAAACTAGTTCATAATCGCTGGGGTTTTTAAGACAGCATCGTGTTGCGTTCACACGTACTATAAGCCAAACCAGTTTAACTATTCTGACCTGGGTATCTTCATATTCTTTATTCGATTCTCGCACGCTTTCGATAACTTTGGTACTGTCTGACCCCGATATTTTCAGACGGCTTAGATGAACCAGTTTAAAATAAAAAGCCTTCTCGAAGACAGGTCGCGAGCTGGGTTTTTTAAACTGGTTTATTTGCCCCACATCTGCGTTCAGTCGCTTAACTTTTCATCTATATAATGTACATGTATATATAATTCAGTATGTTATAATCTAACACGTTTTTCGGTAAATAGGATAGTGTAAGGTTTACTTTTTTTAAATATGCTATTATTCAAAATTAATTACTTTTATTTTCTTAGTGATAGAAAGTATGTCTTTTTAAGTACTTAACTGAATTTATATTATGTTTGTGGAAGCGTCTTATTCAGCGTACGTTACGGAATTTATATTATGTTAATGTAGAAGCGTCTTATTCTGCCCCCCCCCCCTCGTTTTCAAAAACAAATGTTGCTCAAACAGTAATAATTATGAAATAGAAGCATATTCTTTCAGAAACGGCGTTTAACTTTCAGTAATAATGATTTCTGGGGTTTAAAATCCCCAAACGTCCTTCCCATACAGTTCCAGTGGTTCTCAACCTTATTTTGCCAAGTAATAGGAGGCATACAACCGTAGACACAGACTATAGTAGACACATGGAATGACTCAACAGGGCGATTCTTGCGTTACATTTAGAGACGATTGAACACAATCAAAGTTTAATAATTTTATTATAGTGTGTTGCAGAAAGTCATTGTTTATGGCTTTGGATAGCTAACATGTATATCTAATATAGAAAGTAGAACAATGTTTCCATTGCCATTGTCATTGTCTCTTGAAGACGAAAATTTTACACCTCTAAATTTCAAGTCTAAAAGTCTGTGATTTGGACTTTGTGATTGTGGTGTTTTACCATTTTGTTGTGCATACACAATAGTATATATTTTGGTGTACTAACAGATGATTCAGGCCCAATTCTCCCATTGACTCAGCATTATTTGGTGTACGTACGTTACACAAATATGTTACGTACGTTACACGTGTGAAATTTGTGCCATATAACATTTAGAATGGATCAAAGCACGCTTTATATTTGTTATCTCTGTTATGATTTAACAAGTGAATAAAATAATAATATGCATTTCAGGTAATTTATTTCATTAAATTTGACATAAAATTCTAGATATTTGAAAACCGTTCCTGAAAACCCTTGTTGTAAACATTAACAATCTACATGTAACTCCGACACAAACAACTAATAATAAATTTAAGACAATGGTATTTTCTGAATATACTGGCACTAAATTTAGAAGATTTGAAGTAATAGTGATTTTAAACAAAAAATGGTTAATTTAATTAAACTAGTATATCCATTTTGTTACGTACATTACACATGACTATAAGCTTATTCAACATGAGGTGTAGAGAAAAGGCTTGATATAATTTGACAGATTTTCTTGATTTATACACATTGAGTAACATCTCAACTTCAATTTCACCCCCCATTTTTTACTCTAAGCAATATTTATTTTTCCTTGAAAAACAAATGAAAAAATGAGTTATTTATCATTAAAAATGTTGTCAATGCACATCGATATACGGATTGCCATAAACTATGAAATCAAGTAAATATCGTGAAATTTTAATGAAATTCATAAAATAGGACCATTTCTTACATAGATACGTGAAAAAGTGGTGGCAATAAAAGATTTTTTTTGTCTTGATGTGTAATTCTCGCAAGAATAGTAAATTGAATACCATTTATCCAATTTGACTTGAAATAAAACTAATAATAGTATAGAACTCAACCGTGTAAATCTCGATGTAATATTGTTCAAGGGTTTAGCACGCTAGAAATGATTTTATGATCTTTGATCCCTTTCAACAATTTAGCTAACATCAAATTTTGATGTAGTTAATTCTTCATGAAAAATGAATCGAAACATTTCATTTTTATACACCCACATTTTCATGTGGACCTATTTTGTCGTCGCCCCAGTCCACAATTGTTTTTGTGGGCACTCTACAGGTCACAATTCTATTCCGATTTCAACGAAACTTGAAATATAGGTTTATCTCTCTAAGATCTCGGTTCCTTTCGATATTGGCATGTATCGGACCTTAACTTCATGGATTATGACCCCTGATTGTATGAAAAATCGCGTTTTTAGCTTGTGGACCCTATAACTCTATAGAGGTCACAATTTTTATCCGATTTTGTTTAAACTTGAAATATAAGTATATAACCCAAGGATCTCGGTTCCTTTCGATATACGCGCATATCGGACCGTACCTTCCTGAATTATGGCCCCAGATTGTACGAAAAATCGCGTTTTTAGCTTCACGTCCCTCTAGAGGTCACAATTATTATTCGATTTATACAAAACGTTCAAATATATAACTGTTACACCGTATTTTTGGCCGAGTTCGAATTTCGTGAAAATCGGACTAAAACTGCCGGACAAAATGGCCGCCCTCGTACGCAAATAGTGTATAACATCTGGTATATTAAAGTTGTGGACCCTCTAGAGGTCACAATTTTGATGAAACTTAAAATACATGTTTATAACCCAAAGATATTGGTTCCTTTTGATATTAGCGCGTATCGGATCATAACTTCGTAAATTATGGCCCCTGATGAAAAATCGCGTTTTTAGCTTGTGATCCCTCTAGAGGTCACAATTATTAAAAAATAACGTTCGAATATATCACCGCCACACCGTAATTTTGATTGAGTTCGGATTTTAAAAACCGTTTAAATATATCACCATTCCACCACAATGAATGTTGAATTCGAATTTTGGGAAAATCGAAATGAAACTGCCCGACAAAATGTCCGCTCTGTGTACGCAAATTGTGTAAAAGTATGCAATACGAAGGTTGTGGACCCTCTAGACTCTAGATCCTCACAATTTTTTATCCGAGTTTGATGAAACTTAAAACATATCTTTATATCCCAATGATCTCAGTCCCTTTTGATATTTGCGCATTTCAGACCATAACTTTCTGGATTATTGCCCCTGATTGTACAAAAAATCCAGTTTGTTTTTTTAGCTTGTTCTCTGTCCATCTCTTGCAAAATGTGGGCGTATCCTGCCTGGCAGCCGCTGGTTCTTTTAATCCTCGAAGAAAACAAAATTGAGATTGTTTGAAACTCTAATAACAGCTAGCCCGTTTGTTTCGTGGTGGTTATAGATCAGCAGCCCAGAGCTCTTTGGTCAAGCGAATGGGGTACCAATATCTGAGTACCGAGATGAATACTGTGTAACCTAGCATATTCGGATATGGTTGTCTGCCGGGGTCCAGTTGCTGCGTGTGGTCTTTTGGGGCCCAAAGAGGGCACCCAAAAATGGGCTGGATCAAACATTGTGGATACCACTCGGAAACAAGTTAAATGAACAGATACATCTCCCTGAGTACAAAACAGGCCCTGCCAGACAAATTCTCCTCCGCATAAGGCCCCCGAAGGGCCCTAATTCTTGAGCTAGATTAAACATTGGAGGTACCATATGAAACAAAGTTAAAATGAACAAGTATAAAAATCCCAATGCCAGACAAATTGTCTGTTGTAAAAGCCCCGCCAGACACCCCCAAAAGTTGGACCCCGCAAACATTGTGTTGAAAATGAGCTGGAACAAACATTGTTGATACCACATGAAACTAAATTTAAATGACCTGGTACATCTCATTGAGTACAAAACGGGCCCGGCCAGACAAATTCTCCTCTGCATAGGGCCCGCCAGACGTCCCCGAAGGGTTCCAACTTTTGAGCTAGATTAAACATTGGAGGTACCATACGAAACAAAGTTGAAATGAACAATTACACTGTACTAAGTATAATATACCCAAAGCCAGACAAATTGCCTGCTGTAAAATCCCAGCCAGACACCCCCAAAAGTTGGGCCCCGTGGACATTGTGTTGAACATGAGCTGGATCAAACATGAGCTGCATATTTTGTCCTATAGTGCGTAAAACCATCAAGATGGTTGTTGTAGCATAATTGAAGCAGTGCCGAGAAGTACTAATGAGCGGGTCAAAACTTTAGTCCACAGCGAGGTTGACCTGATCGCCAAAGAAACCCAATACCACAAATCATGCAGGCGGGCATTTTTTTTAAAGAAGTTGACCGGGGGGTTGCAAAGAATGAAGATATTTCAAATAGGCAACTGCATACAACTACCTTCAGAACATTATCAGCTTTAATCGAGATGGATGTCATTGGTAATCGTAAGGCAATGTTTTCTATTTCGATTGTTGAATTATACAAGTCTGAATTTCTGAGTACAGGTGGAACAACAGACGACATTAAAAGCTACACAACACAGGCGTTGATGAAGAAGATAAAGGACAAATTTGGGGAAAAAATTACTGTGTCTGCATATGATCGACGTAAATGAAATTTTGTGTACAATTCCACTCTCCAGAGTGATGATAAGAAACACCTCCATGTGATTCGTTCTGCAGCACTTCATCTTCGAACTGTTATACAGGCCATGCCAAAATCTGTAACACCGACGCCAAGATCTGTAGAGACACTCAAAGCATCTTCACCTGCCTTGCCAGAACAAATGATAATGTTTTATAAAACACTCCTTTGTGGACATCGGTAACCTTCGGGGATAGATAACAAAGAAGCGATGAATAGAAAGGTGATAGGCATGTCATCAGATGCAGTGTATAAACACATCAAGGGGTTCAGTGCGGCCTTGAAAGCACACATTACTTGGGTTGGGATTGGGTACTTTAACTGGCTCCAAATTGATACTCCGTATCTTGAATCGCCTGGGGCACTCCATGAGTTACGACGAGATCAAGGTATTGGAAACTGAGTTTGCTTTCGCGGCTGAGGCAAATGATCGATATTTTCATGATGGTGTAAGCCTGAATCCTAATCAGGGCACAGGTCTCGCATGGTATAACTATGATGTTATCATGGATACGATTGATGGGAAAGACACCCTCCACGCTACAGTTGGAATATGCTGCCAGAACATGCAAGATGCCACCAACACTCGTGAATCTGGTGATGTGTCTACTGTTACTGGTATCCGAACAGGGAGAAAACGACGACAGTTTGACCCATACTATAAACAGCTAAAGAAAGCCCGGTTTGACCTATCATCATCAAGCGCATATCTGTAAACAGAGACCATTGCAACACTCCGTCAAATAGATTTCTACTGGTTACTTCAGTCGGAAATTGACAAGCCATTTCCACTTTTTCCTGGATTCTACTCACAGTTCATTCATGATCAACTGCCCCAGCAACGAATTTGGTACATGGATTCAATATCTGTTTCACCAACTAGAAACGATGTTGTCCGTGAAACAATGAAGAGAAGTTTGAATGTGGGCCTTGAAACTCAACAAGAGTATAGTATTGTTACTTATGACCTGGTTGAGGCTCTCAAATCATACTCAATCCAAGCACTGGATGCACCTGTGTTTGAGAAGCTACTCATTATGCTCCGAAACTTCCACTTAGAGTGGGCTTTCTATGGTGGTATTGGGACATTCATAAATGAAAATGGTGCAGAATAACTGTTGACAGAGTCTGGAATACTGACCGAAGGATCATTGATAGGCAGCATCCGCGGTAAATATTATAATAGATGTGTCCGGATCCATGATATCCTTGCTCTCGTTATGGAGACGAAAATGTTCGATAGATACATGTCAGGTCTTGCTCAGGGCAGAAAAGTTGCTGTCAATGACGTCCTCGCTAATGTTCTTCAGGACCCCTGTTACCAGGATCAGTATCTCGATACCAGTCTAATCTTTCAACAGCACATGGTGGAATACGAAGATTACTTTAAAAAAGCAATGAATGGAGACCTTGGCTCAACTGCACATGTATCTCCACAGCGATTTGATGCGAGCCCTACGTACACACATATTACCAGTCATCATCGATATATTTTTTGGTCAAAATCGACCAAACTATGCACGCCGGGGTGTGTTATTTCTAAACCAGCCAAGGAAAGCAGCTCAACAGAGTCGGGCAGTTCTACAAGCAGGGACATTTCCATAAGGCGCACGGAGAAGAGTTTCTCACGATCATCTATCGTCATCGACCTGACACTGGAGCAGACGGTCAAACGGGAGGAAGCATCACCGATGAAAGGAATAGTGGGGTTTCACTATTCTCGCAACGCAATAAGAAGATGGTGCATAACATCCACTCAACACGGAATGACCGTAACGGAGCTACGGAGCATGTCTGGTTTGGAAACTATGGAGCAACCAGCAACCCAACTTCGGAAGAGTAGAATTGAGAAAGACAGTAAACAAAGGGATGCCTTGTTTAATGCAATCACAGAATCGTGTGATCCATTCTCACCACAAGCATCAAAATCAGCATGCCTCTTGAATATTGCTACAGGAAGGGTAGCATCCCAGGAAACTCAGGAATAATTGACGACTAGCCTTGCCTCTGGCCATATACTTCGGGTAAAGTTTCAAGAAGAATGCACAGCAGACCATGAACGATTTACAAAGCCCATCCAAAGGAGAAGGGTGTGCAATTTTGCTCAGGACAATTCAAAGAAAAGGCATCCCAACGAAAGCTGAAAGCCGGCTGCTAAGAGCCTTAGGGAAGTTTTAATCCGCATACTTGTCATCCTTTCGAAGAGAACTACCTTCAATCTAAGACATCTCATGACATTTCCGATTACTGAATACCCTCTTTCTATTACATGCTCAGGTGGATCACGGCTTAAGACAGAAAAGAGCAAGTTACTCGAACTACGGGTTCAAGGAAACACCACTCCCTCTGACTGATGTAACCTTGATCGATGGTGGACTGTTGATTCACTCTTTCCTATCTGCCATTGGAAAGATTGCATCATATGGAAATCTCGCAAGGACACTTCTGGCATATGTTTGTGGCAGCCGTGGGAATGAGATTCACATATTATTTGATACTTATCATCCAATATCACTGAAGGAGAGCGAAAGAAAATTACGTGGAGCCAATGATCGCCCCATTCCTTATTACTGGTCCAGAACAATCACCAAAACAGGGTTGTCAGAAGTTACTCCAAAATGGGATCTTCATGGACCACTTGGCATTATTATGTACCCTGCTCTGGTACATAAAATTTTTTTTGTAAATCAACACTTTTTATGAGAAAGGTTTCTCGGCCGTGTGCTTTATCCTTTATCGTTAGATTTGGGACAGGATGGGCACTCAAAGCACGAGATAATGATATAGACATTATGTGATATCACAATTAATGCTTTGCATCTATGAAATTGAATCACAATGTCCTTGTATTAATTCATAATAAAAATTGACGTCAAACGAGGTGTTGAATTTCTCTGTTTAAAAAGCTCAATGTGTATGTATATACGCCAAAATGACGATAGAGACCATGCGGGAGGGGGGGGGGAATACATTGTCTCAGGAACATACCCCCCCCCCCCCTGCAAAAATTCCTGGATCCGCCCCTGTCACATAACTTCAGAAATCTAAACTAGTACAATATTTCATAATGAATTGGCCCGAGGACTAGATAATGGCATATTCTTTCATGCACCTAACTTGAAGAAATTAAACGGTCACAAATTTCTTAACCATAAGATGCATCTTAAATAGTTCAGCATGAGTTTAAATGTAATGTAGATACACATTTTCAGTCTTAAAAAAAATCTTATTCCAGGAAAATCTGATGTCCAGTATTAAAAAGGTGGACTGTGCTCCAAGTATTTTTATACTTAGTAGAGTTTAATTGTTCATTTTAACTCTGTTTCGTATGGTACTTCCAGTGTTTAATCTAGCTCAAGATTTGGGGCAGGGTCTGTTTTGTACTTAGGGAGATGTATCTGTTCATTTCAACCTGCTTCTGAGTGGTATCCACAATTGTTGATCCAGCCCATTTTTGGGTGCCCTCTTTAGGGCCCAAAAGGCCACACGCGGCAACTGGACCCCGGCAGACATCCATATCCGAATATGCTACGTTACACAATAACCATTAAAGTACTCAGATATTGGTACCTCGTTCGTTTGACCAAAGTGCTCTGGGCTGCCGGTCTATTATGTTACTGTTAAAGTTATTAAGAGATTTCTATTGAATATAATGTAACAATACAAGTGACATCACACATAAGGCTTTCTATTTAAGATTCAAAAACAGTATTAGTAATTTTTTATCTTTCGTTTTATGTCATAATTCCGTTTTTGTCCATCTAAATCACGACATAATGCAATCATCATATTTCGGTTGTCGTATAAATAAAAAGCTATTCGTGTAAGATTAATAGTGTAAGCATGACGTAATTCCGCCATTTCGTTCAATACCATAATTGATTACGGGCATGTCTATTACTTAGATCGTGGAGAGCTAGGTGAGATCAATAGTGATGTCATGATGAATTACTTAAAGACATATTAACCATTGTGACGGTAATTACAGATTACCATATAAAACTGCACGCTGATTAACCATTAATGAACTGTGAAAAATTTGGATCAGACCTTTCCATTTTACACAGGATGGAGTATTTAAAGTAGCTAAGTCTCTAACTCAGTATCATCCACAGTCTTCGACATTGCTAACACGACGTTCATGTTATCTTACCGTGAAAAGATAGGCTTCTGATATCCAATACTTAGGACATAATGAAAATTTTAATCTTGGCAGACGAATCGCGTGCCAGAATGCTTTCGGGCGCCATTTGTAATGAAGTGCTTGGATGAACGAGGCTTAATTTATTCCACAATGGATGACTACCGGAGTAGACTGGAATAACCAGACGCCAAAGACTGCCATTCAATTTGCACTCTTCGCGTATTTTGTCGAACATAAGTGATTATAATAATACAGTAAAAACAGAAACGATTGAATGTAAATCAGTTTATGTACATTGATAATATATTATTATATGCGTTGCCTCCCATTTGTGTCTATTTCTAGGTGCCAAAGATTGGCGATTTACCGCCTTTAATATAACTTACTCTGTGATAGAAGCTTGTAGCCTTTGGACGGTGGTATAGTGATACCCTAATACCTGATAAGACACAATTTATGAAATTAATATTAAGTAAGACGGAGTTTTTATATGTTCAGTGACGTGCCCTTCGGAATAATATAAGTACAAGTGACCTGAAAGGAATAAGGAAGCAATCTGAAAAACGCTTCAGATGCCCCAAACCCCAACCATTGTGAATAACGGTATCGCCTTAAAGAGTGAAATACACATATTAAATGTACGCTAAATACATGCATATTATGATCAGGAACAAAATATGAAAGTCAGAAGGTCTACTGATAATAATTTGAGGAAAAGCAAACTGCATTTTAAATTCGTGTCATATTTTAAAGAATTATTAAATGAAATAGAAACCTGAAATTAATGTTGAACAGACGTTTCCAATTAGAAAGATAACCAAACCAGCTTCAATTGACATGTATGTGAAGAGTTCGACACATGACTGTACCGAGGATAGTGTATGTCAGGGATGGCCGCCAACACTTAATATACATCAATTTGTGCACACACGAATTTAAATGCGTCATAAAACTCTTGTTACCTCGTCTACTTCTTAAAAAATATGTTTATAGACATAATTAGCATATTTACACAATAAAAAAACAAGTGTTAAATTTCCAACAGTACAAAACTGCAAATGTTTATAAAGGACAAACAAACATAATAACGTCGTACTGCGCCGAACGTCAGTTGAAAACTGACAAGAACCCGTGCCGCACTGTTAAGACAGACGCCTGTCACCTGACAGTGACACGCGTATTAGACGCGTTCGGAACAGTAACAGGACGAATGAAGCCCAAAAGTCCACCTTTCCTAGTTTGATTCATTAAGAATATTATATTGAACTGAAAATAAATTAATGTGAAAGAAGATAACATTCGATAAAAACAACGAAATAATGAAATGTCTAAAAATAATGAGTAAGCTTACCGTCGTTCTTTATTGTTATCTATCACTTGGATGCAATGCGCCCCTTCTAATCCAATCCGCCATTCGTCGAGGTTTGACCATCTCTGTTTTCACCCAGAACAATAATGTCCCCGCTCTCTCAACGAATATAGCCTCTGTGTTCTTTGTGTCCGCAGATAATGATCATATACTGATAATTCGTTATGGCATGCTTGTGCGTATGTCCAAATTTGAAAAGTATAAATATTGATTATTAATTGAAATTAAAACCAGCGGCTGCCAGGCAGGATACGCCCACATTTTGCAAGAGGTGGATAGAGAACAAGCTACAATCAGGGGTCATAATCCAGAAAGTTATGGTCTGAAATGCGCAAATATCAAAAGGGATTGAGATTTTTGAAATATAAAGATATAAAGATCGTAACTTCCTGAATTATGGCCCTTGATCGTATGAAAAATTGCGTTTTAAGCGTGTGGTCTCTCTAGAGTTAACAATTTTTATCCAATTTAACAAACCGTTTGAATATATCACCGTTACACGCTAATGACGGTTGAGTTGAATTTCGTGAAAATCGGACCAAAATTGCCGGACCCAAGTTGCGGACCCTCTAGAGGTCACACTTTTCACCCGATTTTAATGAAACTTGAAATGCATAACTTCCTGAATTGTGTCCCCTGATTGTACACAAAATCGTGTTTTTAGCTTGTGGTCCCTCAAGAGGTCCCAATTATTCTCTGATTTAAAAAAAAAACCGTTCGAATATGTCACCGTTACACCAAAACTGATTTACAAAAACGTTCAAATATATCACCGTTACACCACAATGTTGGTTGAGTTCGAATTTCTTGAAAATCTGAGGAAAACTGCCAGACAAAATGGCCACCCCTCTACGCAAATAGTGTAAACATCTGGTATATCAAGGTTGTGGACCCTGTAGAGGTCACAATTTAGATCCGATTTTAATGAAACTTCAAATGCGTGTTTATAACCCAAAGATCTTGGTTCCTGTCGATATTCGCACATATCTGATCGTACCTTCCTAGATTATGGCCCTTGGTGTTACCAAAAATCGCTTTTTGTTTAGCTTGTTCTCTATCCATCTCGTGAAAAATGTGGGCGTATCCTGCCTGGCAGCCGCTGGTTTATTTGGTCTTTACATAAGATTGAGCGGGGAAACCGGCAAAAAATACAAGTTTTATTTGGATAATGGCGCATTAACTCCCTTATTATACATTAATATGTTCATTACCTACCTAGACACAGCAATGTATCAATACGAACGTATGGGCAATTTACAATGTAATTACTTTGTATATCAGAATTGATGGCCATCTCTGAATATTTTATAGCATTGATCGACGTGTAAATGAGAAAAGGCTCAATTTTCGAATTGGATATTACGTGGACAATGGTTTGTTACATTGCCTGATTTTCTCGTCATTATCGACATTTGATGGTAATTTCACATGTTTATCATCAATTCTGTTTACAGATATGGGGGTGGTGAAAATAGCTCATCAATATGAAATTGCAACCAAAGTCGTCAAGAATCTGATTCGTGTCCGCTGTGGTACTAATCTGTCTTGATAAATAATTTTGTTTATCGCGTCGCTTATAACACATTCTCATATTTGGAAAGGGCCATCTCATGACCAAATACAAATACCGCAAGGAAAACATTGCTGGAATATTGCATTACTGATAGTCTACATACATATGCATATGTTATCAAATATTTCCAAACTTCTTTCCTCTAAATGTGAAAGATTCAAAATGGTATCAAAAGTTGATTTTTACAAGAGCAGTGTTGTGATCCATCACAGATATTCGCATCATGTCAGTTTTCTGTTGCTTTAGAGTCTTTTGCAACCCTTAAACTGTTATTGGTAGTATGTACTGTTGTTTTGAGCGACGTTCTCCAAGATCGGGGTCACTGTGATTCTTCAGACGTACGAGATTATCCAACATCAAAGTCAAGTGACACTGCCTAAGGCTAACCATTTGAGTCACATTACCAGCGAGAGAGAGAGATGTGGTTTACCGTCCACTCGACACAAACTCGGTCATTTCGGGAATAACATGGTTTAATTCTTTATTTCAATAATTCGCTTGCGCGTAGGGGTCTTTAGCACTGGGAGGAAACCGGAAGACCCGGAGAAAAACCCACGCGGTTGGACAGGCGACCCTACTCCTTGTCATGACCCTACTCCTACTTAATGACAGACCTTATGATACAGCGCGCACGTGATAACCATTCGGCCATCCAACCCCCCATTACCAGCAAGAGTATCATATGTAATAGGGTACTCCTTGATACAGGTCTGGTAGTAGAGTTGGTCATCCATAGACTTAGATATGAGATTGTTTTCAGCAAATTTACTTGTGACGTTGAAGAGCGTGCTTAGGCTGTGATAGTTCATTGAAGGTTCATATGTCATTCTTTGTTGAAAAAATACAATGAAATTTTAGTTAAATGTATACAATAGAACTTTATGTACAGAGTACAATCGTTCCTATTTTCTATTTAAGAAGTTCTTGTGGTAAAGAGTTTCTTTGTTAATGAACATTCCAAAAATAAGCTGCATTTCCAATGGTACATCCAAATGAAATTCCTGGAGGATGTCGAAATTGGTGGCAGACAAAGGCTTAACAGTGATACATATCAAAGCATGACTGGCATCTTTCCATAAATCCGTCAACACTAATTTCTGGAACTACATTTTCTTGTAAAATGTTACATAAAAACAATATATGTGTACTTAATTTCTTTAACCGGACGTCATCGTAAAGACTGAATCTTGCAATTTGACCATTTATTTTGCAGGTATGGTGTTAGCGAATTAGAATTAAAGAACATATGATGACTACGGTGGCCCAAATACGACTTTTAAATATTTTGTAGTTTTGGGTTTTGTTTTTAGTTTTAGGGGGTTTTTTTTCGTTCTCACCTGGTTGAAAACCCTTTCACCTCGGTGGAAACCTTTTCACCTTGGTGGAAACGTTTTCACCTAGGTGATAACTTGTCACCTCGGTGACAACGTTTTCAGGTAACGTTTTCACCTAGGTGGGAACTCAAGCGGTTCCAAAGAAGAGCGCAAATTAACTACACAGAAAGTGACCACGAGTATGACAACATTCTGAAAAACAAGAAAAGTATGTCATTCAGCAAAAGTGACGGATGCTGCCCGAAAACAAAAGATATTTGAAATATGGCTTCTTTAGTGATTTGATATAGTCCCAACGCCTTTTAATACTATCACCTACATGCTCACTGTACAAACTTTGCGGAAAATGGTGCTCGAATAAACATATTCTTGACCATTCTTCCTTTGTAAAAATAACTATATGAATGCTCAAGGAATAGAATTTGAATTCATCAAACTTCAGATATTTATGATCGTCCTTCCCAACAAGTAAATTTGATATTTCTTTGTAAAGATCTAATAGTGTAGCTTGTGAATGAATGATTGATAGGGCCGAAGAGAAAAATCTTTATTTATTTGGTTTTCAATGGAAAAACAATTTTCGAAGTCCTCGGAATGATTAAAAATATATTTTAGAATAGCCAAAGTACTTATGCATTCTGTGCCACAAACAAATTTTACATGTTTTCCCTGGTATCTTTCTACTTATCGTTCAATGTTATATTTGTTCAATAATTTAACCCTATCATTTTCTGATTGATTGTTCTTAAGATATATTAAAAAGTCATCCAAAATCATCCACAATTTTGAATCCTTATTATCTCTTCTCGGTGACAGTTCTTTTAATTGCAACATAATGAAATTCCAGTTTGAAAAGGAACAGTACAATATAACATTCAGGGGCGTGCTGGCAGGGAGTTTAGGAGGACGGTGTCCTCCCAGGCCCCCATTAAACAATAAGTCCACCCGTATAAGCGGGCCCCCCTGAGAGCTCTAATTTTCAAGCGGAATCCCCTCAAAAAATTGAGAGTGCGCACGCGAAAAATCATACATACACAACGATTAGGAAAATATATTATGCTGACGTGCAAATGTCTGTCACCTTAAGGTGAAATGGTCTTTGATACATGTATTCATGCCTCGATATGTATAAGATGCAATTTATTATTTGGATAGAAATACATTGTATTAGCATTATATTAAGCAGACCTGTCATGGATGTCTTGTGTAGTACAGTAGTATGTCTTATAGTCAAAATAGCAGCATAAATTTGGAAAATATGATACCTAGATTTCTCCCAGAAGTGCTTGCAAAACGCGTTTCCCGTTGTCAAATTTCAAATATTTTCTGGGGGGAGAACCACCCCAGACCCCCCTACCAGCGGCGCGCCTGCGGGTCGACTTCGGCCCTTTCGGGGACAGCACGCCTCTGATATATATAAGCCGTCTGCTAGTATATCAAATGATACATTGAGCATTGGATATCTTTATATTATACAATATCAACATCGGTGTGGAATTTGATATTGTGTGCCAACATAGATAGCACATTACTTCGACAACCAAAAAATATTGAGATAAAATTCACTGGGTCTATGGCCATGTGTTTTATAATAATGAGACAGAGGGGTATTTAGAGGGTAAATCGAATATATTATCCGTAAAGGTATCAAAATATGTCCATGCTTATATCCTATAAATTAGTCAGGCTTCTGGTAAAATATGGCAAAGGGAAACAAAAATAAAGCAAAACTAATTAATTTGACTGATAATTCTAGAATTGATGACTATATGTTTCAACTATCCAAATACGTTAAACGATTATTATATACAGAACAATAGACAGAACCTTCCTTTATTATTGGTAGGTTGAAAATATTTTGGAAGCATCTTTCAACAGGCAAGTCATAAGTTAAACGCATAGAAAATCCGTGATGCATATTTTGAAAGGCAATTAATTATGACATCAATTTATAACATTATCTTCGAGCCTCTGAAAAACTAACAAAAACAGTCTGATAGTGCATATAAACCGAGTAGATTACAATATCTGTGCGTAACTTCCTTATAAGGGTCACGGGATGTTATCTTTATGAATCTAGCCGATATCCTTCGAAACAGGATAAAGGTACATTTTTGACAGGCTTGATGGATATAATTTTATTCGCTTACTGCTGTCCTTATCTTTTTCGGCGATAACACATCAACCAAACCAGAGAAACTACCATTTTATCTGCTTTAACAATTAAACATGCATTATGCAAGATCTAAATCTGATTATTGTATGTCTTTATTTAAGCTTCAGATGTCATAAAAATTATAAATTAGATCTTTATTTACACAAGCACAAAATCAACTCTGTACACCCACGGATGGCTTGGATTCGGCTTAGATTTTAACAGGATTTCATTGATTGATTAAATTTTTAAATGGCGTCGTAAGTGGAGATTAACCGTTACGGTGACGTCATACTCCAGGAAATTTTAGATCGAGGCTAAATGAAAGAGTGTACGAAACGAGGCCGCTGTTGAAAGTTCGATATATACAGCCTTGATATTATGTTTAGTTGTGGTTAAAATGAGAGTTTGGATGTCGGTATTATACGCTCTTTTGTCACCTACGTTTACAGAAAAATTATGGAAATTGATAAACATCGCAGGTAACATCGCAACCCCATTGGATCACTGTTCCAATTTGTCTGCTTCGGGAGTTACGTAGACCTACCAGTTACAGTACAAAAGTACACGCAGGCTAATAAGAAGTCGGCTATAATTATGCCTCATTGATTTGGTCCATTCCTTTCAAACTTTCACTTCTTATCTATATATTAAAAGTCTTATTTTTAATTTGTAGTAAAAATAAATGTGATACGAATTGAATTGCGACCCCGTCTCAAACCGAATAGGCTAACGGTACCACAGCCATTGAAAACGTTACTTGATGACCTGGCGCCTGGTACGTTCGGGCATTTTTATGCGCGAACTCTTAGTTTTTTTTTTTTACTGGCAAGCGCACAGGTACTATTTCTTTTTCTTTTTACAAGTACCCAAATCGGAGATTTCGTGCGGAGGTAGTTCGGAGGTAAACAGTCTGTGAAGTACAACACTTGCCACTGTACATGTGTATCGCTAATTATAAACCGAATGTGTGAAGACAGTTCATGCATATCACTCAAAAATTTTTCAGTACAAACTCAGTTGATTCACGCTCGATTTGCTACTAAACAAACCCATCGGTTTATTTTCTCAACAGTGTGACCCGAAGTGACCGCGGATTTATTGACCTTGTATGAACTTATCCATAGCTATATCCTTACACCGAGAGAAATTATCTAGTCTCGGTGAAAAGAACCATGGTCATCTGGTAGAAAATTACTTTTGTATTTTTTGGAACGGAAAACAGTGTTTTTAGAAGCAAACTAACCTGCCGCACATGAGGAAGTCATTATACTAATAATAAAAGGCGAGACCTCTTTTTGCGGCGCAGGCTTATCACTGAGTAGTAAACCGTCCACAAACAATAATATAGGAAGCCTAGTGACAAGTGTAGTAAGTAGGCTATAGACTATAGGTTTGAGTCGAGATTACTCGCTTTCAGTTTACTCTGTTTTTGCGATAACCAATTATGTGAGAAATACCATACTGACATTCGGTTTTTAAAAGTTGTACGCGAACTAAATGCGTTTGTTAGATACTGACAGAGCAGCCCCGAGTCGAACAATCGCCGCCCGAGCTGTCTTCGTCAGCTAGTTTCACAATATCGTGCAATAGGTGTATTAATGTGATTTTTAGGTTTAACCCCGCAAACAATGCCAAAATAGTGTTTTCACTGCTTACAGAAAACTGAAATCTAAAAAAAAATTTTTTATGAGGGTGACCCTCCCACACACTCCCTATCGAGCTGCCGCTCGGTCTGCGCAGCCTCATGCCTGGCACATACTGTCAACATTGTATATTTTTCCGTTTCCGCCCTTCCCCCCCACAATATATATTTCACGGCTACGTTGCGACGGTACCAGCATACCCAGTTGTTGACACCCATTACATCACTCCTGTCTAACAAATCATAAAGCTGTGGTGTTACGGTGGCGGCATAATATTTCACCGTGACACCACAGCCACTCTAACCACGTCTACTGGATGACCTGGCGCCTGGTACGTTCGGGCATTTTTATGCGCGAACTCTAAGTTTTTTTTTACTGGCATGCGCACAGGTACTATTTCTTTTTCTTTTAACAAGTACCCAAATCGGGGATTTCGTGCGGAGGTAGTTCGGAGGTAAACAGTCTGTGAAGTACAACACTTGCCACTGTACCTGTGTATCGCTAATTATAAACCGAATGTGTGAAGACAGTTCATACATATCACTCAAAAATTTTTCAGTACAAACTCAGTTGATTCACGCTCGATTTGCTACTAAACAAACCCATCGGTTTATTTTCTCAACAGTGTGACCCGAAGTGACCGCGGATTTATTGACCTTGTATGAACTTATCCATAGCTATATCCTTACACCGAGAGAAATTATCTAGTCTCGGTGAAAAGAACCATGGTCATCTGGTAGAAAATTACTTTTGTATTTTTTGGAACGGAAAACAGTGTTTTTAGAAGCAAACTAACCTGCCGCACATGAGGAAGTCATTATACTAATAATAAAAGGCGAGACCTCTTTTTGCGGCGCAGGCTTATCACTGAGTAGTAAACCGTCCACAAACAATAATATAGGAAGCCTAGCGACGAGTGTAGTAAGTAGGCTATAGACTATAGGTTTGAGTCGAGATTACTCGCTTTCAGTTTACTCTGTTTTTGCGATAACCAATTATGTGAGAAATACCATACTGACATTCGGTTTTTAAAAGTTGTACGCGAACTAAATGCGTTTGTTAGATACTGACAGAGCAGCCCCGAGTCGAACAATCGCCGCCCGAGCTGTCTTCGTCAGCTAGTTTCACAATATCGTGCAATAGGTGTATTAATGTGATTTTTAGGTTTAACCCCGCAAACAATGCCAAAATAGTGTTTTCACTGCTTACAGAAAACTGAAATTAAAAAAAAATTTTTTATGAGGGTGACCCTCCCACACACTCCCTATCGAGCTGCCGCTCGGTCTGCGCAGCCTCATGCCTGGCACATACTGTCAACATTGTATATTTTTCCGTTTCCGCCCTTCCCCCCCCCCCACAATATATATTTCACGGCTACGTTGCGACGGTACCAGCATACCCAGTTGTTGACACCCATTACATCACTCCTGTCTAACAAATCATAAAGCTGTGGTGTTACGGTGGCGGCATAGTATTTCACCGTAACACCACAGCCACTCTAACCATTCATAATACATCTAACTATCCCTTTACAGCACTTCACTCCCTACACATTTCCCCTCGTCCTACTTTCCCAAACGTCAACAACACATCTCATATATCCAGTTCGCTGATTAACCCTTGTACCACGTCTACTGGATAATCGAGATTATGTAGGTGGTGTTAACGCCTGTCAATCAAACGATCGGCCATTTTCGGAGACACTGAAGAGAGAGTTGACTCCTATTTCTAGTCAAAAATTACAATGGTGATAACTTTGTTCAGAATAAAGTAATTTGACTGAAATTTTCAATATATTCTTCTTTTATCATCTATTTTTAAACTGTTACAGCAAGAATGGCCAACTTTCTATTAAAATCTCCCATAATGTATCTTTAAGTTAGCACGTTAAACAAAACCAAACCTTCGTCGTATTTAATCAAGATCTGTGTGTCACTATTTTCTCTGTCGTATACATACTTAATATATTTTCTCAAGCATTACCTTTAAGTTTTTCCGTTTTCTTTATAGACTGTTGTTACGAGCTTTGAGTAAGCATAGTTATATACTGTTTCCTACATGTATCTATAATTGATACAATTATGGAAACCCTTTTTTCTTTTAAATACACGGCATGGGGGAATTGTATTATTTCGAGTATGATGTCCTAACAACGTCGTTGACATCGATCATTTTGTCAGCATGCAGGCATTTCCTGGTTAAATTATATTTTAAAATGTTGATTCCGGAAATATCAATTTCAGCAGAAAGTAGGTATATAGTGCATGTGACTTGAAAAGTTCAGCCTGTACGTTGTTAAAAGGGTAAGCTCCATGACGTCAACGAGTTAAATCCTATTAAAATCTACCGGAAAAGGTAATTAGCTCCCCGTTAGTTTTCAATTCCCTTTAAATTTAATTCTTTAAAGCTACTATGAATAAACAAAAAGAAATGAGTCTACATCTTTTAAAAAAGGAAGATTGATTATCTAACTTTGATTTCAGCGTTTCGGTTATTTCTGGAAGAAAAAGACGCACTGAACATTAAACACTCATGAAACTGGAACAACTCTGAAAACTAGTCATTAACATAAGACGTTCATTAGAGAATTACTTCACACAATCGCATCTTTCATCTATGGATATTATTATCGCGATATATTAAATATTATATAAAAAATATATAGTCGAACAAAGAAGTAGTAATTGGTGTTCAACAAGAAATTCTTTAGTATTTGTACTTCTATTTTACAAGTTATTTATTTGAAATACTTCTTTTATTTAGTACGTGTGTAAATTAATGGATGTTTGGTCGATTGTGTCATAGGTTGGTCAATGGAGGTAGTTTGATAAAGATCTGTTTATGAGAAAGTTCATGATACGGTCTTCTGAACAGCCCCTGGTAATCTCCGCTTTAGCTTTGTTACGGATGTTTTCAGCCACAATAAGCCACCCCTAATGACCCATGACCCAGAAACTTATATATATATCGTCTTGTAAAGTCGATTGGCTAATAATATAATTTGGCTAATCCAATTACATGTGCGTCTGTCTCTATATTTAGGGCTTTTATATTACAAAGAGTATATCGATAAAAATCATTATTCATAGATACGTCATTGTAACCGAAGCACTTTTATTTAGAGCTACATTATTTTTGTGATTCGGGCCATATTTTCGTATCAATCACCGTCAAAATATAAAATGATTCTATAACTGTGTTAGATATTAAAGTAACACAAAGGAATTTTCGCTCTTTAGAACAGTTTTCTCTCTGGAATAAAATAGAACAGGTTATCTATATGACATATTTTTTTTATCCTTGTGATTTTGATTTCTAACTGCAGTAAGCATGCAAATGTTTCCAAACATACATAGGCCTATGGTGATCTTGATTAAGTAGGCATACATCCGTCACTTCATACAGTTATAATTATGTCGACGTCTTCGGTAATGCCTTGTGTGCGATGCCAATTACTGCTTCTACCATTTATATCTTCTTTTTATACGCCCACATTTTCGTGTGGACGTATATTGTCGTCGCCCCTGTCTGTCCGGACGTCAGTCCGTCTGTCTGTCCGTCCACAATTTGTTTGTGGACACTCTATTCGATTTTGACGAAACTTAAAATATAGGTCTATCTTCCAAAGATCTCGGTTCCTTTCGATATTGGCATATATCGGACCGTAACTTCGTGGATTATTGACCTTGATTGTACGAAAAATCACGTTTTTCATCTGATTTTGATGTAACTTGAATTGCATGTTTATAACCCAAAGATCTTGGTTCCTTTAGATATTTGCGCATATCGGATCGTAACTTACTGAATTATGGCCCTTGATTGTACGAAAAATGGCGTTTTTAGCGTGTGGTCCCTTTAGATGTCACAATTGTTATCCGATTTAAAGAAACGTTCGAATATGGCACCGTTACACTGTAATGACGCTTGAGTTCGAATTTCGTGAAAATCGGACCAAAACTGCCGGACAAAAAGGCCCCCCCCCCCGTACGCAAGGTTCTGGATCCTCTAAGGTCATAATTGTGATCCGATTTTGATGAAACTTGAAATATATGTTTAAACCCAAAGATCTTGGTTTCTTTCGATATTCACGCATAACTGGTCGTAACTTTCTGAATTATGGCCCTTGATTGAACGAAAAATCGCTTTTTCTTTAGCTTCTTCTCTATCCATCTCTTGCAAAATGTGGGCGTATCTTGCCTGGCAGCCACTGGTTTTAAATTCTACGCAGAAATTCCATTCCATTTCTACACCTTCAAGGTGACAACGTATAAATAATAATTGAACAGAAGAAAAAAAGGTATCAATTTTAAGATAAAGGTGTCAAATTGTAGATACATAATTAACCTCGTCTTAATCAATTTTACTATTTTTTTTATCCTGCCAAAGCAAGGTGAAATGTTTTAGATTATTGAGAATTTACTTGTAGTGTCTTTGTCTGGTTGGCAGTTAAAAGAGAAATAAATAATATCAAGTTGTCACCTTAATCAAATTAATTCAGCTGTAATACGTTAATTACAATGAATTCCCAATGAATATAATCAGAGAGACGAACCATACTTCCAATGAAACAAGAGTTATTTGTTGCAACAGACATCATAATGCAGACACGGACTATTGGAAATGACGGAGTTAACTAGTTAAAATATTAACAAGGAAATCGAGCTCTGTGAGTTCAGTACCTGTTGAGACACGGGCGCACCATCAAATCCAGTTGATAAAAGTTTTCTAGAAGCATTGCTAGAAACCGACAGAAATGAACAGACGATTCAAGGAGTGGATGAAATTGCTGATTACGAACGGATGATAGGTCCTAAGTTTGTTTCTGATCCAGTGAAGTGCCCAAGAGATATCTCGTATGTATAGCGACCCCTGCATCATCGGAACGATTATTTTCAACTTATGGACTCGTACATGAACATAGACGAATGACTTTATATAAAGAAACGGAATCTGCAATCGCTTTCTTGCATGAAAATAGTAAAGATGATTTAAAATATTGGACAATTATGTATTGTCATGTTGGATAATCCAAAATTTTGACTCTCTCTCTCTCTCTCTCGCTCTCTCTCAAAACATATATCATGCCCCATCGTCTTCAAACGCACTGAATGTCTTTCCTAAATCACATTTCTTCGATCTTAAACGACTATCTCGCGTGGAAACCGTTTTCTGTCATGGGACGCGTCCCCCCCCCCTTTAAAATCTGAAGGGGGGACGAATATATCTCTGTCCCTCCCATGATTTTGATCGCCAGGACAGATTTTCAGGTTTATATCCACATGATGGTGAGCTTGTTTCTACGTATCTGGAACTGAATCAGGACATGGTACAAGAATTGCCATTCTACAAGCGCCAGTTTTCGGCCAAATCTATTTCACTTGTGCACGAAGCGTTCCTCATTATGTCACCTGAAGTGAGGCAGATGTTCCCTTCTATCAAAGCTCTTCTCATCTCACACTGCTGAACCCTGCTAGTTCCTGATCAGCCGAGCAATCCTTCAGCACTCTGCGCCGTATCAAAACTTGGCTGCGCAACTCCATGACGCAAAACCGACTGAACCACTTGAGGGCGTGTGCGGTGCATAATGACCCCCTTCATGTCGCAAAGATATTCGAAGAGAACAGTCCTGATCGTAGAACGATTCACGTAACTTCATAGCAGCTTTGATGTAGGTAGTCATTTTTTCCATATTGTCATCATATTATTACCCCTAGTTGCAGCCTTCATCGAAATAACACTGGTACAGTAAACTGTTCGTAATTATTTGTTTCGTTTGGTCATGAAATGTTCCAGGTTCCAGAGTTCGTCCGCCCCCCCCACCCCCCCCACCCCCCCCCCCAAAAAAAAAAAAAAAAAAAAAAAACGTTATGACAAATCCACGGCCTTGACTGATTGCTTACAGTTTTATGTTTGAGTTAGATAGTAAAGATATATATAATATATATTGAGATCTATATTTCGTTTCGGTTTTTTTATACTTTCGATGTCAAAATCTCGCTGTAACAGACCGTTTCATTGGCTGAACCCTCACATCATCCATAACACGTCAATGATAACAACTCTTCCAGATACTAGTGTAGTAAAGACAAGTAAAACGAAATTTTGAACGAAACGAAGTAGGATCTGTGTTTTAATCAGACTGAAGGGCTTATGCTCTAACACATTAAATTTTCGACTGTTTTGTGAACTGATTTCAACTTAATTTGATAGGTATGACGTTTGAGTGGTGATTGGTTCAAATACAAATGCATTCAATTGCTTTATAACCGCCAGTGTACGACCAAAGGATAAGTCATTTATATCCCTGAAAATGCGAAGTATTGTATCTAACCCAGGTTTGGTTTTTGTTTGCTTTAATCGTCTAAATTGCTGTGTAAAGAACACTTATTTTAAAGTGGCTAAGTCTCTAAATCAATATCATCCACAGTCTTCCACATTGAAAACACGAATTATTTACCAATTTAAATCAATATTGATGTTGTGATCTTAACAGGAAAAGCTACTCTTCTGATATCCAGTATTTAAAGGATCTAAATCGCTAACATTTGGGACCTAGAAATTGACAAAAGTGGGTCGCAACGCATATAATACTGTAATATGAATGTATATAAACTGATTTACATTCAATGGTTTCCGTTTTTACTCCAATTTCAAATCAGTTATGTTCGGCGAAATAAGCCAGCCGTCTCAAGCGAGTGCAAATTTCTAGTGTCTGGTTATTCCAGTCTACATGATTTGGTGCAATGTGTCTAGCTTCGTCCCTCGAGTCTCTTGATACAACTGGGACTGAAGCGCATTATGGTACACGATTCGTGTACCAATGGTAAAATGTTTATTTTGTCTTAAATATTGGATATCAAAAGCCCATCTTTTTCCAGTAAGATCACAACATGAATTTTGATTTAAATTGACAAATAAATCGTGTTTTCAATGTTGAAGATTTTGGATGATACTGAGTTAGAGACTTAGCTCCTTTAAGACAAAATAAACAGTTTACCATTGGCACACGAATCGTGTACCATAATGCATTTCAGCGCCATTTGTAATTGTGAACTCGAAGAACGAGGCTAGACATCTTCCACGTGTCATGTGAAACGGTGACGTCAAATTCTTATCTAGAGAGTATGCGCAATAAATATTATGGGCGTAGACTGGAATAACAGGCGCTAGAGGTTGCCATTCGATTGAGACTTCTGGCATATTTCGCCGAACATACCTGATTTGAAATTATAGAGTAAAAATGGAAACTATTGAATGTAAATCTGTTTATATACATTCATATTACATTATTATACGCGTTGCAACCCATTTCTGTCAATTTCTAGGTCCCAAATATTAGCGAGTTAGCTTCTTTAAGCCTGATGTTTTTCTATATAAAAACACCTTTCCATCCTCATATGTCTATTTAAACATACATTATGCAAGAGCTAAATCTGCCTATTGCAGGCATTTCTTTAGGCCTGAAATGTTTTCTAAATTATTAATAAGATATTAATTAACTGATCCAACCCATAATCAACTCTCGATGGCAAAGGATTTCTCCGATATTAAATAGATTAGAACGGTTCAGCCATATTCTGATTTAATTTAAAAATGGAAGAGCGAGACTTAGCTTCGAAAAACCAGTTCGGTGGTTGAAATTATTGCACACTTCTTGTCAAATCTTTAAAGGTCAATATCTTCGCTCGCAATAGGGTAATTTGAATGAAATTTTCAAATTATTCATTTTACTTTATCTATTTTCGAACTATTAATGCAAGAATGGTCAGCTCTTTATCTAAATCTTACATAATGTATCTTTAAACAACACCTTTCAGCCCTTAGTTTTGTATATAAAGAACACATTTCAGTCCTTTTTCTAGGTAAAAGAACACCTTTCACCATATTTTTCTATGTAAAGAATCCCTTTCAGTTCTTATTTTTCTGCATAATGAACGCCTCTTAGTCCTGTTTAAGGAATACCTTTCGGCCCTTTCGTTTGTTGGGTTTAGATAAGGAAAATAGTTGCTGGCCTTATGAATTCATATCAACTACAGTTATTGTACATAGTATAAAATCAGTGTATTGGAATTACTCTAAATCGTGAATACTAAATAGATAAAAGTCTGGATCAATTACAAAGAAACCCTCTCGTTAGTAATGACCCTTGCATCAATACAGCAATCAAAATTACGATTTCATTACTGATTTTCAGATTTTCTTGGGACTGTACATTTTATCCGGTTTTTCTATTTTCGGTGCTGCGAAGAGTTTGATTTATTGGGTAGCTTCCTGAAAAGGTTAACAGAGTTAAAGAGACCGTCTATTGATAAATTGGTGATCACAGATAAGTAAATCAATAAAGTAAACCAATGATCACTGGCGTAACAGGAGGGTCCTGGGCCCTTTGGCGAGAGTACTATGAGGAGCCTTTATCAAATTTTGTTTTTTTAGCTTTTGGTTTTTTTTTCATGATTATTGTTGTTTTGGGTTTTTTTTAGTTTATCCTTCACAAAATTATTCAGTAACATTGCGTTGTATATATAATCACATCTGTATAAACTTTTCAAATGCCCTTTTTACTATATTACTATTATAATTTCTCACTACGAGCTTTGGCTTTTGCAAAGATATCAGTAATGTTATTTATATCCATCGCTTTGGCGTCTGCACCAAAAATTCACGAACTGTCGTCAATTCAGGCATTGAAGAGAAGAAATCAGAAGTTCTAACGTACGGTGTTCTTCAAAGCTAACTCGGCGAAAAAATTGCAATTTAGCATTTCTTATATCAGATTCAGAACTTTTAAGTTCTGTGATTTTAGATGCGCAAATGTTAAAATTCTTCATCTGATAGCTTCAGGAGATTCGCTGGATATAAAACATTAAATACATCAGTTGTCATATTTTGTCCCTCAAATCTTTTTTTTTTCAATTGTGTTATTACAGTATCAACAATTAGATAAAATACATTTCATGATTATATTATTATTTATTTTATTTTTATTTTTTTTTTGGGGGGGGGGGGGCATGTCATTAAATCATAAATACTATCAGGTGTTTGTCATGAAATTTATGTTGAACTGTGTTCAACAGTTCTCGAAATAATTGCATTTATTCTTAAAAAATACGAGTCGTGTTTTTCAGTTTACATAGCGACTATAGTAAACGTATTAAAAGTCATTATTAAAGGATTTCGCAAATTTGAGCGTAAACATAAGAATAGGTACAAGATTTACGATCGGACAATTCTAAATTCTAAACAATCCAACCAAGTTTTTAAAAAAAATCCATCGAGGACAGTGTTTTATATCGTGTTCAAAACTTTAAACTATTAAAGTGTATCCTGAAAGTTAACTATACAAAACGTGATCGAAATATACGACTCTATAATTATCAAAATAGCCACCGAGGTTTTTTTTTAAATTTCGGCAATGACTTTATATTGTATTGTTCGCAATCGTTCATAAGTTTGAGCGGAATCAGTAAGATATGAATTTTCTATCGGACGTCCACATTAAATGGAGGCATATATACTAAACAGCAAAAAAAAACCACCCCAAAAACGTCAGTACGCTTTCAAAATCAGAGAGGCACTTTAATCAAATCATTATATAGCTAGTAAACGACTTACTAAAGAGATCAAAGCAATTTTTTGTGAACAGTATGTTGACACATTAGTGATTAATTCATCACAATTCCAAGACATTACGAGAAGGTTTAAAGTCTGTAAACAGTCTATACATCAGTATCGGGTGTGTCCACCACGAGAGTCAATTGGAGCAGCGCACCGTCTGTACATGGAGTGGACCAGACGATTGATGAACGCCATTGACACCTGAAATCACACTCTCAGAAAAGCCTGGCGCAATCCATCGGCTGTGTTTGGTCTCGGTACGACGTTATTAAGTCTCCTCTGAATTTCATCCCAAAGATGTTCAATCGGGTTTAAGTCCGGACTAAGGGCTGTCCAGTGCATAACGTTGACACCGTTAGGCTGCAGAAAGTCCCGACTAACTCTTGCAGTGTGGGCACGGACGTTGTCATGCTGGAAAACGTTGTTTCGATGACTTGCGAAATGTTTCTGGTTCTGGCCGATTCCACCCCAAACCATTATGCTTGGACCTCCCTATGAGTCTCGTTCCATGACACATTGGTCAGAATAATGCTGGCCACGTCGACGCCATATTCTGACCCTGCCATCTGTAGTGTTGATACGCAATACCGACTGTCATCTGTGAACAGAACAGTTCTTCATTGCCTGTGTCGCAAGTTCTGGTGTTGTTGGGCAAATAATAGACGTTCACTCGATGGCGAGGGGCGAGGATCGGACCACGGTAAGCTCTACGGCAATGGATGTTCTCTCTGGTGAGACGTCGGCGCACTGTATCTACAGTTCGGGGGCGATCATCCGTGGTGTTAGTGGCCCTAAATCGTTGCTGAAGCCTGTAGATGGTCCGAACATTGACCTGGAAGTGATTGGCAACGACTTGGGCAGTGTGGCCAGCGTCGAGTCTTCCAAGCGGCTGGTTCCTCTGAACTGTCGTGAGTCGTGGCATGCTGCTGACTCTGTAGTGCGAATGATTCAACCAGGTATGGGGGTGCATTTTATAGGGCTGGTCCCGGTGAACAACGCGTGCAGCATGAGTTACATGAAAATCATGGAGAACACATTACCATCTCAGAAGTCAGGTTGCGTTTTTGAGAACATTTCCTGGGTTCAATTCTATGTTTGGGAAGGAGCCTTATTGCTCAGGTAAAGTTGGAGATGTGGTCACAAATATACAATAAAAACATTTGGTAAGTTTTATGCAATGCGTCTATTCAGAGTAACATATCAACCTGACGTTTGTTTTGCTGCTTAGTATAGCAATGAACAGCCCAAAGTCATCCCTCCCACTTCTGCAATCTTATATATACGATAACTTGGCTCAGTTATCACCGTTCCGTGAAACCATCGTAAAATCCGTATCATTATCAAGATAAATTACACCAAGAAATAAATTAAACACCACCTGTACAGTTTACAATGACTGGTTATGCGAACATTGGCTTTAAAACGCAGATAACAGAAAAAATGAAATGAAATAAAATGGGGTTTAACGCCCTACGATAAGGCTGGACGATATACCGGATTTTCGGTATATCGTGATGAAATGCTCATTGATTTTATCATTATGGGACTTTTTTAAAAATATCGAAAAACCGGTAAATCCAAAATTATCGCGATATTATGACAATTATCGTGTCCCAATATTGATGATAATACATAATATATGTTATATCATCATTTATGACTTTCTATTGATAGAATTAAATTCATCAGTAAAATAGCATTATTGAGTACCAGCTGATCTATGAACAATCTCCACCATGGCGTCTATCGGCGTGAGCAACAATAATTTAACATCAAGCGACGATTTTCGGCCTAAGTATTCAGAATTTGACTTCTTAAGGCACTCACATAAATTATCACGATATACTTTTTTTCATTATCGCCCAACCCTAGCATACGCCATACAGTTTGCTATGAGGGAAATTGTGTCCGGGCAGCGACGCTACGACCTACTCCTGTATCGAATTCCAACTGCCAAGGGATTTTTTCCGTCCACTCCAATGTGTATACGAGACCTCGGTTTTTCGTCCCTAGCCGATAACTAGACAGCTGTCGCCAGGCCCTCCGTCCTGCACGCTTAGTGTCAGAGTATTTTTATATTTTCACGTTTTCAATGCCAACGCTCAAATAGCCATTCCATAATTAAATACAATTAAATTATTGAAAAAACTGGTTGATTTTGCAAAAGTGGATCGTCGTGGGCACCATTTTTTCAATAACTTCTTCTTTTGACATTTACATCATCACCATGATCATTTTTTTTTACCCTGATGATTGTGGGAATCTTTATTGGTATATTATTCATCATACATCTTATCATCAGCCACATCATTTTAATTTTATTGCATTAATGGTTGTTATTGCAAAAATGGATCCTATACAGTGCTTAATTTTTACCAAACGATACCAAACCACGGAGGGCCTGACAAGGACAGCTGTCTAATCGTTCGGATGGGACGAAAAACCGAGGTCCCGTGTACATATTGGCGTGCACGTTAAAGATCCCTTGGCAGTTGCGATTCGATATAAGAGTAGGCCGTAGCCAAATTTCCCTCATAGCACACTGTATGGCGTATGCCCGTCTTCATTAGCCCAGTTTAGGAGCAGAACAGTATGACGTTAAACCCGATTTCATTTCATTTAGATACCAAACCAAACGATACCAAACGATAGTAGCATTACATTTTATACCCTTATCGTTGGTTTCTTATTGTAATACATAATATTCTTTATTTGATCTTATTCGGTTAAAAAGTAATAATTTCTAAAATACGTAGAAAACACACAAATAAGTAATATTTTGATGCATATGGTTCAAAGATAATGGTGTTTATGGTGAAGGATCAAAAGAAAGAAGTCTTTGCCTCAGGGCATAATAAATTAAAGCAACAAATAGCTGATATGAGTTTAATGTATCATGTTTTCATTATTGAATTAAACATAAACAACGATCAAAGACTGTAGATTTTAGTACAATTTGTAAGCATTGAAATAGGACAAGATAATGATGTTGGTCTAAATCTAGCTGAATAACGATAGATAAATTGTTATGTTGATCAAGTATTACCTTGGTTCGGAGCTAAAAGGGGCTAGATATTTTTGATATAGTATTGGGTTGATCTTTTGTGTTATTTCTATGAGAGAGAGAGAGAGAGAGAGAGAGAGAGAGAGAGTCAAAATTTGGGATTAACTAGTTAAATGGTTAAAAAAAGTGAAAAAGTCAAAATTACAATATGGGGTTTAACGTCCTCTCGACACAAACTAGGTCATTTCGGGACTAACACATGGCTTTATTTCTATAATTCGCGTGCGCGTAGGGGTCTTTAGCAGTGGGGGGAAACCGGAGGACCCGGAGAAAACCCACGAGGTTGGACAGGTGACCCAACTTCTTATCACGTACAACCGGGGATTCGAAACCACGCCAGTTGACTCAATGACAGACCTTATGATACAGCACGCACGTGCGAAAGTCGGTTTGTTTACAGATTTAATATTCGGTTGAAGGAACATGTTCTCGCCCCAGAAAACAATTCAACATATTAAAATCCAGTTAAAATCGGTAATGTTATTTTTGACCCAGTTCAAAGGGGTATCATCTTCAAATGATTACGCCACTATGAAAAGATCAGCTGTAGCCCCATTCACAATAGATAAATAATATTAGCTATGGTAGAATCTCATTAATCAATTCAAAAGATACAATTAAAGCTGAGTCTATTTACTATCATATTACAACAAAACCGAACAATCCCATTTATATCCATTCAAGCGATTTTGATTTATAAGACATGTTTCGGGAACATGTGTTGGCATATCTGTGCATGTCCACGCGTGTCAAACTGTTTTCCTACATGGGAAGGCATAAAAGCTTAAAGACCCAATACCACTCTTGTTGTAATTGAATAATATGTCCCAATCTTTATTCTGGTCAACAAATTGTACTATTTTACAATATTCCAATTAATTGATGATGCAAATTTCATCTTAACTTACCTAATTTTAAAAATTGGAAAAATTCAACTAAATGATTTGAAAAGCCTGACGTAAAGCTTTTCAAATGTGACTTGGATTTAAAAATATTTTTGAACCCTTTGGACAAGTAAAATAGGATTTAATGGATAATTTAGACAACAGGTAGGACACTAACACATCTAGTACTTAGAATAAGGCTATTTTTTATTTTCTGGGGCTGTCAAGCCAGCAAGAGTGTTATTGTCCCTTTAATGCACTGTTTGTAAGTATGACACGTCTCTGTTCATTCACCTCACTTGACCACCGGGCAGATGTAGTAAGTAAAGTTTACCTAAAGGTCAGCAAACAATTTTCTTTGCATACATAGTTACCGATTAATAAGTAAACAGCTACAAAGCTCTTCCCTTTTGGTTATACTAAGGATGAAAGCCTCTGCCCAGTCAATGACCTTGTTTGTCTAGACCTTTGACCATTTTAGAAAGAAAATAAACATATACTAGTTATAGTTGTGCCACTTCTTATCATGGATAACTAGTTGGTAAGCAACATTACTCAATTCTGCTGTCAATGGTTAGGGTTTTACACTGCGTAGTAAAATAGACCTACATAGCTCTAACTTTGTGACTTTTTGACCTATTTTACTAATTCCTTGACGAATTTCATTTTTACCTGCAATTTCTGAATTTCGAAAATTCGTCGAGGTGATTTCGTCCCGGAATTTGAGACCAATTTGACACATTCTTTAATATCTGCACGATTTTCACGACATTTGGAGTGTAAATAGATCTTACCGATGCGCCATGAAAAAATATCATTAGAAATTTCCTAAATTATCTCCCCTTGGAGAAATTAAGGATCAAATTTTAAAAAAAATAATCGACAAAATATAGGCCAGATTGCCTTGAATTTTTATTTCTGTACTAGCTAAGACATTACTGATGCGTACATAAAATATGAAGTCTATCAATCCATAGAAATATGTATATATTTCTCAGATCAATCGAACCGGAAGTGCCACCATCTTGAAACGTGAAAAATCCCTAAGGCTTTTGCGACAATTTACTTACAGACATGGGAGTTACATTTTCTGAATCCGTGAAGGAATGCCTAAAAAACGTTCAGAGCAGAATTTTGATTTAGGTCAACTGATGGTCACCATTTTGAATTGAATATAAAAAATAATGAAAAATCTACATTAACGTGCTTGAAAATAAACACAAGAGGCCGTAGTTTGTTGAATTCGTCTTCTGTTTTTGAAATTAATATATTTCTGGATATTCGCCGGGCTAATGTTCGAATTTTTGGTATTTAAAAAATTCTAAATTTCGAATTTCCACTTTGACGTTTTTCGTGACGACAAAGTTGTTTACGAGTGAAAAATCCGCATTTACAGCTTGGAAATACTCGGAATAGGCTGTAGTTTCGTGTATTCGTCTCCTATTTCCGAAATTAATACATTTCTGGTTAGCCTCTTTGCACGAATGGGCCATGGCTTTGGAAGGAATATATTTTCAAAACGTTTTACGAATTCGAAATCACCGACTTTTACAAACGAAAGAAGTTGACCTACATAGCTGTAACTTTGTGACTATTTGAACTATTTTACCAATTCTTTTTTCTTTGAGTACCTTCAAAAATTATGTCGTTGACATTTCCTCCCGAAAGTAAAACCAAATTGACAACTTCTTTAATATTAGTACGATTTTCATGAAATTTGGAATGAAAGTAGAACTCATTCATCCAACTTCCACGATATCATTAGAAATTTCCTAACTTATCGCTCCTTGGATAAATTGAGGGACAAAGTTTTGAGAAAATCTAAAACAAGAAGGTCAGAATGCCTTGAATTTATTTTTCTGTACCTGCTAAGAAATTACTGATGCGTTCACAAATAATGGAGCTTGTCGATTGAACCGGAAGAGCCATCATCTTGAAACGTGAAGAATCCCTAAGGTTTTTGCGATATTTTACTTACAGACATGGGAGTTATATTTTCTGATTCCTTGAAGGATGGCCTAACAATCTATCGGAGCAGAATTTTGATTTCGGTCAACTGATGGACACCATTTTGAATTGAGTTTGACAAAGAAAGGAGTTAAAAATCCCTTTAATGGATGTGAAAATGAACATTATAGGCCGTAGTTTGAAGAATACCTCTCCTATTTCTAAAATGAATACATTTCTGGATAGCCGGGCTCAGGGTCGAATTTTTGATGTTTGAAAATTTCAAAATTTCGCCTTTGACCTTTTCGTGCCGACAAATTTGTTTACAAGATAATTTATGTCCTTAATTTTCAAAATTTACAAAGTTGACCTAAATATTCGAACAGCTGAGGTCAATCGGATTCCAAAAATATAAGTTCCATTCAATGTTATATCATTTCATTTTTCAATATATATTTTCCCGCCATTTTTTTCCCGCCATTTTCATTTCAGTTTCTGATCCGACACGTTGTTGAACGGCTTGATTGATTTTTCTGAAACTTCTGGAACTGCAAGTCAATCAGATTGGATTTTGGATTTATGCTAATTACTCGAAAACCTATCTTTTTATTTGGGGCGATTTTTGTTTGGGTGACCTTCATGGACCCCTCTACCAAATTCCGACGAGAAAAAATTCTGTTGCAAATTGTTCTTGCCCATTTATTATATTTACCGGACTAATATATAAACCGGTTGACGCTTTAATATTTGTAGATTTATACATTATAGACTGTAAGCCATAGATGAACTTTTAAGCAAACGAAACTTCCAGCCAATTTTGTTGTTTATATTATTGGCCATCGGTAACACATGATAATTGGCCACGAGTGACTGAGATGTTGAACGCATGGAATTGATTTTCTAATCACCAAATAGTTGTATTTCTATGAGAAAATTCCACGTGCATCAAGCCATACAAAAAAAAAAATTATGTATGGTTAGTAAATTTCATTTTCACACATTTGTGATATTCTTTTATCATAATGATCAGACAATTGTAGAGGTATCATTTACAGAAAATATCCTTTGATGATTTTAAGAACAGGTCTGTCATAGTTTTTCGAAAACAGTCATCGTCTTTTGTTGTTGTTTTTTTTTTTTTTTTTTTTTTGTCTCTTCCATAAATTAATGAGCGGATCCTGTATTCCATAATAAAATGCAAATTTAGACTTTTTAACCATTCAGGATATTTTTTTAAAAAAGGCGCTAGGTTCAGAAATTATTAAAATCGAGCAATTCCGATGTTCACGTTACTTTGATAATTGTTGTCTAAGAACACTATTCAGTTTAAATCCTGAAAGTTTGTTGTTGTTGATGTGTGCACATTCTGGAGAGAAAAAAAGTGGTTCAGTTGACTCAGATGGGTGAGTATCCAAAAAACGACACACTTTTCGTTGACTAACTTAGGACTAATTTGTGCAAAGCCTCATTTTTGTGGCTCATCCAATAATAATTTAAAAAAAATGACTCGTTAAGTGAGTCAAGTGGCTTGTCTGGTAAAGTGATTTCTTTGACTACTTTATTGAGTCTTGTGACACAACAGATGAGTAACGCGACTAACTGCAGTAAGTCAAATGACTAGTAAAGTAAATAAATTTGAGTCACATGACTAGCCTACCCAACGACTCAAATGACTCCACAACAAGCCCGAATCCTATTAAAATTAGATTACATTTTCATTTCCGTTAACTCTTGTCTGATATTTTTGTCGACATTGCACAAAGAAGGAGAAAACTATCGGTAAAACACGAAGATGTGATTACAATTTAATTAGATTACACGATTCCAATATGCCACATTTCCCAACAACTTTATGTATGCTTTATAAACCTTTGCATCAGTGTCATGCTGTGTTCTTCTTATGAATTGACTAACTGATTAGCCGAACAATCAAATAATATAATATTATGTTTCAAATAGTATCTTGAAATAATGAGTTTAACAAAAAACAAACTGAGGCAGTCCATAAAAGCATTTGATTCTATTAACTTAAACTAATATAAACAAGCCAACATACCCTGCAGAAATTCCAAAATAAAAAGATGACTTTTCAAAAGTACCGAGCAATCAAACTGATTTATACTTAGTCAAAGCATAAAATACTCACGATCAAACTCAGTCAAGGTTTTGAAGGACCAGGTAGTGAAACTATACACTAAATTTGATCACTCTCCATAAGTTAGAATCAAAGTTATCTTGTCCTAAAGCATCGGCCAATAGCATTTTTTTTTTTGCTCTGCTTAGCTTTAGCGGGGAAATGTTAAACATTGAACTCAAACAAAACGTTTACCTAATGAACATCTACATTAAGTTTAAACATTCGACCTCAATATTATGTTATGTTCCAATCTCTTGACCAATCAAAATTGCTTATCGGTACTTAGCCTAAGCAGAAAATTTACATCATCGAACTGAGTCAAGGTATTGATATAATAAATCTATACCCAGAGTTTCATCGCTCTCACCAAATTAGAACCAAAGTTATTGTATTCCAAAGTCTCGACCAATCAAATTGCTTATCTCTGCTTAGCCTTGGTAGAAAATGCACATGGTCGAACTATTGTGTCCCAAAGTCTCGACCAATAAGATTGAAGTCTCTACTTTGCCTAAGCAGAAAATGCTCAGCATCGAACTTTGTTAAGTTGTTGATGTAATGAAACTATACACAACGTTTCACTACTAATACTATCACTAAATTAGAATCAAAGTTGTCGAGCTCAAAAGTCTTGACCACTCAAATTGCTTATTGCTCTGCTCATCTTGAGCTGAAAATGCTCATTATCATATTAATATATAATGCATCTATACTCATAATTATCAGTAATTTGTCGAAATAATCGAAACAAAGCACATAAATTTAAAGCAGATCATAATAAATATGTATTTCGCTAGATCGTTCACGTGGTTCTACAAATATATCTTATGCATATTATCATATTAGTCATTAAAGCGTTCGAGGGTAATAACTCCGGGGGTTATCATAAATCGTTCATTAATGTAAACAACATATATATATTTGAAATATATCGAATGATAAAATGTCGTCCTGCATGGATGGACGGAAAAGGGCGACGGCAATAAAAGACCACAATTCAATATGGAAGTGTAACAATCGGGGGAAATTTAAACAATCTGTCCTGTCCAGAAAATATGTAAAGGAATAGACAATGAAATGCCATTTCAGCACAGTACCCTTGCTAACTGTCTTGTACCCTGAGATGTAATATTGATTAATGTTTTTGATTATTTACATGTTTATATCCCCAGATACATGGCATGTTCTTTATTTTAGTTTATTGCCAACTCCTGTGTAAGCACGTTTTATTGTCGGTGACTTTTCTTTTGCTTATGTACGGTTTAGCCTCGATCCATATTATTCTTAAAAAGAATGCATAAGTATGAACCTTGACCGCAAGTTCACCTGGAAATCTAATTATGTATAATAATATAGACAGCTTACTTTTAGTTGCTATCAAGTTTGTTTGGGATTTTTTGGCAAACAGACAATGACCTTTTACATAGGTGATAATATTATATGATGATAGTATAATCAAATAATAGTTTTAGTATATGTGTGTATCTCCTGTTTACTTCGGCGGAGTTATTTTTGTGGCGAGGTAAGTAGACATAACCTATACTATCTCAATAACTGACCAGTTTATACATTAAATTTTATGCAACTAATAATGAACGTATTTCTCCATTTAACTTTTATTGAAAACTTCACATTGACACTAAACCCCATTCCATTTATTGAAAATCACGATCGTATTTTTTTTTTCAGTTTTAATAAAATTGCCCCTGGTTCTTGTGTATCTCAGTAGAAAATATTTATCTATATTTATTAATAATCTATACATGCAGGTATATGTTGAATATAATTTATAATGAGTTTTTTCACCAGATAAGTCATACAGAGACCAGTGATTATATCAATTTACGTCCAACGGAATTTAACAGGGCAGTAGTTTTAATATCCACTTTAAATTCCAACAGCTGATATGTATGAGGGTAATATATAATTATTTTGTTCCAAGAAAACCTTTTATTATGAATCAGATATGTACTGTTTTTATTTGTTTTCGCAAAATCTGTTTAAATTTAAGCATAGTTTTCAGTAAATATTATAAAGCAGAATGTATTAATTCATTACTGCTGGCCTTTTCTAAAAATACGAGGGCTGGCTGAAAAATTCCAAACCTATCTGTGAAAGACCTGTACAAAGTCGATGGTTTCCATTTTTTTTTCTACTCAGTCCCCTTCGAGGTGTACACACTTTTGCCAAAGATGTAGCAAGGACTGGATGTCGGCCAGGAGAAATTTTCTTCAGCCACACGTCTTATCCATGGTTACAAATTTGGCCCCAAAATTATCAGGATCGGCCTTAAAACAGCACCGATTGTCACGGGACGTTGGGAATCTGTCACGTTTCTGATCCGTAGTCAAGAGCTTTGGCAAAAATCTTGCAGAAACGTTAGTCATTCTTAACTCATTGGCGGTAATGTGGTCAACCCTCTCATTAGAGATGCCCACATCAGGGCCGGTGACCAATGGCCCCAAATTGGGACCCGCACTAGAAAGGGGCCCCGCAGCCCACCAACTTAAAACTTTCCCAGGAAATCTATAGGTGTGGCTATTTTCCGGTATTAATCAATTACTAATTGTGAAGTAAATCATAGTTGGCCTTAAATATGAATGAATATGGGCCTAGAAAGCTATTCCTAACCTGTAACTTCGACCTCCCAAATTTTCTACAACCGACCCTGCATGTCATGTGCCCGGGTAATATTTTCTTAACTGGTTCCGGTTGATGGCCTTTCATGACGCAGGTCATCGTCAAACTTCTCTCTGCCACGCTTAAATTCCCCAGTCGACTTCTTTACTGTGGAAAAGGAAGGGGCATCATCCACATAAATTTGAGACCATGTCGGCATATGTTGGGGTTAATCCTATCAGTTGCAGGTAATTGGTGACTGCCCTATAGGCAATTTCGTTCATTTTTGGTGATAAGAAAAAGAAAAAATCAGCATAAAAATGAGAATGTAAAATTGGTGTCTATAGCCAAGGGAATCATAGCGTCGTTATATAATAGACGTCTTAACGACTATATTATAGTGTGGTCCAATGATACCGCCTGTGTCATTCGACCATATGTTAATTTGATCAACATTGTAACTGGTGTATTGCTGATACACGAATATTCTAAAACACTATTCGAATGTTATTCGAATATTCGATTCAGTTTCAGTGATCAATTCTGGGGCAGGTTTTGATTCAGTTTCATATTTATAGAAATTCAAATCCCCATTTTCCTGATTAAATATTTCCTTTAGGAGATAAAAACTATTTATTTAAGCAAAAAATCTGAAGATGATAAAGGCAAAAATCATGGAACGACCTTTATATTGTGTAGGATCAACACATAATGTGTATAAAGTAACAACACGTTTTGAAGAAATTTCGACCAAAAAGGTATCTTGAGAAATGTATATAACTAAAACTTTATAAAACTATATTTTCAAAAATCCCCAAAGTTAAAGATACATTATGTAAGATTTAGATAAAGAACAAGCCATTCTTGCTATAATAGTTCGAAAGTAGATGATGAAAAATGAATAATTTGAAAATTTCATTTAAATTACTCTATTGCAAGCGAAGATATTAGCCTTTGAAGGTTTGACAGACGTGTGCAATAATTTCAACCACCGTACTGGTTGATCGAAGCTAAGTCTCGGTCCTCCATATTTGATTAAATCAAAGTATCGCTGAACCATTCTAATCTATTTAATATCGGAGAAATCTGATGCCATCTAGAGTTGATTAAGGCCTGGATCAGTTAATTAATGTCTAATTAATACTTTAGAAAAGATTTCAGGTCTAAAGAAAGACCTGCAATAGGCAGATTTAGCTCTTGCATAATGCATGTTTAAGCAAGGGCACAATATTGGATCCGACGGTTCTTCCATTTCTGGTCATGATTCCGAAGAATATCTCATATTAAACAAAATTTTGTGCTTGTATGTAAACAAATTTAACCTCCAAAACATGTCCAAGGGCGCGGGATTGATTATTAAGATACGCATAATGTAAGGAATACTGCGAGTAGAAATAATTAGATCCAAATATAGTTTAGAATACATGTAATTGTAGTAATTATGTTATTATGTATTCTATTGTCACTGACAGACTATATTAATCAAAACCGAATCAATTCTATATAGGTCTACTGTAAATAGTACCTTCTATATTTACACTCATCATATGATGGTAAAGTGACATATTCGTACAATTTGTTATTTTAAGATATTATCTGGCATTATCGTATAAATATGAATAGATGCATAGGGATATGTATTGCCCAATGTAGGCCTACTTCCGTTTTCTGGAACATGTGATACCTCTTTTGTACTGGACTCATCTGTAAGATGGATGTTGTTGTTTTGTTGGGGGTGTGGGGATGTCCGTAGAAGATTTTGAATCATTGAAACTTTAAGAATTGTATGCTATGGTACACTGTAAAATGTATATTAACCATCGGTACCAGTTTTGCTAATTAAATTGGGTGGGAATCTTAATTGTCTTATCAATCGGCCAATGGGTCTAATCGGATGTAATGTTACGCCACAGTACATCCTGAATCAAGATCAGTCCGTTACATAATTAATAAGATTTGATTATACTTGCCCCCATTAACCCCGTAACCCGCGTGTGCCGGTGTGAAGAGAACAATAAGATAATAACGAATATAATTTATAAGCTTAAGATACTCCTGATTGAATTGTGTTTTCTTTCTTCGAGTGATGCCATGCAGTAAGGCTGCTAATTATTTCCCCATAAGCACCAATATTTATTTAATTCCTTATTTGGATCTGTAACACTAAGCGATATCTAATGAATCTGTATATAAAACGCTATTTTTCATAGGGTGTTCTCCAAATGAACGCCAACATTTGCCTGCGGTTAGTATCAGTCATGACATTATTGAGAATACCTCTTTTCTTTGGGACACCGCCTTGGGCTAAATCTCCTCGGAACTTCGATCTCGATCTAACAAAACACAAAGACACATACTAGCTCTCCAGTGTTGTAATCCCTCTTTCTAGACTTAAGGTCTATAAATATTGTGATTGTGTTCCTATTTATAAATGATTCCAAAGAAGATGATAGGGTAGAATCGGCTAGTGTCAGACCCCGGTGTGATTTTTGTTCGACTTCCACCTGCTGCTTCCTTATTTACTACTTAGTATCAGGTTTCAGTTCAGTATCCCCTATTCCGTTTTAAAACACGTCATATTTACTCATTCTTTGTCTTACTTAAAGGCATTTAACACCAAACAGCGTGTCCATCCATCGTCCGTCTGCTACCATCATACACGTTTATCTGCTGCTTATATTGAATGATCAAGCATTAAAAGCGGCCAAATCTTTAGATCTCCCCATATATCAACTTCTTTTACTGTACAACGATTTTAATGTGTCCATTTAAGAATTTGTTAATGACCGCTGGCAGCGTTCTTGGAATCTTGTAAACGGGGTGAAGTAATTCATTTCCCAAAAGCATCCATTGGACTACATTGAAACCAGTATAGGCTTAATGCGTGCATCTGCATTTCGGTGCTGGATTGTCAGACTTTTTAACAGTTCTGCGAAAGACGCAAAAATATGACAAGGTTCACACCTGATCCCGCCATAGCGTTAATTCGGGATGACACGAGTACTACACGAGGCGGAAGGTTTCGGTGCCATCACACTATCATTCTAAGACTTCCGGTCGTTTCCAACAGACAAAGTCCACTATAGATCGGTCAAGGCCTTGACAACAACCCGTGACAGCGCCCCCAGAAGACTTATTATCTGGCAACATTTGAGGGAACCACGTGGGTTTCACTATAGATCAGTCATGGCCTGACAGCAACTCGTGACAGCGCCCCGATAAGACTAATTATCCGGCAACATCTGAGGGGTTCACATGGGTTCATCAGTGTTAACACTGTTCGTCGCCGACTACGCTCTGCCGGAATAGGTGGTAGACGGCCTTGCGTTGGACCAATTCTGACTCAACGTCATCAAAATCGGTAAACATTACAGCAAATGCAACGACAGTGGAGAATGTCCCATAATTAGCAACTTTGCATGGCGTGTATGACTGCTAGAGGTTGATACAATTTATGCTTACCCCTTGTACCTACATTTCACCCTAAAGTAAAGTTATTATGGTCTTTGTGGGTTGTTGTTGATTTTCTTCTGTCCGCAAATTTCCAGCCCACAATCATGCCAAAAATCACATTTCAGCTGCATTATGTCTCACCATTGTTTCGCCCCTGTCCGCCCGGACGTTCATTCATATTTTGTTTGTGTACACTCTACAGAGCACAATTTTGACGAAATGTATGTTTATAACCAAAAGATTTCTGTTACTTTCGATATTGGCGTACATCGGACAGTAACTCCCTGGATTATGGCCCCTGTTTGTACGAAAAATAGCGTTTTTATCTTGTGGACCATATAGGGGTCACAATTTTTATCCGATTTAAAAAAAAAACCGCTTAAATAAATTACCGTTACACCATAATGAGTTCGAATTTCTTAAAAGAATGCAATACCAATGTTGTGGATTTCATTTTTTACCTCTAAACTTAACACTGACTCACTGTTTTGACCTCTACCAAATTTGTAACATTATCTTTGCTTTTAATTACTCGAGTGAAGTGAATCCAACAGTACTGCCACTCTACTGTTTCCCTATTCTCAGATCATGGAAGTTTTCCTATTTTTTAACATGGGCTCCAATGGGACACTACCTCTATCTCTTGGGGGTTAACACGTTATCGAGGTCAAAAGTAAGATGTAAAGTGTTATCTAATTTTCATAAAATGTTATTTTGTCGTCTAATATCATTATTCAGTATATTAAAGGTAATTATATGTATATTCAGAACACACAAAAACTGATATTTGTTGAGGTCAATTCTTTAGAAATAAGCCAAAAATTTATCGAAGTAGGATGTTTATTTTGTAATGTTATTATTGTAGTTTTTATTAGCCCCTTGATGGTTTCATATAAGTTATTGTTTTTGTTACCTTGTTGTATATAATTTGATTTCTCGCTATTATACTGTCATTACTTACTTGAGAACGACAAGAGGAACTTGTTGAAACGTAGTGTGAAATAAACCCAGTGATTGTTTTCGATATAAATTTGTGTCTTATATTCTACATTCATAAGAAAAAATACTAGATTTAATACTGATCAATATAGAGAGAGACAGAGAAAAAAACGAGTTTGTCTCAACGGGAATCGAACCACTGACCTAAGTATCAAAAGTGCAGTCAACGCCAATCGAGCACTTTATCAAATGAGCTATTTCTCATAACCTTGAACTGTATAATTACCCATGAATAGCGACCAATGATACTTTCTCGGTTAATAATTAAAGGTTTCAACGAACCTATGTAAAGAAGCTGGTTCGATAGTTTTCGGGTAGCGGAGATTTTTTTTCTTTCTAAACAATATTTTTATTCATTAAATCTGAATTTGGATTGGGGAACAGGTTATGCCTATGTGTAACCCATCTCTCTGAGGGTAGCGGAGATATAAGCACCGTCTCGAAAGTATTGGGAAAATAAATCAGTTAAGAATCGTTAATTCCTTGGTTATCATACATAAGTCCCATTTGTGGTCAACAACACTCGGCAATGTGACGTGACATTGGGTGAAGTCAAATGTAGTGCTGGAGTAAATAGTTATGACGTAATATAACACGTCATTTTGACCTCAAATAAAGTGTTAAGCAAAAAGGGAGATACTTACAGCTGTATTTGCATTCAACTGTGAATGAAATTGCAAAATAGTTTCCAGACAAGATTGGTGTTCCCAGAAACAAATTCGAGCATGGCTTTCGCTGAGTGAGAATTGGTCCAACGCAAGGCCGTCTACCACATATTCCGGCAGAGCGTAGTCGGCGACGAACAGTGTTAGCACTGATGAACCCATGTGAACCCCTCAGATGTTGCCGGATAATTAGTCGGTCTTATCGGGGCGCTGTCACGAGTTGCTGTCAGGCCATGACCGATCTATAGTGAAACCCACGTGGTCCCCTCAGATGTTGCCGGATAATTTGTCTTCTCGGGGCGCTGTCACGAGTTGCTGTCAAGGCCTTGACCGATCTATAGTGGACCTTGTCTGTTGGAAACGACCGGAAGTCTTACAATGATAGTGTGATGGCACCGAAACCTTCCGCCTCGTGTAGTACTCATGTCATCCCGAATTAACGCTATGGCGGGATCAGGTGTGAACCTTGTCATATTTTTGCGTCTTCTGCAGAACTGTTAAAAAGTCTGACAATCCAGCACCGAAATGCAGATGCACACATTGAGCCTATACTAGTTTCAATGTAGTCTAATGGATGCTTTTGGGAAATGAATTACTTCACCCCGTTTACAAGATTCCAAGAACGCTGCCAGCGGTCATAAACAAATTCTTAAATGGACACATTAAAATCGTTGTACAGTAAAAGAAGTTGATATATGGGGAGATCTAAGGATTTGGCCGTTTTTAATGCTTGATCATTCAATATAAGCAGCAGATAAACGTGTATGGTGGTAGCAGACGGACGATACGCTACGATGGATGGACACGCAAAAGTAAATTTTTGGTGGACTGGTTAAACAGCTTGGCTACTTCAGACTTTGTCAGAGCCAAAGAATTTTAAATTTCAGGTGGAGGAGATAGTAATTGACTCTCATGAGAAATTTTTGTTTCATAATACTGTCACTTGTCTCCCTGCCATTTTTGATTTTCTGTCGTGGTTGCTGACAGGGCACAATGGGTCACACTCAGCACAAGCATTTCTAGTTGAGCTAAAAATCGTCTGTCCATTTTAGACAGAATTTGGATATTTGTGCGTTTTTAAAGGCAATGTTGGTCCAAGGTTACGAATCCTTACTGACTTACAAGTCATAGCAATTGTTTACATAAAGGGTGTTTTTTCTCCAGTTTAAGAATCTTGTATTAAATGTTAAGCTGCTTTTAGAAATTTTCAGCTGCGTATCTGTGTTCAAGTCTTAAAACAATATCATATTTGAACTAAACTTTAGTTTTTACAGTTCTTATGAGTTTGAATGTGTTTACTATTATTAATTCTTGTATATCATCCTCTACTGTTCCCAACGTTTACAAACAAGCTTATGTTACCCCTTTAATTAAAAAGTCTACACTGGATCTTAATGTGTTTACAAATTACAGACTTGTCTCTAACTTAAGTTTTATTTCTAAAATATTGGAGAAATGTATTGCTTCTCAGATAAAGGCCCATCTAGATGATAACTGTTTGTATGAACCATTTCAAAGTGCTTATAAACAATTTTACAGTACCGAAACAGCTTTCAAATGATATTTCAATGGAAATTGATAATAGAAAATGTACATTTTAATTTTATTAGATTTATCTGCTGCTTTCGACACGGTGGACCCTTCTTTTTTTCTACGTAGACTTCTATTTAAATTCGGTATTTGTTGCTCTGCATTAAATCTTTTAGAGAGCTATCTTGTGGCTAGAAAACGGTGTATTTAGTTAATAGTAAATCGTCGTCTGAATCTGTTTTGTCATCTGGGGTTCCTCAAGGTTCTGTTCTTGGTCCGATTTCATTTACCCTCTATACGTCACCATTAGGTGATATTGTCAGTAAATATGGTCTATGGTTTCATTTGTATGCTGATGATAATCAATTATATATTTCATTTACACCTAATTGTCCATCTTCTTTCAATTTATCAAAATTGCAACTTGAGAACTGTATTAGTGAAATTAGAAAATGGATGTCAAAGAACTTTCTAAAATTGAATGATGATAAAACGGAATATTTGTTATTAGGATCAAGGCATCAATAATTTGCACATGATAACCCCGCTGTTGTAGTTGGTAATTGTGATATATTTTCATCTTATTCTGCTCGTAATATTGGCGCAATCTTTGATAGTTTTATGCTTATGGGAGCTCAAGAAAATAATATTTATAAATTGTGCTATTTTAATATGAGAAATATAGGTAAAATACGTATATTTGTTACTGTAGAGGCCACTAAGTCACTTGTTAATTCTCTAGTCACTTCTCGATTAGATAACTTTAATTCACTTTTAGTTGGTTTACCTTTAAAGCTTATAGTTAATTACAACAAGTACAGAATACTGCAGCTAGACTTGTTACTTTAACTAAGAAATGTGACCACATAACCACATATACAATTTATAATGGTTACCTGTTAAATATCGAATTGATTTTAAGATTGTATTACTTACTTTTAAATGTTTAAAATTTAGCTCCTGTTTACCTCTCAGATCTTTTAGAACTTTATACACCTGGCCGAACATTACGTACATCAGATAAACTACTTTTAAAGCCGAAGACTGTTCAACTAGTCTCTTATGGTCAGCGCTCTTTTAGTTATCAAGCACCTGTTTTATGGAATAATCTACCATTTAGTTTAAGATGTTGTACATCTCTATATTCTTTTTAAAAAACAACTTAAAACACATTTATTTAATCAGGCTTTTAACTGACTCTGTATACAATCGTTAACATGTCCATTATCTTGTTTATTTATGGTTACATTGTCAATTTTTAAAGTGCCCCTGAACATCTTATATGAAAGGGCGCACTGTAAATATGCTGTAATAATAATAATAATTCAGAAAATGTCTGTATAATATATATGTACAGACGTCTTGCCCCACTGACAATGGGGAACCACGGTGACCTGTGTTTTTCGTGCAAGGTCTTCCGTCCTGCACATTTGATGCGCCACGGTTTTCCGTAACATCCAATCGGTACTTTTCAAAAAAGATAAAAGTGCAATTAATTTTTATGTGTCATCTATTTATTTTGGGACTGCGGTTTTATTAGTTAAGATTAGATAAAGAGTTGAGAGTTCTCGCTATAATAGTTAAAACATAATGAAAAAGGCAATATGCTAAAAATTTCAGTCAGATTACTTCAACCTTGGTCGAGATATTGACTATTATCCATTTTATGGTTATTTGATTAACCATAAAACGTATTCAAATCTACTAAATACCGGAGCTATCCGATGGCGCCAAGAGTTGATTATGGTTTTGATAAGGTAATTAATGTCTATAAATTAATAATTTAGATAACATTTAAGGCCGAAAGAAAGACCTGCAATAGGCAGATTTAGCTCTTGAATTATGCATGTTTAAATAAAATTGTTATCCATTCTATTTGTGTGTTCAATTGTATGTTGATGGTTTCATGTGGAATAAAAATACCTGTACCAGTCCTCATTCCCCCGCCCCCAACACCCCAAATTTAATATTTTGGAAAATTGCAGTGTTCATGGTGATTTCTGGCGCATGTCTGGACCTAAAAACAATAATGGATAGGAATAACCAATGATGCCCCCTTTATGGATGAAATCCCATCTCTGGTCGCTTTCATTCTGTGGTTTTCAGTGGCTTTGGCTCATCTAAGTCTGATGCCATGTTGTTTACTATATACTGTCCACCTGTGGGAGATATAGCTAGATCACATTGAGCTTCGTATTTTATACCGATCGCCAAACTCAGAAATTATCTGAATTGTGAGCTTCGTATATCGCCAAATTCAGAAATTTTCTGAATAGTGACATTTGTGCACATATAGGCTACAGATCGTCAAATTCAGAAATTTTCTGAGTTATGAGCTTCGTAGGCCTATATTATACCGATCGCCAAATTCAAAAATTTCTTGAATTGTGACATCTGTGCATATATATTGTACAGATCGTCAAATTCAGAAATGTTCTTAATTGTGACATCTGTGCATATATATTTATACAGATCGCCAAATTCTAAAATTTTCTGAATTATAAGTTTCGTATATTATAGAGATCGCCAAATTCTGAAATTTTCTGAATTGTCACATCTGTGCACATATACTATTGGGGAAAGTGGTACAAAATGGACCCCTCCGGTCTAATGGACCCGTAAAGCCTATATACTTTCCTGAGATAAGGTGACTGGAAAATAAAGCCGAAGTAGTCGAGAACATAACGTCCTTTAACGTTAACATCATGACGAACTGTGCAGAGAAAGTTTTGCCGTTTCCTTATCTATCTGACGATGAATTGTAGATAGCATGCCGTTGTTTAAAAATTTCGTTCGGAAACCATTTTTCATACGATAAAGCTTTGTTAATAAACTAATTCTAATGCAGTTTGATCGGCTAGGCTAGAGCAGGGCCATTTTTATTTTCGACTAAGTTGGCTAAATCAAATGGACCCTTTCATTTGTACTAAATAGTAAATTGACCCCTGTGTCATTCTGCCCCATACAGATATTCCAGTTCAAGTGAATCCATGTTTCTAGTTCAAGTGATTCCTGGGAACAAAATGGTGAATCACCGAATCGTTTTGTTTGTACAGATGCCTACAGCTTAATAGCGGGTTAAGAGTGGGTTCGGTGCACTAGGCCCTACACCGTAGTGACCGCACACGTCCTCGATGGGCACATGCTCATGGCCGTGCAGGAGTTGCCGATCTTCACATCCGAATTCTGTTTGTCAGCTCGTGAATGATTTCATCATTAATGGTGTTAAAATAAATTAAAACCCCGGTTTTGTTCTTTTATTTTCCCCAACCACCAACTAGATCTGGTTAACTTGGCTTTAGTAACGTCTGTCACTAGCGTCAGTAGTTTTTTCCACTTTTTAGTGAACAAGCATGGATAACAGTTAAGCAACTTGTATGTCATATAACCCATTTTGAATACAATTATGCAACTTCTATGACTTTGGACTTTTGAATAGAGAGGTTTTCGTTTATTTCCATGCTGAACCATTTTACCCAAAGCCAAAGGCATGTGGGGGGTAAGACGCTGGCTCGCTAGCCCAGGTGGAGGTCGTGTGTTCGATCCCTGCATTGGCCGAGAAAAAGTTCATCCAGATTTTCCGGCGTGGTTCTCCCCTTGTCAGTGATGCAGGACGGAGGGTCTGACAAGGACAGCTGTCTAGTCGTTCGGATGGGACGAAAAACCCAGGTCCCGTGAACACATTGGCGTGCACGTAAAAGATCCCTTGACAGTTGGAATTCGATATAAGAGTAGGCCGTGTGCCGCTGTCCGGGCAAAATTTCCCTCATAGCACACTGTATGGCGTATGCTAGGGTTGGGCGATAATGAAAAAAAAGTATATCGTGATAATTGATGTGAGTGCCTTAAGAACTCAAATTATGAATACTTAGGCCGAAAATCGTCGCTTGATGCCCGTCTTCATTAGCCAGGTTCGGAGCAGAACAGTAGGACGTTAAACCCCATTTCATTTCATTTCCAAAGGCATGTACAAAATGGACCACTAAACCTATTATCTATTTTGTTGACCTGTTCAAATTAATATGGAAGTTTCGTACTACCCTAGACTAATTCACGGTGTTTATCAACTAATGGGGCACACGTATTCATCAAAACACTAAACATTAGTAATACTAATAGTAAGAGGTGAACCTTATATTTTAAAATTTATTAAAATAAAGCCTTAAAATAGATGGTATCCATAAACCGTCCTTATACCTTGTTAAAGAATAATCCTATTAATCCTATAATTCACTATTGCTAGCTGAGAAATTGGCAAAAATATCATTTTCAACTTCAAATTCCAACGTTTGAAAGTAGCTAATGCATGGAGGCAATAGGAAAACAAGGGAGGTAATTGTGTTATTATTTCCTGTGTCAATGATTTTTAAGGGTGGGAAATAATGCCCATGGTCGTATAATAGTGAGTTGATAACCTATTGAGCAAAAGACATAGAACTAATTATGTTTTGACTTTCTTAGAAAATATGAAATTATCGCTTTAAGTCGACCATTTTCTACCACTTTCCCCAGATAGCCAAATTCAGAAATTTCAGAAATTTTCAGCATCGTAGGTTTAGCAGGCCTACCGTATAGGACAGATCGCCAAATCCAGAAAAGTTATTTTTTATCACGTAGTATAGTATAGATAATCAATTCCCTTTCAATTATGCGTAAAGATCTCTCTCTCTCTCTCTGGCTTTCTGAGTTCTCTCTTAGTTATCTAATTTTAAATTAAAATAATTGCATAATAATTCTCTATTATCGTACGCTAGTTTTTGCTAAAATCAAAATAGGCGTTATTAAAACAGCGTAGATAATTAGCATCTTGGCCATACTTCGATTTACCCATGTTGTTTAGCCTATAAATATCTGTCCATTATAAAATAAAATTCGCAACGTCTTTAAATTAACGGTGGGCGTGCTTATCTGGACATCTATATATTTATTATGGTAAATATACAATTACAATACATTGTCATTGTCATTTCATTTATCAATCAAGCAAGGATTATTATTATCTTTTTTTTCTCTCGGTCAAACTTATTCTCGTAGAGATTTCAGTATTTGTGATAAATCTGGTAAAAAAAAACGCCTTTTGGTAAAGATCCCCAGTATTTGTGCAGGGCTTACTGTGTTATTCTTTTAGTGTTCAGACTACCTTGCATAGTGGATGTTTTCTCTTCTGTAGTTCGTCTGCTTGTAATGGTGTACCACGTGTTCTCTGTTTGTGTTGCCGTGAAGCTCTTACAGTCACGTGTTCCAACGTCACAGTATTTCCGCCAGCAGGAAAATAAACAGACTGGCATTGACTTTATACACGAGAAAACTCAAAGCTGACACTGTTTGCAAATTCCACCGTGGCGCTCTATTTTTTAGTGTTTGGAATTCTAAGTGATTATTTTGGAAGCTAGAGGAACATATGAATATGAATATTTGTCAAGGTAAGCGACGATATAATAGTAATAGACTATTTCACCATCTGACAAGGCGCGTCAAGCTGACAGCTGACGGAAAATAGGACACGTTTTGTACTAAGGAAGAAAGCAGCAAGATAGGAATCAAAACAAACGTGTCTGTCGACGTATGAAACTTGACAGTGGTCCTAATTCGTACATGATTAACTTCGTAAACCAATTAACGAATTACAGTAACCAATGGAACCGTTAATTTGGTCGTAAAAGTATGATCAAACCCCCAAAATGTGCTCGAAACTCTAAGCTCCCACTTCCCACCAGTCGAGGTCAAATCGAAATGCAAAACAAATACAATAGCCTATGAGAAATGAATTCTTGCCAATTCCAGACAGAAACGTGCCAAATTGTTCATTTTTTTCATTAGATATATAAATGAGAAGCTACATTCTTTTGGGTTTTCCTTGTGGATTGACAAAAACAGGAAAGGAATAAGTGTAGGCCTATCGTGTCTGGTGATTTATTGGGTTATCAACTTTGGTTTTGTGATCAATATGATCTAGGGAGAAGCGTTTTCTTTGTTTTGACACAACACATATCCAGTACTATAAAAAAAAATAATAGCTTTATAGGTTGAAGATGGTTAGATTTATTACATGATAAATTAAAAAAAATGTTAGCAGCTATTCACATTAGACAAAGAACATTTCCCTTATTAGATAATTTGAACCAGCAGATGGTTGATGAATGAAAGCCCCAGTTGCCAGCTATATTTTCGTTCTATTTTTTATCTCTTTGTTCTGAATGTGTGTGTGATACTGTGATGTCACAAGCAATTATTTTCTTTGTTAGTTTTAAAGATAGATATTAAGCTTATAGATTCAGTCAATACACCAGATAGTGAGGTGAGCCTTGTTGCTTTTTTTTTCTTAGCCTTAAGTGAAGCAGTTTTGTTAATTATTAGTGTTAACATAATCTGAGTTAAAAGGGATTTGTATTTTGATATTGATCATTAGGCTATTCCAGTTTGTTTAAAAGACAGTAGCCTTTGTAAGAGCTAAATCTGCCTACTGCAGATCTTTCTTTAGGCCTTAAATTCTTAAATGTTATATAAATTATTAATTAGACTAAACATTTATTAACATGACAAGATCATACTAAACTCTTGATGCCATGGGATGGCTCAGATTTCAAGTTGATTAGAACAGTTCAGCCATTTAACGATTTAATTTAAAGATGGAGAAGCGAGGCTAAATCTCGAATAACCAGCACCATGGTTACGACAATAAACAATCAATGCACACATCTTGTCAAAAATATAAACATTGACACCTTCGTTCAGATCAGAATAAAATAATTTAAATGAAATTTTCAATATATTCATTCATTTTGTATTTTGAACTATTATAGCAAGAACGCCCAGTTCTTTATCTAAATCTTACATAATGTGCCTTTAAGTAGGCTTACAAAAAGTTACAATTTGGCGTACCTGACTTATAACATGCATTTCTATGAGATTAAAATCTTGGGATATGACATGTACTTAACTACATGTACTACATGTACATGTATATAATCAATTAATTTTTTGTTTCTTCAAAAAAATAAGCATTTTACTCCATAGGCTTAGTACTTTTCAATAATTTGAGAAAGATGACAGATAAGGAAATTTATTTCTTGTTTTCCTAATTACCTTATTTGTATGGTAAAAAAAATTAAGGAAGTTACATCTAGACTCAAAAGAAAGTCTAATTAAATATGTCAAGAACATTGGCCTTCTGAGGATCAATTTTTGGCATGTTCTGGTTACGTTAAAGACAATTTTCCATTCTGGGTTTATTTTAAATGCACATAATATACCATTATACTATATTAAGAGACAGAGACTAAAGAAAGTCTCATCCTGTTTACATTTTGGGATGTACAATGTAGGTCTGTCAACCATGTGACTTTTCACTCAGGATTTTATAGCCAAGATAAAACTATTTTTAGTAACCTACCTCATGTTGTGCATAGCAACATGTGCATAGAGAATATAAGCATTTAAATTAGATAGTATACAGGACATTAAAAATAAAATTTATAGATACATGTATTGTATAAAAATTAATAGGGTTAAGTTCTATTTAAATTACATGTAACAATATCTAAGCTCATGCTTACAGTACACGCCCCAAGCAATAGTCTATAAATCACTCAATGATTCAAAAATTTATTATAATTAAATATATAGAATCAAAATAAAGCACCAAGGGTGAGGGCATAGGCGTAAGAGCTGGGGGAGGCACCGAGGCGGGGCTTGGGGTGCAAAACAATTTTTTTCGGGCGATCAAATTTTTTGAGCAGTGGCCAAAAGATGAAAAAAATAAAATTTTAGTGGATACATGTATAAAAAAAGAAAAAATATGAAAATTATTCCATCCCATGAAATCTGTGACTTTTACTGACCATTGGGTGGGTTTATGCAGTTCCCAACCAGAGTTCAGAGTTTCAGAAATTCACACAATTCTGATTTTGATTCAGGGTGTCTAGTTCTCAAACTGAAACTGTACTGGTTCTAGTGCTACTTGCCGGTATTTTTTCGAGATTGTGCTACGATTATTTAGAATAAACTAGCTAGGTTGTTTTGCTGTATATTACTGCAAAGTACAATCCCATATATTTTTCTAGAAAACAAGTTCTTTACATGTATCTGGTCCGATGATGTTTGACACTTAACTAAAAACCCTTGTCACAGCCAGATTAATATTTTGTACATGTATACATGTACTTGTAAACCGATTTTGATTCAGATTGTTGTGGTATTACATGTTTAATTGTCCCCCGCCTTAGCATATTAGTTCTTAGCGAATTTCACTGATTGTTGATCAGGAGCTATCTGGTAAAGTTATCTAGGTCCATTTTACGGATGCTGCCGTCATATTTTTCAAGCAAAAATGATACAGCCCCACAATGAAAATCGGCCTGTACGCCTATGGGTGAGGTGAGAACCGACCTGTTTGTTTGGGATTTTTCAATGTCAGTGGAGTTGGGTGCTCTTGTTTCAAAATCAGTCACACTAAACCAGCACCGGTTGATTGATGGGCCCTGTATTATTGTACAAAACAAGTCAGGCAAGTCAAATGTTCTACGGAAAGTACAAAAAGAAAAGAAATTGGGTTTACATGTAACATTCTGTTGTTGTGCACCTAACAGGCTAATAAAGTCGGGCGGGGGGGGGGGGGAATGCTCACTAGTCCACGGGTTCACTAGTCTGTGGGCGCGCTACTCCGCCGATATCTATTATTGCCTTTTTTTACGATTGATGATCACATGTAAATGCACACCCGTAATGAGAGAGAGAGAAATGGGGTTTAACGTCCACTCGAAACAAAATAGGTCATCTCGGAACTGACATATGGTTCAAATTTATTTCAATAATCAATTACACATAGGGGTTTTTAGCAGTGGGAGGAAACTGGAGGACCCGTAGAAAACCCACAAGGTTGGACTGGCGACCCTACTCCTCTTGCTACATACAACCGGGGAATCAAAACCACACCGGTTGACTCAATGACAACAGACCTTATGATACAGCGCGCACACCCTAACCATTTGCCCACCCAACATACATACACCCACACCTGTAATGAACTCTGACAATAATACTAACGCACCCACCCAAACAATGAAATGTAATGCACCCACAGTGACAATGAAATGTAAACCCCAACTGACAATGAAATGTAATACACCAATGGTATGTACGCAACGTACCCACATTGAAAGTAGTATGTAACGCTGGTTCCAAGAATTGATTGAATTCAATGTAAGAGTAGGCCGTTAGCGGCTTAGCGCCACTATCTGGCCAAAGTTTCCCTCATAGTACGTACACTGTATAGCGCATGCACGGACTATTGATGATAGGCATACGCTATATATGTAGAGGGCTACATGTATGACGGAAATTTTCTAGGGACAGCGGCATTTCTCCATCAAATTCCAACTGTGAAGGATTCTTTTATGTGCACGCCAATGTGTACACAGGGGCTTGTGTTTTTGTCCCATCTACACAACTAGACACTGGCCCTTCGTCCTGCACTACAGAAAGGGGAGAAACCACGCTGCAAAATTCCAGGGAACTTATATGACCAACACCAGGATCAGTGCACATATCAAACTGTATATTGAGCGGAAGATGGCTGACATTTTAACAGGGCAATACAACATTTTTACGCAACATAACGACATTGATATTACCTGCTGTTTTTTTTTTTTTTGATACCCATATTTATAGTATTTTTAATAGCTGCGCACTAGTGCACCTGCGGAGTAGTGAACCCGCGGACTTGTGAACCCCTCTCAAGACAGGCATACACCATCCAAGTGTGCTATGAGGAAAATTGTGTCCAGACAGTGATGCCTCAGTCTACTAGCCTACCCTAAGTATGGTACTCTTATTTCAAATTCAAACTGTCTTTTTCATGCACACCAACATGTACACGGTACCTTGGTTTTTGTCCCAGCCGAAAGACTAGACTCTGTTCCTTGCCAGACCCTGCATCCTGCACCATTGACAAAGGGAAACCATGCCAATCCTGACCTTTCACATTCCAATAATCAGTTTAAAGATTTTTATTAGTTTATTTATAAGTTAAAAGGAGAGGCTGCATTTTTATACGCCCACATTGAAATGTGGTCGTATATTGTCATCGCCTCCGTCCGTTGGTTTGTCCGTTGGTCCGGCTTTTGAACGCTCTAGAGGCTAAAGTTAATATCCGATTGATTTTAAATTTATACACAGTGTTTAAGGTCATGAGTGATTTCCGATAATTACATTGTACTGTCAGAGTTATGACCCTTGATCACTTCAAAAAATCTTGTGGATGCTCTAGAGGCCAAAGTGAATATCCGATTGACTTTAAATTTATACACAGTGTTTAAGGTTATGAAACAAAGAAGCCTATTGATTTTTAGTAATTTCCGATAATTACTGCCAGAGTTATGGCCCTTGATCACTTCAAAATATCTTGTGGATGCTCTAGAGGCTAAAGTTGATATCCGATTGACGAAGAATCCTATTGATTTTCAATGATATCCGATAATTACTGCCAAAGTTATGACCCTTGATCACTTTGAAAAATCTTGTGACACTCTAGAGGCTTATGTTATCATCCGATTGACTTCAGATTGATACACAGAGTTTAAGGTCTTGAGATGAACAAGTATATTGATTTTCAATGAATTTTGATAACTTGAACAGCTAAATCCATGATATTAAATGGTTCGTATATTAAACTCTTGTTAACTGCCTGGACGATTTAGCTGCTGTGGCCGTATGTTTCGTTGCCTGGCAACCTATCTGTATCTGAGAGTTGTGAGGCTGGACAACTATTAGTGTCCTAGTCAAATTTTTTTGTATCTACATGTATAAGCTAATTATCTTTGATTTATTTCTGATACTACTACATGTTGTATTTCATTGGTGTTCATTCAGTCTTTAACTATATCTCTTTCAACTTTCTATCTTAGTATACATAGTTTTGACCATTGTATATTTACATAACATTTGCTGTGACATATGATGTATGTGTAGCTTAGCAGTAAATATGTAAAGCTTTACAAAGTCATGTGTATAACCTCTCAGTAATTAAAGTTACATGTATTACAAAAATTTGAAACTCATTAACCATTTTACTGCCAAGTTTATATTCTGGTTTATTCAATTTCTAAAGCATGTGAACACAGTACAACTGTACAAGACTGAATTATCAGGGAGATTTGTGATGACGTTTCCAGGCAGATTACATTCCCCATCTCCCTTGTAGAGTATTCCCCACTGCAGGAATACTGGTGGCTAGAGTAAAGAATTATTGGATATTGTTGGGGTTTCTTTATTAACAAAAATATTCATAATCGAGTTATATAATCAAAATTGTTGATCATCATCCCTCGCAAACTACAATATTGTGAAAGTTAAATCTCTAAAAGAAATATCAGTAATAAATGATTCCGTTCAGTATTCATAAAAAAAATTATGAGGAATTGAAAATTACCATTTGGCATCCACTGCAGAATTTATATAAACATGACAGTGTCACCTATGCGATCTTTGGTTAAATTCTTTTGATGGGTTTCTTTTTATCCAAGCCAGGAGATTATCTTTGATATTTTGTTTTTTCTGTCTTGAGTAAATAAATGTTAAATAATCAATTTGAGTACATTTTAGCATGGATTACCCACAAAATATTATCCAAAAGTGCAAATGATGATCAGTGAGTTTGAAAAATTGAGTAACATTAATAGTTTGTTAATGTTTACATTTATGACTGTATGGCATGACAGATCTTTATATCGACCTAGTTTTGAGGCTATGTTATGGTTGATCAAATGGTTTGTTATTGTTTACTGTGTAACTACACCAATGTAGGTTACTCTTCAGTCAGTCAAAATACATTAGTCTGATATGTACTGATAACCTTATATATATTTATATATATAAAACTAGAACACATGTGTATAAACTTGATAAAGAAATGCGTAATAGATTAAAGGATATACCGATATAGATATATTTGGAATTGAATGTTTTTTAATGTAATGTTGTTGCAGTGAGTAATAAGCTAAACTAATACTAATTTGCATGATTTCAAACATTAAACAATAAGCTTTTGACATCTTTAAAATAACACTACATGTATATAAAAACTATGCATCCTATACATGTACCTGTCCCAAATGACGTCAGTCACACCTTTAGCTTGGTTACGTCTATGCTTTATAAATAGCAACAAAATATTATATTTGTCACAAACGTTTTGGCTCTGAACTAATTTTACATATTAACAATTTAAATTTTAAGTTGTTTTTATTTCAGGACTTGCTCACTTAATTAGATAATGAATTAGTTTAAATAGTCAATAGAATACTTAGTCTGATGTCAACTGAAGTAGGTCTATACAATAAAAATACTTGAAAAACAGCTTATTTGCAGTTTTTAAAAAATTTGAAAATAGAGTTCTTTATTTCATTAAGTGGTCTTTGATTTAACCTGTTCTCCCAAGATCCATTAGTTATTGACGAATTCTACTTTTCAGGTATAGAAGAGATGTTTAAAAAATAAAAGTCTTGAGTAGCAGAAATCAATTTCTCTGATTGGAAGAGAATATTAGACACAAAGGCAAGCAATTTTGGCACTGGAATACGCCTACCCGTTTTGATGTCTAAATATCGTAAAGATGGTGAAAACATTTCAGAAATATCTACCAAACAAATGTCACCGCACATATAGTTGTGTGCATTGCCGAGCTCACCTAGCCAATCACGACGAACTGATCTCAAAGGTACAGTATTAGGACAATTTTTATACACCCACATATTCATGTGCCCGTATTATGCAGTCGCCTCCGTCCGTTCCAAATTTGTTTGTGGACACTCTACAGGTCACAATTTTTATCCGATTTTGACGAAAATTGAAATATAGGTCTATCTCCCAAAGATCTCGGTTCCTTTCGATATTGGCATGTATCGGACCATAACTTCACGGATTATGGCCCTTGACTGTACAAAAAATCACGTTTTTAGCTTGTGGACACTATTGAGGTCACAATTTTCACCCGATTTTGATGAAACTTGAAATGCCTGTTTATAATAACCCAAAGATCTTTTTATACACTGAATGTGGTTATACATGTACATTGTCTACCTGTAATAAAAATGATTCTTGTCGTACCCTATACATGTACCGGTACACATGGAATTTGAAAATGATCCTCATGCTCTTAAAATTTTGTATAACAATCACTGCTTCGGAAGAAACATGGGAAACGTGTTCTTTAAAAAGTGTATAATATATCAATATTTCATATTTTCATTACAATGGAGTCATCATTTTATTGATATTATCATTACATTTTAAGCTCTGGGCCATGCTTAAGACCATGTTTCTAAGACGAATTACGGCCATCATTCTGTCTCAGTCGACTGAAAGTCCAGAATTTAATTAATCAATAAATTGATATTTTCTTGTTCAACATGAGATAACACCAAGCGCATAATATTGTTGATAAGACGTTCAGATAACAGTTCAAAATTGAAGCTGAAATTCTCAGATCTCTTGTACTAGAACTTTCAATTAAATCCTAACTGCAGGATTTGAACTAGTAGCTATAAAAGAAAGATATAGTTTTTAAACATCTTTTAAGATGCTTGGAACAAAGTTATCCATTTTTTGTGAAAATAAAATCGATGCTCTGATGGGGAGGCACTTTAAAATGATAGATAGTCAAATAAGTACAATTCCCTGTGATTTAAAACCAACCGTCATGATATGGGGAACTGGAAAGTCTTAACTTAAAGGTGATGATCATAAACATATTCTTTAGATCTCTTGGCAATTATGAGCCATTTCCATTAAAGTATAAAAATAGCCATCTTTTAATTAGATCATGGATTGTAAGGATCCTTATATAGGAACAAATATAGCCTTGTTGTCATCAAGTCTACCAAACCAATCAATATCACAACTATAAAAATAGTTCACGTTAAAGGACCATCAATATTTGACCGAGATTTTTATTTTGTGTAATAATATGTTATACGTAACTCTTTCCCCTGATAAATGGTAAAGGTCATTCAATCTGATGTTTCTGCAATGGCAAAGAGTTTAATTAATGAAAGTTCGATCTGTATTACTTTGATTGACTGAATCTATACACAAATTAATTCAAATAGCTTCTTATAGTTCATTAAAGTATATCTGCCATTGTTAGCCCAATGTACATTAAAGGGATTATCTCAAAACCTATATGTTTTGTGTTTTGTTTTTTTATTTCAGTCTTTTCAAGGGAGTCAGGGTCGAGCCTATCTCTTCAATGATGTGTAAGTTATTTTTACATTAACATTCAGTTTAAGGATGCTTACAGTACATGGATATTTTGAATTTTTGGAAAGTATTAAAATAAATTGTATTGTGCATTTCAAATACTACATTATGAAATAAATGCATCATAGGCTTCACTCTTACATGTATCTTTCCAATGACAATTACAGTTATTAAGTTTAAATAAAAATAACATGAACATGCCATAGATGAAGATTTAGATTTTACATTTCATATCCGTTGCACTTTAAATTCCAAATTTTATTCACCTCAATTGTCAGGAAACAAGATGAAATACAAATGAAGCAGCACCATGAGTATTCAATCATTAATCAGTATTATTCATTGACATTTCTTCTGTCTGGTTACTATCAGGTTTGTTAATGACAGTAAGACTGTGATAGTGATAATGTTCTATAATAAGAGCTTGCTTACAACTTTACCTACACAATTCCACAACATCATATTCTTTATGGCATACTTAGATTCTTATAGAGTCATGATATGCCACAGCTTCTCATTCCACCATCTACCACTTCCACTGAGGATAATCTTAAAATAGGGTCATGATATACTATAGCCTTCTCATACCACCATATACCATGTCCACTGAGGATAATATCTTAGAGTCAAGATATACCATAGTATTCTCATACCACCATATACCACATGCACTGAGGATAATATCTTTAAATAGAGTCATGATATACCATAGCCTTCTCAAATCACCATATATACCACTTCCACCGAGAATAATATCTTCAAATAGGGTCATGCATGATACCATACCATCTCATAAGTCATACCAGCATATACCACTTTCAAATGGTTAATATCTTGAAATAGGAATATAAACTCTATGCTGTACTTTTTATTTGGGAATTTGAGTATTTGAAATGTGATAAGAATAGTAATATTAGAGTTTGACTAGTGTTGAAGTTTTTCATGAGCTGGATAGGTTAAAGAACTTTGTGAAAATGATAATGTCTGGTATGATAAGTTTCAAGTGGCTTTTCCAGTATTTGGTTTCTACTATAGGTCTTTAAAAACTTATTTATATTAAAGTCTTGATTAAATTGAACAGAAAAATAAATGATACTGTTGACAGCTGACTTTGTGTCTGATGGAGATTATAGATTTGGCTTACAAATTATTACAGATGCACATCATATAGTAGCTTTCTTTAGCCATTAGGCCATTGGCATTTTGTGTTTAGTATATTTTTTTGAGGGCATGTGACAAAAGTTTCAGCTGTTCAAGAGTAGTTCAAGATGCCTACTCTTTCCTGTAGCATATGCAGGATTTATGAAAGAGGAGTGCGCAGGGCTAAAATTTTAAAAAGAGAAATTTAAGACTACTGACACATTTGATTCATGAACAGTGCAATTCAGCATAACTATAATGTGTTATTTTTAGAAAGAAGACTATGAAGAGTATCTTTTTGGAAACTTGTATGAAACAAAACACTTTAAATACCTTTGATAAGACATCTAAAAAGGTCAATACTTTCCATTTGATCTGTATGATACATCTAAATTATGCCTTTGAATAAAGTGAACATCTTAATTATGAATATGATCCACATCTTATACATCTTTTATTTTCAAGTGGCTATAAATATTTATTGCAGTATATCCGGTTCCTTTTTAAGTGCATTTACAAGGTCTACCGTCCAAAAATGATGGTCCAATTTTAAAAACAAAAACAAAAAAAACATGAAAATTATTTTGGAATACACATTGTAAACAGGAAAAACAGCATTTTGATTAAAAATTTTAACATAGCTTATTTGCATACCTCTTCATGTGCACTTCAAAAATCAGAATAAATACATGTATCTACTTAGAGTCTGTGCTGTATTAAAACTGACAGTGAGTTGAACTTACATCAAAATCTCTTAACTGCAGAAGAAATTGTGAAACCATTCTAATAATAGCAATAAGAATTGTCGGACATGACAGGTTTCTGAAATGATATGCTGCCATGCAGTGTTTTTGATCAGCTGAAAACTATTATCGATGTGATTTCATATTTTATCTACAGTTAATATTTTTTGTTCAACATTCACGCTTTTCAGCGGATCAAAAGACACCTTGATACCATGTGAGTTTTAATCAGATTCTGTTTTCTACTGGTAACTGATATATACATATAAATAATAGAAGTTGTGGTCTTTAACCTTGTAATGGTACAGGTGTTATTATAATCTACTGCTACCTGTATACACAGGAAGATAGTACTACAAGTTGTGGTAATAACAATTACCGTAAGTCATTTCTAATTCTGCCAAGGTTCAAAATATCTGACTATTCACCTGACTTTAGAATACATGTACATCACTCCAATGGCCATATATCAATCAACAAACTATTGATTAAAAAGGTCATTGAAATGAAAGAGTCAGGTTCTTCAGATTACTCCCCAATATATTAGCATTGCTTTTTTTCATGGCCAGATTCAAATGCGGTTGTGTGTTGCCATAACCCCTTTGTGGGCACTCTTAACGGTTACAGTTATCCAGTTGGCTTAAAACTTATGTGCACATTGTTTACTGTTATGTTCACAAGATAAAAAATTCTCGAACAGCTATATACTTACTATTAAGCTTTCATATTTCATATGAAAGCTTATTGTTTTTGTTAAGATTATTATTATTATTCTTATTATTGTTTTGTGTTTTTCCTGCCAAGCTTATATCTCAGAATCTAACCATAGGATCTTTCTGAAACTTGACCTACCCACTTGAATATTTCAAAATTTCAAATTTTGCCTTTGTGCCGACAAAGTTGTTTACGGGTGAAAAATTCCCATTTACGGCTTGAAAATAATCGAAATAGGCTGCCGTTTCATGAATTAGTCAACTATTTTCAAAATTAAGGATCAAAATTTCCGCAAAAATCGATAAAATATAGTCAGATTGCCTTGAAAATTTAATTCTGTACTAGCTAAGACACTATTGATGGGTACACATAATATGCCACCACCTTGAAACGTGAAAAATCCCAAAGACTTTTGCGATATTTTACTTACAGACATGGGAGTTACATTATCTGAATCCTTGAGGGAATGTCTACAAAAATGTGCAGAGTAGAATTTTGATTTTGGTCAACTGACCGTCACCATTTTAAATTGAATATGAAAAAAGTGAAAAATTCACGTTAGCGGCCATTATAAGAAACACAATAGGCCGTAGTTTGGAGATTTCGTCTCCTATTTCCGAAATAAATATATTTCTAGATAGCCGGTATCGGGGTTGAAAGTTTGGTTTTTCAAAATTTCAAATTTCGCCTTTGAACTTTTTGGTGCCGACAAAGTTGTTTATAGGACATGTTATTTCCTTAATTTGACCTACATTTTTGAATATCTGAGGTCAGTCTGATTTCAAAAATATAATTTCCATCCAAAGTTATCTAATTTAATTTTTCAATACTCTCCTGCCATATTTGAGTTCTTTCCCACCATTTTCATTTCATTTTCTGATCTTTCCCGTTTTTAAATGGCTTCTTCCATTTTTCTGAAACTTCTGGAATAGGAAGTCAATCCGATTACAGCAATATAAGTCTCCGTGATTTCCCTTTGTTTTTCAGATTATTTTTCCGTGTGGGTGAAATGTTTCTCGCTATTTTTAAGCTTATAACCCATGACATGTGACAGGAAGTGGCCGTGAATATGAAAGCTTTCATATCTGCCTGGCAGATCTAGTTTGTTTCGTTTTGGCTTGCATTAGGAAAGATTCCACCAAATTATATATTTCTGATAATTTCTTAATAGGTTGTTGCCCTTGTATATTGTGTCTGGAAAAATCTCCCATGACCTACAAAAGAATGAAATGAAAATTGAAATAGGGTTTAGTGCCATACAGTGTGCTGTGAGGGAAATTTTGCTCGGACACCGGAACTACAGCCTACTCTTTATATCAAATTCCAACTGCAAAGGGATCTTTTACGTGCATGCCAATGTGTACACCGGACATCAGCTTTTCGTACCTTCCGAAGGATTATACATGTACATTGTCCCTTGCCAAGCCCTCTATCGTGCACCACTAATAAGGATGCAAAATCCTGATGAATTTTCTCAGCCAATGTAGGGATCGAACCTGGAACCTCCGGGATAGCGAGTCAACGTCTTACTCACTGAGCCACTGTGGATTCCCTGCAAAAGAATAAAAATGTACTGCTTGGGAGACTTTAACTGCTATGTGTCTATGTATACATCCAATTGTCTGTCATTTTTTTCTTTTCTCTCTTTTGATTATATGAGAAAAGATACAGTCAAATTTCTTTAAATATAATATCAATTGAATACAAAAAAAATGGCATGTGCATAAGTAATTTGTTTCATGTGTTGAGTTGTTTGTTTGTTGGCCTATTTATATAATCTGCTTACATGTAAATAACATATTTGAGATAAGACTGGAAACATCTAGTAGATACCTGCTTTACCTATTTAATTCTAAAATATCCACACAACTGTTGTGTAACTCAACTTGATCAAGCGGAAATAAGAGAACCAGAATAAACTGCATTCTGCATGGGATAATTTATTTTCTATTATTAAAAGGTTACTTATAAAATCAGGCATGTAAAAGCAAATTATCTGCATCTATGTCAAATATATAATCTTAGTTAGTGGAAGTAGCAGATAAATAATGGCTTAAAGACAGAAAGCAGATGAATTCTGTTGAGTAAATCTGCGGTAGCATAAGCCTTGTTGTTTATTGTAAGCGCTACTATCTTCCTGGTTACAGAAATAGACATTTCTTTCTCAGTGGCTGGATGACCTCATTCCAAACAAAAAATATAGATTAGATTTTATAGTCAGGGCTTTTACTTGTAAACATGAATGTTTGTATTATTGCAATGCACATGTATGCAATTTCCTTCCAAGGTCTGCCAGTGTTATATATATAAAACAGTTATGATTCAATATTGAATGATTATGGGTTATTTGTTAATGTTAATAAAAGTATTACACAACGTTTAATGAAAGAGATGTGTAGAACATTATTGGCATATGTCATGCCTTTAGAATGAATATTAACAGAAACTTATGGCTATTTATAAAACCTGTTAGAACAGGAGCCCAGAGGATCGAACCTAGACAAACGAGGTACCAATATCTGACCGTATAGCCATCTACATACTAACCTGAAATGGGCATCTGGTGACCCCCAGAATGACCCCTAAAATGAGTTATACACATACATTCGAGGTACCGGTCGAAACCAATTTTAAATGAAAGAGTACATCTCAATGAGTATGAAATTTCCCATAACAGACGATTGGAGGACAGCATCATACATCGGAACATTTTTACAGCTAATATGCCCTGTTGCAGTTTCATGTTGTTCAACATTTTTTGACGAAAAACGTAATTTAACGATGTCGGGAAGGTTAAAGATGCTCGAAGTGGTTGAAATACTTATGAATGATTCCGACTCGGATTATATTGATGACACAGATTCTGAAGACGATATTTCTGATGAAAAGGACTTAAAATGATTTGCAAATTATAGATCAACTTATCCCCTTCAACTTTTTTATTGATGTCAAGAGTCTATCACTTATAATTTTTCGGCAGCAGTCGATTGAAATATGCATACAAAATATTTCACGTCAGCCTTTATTTAGCCTAACCACTTGACGTCGACATGACGTTGACCGATTAAGGGTTAATGAGTTGTTACTTTTAATCAGATTTTAGTGTATTATAAATGTCTTTCTTGAGGCTTTAAATGTTATATAAACTATTTATATATACATATGTTATATAGACATTTATTAACATGACAAGACAATAATCTACTCTCGATGCCATCTGATGGGTCTGATTTTCAACAGATTTGAATCCGATCTGTGGTTCAATGGCAGTTTAATGATAACCATAGATATTACCTACAGTCATATGTAAACACATCAATTAGAACTTCTTTAGTCTTATTATGACAACATGTATGTAATTTGATGATTATCAAACACAAATAACATATTTTCATTTGTAAGGTGGGGGGGGGGGGAGAGGGAATGCTGGTTTCACTTAAAGTAACTATGCATGATTTGCATTATTCAAAAAAATATCCAAATTCTCACTGTATCCACACTAATATTGAACATTTAATTAAACATATATTATGCAAGAGCTAAATCTGCCTATTGCAAGTCTTTATTTAGGCTTCAGATGTTACAGAAATGATTAATTAGATCTTTATTTACACGACAAGCTTTAAATCAACTCTGTAGACCAACGGATGGCTTGGATACAGTTTGGATTTAAACAGCCTCTTCCATTTAAAATTAAATCAATAAATGGCGGACCAAGCTAACGTTTACCGTTACTCGCTGATGTCACAACCGGAAACTGGTGATGAAAAGTCTGCCAAGCAAGTCTACCATAGCCATTGAGCGTGTTACTTGATTTTCGAGAATATGTGGGTGGAGTTATCATTTGTCAATCAAACGATCGCCAATTCTCATAGACGGTGAAGACACAATTGATGGCTATTTCTAGTACAAACTTCTAACAGTGACAATTCCATTCAGAACAAAGTAATTTGACTGAAATTTTCAACATGTTCTTTTTTATCATCTATTTTTGAATTATTATAGCAAGAATGGCCAACTCTTTATAAAACTCTTAACTAATGTATCTTTAAGAAAAAATCAAAATGTCAACACAAGATGATAACCTGGCTTGGATCATTTGGACTTAAAACATGCCCGTCAATTTGATTCACGGCAAATAAGGATGGTGGTGTTCTTGTTACGTAGGGAATAGCATAGGTTGTCATATGTTTGTGTGAATATTGATTGGAATTGAACCATTTTTGGACTGATATTCCTATTAGAGATTCAACTTTCACAATATTGTAGTTTGCAAGGGATTCCTATTATTGATCAAATCACGCTCAGATTCTTTAATGAATGATATTCTCACTGGACATATGACATGTGCATGTAACATAAATATGCCCAGAAATGAATCTCCAGGTTAGTACCCGGTACTAACTCTACATCTGGGTACACAAATAACCTTTTTTGCCAATGGCACACCTTGGAACACATGAAAAAATAGCGTCACACCTGGCTAAATATATATGAAAAATAGACGGCATACAACCATAGACTATTAGACACATGGAATGACTCCAACTAAATAAAGAAAAACACAGCTATAAGTAGACACCAGTGAATACTTTGAAATTGGGATCACATGGTTTTTCGCATTTTCTTAGTGTGCCGTTCAAAATTTAGCGGCACACTGGTTTGTTGAGAATCACTGGTCTAATGATTAGTTCATGTCAAGGTTAGTTTTTTGTTCACTTTTTTCACATTCATCAATGGTGAGGTTAGAGGCGGTTCATGGCTCGTACCTGTTTAAAACATTATCACAGAGCTCCAGATACTGGCACAGGACTAACATAAAGATTGATGAGACTTAACCAGTTTGATCCAATTAAATATATATGATATGGCTACTTTAACATATTAATTTGCATACAATGTTAGAAGGTGCAAGAAATAGTTGATAACTAGCAGTATTAGATGACCTTGACATTAATGAAAGCAGCAATAAAATTACATGGTAAAAAAAAAGAGGAAGTACATAAGTGTTGTGTAGCTTACAGGTACGGAACAATGTCTGATGGAAATAATTATGTAGCATTATTCCAACAATAACAATCATTCTGTACTCCTCATGCAAATAAATGTTTTGATGTCCTTTAGGACATAAGACACAGACATTTTACTAGTTACTTTAGTAACAGATTCTTATCGGCTCTGCCTCTATCCGTAACTACCTGGCTCTATACACATCTAATATGAAAATAAGGCTTTCCCCCACCTCGGTTATAAGGCACTTTTAGAATCTTTACCGCCTATTTTTCACTGTAATTATTCTTTGATTGTCAAAAGGAATCATTTCTTGCCACAAATTTATAATAATCCAATACTATTTTCAATTAGAATTGTGCGATACAAAAACACAAACAAGATTTGTTTGAATTGATTCGCCATTATGAAACTCACAACTGCGTAGACCGGAGGTCTCAGTTCGTGGCCTGTGCTTAGCCAATGTTCCAAATTTAGGAATAATATGTTATCATGAACGAAAATTCTTGCTGTACTTATGTATTAATTATGTATTAATCAGTTTTATGTAATAATTGTTTGTGTATGTTGATTGAATACGTAAAGTTTAGTGGTATCAATATTGACAGTGTAAGTACAGCAAGAATTTTCGTTTATGGTAACATTCCATTCCAAGATTTGTAATATTGGCTAAGCACAGGCCACAAACCTACAGCAGTGATGGGATTTCAAAACTTTTATTGTCCATCATCCACAATTTCTTGTGAACACTCTACAGACTACATTTATCATCTGATTGTTTTGAAATTGATATATGATGTTTGCATTAGTGAGATGAAGAAGCCTATTTAATTTCAATAACTTCCGTTTATTTCTGCATGAGTTATGGCCCTTGTTTCACTTTGTTGCACCTTGTGAACGCTCTAACAACAAAAGTTATCAACCGATCTGTATGAAATTTTATGCATCATTTAAATTAGTAAAACAAAGAAGCCTATTGAATTTCAGCAATTTCCGTTAATTACATCTAGAGTTATGGCCCTTGTTATCATCCGATCTGTTTGAAATTGATATGCATCATTTAAATTAGTGAAACGAAGAAGCCTATTGAATTTCAGCAATTTCCATTAATTATGCCATGAGTTATGGCCCTTGTTTCACTTTGTTGTACCTTGTAAATGCTCCAACGACAAAAGTTATTAATTATTATCTGATCTGTATGAAATTTATATGTATCATTTAAATTAGTAAAACCGACAAGCCTATTGAGTTCAGCAAATTTCCGTTAATTACATCTAGAGTTATGGCCCTTGTTTAACTTTGTTAAATCTTGTGAACGCGTGAACGACAAAAATTATCACCTAATCTGTATGAAATTCATATGCATCATTTAATTTAGTGAAATGAAGAAACCTATTGAATGTCAGCAATTTCCGTCAATTATGTCTAGAGTTATGGCCCTTGATTTACTTTGTTGAACTTTGTGAACCTCGAACTACAAAAGTTATCATCCAATCTGTATGGAATTAATATGCATTATTTGAATTAGTAAATCGAAAAAGCCTGTCGAATTTGAACAATTTCTGTAGATTACTTCCAGAGTTACGGCCCTTGTTTTAGATTTTAGAACCTTGTGAACCCTCAAACGACAAAAATTATAATGTCATCTGTATGAAATTGTCTTATTAAATTCCCCTAATTACCTACAAAAGAATAAATATGTGACAACCCTTGTCGACTGCTCGGACGATTTAGCTGCTGTGGGCGTATGTTTTGTTGCCTGGCAACCTATCTTTGTTTAGCTTGTTCTCTATCCATCTCTTGCAAAATGTAGCGTATCCTGCTTGACAGCTGCTAGTTCATATTAAATTCAAAATGGTGACCATCAGTTGACCTAAATGAAAATTCTGCTCCGATAGATTTTTAGGCATTCCTTCAAGGATTCAGAAAATGCCTGTAAGTAAAATATCGCAAAAGCTTTACGGATTTTTCACATTTCAAGCAGATGAAATATGAAAGCTTAATTATAATAATCCCAACAAAAACAATAATTAAGCTTTCACGTGTAATATGAAAGCTTTTAATGATAGTTTATTCACAACTGCATGTACAAGCACGAATTATGGAAGTTACATTATGATGCATTACAGTATCTGACTAGATAATCAGATATCTTACAAAATAACATTAATTTTCGAGACATGTATGGTACATATTTATGTTGATGTAATTGTCAGTATTTAATGTTACATATCTATATGTAGCTATATTTATATTCCCCTTTTCAAAATGGCATGCTCTCAACCAATAAACAAATACCAGCTCTGGCAGAATCATTTTATAAAGTTTTAATCATACTTAATTAATTAATACTTGTATATTCGCTTATAGCACGAATGGAGCAGAAAAGTAGGATGTTAAACCCCATTTCATTTAGTTTACACAAAGTTATTATCATCATACAAATAGGGAAAGAATAGAGAAACATGGACATTATAATCGTGTTTTGTATATATGAGTCATGATAGATAGTCGTACTGTAATAACATTCAAGAAGTCATTGACTCATTTTATGACCAGTCTTCAAGTAGTAATATCTTCAAGTTGGAGAACAGGATTGTATTTCTGTTATTAAATCTCTTTTTCTTGGTGAAATTTTCGTAATATGATCTAATCCTCTATAAAATCACAGTTAATCATTTGAAAAGACTTGTTATCGATTGGTAAGTAATTGCTCTGTGCAAGGAGATAATCTTAAATTTGCCCTAGTTGATTTGAGTAATATAAGAAATCTAGAATGGCAGTAAAGTGGAAAAAGAAAACCCCAGTTTAACGAGAGATCCATGAATGAATTTGATGTAGTCGCGACAAACAGGAGTTAAGAAATATAGCACAATGTTAGCGACCAGCTCCCTCTATCTATATATAATCTAATCAACCTATTTATTGATCGTTGGTGATTTATTTTCTACAGGTTGGGAGCATGATGAGCTTTTTGAATCACTGATAGGCCAACAGCCACATGGCATACTCATTTCCAATTTGTTTCCTATTATAGCACTAGTAACAGGCAATACATAAATATCATGCTTGTTTGCCATTATAGGCAAAAAGTTCTACAAATGATATTCATGCTTGCCTTAAGAGTTAGATGTCTGCAACTCTGAAACATTTCGCATTTATTTAAAAAGTAGGTTTTGTTTACAAAAGTAAATATGTGTGCACAGTAACTGTCTACTTGTTGTCTAATGTTGTGAAGTAAGTACATATTAACTAAATTGTCAGCTAAGGACAATATTATAAAATGGTGTCATATATAAAATAGGAGGTGTACTTTATCACCTTAATAATTTCTATAAATAAGGTAATATCCTGGTGTACACATGACTGGAAGGATGTAACTGATTAGACATCGTTATGCATGTCATATTTAACATGACATTTCATTTCAGATATTATTTTTTCCATAAATGATCATTAATTAATACCCTGAGGCAGAGAAGATTTGGTTCATATTAAAAACATCTCATTTACTGTTAACAGTAATCAGATCAGTCATCTCTTCCAGTACAGTGATAATCTCCACAGCATCCAAGAAATATGGAGGCCTATGGATATATTTTAAAATGTATTCTTTGACTAAATGATTTCTTGTAAACATGTCCACAAAGCCTTTTAAGTTCTTGTAGTTAAAGACAAAAAAACCATGTACGGTACTAGGCTTATATGTGTATTTACATAAGTGAAATTAATTGTATTCATGATGTATTGTTCAATGTTCATTTTATCCACTTCCTCATACTTAATGATTGTATGAATTTACATGAACATAGATCCTTGAATTGCACAAAATGTCAAAGAAATCAAAAAAAGAAAAAGAAATACTAAATAGGACAACCTGTTGCCATGTACAAATACTGGGAACACAGGACTTAGAGGGTGGAGATGTATAGGGTTACTTTAGGGACCCTGAATGACAATTTAATATGTGAGATTGCCTTGTACAGAAACTGCCATGCAGTGTGCTGTGATGTAAAATTAGCCCAGACGTTGACATTTCTGTCTACTTTTAGTCTGATTCCAACTTTAAGGGTTTCTTTTATGTGCAAGCCAACATATACACAAGATCTCTGCTTTATGTCCCATACAAGACACTGTTCCTTGCCAGGCCTTCCGTCTTGAACCACTGAACCCAGACTGGAATATCCTGTGGAACTTTCTCAGCCAACACCTGAATCGAACCCAGGGACCTTGTCAGTGGCTTGTACAAATTTTTAAAATGTTTTAGTCACAAATTAAGGTTTAGCTGAAGACTTTAGTAGAGTTGGAGTTGTTTACGTAAAGGGAAAATTTATTCCCTCATTTATCATTTAAATACATGTAGACACATAAAATATCATGGTCAGTTCATCCTACAACCAAAACTGTGAATAGAAATTCACACTGCCTGGCTGAAGGCTGAGACAAGGGATATAAATAAAAACTATCATGACTCATAGGTTTAGAACTAAAATTATAACACAATACAGATCATACTTAAACTATAGTGTTAAACAAAAAGCATTGCTTTTGTGCAAAAATAAAATCATCTTGGACATTAAAAACACGAAACAATTTATATGGAATACAATCACTGGTTTATACACATATAGCACAACGTTTCGACAAGTATTCTCTTATCGTTATACAGTAGACCAAACTGCACCATAGTTTTTGCCCCATTCAAACAACTAGACACTGTTCCTTGCCAGGTCCTTGGTCCTACATCACTGACATTGGGAAACCATGCTGGAGAATCTGGAGGAATATTCTCAGCCAACATCAGGATCGAATCACTAGACACAAATGATGTTATGTAATATGACATATCAGTTTATTATAATCCTTTATTGTTTATGGAAATATCTTCCAGTGCATGTCAATCATGTGATTAACCTATTTATGGTTTTATTTACCATTGGTTTTTATATACGCCCACATTGAATTGTGGTTGAACATGTTGTCGCCGTCGGTCCGGCGTCCACAATCTATTGATTTTCAGCAATTTCCGATAATTACTGCCCTCGATCACTTCAAAAAATCTTGTGGATGCTCTAGAGGCTAAAGTTAATATCCGATTGAACTTAAATTTATGCACAGTGTTTGAGGTCATGAGACAAAGAATCCTATTGATTTTCAATGATTTCCGGTAATTACTGCCAAAGTTGTGACGCTCTAGAGGCTAAAGTTATCATCTGATTGACTTCAGATTGATAATTACTTCATAAGTTGTTACTCTTAATCAGATTTTAGTGTATTATAAATGTTTCATTGCCAAAAAAAGTAAAAAATATGCGATAACACTTGTTGACTGCCCGGACAATTTAGCTGCTGTGGGTGTATGTTTCGTTGCCTGGCAACCTATCTTTTTAATTTATTACATCTATGCACTAAGTCTGTGATGGTGTTATAATGGAGGAGTATTTGTCGGAATGCCAATGAAGATGTTTCTAAATGGAAGTTGATTTATTTATGTTCTGTGGGTTTTTAGTAATTATTCATGCATGTTATGAAAAAGTTTTAGAAAAAAATAATTACTACTAACTAATAAACTATTAATTTCAAAATCTCAAATTCACCAAATTTCTTTGCAATTATTTTTCAAAATATAGATACTGTTACATTAAAGGAAATAGATATAATGTAAATAGTTGTTTCCGTCATCTGTAGCACAGAGAAACAATTGTTTTACATCCTGTAGTCTTTGTCACACTGACATCCATTTTAAACATGTCAGACAACAGGTGTATTATATATTTACTATTTTATGTATGGAATGAAGCCATGTTCACCTTATCTATTATGGCTGCTTAAGTGATTGTTGAACATGTTTTTTTGTTTGTAGAAAGAATACAAAAATATCATTGAGCAGCTCGTCTACAATTCTATTAATTACACAACCCTTTTGTGAGGCAAACAGCTGAATACTGTCCTCTCTACATTACCTGTTGTTCCAGACATAATTTGTTTTCTGGAATGTATTATTTAGATTAATATAGTAATTGATTACACACATTCTATTGATATAAATCTTAAAACCTTCTTTAGTACCAAATCTAACTTTTTGTTCCCTGCGATGAAACTTGGTGTATAGTTTCATTACATCAGTACCTTGACTAAATTCGATATTGAGCATTTTCTGCTCAAGGTAAGCAGAGCGATAAGCAATTTGATTGGCCGAGACTGTTCGATACTTTTGTGACCATATCTACTTGAATACCCCAGACTAGATAAGGCTAAGCATTGACATGAACAAAAGAACAATAGAACCGCTCTTTATTTGCTCCCACTTGCCCGGATGAGAATCCGGGAGATAACTCCAATTAAGGGTGACAGGGTTATTATACAACATCCCTCTTTCTAAGAAGACAAAAACATATGTGAAATGACCCGAGTTCACTAATGGACAACAATTTAGGAACTAAAATTACATCAGTCCTTCAACACTGTTCGATGTAACGTTTTGTCTTTTGTCTAACTCTAGTGGACCGACGCTCTTCGGGCACTGGCAACATACTGGTAAGTTTCCTTAATCTCGGTTGGCCACGATCAGTATTCTCACCTACGTCTGATAACCGTACTTCCGGAATAGGCGAAATCAGAGGACGGCATGCCGATGATAACACCGGAGGCTTTGATGGAAGTAGTTTACATGTCATGGTTCGATTTCGCCTCACATTTCCATGTCTTGTTTCAACAATGTATGATCTTGGAGATTCATGATCACTGATCACTGTTCCTTCAGTTTTGAGATCGGGTATCCAAACTCTATCTCCTGAAGTATAAACATCACCGGATACAACTTTATGTCGACGGTCATATGTTAACTTCATTTTATCTCTGTAATCCTTTTCCCTCTTTCGTAGAATTTCAAAATCAGGGATTCTGGGTTTTAGTTCATCTGGGTGAACTGGGATACGTGTTTTCAGTCTGCGACACATACTGAGTTCAGCAGGCGAAAAACCAGTATGAAGAGGTGTGTTCCGGTATGTGAGAAGTGCAAGATACTTATCACTTTTCTGTAAAATATTCTTTATTGTCTGGACAGTACTTTCGACTTCCCCGTTGGATTGGGGGTATCTGGGGGAAGATGTAATATGCTGGAATCCCCACGTAGAAGCAAAACACTTAAACTGTTCGGAGGCATATTGAGGCCCATTATCTGAAAACACTATGTCAGGAATACCATGTCGGCTAAATACTTTCTTCAGCTTCAGAATTGTCTCAGTGGTATTAACACTGTTGGACACTAAACATATTTCCACGTCTCGACTGAAATAATCCACCACTAAAAGATACATTCTATGTTTGTACTGAAAGAAATCAGTCGCTACACGTGACCAAGGTCTCGACGGAAACTCTGTACCTTTCATTGGTTCAATTTTTCGTCTTCGGTATTTTTCACAAACAGCACAGTTCCTGACAACTTTTTCAATGTCTTTTGTAATTCCCGGCCACCAAACACTTGATGACCTGGCGCCTGGTACGTTCGGGCATTTTTATGCGCGAACTCTTAGGGTTTTTTTTACTGGCATGCGCACAGGTACTATTTCTTTTTCTTTTAACAAGTACCCAAATCGGGGATTTCGTGCGGAGGTAGTTCGGAGGTAAACAGTCTGTGAAGTACAATACTTGCCACTGTACCTGTATATCGCTAATTATAAACCGAATGTGTGAAGACAGTTCATACATATCACTCAAAAATTTTTCAGTACAAACTCAGTTGATTCACGCTCGATTTGCTACTAAACAAACCCATCGGTTTATTTTCTCAACAGTGTGACCCGAAGTGACCGCGGATTTATTGACCTTGTATGAACTTATCCATAGCTATATCCTTACACCGAGAGAAATTATCTAGTCTCGGTGAAAAGAACCATGGTCATCTGGTAGAAAATTACTTTTGTATTTTTTGGAACGGAAAACAGTGTTTTTTGGAAGCAAACTAACCTGCCGCACATGAGGAAGTCATTATACTAATAATAAAAGGCGAGACCTCTTTTTGCGGCGCAGGCTTATCACTGAGTAGTAAACCGTCCACAAACAATAATATAGGAAGCCTAGTGACGAGTGTAGTACTGTAAGTAGGCTATAGACTATAGGTTTGAGTCGAGATTACTCGCTTTCAGTTTACTCTGTTTTTGCGATAACCAATTATGTGAGAAATACCATACTGACATTCGGTTTTTAAAAGTTGTACGCGAACTAAATGCGTTTGTTAGATACTGACAGAGCAGCCCCGAGTCGAACAATCGCCGCCCGAGCTGTCTTCGTCAGCTAGTTTCACAATATCGTGCAATAGGTGTATTAATGTGATTTTTAGGTTTAACCCCGCAAACAATGCCAAAATAGTGTTTTCACTGCTTACAGAAAACTGAAATTTAAAAAAAAAATTTTTTATGAGGGTGACCCTCCCACACACTCCCTATCGAGCTGCCACTCGGTCTGCGCAGCCTCATGCCTGGCACATACTGTCAACATTGTATATTTTTCCGTTTCCGCCCTTCCCCCCCACAATATATATTTCACGGCTACGTTGCGACGGTACCAGCATACCCAGTTGTTGACACCCATTACATCACTCCTGTCTAACAAATCATAAAGCTGTGGTGTTACGGTGGCGGCATAGTATTTCACCGTAACACCACAGCCACTCTAACCATTCATAATACATCTAACTATCCCTTTACAGCACTTCACTCCCTACACATTTCCCCTCGTCCTACTTTCCCAAACGTCAACAACACATCTCATACATCCAGTTCGCTGATTAACCCTTGTACCACGTCTACTGGATGCAGCATTCTGTCTGGTTCTGGTAACACCTTGGTGACCATCATGTAGGTAAGTTAATATGTTTGGCTGTAAAGATGACGGAATTACTAGAAGTTTACCCTTAAAGAGTAAATTGTCATGGAGTGAAAGTGTACCCCGTTCTGTCCAGTATGGCCTCATAGGAACTGCATTATTAAAGTGGGTAGGCCATCCAGTTTGTATATATTGCTTGACTGTTTTAAGGGTATCGTCCTTGTCAATTTCCATGCGAATCTGTTCAAGATGTGCATCACTGGCTGGGAGAGTAACTAGAATACTGTTGACATAACAATCAACTTCTTGGTTGAATTCCGGAATACTGTATGAACGAGAAACTGGCAAGCGTGACAGAGTATCTGCTGTATACAGATTTTTCCCTGGAACATGTACAATGGCGAAATTGAATCTCAGCAATCTCATTCTGAATCGTTTTATACGAAGAGGCAACTCATCTATCAGTTTGGTAGAAAATAAAGGGACAAGTGGCTTGTGATCTGTTTCTATTCTAATGTTTGTCAATCCAGTGAGAAGATCGGACCAATGTTCCATGGCCCATGTGATAGCTAAGGCCTCTTTTTCGATTTGAGCATAACCACACTCTGTACCTGTCATGGCACGGCTAGCATAAGCTACGGCTTTCAGATGTCCTGACGACTGTTTCTGCATAAGAACTGCACCCAATCCAAAACTACTAGCGTCAGCGGAGACGACGGTTTCTTTCTCTGTGCTGTAGAGTGCTAAACTACGATCGGACAGAAGTTCATTTTTGATTGTCTGGAATGCTTGATTGTGAACATTTCCCCATGCCCATGACGATTCCTTTTTCAAGAGATCACGAAGGGGTTTCGTAGTTTCTGCTAAATTATTACAAAACTTCATCTGCTGATTGACCATGCCCAAAAATCTGCGTAGTTCTGAAATATTCTTTGGTGCTGCTATGGCGATGATGGCTGTAACTTTAGCTGGATCTTTCTTTATGACCCTGTTCTCTATGACTTGACCTAAGTACTGGAGTGAAGACTTGGAGAACAAACACTTGTCAGGGTTTAGTGTAAGACCACTGGCTTTGCAGTCGATCGAGAACACTGTGGAGACGTCTATCATGTTCATATTGATTACGCCCAATTATCAATATGTCATCCATGTGACAAAGGACACCAGGTAATCCGGCTAGGATCTGATCCATTCTCTTTTGGAAAATTTCGGGCACTGAGGATATTCCATAAGGAAGACGCTTGAATTTATAACGGCCATAGGGTGTGATGAAACATGTCAGACGGGTACTTTCTTCATCCAACTGGAGTTGATGGAACCCTAAATTTGCATCCAGTTTAGAGAAAACCAATCCCTGGACAATATCAGCCATAGTCTCTTCCACTTTTGGGATTGAATAAATTTCTCTTTTGACACTCTTATTGAGCTTTGTTAAGTCCACGCAAATGCGTACATCACCATTTGGTTTGGGAACTACGACGATGGGAGCACACCAATCTGTAGGCTCGTCGACTGGTTCAATAACTTCACATGAAACGAGTTGATTCAAGTTGTCTTTAACCTTTTTCATCAAGGGTAAGGGAATTCTTCTTGGCGTTGTCAAACAGAAGGGTTTAACATTGTCACTAAGGCATATTTTATGTGTGCCATCCAGTTTTCCTAAGCCATTGAAAAGCTTACTGTACCTCTTCAAAATTTCATCTCTTGACTTGAAGACAGGATGAGAAGGAAGTTTATATGTATTGGAATTGTCTGAATCTATTTTAACGGCTTTGACACTGTACGCCCCTGGTATATTATGGATGAGTCCAAAACTGTGAATTGCAGGTAAACCTAATAAAAGTTTAGGTCCGTCCACAATATAGACCTGTTCTTGGATCTGTGTTGAATCATTCTGAAGAGTCATAGATACATAGCCTTTTGTATCAAGGGATTTATCACCAGGTCCTACAAGTTTTCGGTCGGTTGGAACCAATTTTCCAAAGGAGTTATTGTACACTGGAAACGGCATGACGGAGACTTGCGCACCAGTATCAATGGTCCATGTAAGCTCTTTTTGATGATCACCGGTTTTTAACCTAATGTGAAATCCTGGATCTGGAATGGTAGGTATGTCGCTATTAATTCCGCCAATAAATGTACTAGCACATGTAGTAGTCTCTGAATGTGAATCATCTGCAATGTTTGTGAGCTTTTGCAGATTGAAGCTAAATGCCCGGTTTTCCTACATTTGGAACATTGTTTATTCTTCATGCATGCTGAGGAAACATGGCCTACTTTCTTGCACTTATAACATACAGCTTGAGCAGCCGGGCAATTTGTCTTTCCCGGTGGGTGTATAACATTACAGTAGTAACAGGAAGTGTGGTCTGAATGTGGGGCGTGTCTCTGACTTTGACTTTGTTGTTGGCTGTCTATTTGGCGAGACTTGAACTTGTTCCTCTCGTGGTGTGAGTGTGACCGATGACGATTATCTGGTGGCTTGTGACGAAGAAAATCCACCATTGCTGATTTTGTCTCATGAAGTTCACGTTGTGTGGCTTCTTTCATTGAAAGAATCTGAATTGTCTTTTCAAGACTAAGTTCTGCACCTTGGTCATACAACTTTAATTTGGCACTATCATCCTTTAGACAAAAGGTAAGTTTATCTCGAATAGCCTGTTCGAGAAAGTTATTTGGGAATTTGCACGAGGCCTGTTCTCGGACTGTTACAACCCAAGAATCAAATGATTGAGCTGGATCTCGTGTTAAGTGGAACCAAAATTTCTCATGCAACATCAATTGTGGATCACGGCGTGTAAAATACGCATCAAATTTCTGAATAACTGTATCAAAATTTTCTTCATCTTCGGCTGGAATTACATCATCGTCACCTTCCTGTTCTGGCAGAAAAACAAAATTAGAGAAGATTTCGAGACAACGATCTCCTATGTGATTCAGCAATAAACCCACTTTCATAGCATAGCATGAGATAAATATCAAATCTCTGTTTCCATTTGTTCCATGCATAAGATGGGTTTCCACCGCTTATTTCTAACAGCTCTGGTGGCTTGACGAAGGGAATGGAGTCCGCCATTTTGTTTACGTGCGTGATCGAAGCAGTTGTCTGTTGACGTTTGGGTGAATTTCAGAAATGTCTTTTTCTGTGATCAAGCATGAATTACGGTCTAGCGTTAATTCGCCACTTCTGACACCATGTTCGATACTTTTGTGACCGTATCTACTTGAATACCCCAGGCTAGATAAGGCTAAGCATTGACATGAACACAAGAACAATAGAACCGCTCTTTATTTGCTCCCACTTGCTCGGATGAGAATCCGGGAGATAACTCCAATTAAGGGTGACAGGGTTATTATACAACAGAGACTTTGGAACACAATAACTCTCCTTCTAATTGAGCTAGAACGTTCAAACTTGGTGTAGGTGTTTATTAGCTCAATGCCTTGACAGAGTTTGAAGTTGAGCATTTTCTGCGTAGGGTAAGCACTAAGCAGAGATAAGCAATTTGATTGGTTGATGATTTGGAACATGATAACTTTAGTTATAATTAAGATGAAATTTGGTGTATAGTAAGTTTCAGTACATCAATACCTTGCCTAAGTTCAATAATGAACATTTTCTGCCCAAGGTAAGCAGAACGATAAGCAATTTGATTGGCCGAGATTTTGGAACACAATAACACTCCTTCTAATTGAGCTAGAATGTTAAAACTTAGCGTAGGTGTTTATTAGTTGAATGCCTTGATGGAGTTCGGAGATAAAAAATTTCTGTCTAGGGTTTGCAGAGATAAGCAATTTGATTGGTTGATGCTTTGGGATACGATAACTTTAGTTCTAATTAAGTGAGAGTGAGAACACTTGGTGTATATCTTGAATAAGTTCGATAATGAGCATTTTCTATTCATGGTAAACAGAGCAATAAGCAATTTGATTGGTCGAAACTGTGGATTGGGCCGAAGGGCCGGTTGGACAAAAAATGAAAAAAATGATTTTGTCCAATTCATCTAAAAAACATTTTTCTGCTGAACATTATATGGGGGGGGGGGGGGGGTATTGGACCGGCAATGGAGCGATGATGATCATGTTGTATGTGGCCGGTGGCTTTAACTGGGCTGGGTGTGCTGGGTGTAGGCCGGAAATTCGGAATCCTGCAATGATGATTCCGAATTTCATCCGAAAATTTCATCGGATTCACCTGACACTGTTGCCCGCAAATTTACTAATTAAGTCGCCTGCACCCTATTTGTGGGGATACACCAGAAACGTCTGCCAATGATTCGTAACTCCCAAAAAAATTCAATTTTAAGGCCTCAGCAAAATTTGATGATAGCTGGTCTACTGGCTGAATATGAGTGCGAGACGATTTCCTGAGGGTTTTGGCCTAAATTAATCGATTTATGAGATATATTATTTGACAGAGATTATAATCAGATAGGCCACCAAATCGCATATTTGGGGTTCATTTTTCAAAATTTTCCAGGGGGAGAGCCCCCGGATTCCCCGTCCAGGCTCCGCGATCAGTAAAAGGGGCCACTCCAACACGGCCCCAATCTGCCCCTGCTTTGGAACATTAGGTGAATGCCATGGAATAGATGATAAACATTTCCTGCTTACGGTAAGCAGGTATAAGGAATCTGATTGATGCTTTGGGGCACGATAACTTTGGTTAAAATTAAGTGAGAGTTATGAAACTCGTAGTATAGATTCATTATATCATTACCTTGACTAAGTTCGATAATGAGAATTATCTGTTAGGCTGAGGAGCGATAAGCAATTTGATTGGTCAAGACATTGGAACATAACAACTCTGCTTAATTGATGTAGATGTCCATTAGGTGAATGTCTTGAATGAGTTCAATGATTAGCATTTCGAGCTAAAGCTAAGCAGAGCTAAGCAATTTCATTGGTCGATGCTTTGATGCTAAAATTAGTGATGAAACTTAGTGTATAGTTAATAATCAGTTTCATTGCTGGATACTATTGAAAAAAATAAATGTGTGATTAATTAATATGTATCATCTATTTATTTTGAGATTTCGGTGGGGGACATCAACCTCACTGTTGGCTTGTTTAAATTGCTGTTGCCCCCATCCATCTGTCCAGTCAGGATCCACAATTTCTTATGAACGCTCAAGAGTCTAAAATTAATATCCGGTTGACTTTACATTTATACACAGTATGTGAGTTTATGAAACGAAGAAATCTATTGATTTTAAACCATTTCTGAAAATTAGTGCCAGAGCTATGGCCCTTGATCACTAAAGTTTATATCCGATTGTCTAAAATTTATACATAATGTTCAATGTAATGAGAGGAAGCATCCTATTGATTTTCAGCAATTTCCGATAATTACAGCAAGAGTTATGACCCTTGATCACTTTGAAAAATCTTGTGGAGGTTAAAGTTGATATTCAATTGACTTTAAGGAATTATTAGTGAGCAGAAATTCACACATGTATCTGTTATCACTCGTCACTTCAGTCAGTTATATAGAGGGATAACTCGTGTTTTCCTTTTGCGTTCGTCACTTCCGATTGTTGAAACATTGATTACACATCTATCTATCGTAGCAATGATCTCGTGATAAAATGATATTTGGAACGTGTTTAACCAGTTCTATGTGATAATGACTGGCACCAATATTGTCCTTTAAATTTATACACCCGTGTTTGAGGTCATGAAACGAAGAAGCCTATTCATTTTTTTTAACAATTTCCATTAATAACTGCCATATATAAATGTATGAAAATATTGTATATTTCAGAGTAAATGTAGGCTGTGGACCAGCAGAAGAAAGAGTTTTATTAACTGGTTTACATGCTGTAGCAGATATATTTTGTGAGTGTTGTAAGACTACGCTGGGATGGAAATATGTAAGTTATTAATATGATCTTTCTAATCTTCTGTTCTTTCCTGTTCTGGAATCATTGCCAGACATGTTTTTCTTGGTTGCTTGAATTTGCTCCCTCGTGTATTGCATTCATGTATTAATTGACAGATTAACATGTTCTGTTTATAATAAACTGTCTGTAATGCTGCTATATAAAACACCATTCATTTCCGTTAGTTTTGTCAGAAGATTCACGCATAGAGCGAAGGTTGCAAAATAAGCCCCACATGTGTTTTAGATATATGGTTGTAAAATTACATTTTGGTACCAATTTATTCAGATACTTTTCATTATTTCATTAATTTATAGTATGGCAATCTCTGGCCATTCGTTGGTTATGCTAATATAATAATATTATCAAATTAAAATATTCACTACAATATCTGCTGATTACACTCAATTTATTTAAAATTAGATTACAATTTTATTACATTTATTGTTTCTAACTTTCACAATACATGTGGTAATGCAATACAAGATACAAATAAAACATAACACGAAAAAGCCAGTCGAATTTCAACAATTTCTGTAAATTACTTCCAGAGTTAAGCATCAACCAATCAAATTGCTTATCTCTGCTTAGCCTAAGGAGAAAATGCTCATCTTTGAACTCCATCAAGGCATTCACCCAATCACCGCCTACACCAAGTTTGAACATTCTACCTCAATTCGAAGGAGAGTTATTGTGTCCCAAATAGTGTGATGGACAGACGGACGGACGAACCCATTTTAATAGTCCTCTGATTTCTTCGAAAGGCGGGGGACAATAAATATGGGACAACCTTGTGGACTGCTCTGACGACTGATGCTGATCACCTGAAGTAGTACATACCTATATTCTATATAAAAGTTTCATTAATGAAACAATATTCTTTCTTCTTCAGGAACATGCTTTTGAATCTAGTCAGAAATATAAAGAGGGCAAGTTTATTATAGAACTAGCCCATATGATTAAAGATAATGGATGGGAATGATATGTCCACAGTAGAGCCAGAAGTCAATTTACTTCACTATTTCCAACCGAACAGTGCTATTTATGATGTCACTCTTGGTAAACAGAGTTTAGGGGGAGACAAGTGACAATTCTACTATCTGTGATGTGAAGTTGTGCTGTTATTGGACAATCAGGACCAAGTTATAATACCTTATTAATGGTATAAACTAATAGTGTCATCTTTTTGTTTTATAATATATTATAACTGTTGGGTATATCATGTCCGCATGTACCGACTGGTTATTTCTCAAAATGTCACTAACGATTACCATTTCAACAAACGAAAACAGAAAGAGAACTGATTTAGAAATGGTGGACTATTATTATGATAACTTTAAGACACATATTGGATGTTTTCGGCCTTATGTCCCTACTGACAAAGTAACTTTGACTACAAGTAATATTTCATGTGTTTCGGTCAACTAGAATTCCAATAGCTAAAGAGCTTTTGGAAAGACTTAACATTGTTGATGCTTCTTGTGGAGTCCTTGGATGGACACCATGGTGGGAAAATGGTGTTTAAAGTGAACTCTCTTTATTGATATATAATATTCTGTGATTAAGACTGCTATTATGTTCTGTGACGCCAACAGAAATAAACAAGTAAATAAACAAACAAACAATAACAAAGAACAAGCTTTATTCAGGAAAAGAGAATATTTTTGTAAATTCATTTGGCTACAATCTATTTATTTTAGCAACTAGCTATGATTAGTCTTTGCACTCTTCTGTGATTACGGTAGTTTGATCAAATGTTCTGAACTTTAACCTTTGTCAGCTTCACGATAATCTTTATGCCAACATTTGCTCCTTATGCAAAGTTTGGAAGATTTCGTTTGAGTAAGTATAATTACGCCACAATAGTTCAGAATTTCTTGTCCTAATAGAAGAAGAAAAATGCTTTTTTAAATCAAATGATTAAAAGATTGAAAAAAAAAGAGAAAAAATTAAAATGTTAAAAAATATTTGAATTTTTGTTTCTGGATTTGAGTTTTTATTTATTTATTTGAACTATTATTATTATAGATGACAAGCATCCTTACGATGTATATTTCACTTTCTTTTGGCTTTGTTTAAAGAGTTAATTAACGTATCTACAAGTGTAGATTTCCTTTACATATCAAGTTAAAATAGATTACTAATTCTCATATTTCATCTTAAGAATCCATCTTTGCATATTGATACTGGAATTGAAATAATTCAGATTGAGGTAATCCAGGCATGAAATTATTTTAACCTTCATTTAGAAGAATACGGATTGCAAATTTCTGAAACATATAAGTAATATGTAGTATGGTTATTATTTATTGATAAGAAATTGGTTTTGAGTTTGTCTACATTTTTTAAAAAACTGTATATATTTTGTCACATCATCATCATTATTAATTGTCAATGTCATTTTGTCATACTTTACACTATATGCCATTATATTTCTATTTAGTGCATACAATGTATTTGTATAGTACAATATTTCCTATATGTAACAATAGTTTATTCTTTGAAAATTCATAATGATTGTTGTATATTGTTGTCACCACTGTCTGTCCTTTTGTCATCCTCAACTGCTCATGAATGCTTATGGAGTTATGACTCTTGATCACTTAGAAATCTTGTGGATGTTTCAGAGACTGAAGTTATCATCCGATTGACTTGAAATGTAAACGCAGTGTTTATGAGATGAAGAAGCCTAATGTAATTAGAGTGTAATGTTCATTGATTTCTAATTATTTGTGTTGTAGTTATGGCCCATGATGTATTTGAAAATTTTTGTGAACCCTCCAGAGGTTACGGTTATCATCTGATTGTTTCTCTTCATGAGTTGATGAGTTGAAAAAGCCTTTTGGTTTTCAACTTGAACAGCTAAATTTATCCTGTTTTGTTTATGTTAATGCCAGGGAGAAATAAAACCAGTCAAATTTTTATTAAATTAATTCTATTGATTACATCAAAGGTTGTTGCCCTTGATCAGTTTTTAGTATCTTGTAAATTCTCCCATTATCTTGAAAAAAATAAAAATGTGACAGTTGTTATGGACTGTTCTCCCAACTTAGCTGCTGTGAGTGTACCTATTGTTACTTGGTAACCTATCTTTCATGAAATAATAATAATAATGTATTGAGGTTGTATGCACCCCATTTACATTAGGTCCCAATAAAGTTGTAGTACCAGGAGTATAAATCTTTTCGAATTTGTTTAAAAGTCCGAACTGTGTATCCTTCTACTTTTGCTGTGCTAACAGGTTAAAGAGCCCATAAATAAAACGAGCACACTATTTAGCTCTTGCTAATATTCATGATGAGTACTTTCAAATGAATGAAATTATTATGAGAAACCCAGATTCAGTGAGAGAAAAACAGTAATTGTTCTAAATATTTAATATAAGCTTATATTTCAAACATACTTATTATATTTCACACTTATACATATATAATATATTGGGTATCGCAGCATCGCTTATTTTAACTTTTCCTTATATTTATTCAAGCTTTTTTAGTAAATCTATAACAGGCACAGGCTAACAGCTATTTTCAATACATTATTATTATTATTACAGCATATTTATAGAGAGCCCTTTCATATAACAGTGTTGAGGCACATTACAAAACAAGAAGATTATTGACATCTTAACAGTTAACAAAAATTTTAGTCATTGAGTATTTAGTAGAAATTATTTTAGGCTTAACTGTGGTATTTGCTTTTATTTAGTGCTATCATTTCATATTGTTTTATACTTGTATGTTATTTTATTTTTTTAGTTAAATTAGTGCATATCTTAACAATAGTATCCTAATTTTAATAATAATTGATAAAAAAAAAAAAAACAGTTAAGGGGGAAAATAATTTAAAAAGATTTTTTAATTAAGTAACTGGTACTATAATCATAGTGCTATTCAAATTTTGTAAACTAATCAGTGATATTTTTTTTGTGTGTGTGTGTGTTTAATTACTTATGCTTTAAATATTTATTTATTTCAGTTTAAAAATCGAAAAAGGTTCCAATAATTCAAGCATTGCTCTAGTCATTTCAGAATTTTTTAATATCATGACAGATATTAGGAAATTTACTATCAATAGTCTTACTGTACATTAACAGTGTCTAAAATAATATAATTATTAATATTTAATTCTTAGTACAGTACCAGCTTGTAATATCATAATGCTGAAATTTGTTATTTCTGAAAATGAAAATTAAAATGTCGCCACTCCTTAGCATCAAAGAGATCACAATTTGTAAATGTTCACCCTAATTCAACTCTCCATGTATGCTTTATACTTCAGCCTGTACTTGTCATCAATTATCATATTAGTATTATTATCACCAGTAATAAAAGATATATCCATGTAATGTGTTGTTCTGAAAAATTGACAAGTCTCAGTTTTTTTTTTCATTCGTCTCATTATTTTGTTCATTAACCTATCTTTATTTTGTGTGATCAACGCTAATCTTAGAAATTTATTTATTATATTATCTAGCTAATGATTTAGCCTATTTTTTTTTAATGTGAATAATGTTTTTTTCCTTCTTGATATAGTTTTCTAGTTATACATATTTGAATTTTTTTGGTATGAGAATTGGTGTTTGTGTTAAATCCATAAGCCATTAATAATCATGTATTTTGGAGTTACGTAAATATTGCTAAATGTTTTGTACAGTAATCATTTTGTAACAACTGAGCTGGGATGGATTTTATTGTGAAAGCTGAAAGTGCATAGGTTGATCAGAATTGAACATACATATTGATTTGGGGTTATTTTGGGGGCGGGGAAGGATTCAAAACATAACATTGATAATATATGTTGACAAAAAGAATTAAATATTTTCTGAAAGCATAACACATCATATTGCATTGACTAACTGTTTTAAAACTTCTATCAACTATGCACTTTTAACTGAATGCGTATTGCCATTTTGAGTTATAGATGAATTTTCTATATTTTTTAGAAATTTTAAAGGGAAAGATCGAAAGATTCTTTAGTTACAACATGACTCATAACATGTATTTTTTTTTTTCCATTCGGGTTTAAGTATTAGACAAATATTATAAATCTGGTAACAAAAATATTGTCACAATTTCATAAATTGGATGACATTGGATTGCTACAATACTATGAGTGATTGAATTTGTTAAAGAATATATGTAATTCATCAATAAGTGTAGACGAAAGGACCAGCTCAAGCTGTTGATCATAGTTTTCTGGGTATTGTCTGAAGATATTTTTTAGTGTAGTTATTTTTGAGATTGGGAACAGTATGTATGGTGATAGATGTAATTATTTATTTAATATTATTAATAATCTAATTATTGTTGTGATATAAAAATGTAGTTTGATATTTATTGTGTAATGTTCTCTTGAAAAAAAAAGACATCACAGTTTAAATAGTTTGAGGAATATTAAGAAAAATACTACATTGTGTATGTACCTAAACTTTTCAGTTTTTGCCACAATTATCTACAGTGAATGAAAGAGTTTTGACATAGATGTATATATCATACTTTTGTTTTATCTATTTGTTGGTATAAACATCCCTGAAATTCTTTTAATTCTAAACTAATGACTGATATAAAAAATAAATTAAATTAAATTTTGGAGGTAACATTTGGCTTTGTCAAATGTATAAATAAATATAAAAGCGCAAGTGATCAATTTTGGCCATGTAAAATCATTACTATTCCTTGGTACTTCCATATAAGGAGAAATATTCATTCTATATTGAACTCAACACAGATTTTATTTATCATATTGGCTTCAGATTACCAAGTTTACTTGGACCTATCAGTACAAGTTTTGTTATGGTAACCAACATGTACAGATTTAACTACCAGCACTTTTTTTTAAAATGAATTCCTTACAATAGGCCTACACGCAGCATGTGACTAATGCATTATTGATGTTTAAATTTTTCACAAAAATTTCTTGAAATTGAACTTGCAGCCATTTATATTTCATCCTTTCTAATGATCACCTTCATCAATCTAGTGCCATCAATTTTATTTGGTCTAGTAAGGTTATCTATTATCTTTCAAAAAGCTTAGTCTTAAAAGGGTACATACACATGTATAAATTAAAGTACTTTAGCATTATTCATGTATTAATTTGAACATATGAATAATGCTTTTGTAATAAGGAAAGTCTTTCATTTTGTAATAAAAATAATAAAAAATGTAACAACAGTACTAATTTCTAAACTACATTTTGTGTATGAATGTAAAACAGACAAAATAAGTTTATAAATGAAGATCGTGTTGCCAAATAAATATATTTCATTTTCAAGCATTTCATATAAATTGTAAGATAAACAATCATGCAGTAAAAAAACAATAAAATGTATCGCTGATGGTGAACAGCTTCGTTTGTGTTATAGAAAAAACCGGTACAGAAGACTACCACATCAAGTTATTATTTTGGAAAGGAATAAAGTTTTAACATCTCATCAACACCATACTTCAGTCATTATGAGACTTGCATTTATTTTATCTCTAAGGTCACTGTGCAATGCATTGGAAGAGATTTTGTCCCGACAGCGGCATTACCGAACACTCTAAATCAAATTGTCATGGGATCTTTTTACATGCATGCCAATATGTTCATGGATGGTCCTTGGTTTAATACTTTATCATCACACCTGAATGACTGTAGTCTGGCTGTTACTTATACTACCAAGTTGATTATACCATATACAGTCCATGATTATACTATGTTGTTAAATATTTTCACAGCCTTTTATAAAGGCCACATATTTGCCCTTGTCTAGGGAAACCCTGTAAGGAAATGTTGTATAAGGAAAAGTTATAAAAGTAGCCTACCTCTAAAATGTTATAAAGTGTATTTTCATACTTCCTCTTAAAGACCCGATCTGATCAAAATGCAGATCCTATTTCGTTTCGTGTTTTATAGTTCAAAATTTTGTTTTACTTGTATTTACTACACTAGGTATTTTAGAGGCCATCGAAAGTATATAAAACAAAAAAAACGAAACGAAATATAGATGTGGCGAAATATAGATGTGGGAGCCACGGTCAGGATGTCTGGTATTGATCAGGATTTTGCAGTGTGGTTTTTCCCTTGTCATTGGTGTAGGACGGAGGGCCTAGCAAGAAGGAGCAGATGGGATGTTATGAAAATATGAGGTCCTCTGTACATGTTGGCTTAAACATAAAACAGCCATGACAGTTGCAATTCGATGAAGTTTAGATGGAAATGCTGCTCACATGCACTTGAAGGGATTACCGCAGTTTATCACCTCTTCCATACGTACTAGGTATTAGTATTCTATGCATCCTGGCACAATTTTTAATTTTTTGGACCACAGGAACAGTGCCGGCTAATCTATCCTAGATGGGGGCGTGGCATTTTTGAGCGTGTCTGTTAGGGGTTTCCCACCGCACAAATTGTCTGGCAGAGGTCATTCATGATTCCCGTCGTGGTACTGAACGACTCCAAAGCTGTTTTAGGTGGTACAGATTTCAGCTAATCTAGCCTAGCTGTGGTCTGGAAATTAGATAACTCATGTCAGGGATACTCCACCACTACAAATGTCTGGCAATTACATAGCTCTATCGGGGGTACCCCACCACTAGAAATGTCTGTCAGAGTGATTTTGTAATATCTGAAGATGTACGGTACACTGCTGTACGATTTTCATGTGGTACACTTTTAAGCTAATCTAGCCTAGTTGGGGGGGGGGGGCATTGCATTTTGGGCGTGGAATACCACACCCACCACCAGAAACCTGGCAGACTTACATTCTGATGATACCAGATATACATGCATCGATACCATATAGGATAAAATTGGTACACTTTTCACCTAGGTTGACCCACTGGGCTCCTGGTCTATATATACATACAGTCAAGCTGTAGTAAGAAGTTTTATTTTAATCCCTTTAAGTGTCCGTGATGCTGCTGACCGGGCAAAATTTTCTCACAGCAAGCCCCATGGCAAATGCCCATCCTGATAAGCCAGCTTGTTGCAGAAAAGTAGAATGTTTAAACCCGCCTTTTTTTTTTATTTCATTTCTAATGTATGAACCGGTCTGAATTCCCATAATATTATTTATATTTAAATATTTATTGGGAGGTTCTTTAGAAGACAATTTTTGAACACTGGTCCATTTTTACCCATTTAACAGCCCCCTTATTCTACTAAAATTCATCATGTGAACAAATCCCCAATTCATTCGGGAGCCATGGTGGTTCTATGAGTAAGACGTTGGCTCATTAACCTGGATGTTCAGTGTTCGACTCCCTGGGTTAACCGACAAAGTTCATCAGATTTTCCGGTGTGGTACCCTGTTGTCAGTGGGATGAAAAACTGAGGTCCCATGTTCACATTGGCGTGCACATAAAAGAACCCTTGACAGTTGGAATTCGATATAAGAGTAGGCCGTAATCCCAATTTCCCTCACAGCACACTGTATGGTGTATGTGCGTCTTCATAAGCCCAGTCAGTGCAGAAGAGTAGGACATTAAACCCCATTTCATTGTCAGCACTTAGGCATGATGGTCCTATAGGCTAAAAAATACATTGTGAGAGAGTGGAGGAAAGTTTCAAGTTCATTTATCTCATAAGAAGAAATCCAGAACACCCACTGAAAATAGATTTATTTGTAACTTTTCCAAAACATTGTATCGATTCGTAAAATAAATACCAATATAACCAGCCAAAACCCCTTGAGGAAAAAGGCTTCCTACACTTACATTAAATGCATTCTGGAACATAATCAATTTTTTCCCTTTAGCAATGTGTTGACTTTCCTTTAAAATATGACACCATTTTGTAGAAAATAGATTTTCCTGTTGACTGGGTATGTAGAAAGAGAGAAATGGGGTTTAAAGTTCACTTGACACAAACTAGGTTATTTTGGGACCAACATATGGTTCAATTTTATTTCAGAACTTGCTTGAAGTCGGAGAAAACCCAAGAGGTTGGAAACTGGGTTTAGTACAATGTTTAAATGTGTGTATAGGGGAAAATATTAAAATTCTATTACAATGTTTATCCCTGTTTGTAGGTCTTTAAGATAATGTTATAAAATAATGATCACAACCTGAATTCATGCATAAAGTTGGTGAAGCTTAACAACAGTGGTGACAGCTCAGGCCCCAATAATTTGACCGCAAGTACTCCTTTCTTCAGGTTATTGAACGCAAGTAACTAATCGATTAAATGCTACATGACAATTATAAATGTACATTGTGGTTACTGTAAAGCAAACGTTAGATCAAAACAACAATACTTGCATTGATGACAAATCTTATAATCTACAGTGCATAGTTTGCATATAGTGGGGGTATGTAAAGGTCAAGAATTCCGACAAAGCAGCAGTGCAACTGTCTACTCTTCCATTCCAATTATCATAGTAGATTTGTGCAGCAATCTTTATAGTGGTCCCAACAGATTAAGCGTTCAATATGAATTCTTGAAACTCATTATTATTTCTGTAGTAAAATATCATGTAACAAGAATAACTTAATGTCAACACAACCTGTACAAAAGATAGTAAAATATCATGTAACAAGAATAACATAAAGTCAACACAACCTGTACAAAACATAAATCTCTACACTTGCATGAAAATAAATGGTGTATCAGTAATCATCATACTATGGGTCCCATCTGTGGAGTGGCGATTTTGAAGTAGCTGGGAGCACAAGGTAAAATATGGGTGTGGTTCATGGTCAGTAACATTATGGAAGATAAAATTTTCTAAATCTTAGACTAAGATACTGTTTATAACCTACTGGAAATGAAGTTTAAGGCTTCTTAAATCCATCTGTAAGTTCTCTAGAACAAAGGTTACTCCAATACAATACCCATTTCACTGCAGAAACAGGTTATTGAGAAACACAACAGACGCTATGAATCATTTTTGTATTTGTTGCATGGCAAGAAAGATTTTAATGATTGATCTAGATAGCTGATGAAAAATGGATATTTTAATTCAATTTGACTTGCCCCACCTTATCATCATGTAGCAAGATTAACTATGAATTATCATAAGCATTATTCAGATTCGGGATATGGGGGATTTCTCGTATATTATTATCAGAATTTGTATGTTTGGATTGTTCTGGTTATAAGTGCAATATCAAAAACAAACTTTATTTCCATGCAGCAAGCAATATTCTAATTGTATTTGTTGGTATTTAAACAGAAATTAGTATTTGATAAAAACTATTTTCGTGTTTTTAAAATATCAAGGAATATCCTTAGCATATGTTGATACCACTACCTTATCTATCAGACTATCAGGTAAACTAGAGTATACAACTCTTTTAATATAATTAGATGAGTATTTATCAGAGAAATGAATTAAAACAATGTGCTGTATATCCCTAAATAAATGTTCATTGTCTATAAATTCTTGTAAATGTGTATGACCTCTATCCTGAGCTAATTTGATCATATCTTTGTTAGGTTCTTTATCTATATAAGTAGATTCAGCTATCAATATCTTCACTCTGAGTAAATCTGGATTTGTGACATTTTTAAATATATCAAATGTGGTATCACCTGATAAAAAGAAAACAAAAGTATGATTGTTATAAGTACTTAAAGCGAGAACTTCATATTTTCTAAGAAAGTCAAAACATAATTATTCCTATGTCTTTTGCTCAATAGGTTATCAACTCACTATTATACGACCATGGTTATTTCCCACCCTTAAAAATCATTGACACAGGAAATAATAACACAATTACCTCCCTTGTTTTCCTATTGCCTCCATGCATTAGCTACCTTCAAACGTTGGAATTTGAAGTTGAAAATGATATTTTTGCCAATTTCTCAGCTGGCAATAGTGAATTATAGGATTAATAGGATTATTCTTTAACAAGGTAGGGCGGTTTATGGATACCATCTTTTTTAAGGCTTTATTTTAATAAATTTTAAAAATATGAAATTGTAGTTTTATTAAAGTAGCTAAGTCTCTAACTCGGTATCATCCAAAGACTTCGACATTGAAAACACGAATTATTTGTCAAATTAAATCAACATTGATGTTGTGATCTTACCAGGAAAAGGTGAGTGTCTGGTAACCAATATTTAAGACAAAATAAATATTTTACCATTGGTACACGAATCGTGTACCATAAGGCGTTTCAGCGCCATTTGTAACAAGGGACTCGTAGAACGATGTTAAGACATATTCCACAAGTCACGTCAAGCGGTGACGACATATTCTTATCTAGAGAGAATGCGTAATAAATACTATCGTTATAAACTGGAATAACCAGAGGCTAGAGATTACCATTCGACTGAGACTTCTGGCGTATTTCGCAGAACATAACTGATTAGAAATTACAGTAAAAACAAACAATTGAATGTAAATCAGTTTATATACATTCATATTATATTATTATATGCGTTGCTAACCATTTGAGTCAATTTCTAGGTGCCAGATATTAGCGATTTAGCTCCTTTAAATAAACATAGACCGGGTTACTAGCAGCAAGGTTGTCTATGAGTATGATACCTTCAAAATTGTTGCCATTTGCCAACAATCCAGGAGATTGAAAATACACTATAAAGTCTGTCCCAAGCCATAACAAATGGTTGCCATGCAAGATACAGCTACATTTTGAAGAGATGGACAGAGAACAAGCTAAACAAGCATACAATAAGGGGCCATAATCCATTAAGTTATGGTCAGATACATGCCAATATCATAACTAATCGAGATCATTGGTATATAAACCTATATTTCTATGAAAGAATAAACTTGCCAATATTATTTCAATGTTCACGGTGCAAACTGCACATGTCAGCAGTTCAAAATACGTATTTTAGTTTTACAATTTTGTGTACCGGGAGCGTCAATTTTGACAGGCAGTTTCAGTCCTTTTTTTCATGAAATGCACTGTCATTATAGTGTCACTTTCTGCGTACAGGGAGCGGCCATTTTGAAGGGATGTTTTGGTCCGATTTTCACGAAATTCGAACACAACCATCATTATGGTGATATATTTGCACGGTTTTTATAATAGGATAAACATTGTGACCTGCATAGGGTTCACAAGCTAAAAATTTGGTAGCCATAATCCATGCAGTTACAGTCCGATATACACGAATATTGAAAGGAACAGAGATCTTTGGGATATAAACATATATTTTAAGTTTCATCAAAATTGGATAAAAGTTGTGACCTGTAGAGTGTCCACAAACAAAATGTGGATGGACGTACAGGTGCCACGGCAATATACGTCCACATGAAAATGTGGGTGCATAAAACCAAAATTGTGAACAAAAAGGTAATGTAGAGTTATCCCCCAATTACGTTCAAATTTATGAAACGCTGTGAACATGATATAGAGCAAAGTTATCAACAGAAGTGGGGAGATAACTACACAATGTTAAGTCAACAAGAAAACTTGAGTGTTCAAAGGAAATTGTGTATGGACAACAGACAGATGTGATGACAAAATACACATCCACATTAAACTTTTGAATACAAAAAAAGGATAGTGAGTTGTTTGTTCTGTTAGATCAGGTTCATAAGAAAGGAACTTTGATATCGTATAAAATCATGAAAAAATTATCATAGTTAACTAGTCTCTTTTAAAATAATGTAATTTTAATCAACAACATAACTATTGGCAAAAGTGGACATATCTAAAATATCTTCTTCAGGTTGTGTTTGATTATAATAAGGATATATGTATAAACAGATTCATATGTCATTTAATATGAAATGGTTGCGTTTATCTGCAGATCATCGGAGAATGTAGTCATACAGTATTAAGGTTAAAGTTTACCTGTGAAAGCAACATCTGGTGTTGTAATAATATCATGTATTGTTTCACCGGATTTCACCATTTCACCAATAGTTTTACCATCTAAATCTTGATATTCAGCTTTTAATGATTTTTTATGATGATATAATATATAGCCTTGACTTTTTACTCTATGTATAGTGGGAAATGCCTTCATTGTATATTTACTTGTAAACTGGAAATATTAAAGTTCTACAGTACATGTTGTAAGCCTGATAAACAGTGCTTGTTGTCATCCACGATTCCATATGTGTATCATAAGGGTCCATATTTCAGATTGATACAAAGATAATTGACTCTTCATTTACATTTATTATCATGTAAGCTTAATCTTTGGCAAACCAATCAGCTTTTGAATATAATGTAGATGTTGTAAGATTTGTTATGAAAGAACCATATTCCTGAAGCAGTGGCCCAAGAAATCCCTCTCTGGCCATTGCTGAATTGACTTCTGATACTTGAGCTTTTGAGGGAGTGTGTCTATTCTTCCTGTTCAATCAAATCTATCTTAAGTACAGCAACATGATAGCCCTTCTTTAATCTGGGGTCTTCCCTAAAACTCTGGACTGTGATTTAAGGTATTAAAAATGGTGAAAGTATTGTTCATCTCCAAACTGTATTGTTTACATTGTGGCTATTTTTGATAGCCTCGTTTGTCACGCAATTAATTTTTCTGCAATGCACTGGTTAATTGGGTGTAAAAAATTTTTTGAGTCATGACGTAATGTTATGTAAACATATCTGGAGCTCAGTTTAAACCCGAATGATATTGTTACGCAGTTAAGTATTGGTTGTTAATTAGACTATTGACCAGTCATAATTTGGAACAGAAATTTGCTTTCATTCAGGCAGTGTCGAGTGGGATTAGGTCTAATCGAACGAAACACTGTGAGGAGTATGTGAAAGAACATACAATTTGAATTTTTCTGATTGATAAACAATGAAAAAGAGGCCTACTTACATTTACAGTATCATGATCACCACATGGTAAGATTTCAATTTCATTCAAGGCTCTTGGATTTCCACTAATTTTACTATAAAGATCACAAACTGATTTTAAGTCATCTACCAAATGACTTGGTACATAGTACCTGGCATTTGGCATTCCATATAAGGAACGTTTCCCTACATGTTGTGGTATTGCTGAAATATGATCCATATGGCCATGACTATAAAAAGAGTAAAGTCAACAAAATTATAAAGGCATTCATTAACAAATGTATTTTGTACATTGTAATTAATATTTCAATCAAAAGTTTAATATTAACAAACCAATATATATAAGCTTATTATATTTTCTTCAAATTATTATAAAATTAATGACCTAAGTAAGTGGAAAAATGTCAAATTAGCATCTTCTTGTGGCATTGTATGTGGCAAACTGTCATATGGAAGGATTAAGCAGAGATTGCCCCTTTATTAATTTTACTTAGTTTGTAATTCCTAAAGAGTGGAACACAAAATCACTATCTTGACAATGGCTTCAATTTTAGACATACAATTTTCAACCAACACAGATTGTTACCTCATAAAAACAAATTAAAGTAGCCAAGTCTTTAATTAAGTATCATAGTCTTCGACATTGCAAATATAACTTATTGGTCAATTTAAATCAATATTGATGTTGTTGTGAAAAGATGGGCTTCTGGTAGACTAAACTTTAAACTTGACACAAAAATCATGTGCCAGAATGCTTTCGAAACTCGAGCGCCATTTGTAATGAAGTGACTGGATGAATGAGGCTAAACATATCCCACAAGGGAAGACTACCGAAGTAGACTGGAATAACAAGATGCCAATTACTGCCATTCAGTTTGCACTTTTCACATACCTTATTTTGCCAAACATTTGGATTAGAAATTACAGTAAAAACAGAAGCGATTGAATGAAAATCTGTTTATATACATTCATATTAGGCCTACATTATTATATGTTGTGACCCATTTGTGTTCATTTCTAGGTGCCAAGGAAACTCATAAAATGCAATGAAATCAACAACCATTCGACCCAAATCTAACAACAGAGCAATTTTAGAGTCAGTCTTACCTAATGAATACATTTTTACATTTGACACTTTCCTTTGCTGAATATCCCATATCAAATGCCAGTGACAAATCATCACTTTTTACAACAACTGATGTCTCTAGTCCTGATATTGACCGGGCAAAAACACTGTATTTCTCAAAATCTGCCCATCCGCTTTTTGTTCTATCAGTAGGTCGATGATTGGACATTTTAGAACTTTTCAAATGTTTTGGATTATTAGTTTGATATTTAGTCTTGAGGAAATATGAACATGTGTTAAAATTAATACCCGTAACTGTGTTATTATTTCTCCCTGCAACTATAACATTTCTCAGCAACAAATGACAGTTTGAGTTTGCCCTTGCAAATGTCTGAAATGAGCGTTCAGCGTGACTTTTAGTTTTACAGTCGATTATGAGTCGACAAGATCTTTGAAAAAGCATATATCTCATTGCCTTTCTGTAATATTCGTTGAATTTGGTCAAATATGGCAATTACATAGTGCTGAATAAAACACATTTGCAATTATTAATTATTATTGGTAATAAATTATAAAGTTTGCGAAATACAGGGCCGAAGACAGACATAATACAAAGGGACGCTACTCTAATTTACAATCGCCCTTGACAGAGTCTAAAAGTTAAAGCCCACCGCAGCCCACTGCAGATTTCGTCGTAAGTCGCGAGATGTAAATATGGTTAGAATTGGAATTGGATGGGTAGACTAAGCACCGGAATTTACCGGAATTCACTTCGAAAATCTCCAATTCCTCCCACAAAAATAATTTATTTTAATAACAATTTAGTTGAATTTAAGAAACCTCGCTGCTTTTTGCCCAAATCGGAGGTCCACGGGAGATAACTCGTGTATGTGATTTTTGTTGACAAAAAAATAAATGTATACTTTCGTTGCAATTCGTGGTAATGTATTGTAATTAGAGATTGATTAATAGTTTATTAAAACAGTAATTATATGCATGAAACATATTATGGTATAATTATAGTGCAATAAACAATTTAATATTATAGCTATGATTCTAGAGACAATCAATAAAAGGGCCCTGTCAACAAACAGGTTAAACATAATAAATCTGAACTTCATATTCACTGGCACTGCAAATTAATTATCAAAATAACTACTAAACACGTTTTGCGTCTCGTTAGTGGCACAAGACAATTCACAATTACACTTTACACATTATTTAATCTGGACTGCTTCATGCTGCAACGGATTATCTATGGAAACATTCAAACCATTATTGATGAGACTTTATTTGATTGGCCGCTTATTATTACCAAGTTGATATTCGAATAAACTTGGGGGGGGGGGGGGACTAGTGGTCTAGAGTGCCGCGCTTCGACCTCTAGCTGGTCGGTCACCTGGCAGCATGTCATTTCGGTCCCGCAGCAGCTCGGACTCAACAAAAACGTCGTTTCGGACTCAGTTGCGGCTGTCGATTCCTGGTCTGAGCGTATGTGGCTTGGAGATAGGGGCGCCTTCTCAACTTCGTGGGTTTACCCCGGGTACTCTGATTTCCTCCCACGGGAAAGACTGCCCTAAGAACCTCTCCCATCACTCCAATCATTTGGCTTCGCAAGGTCGATGATACGTTTGTGGTGCTTGATGAAAATGATGAACCTATGTCCCTGCTTGAACACCTGAACAAACAGCATCCTAGAATTAAATTCACTATCGAAACAGAAAAAGAAAATACCCTACCATTCTTAGATGTACAAGTTATAAAAGTCAATAATCAAATGAAAACTAAAATATACCGCAAACCGACCCACACAGACCAATATATCAATTACAACTCCAGTCATCCCCATTATATCAAAAGAGCCCTTATTTCCACCCTAGCACGCAGAACAATCAACATTTGTGAACCCGAATTCCTGCAGGAAGAATTGGACCATTTACGCCACGTGTTTTGTAACCTGAATAATTATCCCCCGTTACTAGTGAAAAAGCAGATCAATGAAACTATCAAAACCACCAGTAAAGATTATCAAAAACCTGAAAAATCACCCATCAGAATAACCTTGCCCTTTTATGGTAATTTAACATACAGAGTGAGCAACCTACTAAAGAAATCAAACATTGACACCACATTTTCGGTCCCGACCACCCTGAAACAGATATTGAAAGCCAACGGCAAGTTGCAACCAATTCTCCCCACCCAACCCAAAGGAGTCGTCTATCAAGTGGTTTGTTCCTGCAAGGCTACATATATCGGGGAAACGAAACGACCCATTGACAAAAGGATAACGGAACATAAGTCCAAAGCCGCTACTAATAACTCAGCCATAGCGGAACATCTCCAGAATCACCCACAACACAGAGTTAAATGGAATGAGGTCCAGATACTAACCGCCAACCAACAGAACAAGAAAACCAGGAAGATCCTAGAAGCTATAAATATCAGAAGACATTCACCTGAACTCAATAGGGACTTAGGGCTCTACATCCCCAGGGCATATGATGATGTAATTAAGATGCACAACATAATTTAACTATTAAGCCATCTTTGGTTGTACTAAAATCCCCGCCCCCACCCCATCTCATTAATAAATTTTCGATATTATAGATTCTCCCAACATGTCCCTTATATTTTTAGAGGATTTTTGTTCTTGTTTTCTAAGTACAAATTGTGTATTGTTATAGTTGTACTTATATAATGCAATCTTATTTAACTTCATGCACATGGCCTCACTACCTGTGCTTTATCAACTTCCCACTATCCATACATGCTACCCTTTTGAAGGGCTTCATAACTGTTAATAACCCTCTAATCATGCAGTATCAGTGCTTATTAGTAGCTAATTACCTTGTTATGTTTGTTGTTATTGTTAAATATCCTTTACACCTTGATTATTTCTATTACTGTTATTCTTAATCCATGCAGATGGTTTCTTATTAATTTCATATATATTGTCCACAAGTTTACTAAATTGTCATTTGTGCTTGATAACGATAAGAGGATACTTGTCGAAACGTCGTGCTTTTAGAATAAATTAGTGATTGTATCCCATAAAAACTGTGCTCTGTTAATTTGTTCCCTGATCGCTAAATGCCACTTAAAGAATAGGTTAAACATAATAAATCTGAACTTCATATTCACTGGCACTGCAAATTAATTATCAAAATAACTACTAAACACGTTTTGCGTCTCGTTAGTGGCACAAGACAATTCACAATTACACTTTACACATTATTTAATCTGGACTGCTTCATGCTGCAACGGATTATCTATGGAAACATTCAAACCATTATTGATGAGACTTTATTTGATTGGCCGCTTATTATTACCAAGTTGATATTCGAATAAACTTGGGGGGGGGGGGGACTAGTGGTCTAGAGTGCCGCGCTTCGACCTCTAGCTGGTCGGTCACCTGGCAGCATGTCATTTCGGTCCCGCAGCAGCTCGGACTCAACAAAAACGTCGTTTCGGACTCAGTTGCGGCTGTCGATTCCTGGTCTGAGCGTATGTGGCTTGGAGATAGGGGCGCCTTCTCAACTTCGTGGGTTTACCCCGGGTACTCTGATTTCCTCCCACGGGAAAGACCCCTGCGCGAGCGCTAAGATTATAAAAAAAAAAAAAAATAAGACTTATCTGCGATATCACCTTCAGACTTGTACCTTCGGTTGAAGCGGACGTTAAACACTAAGAACAACGAATAAACTTAGCTCATCTACACTGAGAACGTTTTGCCTCACATTCAAGAAGTTAGGTTTGACATACATGGATTACTGCTGTGTTCTTATCATATTGTGTTTCCCCGAGTTGGCCATCTGGAAATATCGTTTTACAACAGATACATTTTAGTTTAATATTAATGCAAAATATAAATAAATACAATTGTCTTGGGGCGAATTCCGATTTTCTCAAAGTGATTTCCGGTGTTTTAAAGTAATTTATTATTAATGTAAAATATTAGTAAATGCGAAGGTCTTGAGTCTTAGTGCAAATTCAGATATTTTGGAAGTGAATCCCGGTGTTTTAAATTAATTTATTATTAGTGTAAAATATTAGTAAGTACGAAGGTCTGACGTGCGAATTCCGATATTTTGAAAGTGAATTCCGGTGTTTATGTTTTGAATGTGAATTCCGGTCATTGCGGTGTTTTAAAGTAATTTATTATTAATGTAAAATATTAGTAAATACGAAGGTCTTATGGGGGAAATTCCGCTCCATACTCCTTTGACGCTGTGTCGCCAAATCTCGATTCTCGAGAGACAATAGATTTGGAAAGGGTTATGTTTCTACAAATTTGAAAAAAATTATAACTACTTTTGAAGGGTCGTGGGAGATTCTTGCCCAATCAGATTAGTTCTCTTGTTTTTATATGGTTGTCTTTCGAGAGATGTCTATAATTCATTGTTACTGTCCACTGGACTTTTGCAAGATAGCAAACATATTATTTTTTTTATAAGAGATATGATGTCAGAATCCATCCAATATCAGTCCGCTTTGAGGCTACATTATGCAAGAGCTAAATCTGCCTATTGCAGGTCTTTCTTTAGGCCTTAAATGTTATCTAAATTATTAATTAGACATTCATTAAATTTACATTATGGGAGATTAGATAAAAAGCTGGCAGTTTTCACTAGGCCCTATAATAGTTAAAAACTTGATAACGTAAACGGAATTTGCTGAAAATTTCACCCCAATTGGTCCACTCTAACCTGATAATTTAGCGATTGAATTTTGGTCCTAGCCTCGATCATCATTACTAAAGTCGGTACGATAAAAACATAGTCTTGATTATCCATTTCGTGATTAAACCTTGAATGAAAGTTGAGCAGCAAATCGGATCCTAATCCGGTAAATATCGCAGACATGACATCGAGAGTTGATTATGGTCTGAATACATTTCAGACCTAAAGAAAGACCTGCAATAGGCAGATTTAGCTCTTGCACAATGTATGCTTAACTTATCAAGACTATAACCAACTCTCGATGCCTTCGTTAGTCTGTGATATTTAGTCGATTTGAATACGTTCTATGATTAATGAAATAACCGTAAAACTGGATAATCGGGACTTTGTTTGTTATCTTAACGGTAGTAATGATGATCGAGGCTAGCCTAGCTAAAATTGAATCGCTAATATATAGTTTCAGAGTGAAGCAATTTGGCTGAAATTTCATCATATTCTCTTTCCATTATCTATTTTCAAACTATTAGAGCGAAAACAGTAAGCTCTTTATCTAATCTTAGCTATAATTCACCTATAAGGAAACACGGTCACAAGCGACAAGGTGTAAATCACGAAAAAGGGTAAACGTCACATTTCATACAACAGTAATTTCGAAGTATGTTGTATCCTATTTCTGTATTATTATCAGAGGTTAATTGTCAAGCGTCGCACACTGGTCTATTACATGTAATACAAACTTCTCCGGAAATAACTCTCACGGCTTATATTATGTGGACAAATAAACACGACGTCATCCGATTTGCCAATCTTCTAAGCAATTTATAATTCATCGAGTACTGTGAACATCAGAAATAACTTTTTAAACGTGTACAGCTTCTTTGCTCAGTGATAGAAGAACGATTGTTTCCTTTGGATATCAAACGAACAGTCAAAAGAATTTAACAGTAGTTGTAATACAGGTAAATATGTTGTTTAGTAAATATAAACTATATAGGCAACAATAATATAGTCTATCTATGACCCCACCTTTGCTGTACAGCATGTGCACTGGTTCTGTTGAAGTACCAATACAATACAATATTTTTTTGTTTTATTTTATCGACCATTTAATTATTTTATTGCTGTTAGTTGTTGTGTGGGTAGGGACCTAAGTTCACTGCTTTGCGATAGAAGACCGATTGGTCCTTTGGATATCAAACGAACAGTCAAAATAATTTAACAGCAGTAGTAATACAGGTAAATATGTTGTTTAGTAAATATAAACTATATAGGCAACAATAATATAGTCTATGTATGACCCTCACCTTTGCTGTACAGCATGTGCACTGGTTCTGTTGGAAGTACCAATACAATACAATAATTTTTTGTTTAATTTTATCGACCATTTAATTTTTTTATTGCTGTTAGTGGTTATGTGGGTAGGTATCCAAGTTCACTGCTTTGCCGGGGTCTGTAATGCTGTTAAGAGAGCCCTGACTTTGACCGATTTTCGTTTTACAAAACGTTAATTTCTTAGCATTGAAAATTCTTTATTACGGTATAAACGACTGAAGAGATTACCCTTTTGACAGTGGGATTTGACTGACGATATATCACTTTCTTATTCATATACAATGCAATGAATATTTGAAATAATGTTTTTATTTAGCCGTACGTGAATTAGTTTAAAGGTATTCGTGACATTGTATAAAACAGACGTAGAATATAAGGTATAGTTAATTGAGCAATTTGTCACTGTCGACATACCGGTACCGGACGTATTGTAAATGCGTATCTTCAGGTGACCGCATAAAATTAAACATTACTAACAAATCATTCCACACCTTTATCTACGACTGTTTATCATTACACATTTTGATAATAACTATTGACTATATGGACTTCTTTGGGCCCGCCAAACCTCGTGGGTTTTCTCTGGGTCTTCTGGTTTCCTCCCACAGCTAAAGGCCATTAAGCTATTCCTGAATGACTTATATTAGCTTGTGTTGAGTAAACGTTAAAGCAAACCCCTCACATGAGGAGGAGTATCGCCACCCGAGAGGGAAATGAAATGAAATGGGGTTTAACGTCCTACTGTTCTGCCCCTAAACTGGGGATTTTATGAGATCAAGTTTTTCTAGAGAAATCTTTTTCGTAGATTACGAATCTGTGGTGATCAGGTGTTTTGGCGTGGTGGGTGGGTGGGTCAAAATGTCTAAAATTGGGTAGACCATTTTATAGCATTTTGCATCTCTAAACAAGTACATGTATATTGGAATCTCTTTGAAAATAGAACAACCAGAAAATCAAGATCGCTTAGGCCTGCTATGTTTGTAAAAAATACCCCTAATTACACAAGTTTCATGTTAAGCACAATAACGAGTCTTATTAGCTATTTTAGGGTGGGGGATGGGTGGATGGCCGAATGGTTAGCACTTGCGCGCTGTATCATAAGGTCTTTCATTGAGTCAACTGGCGGGGTTTCGATTCCCCAGCTGTACGTGACCCCCCGGGTTTTCTCCAGGTCCTCCGGTTTCCTCCAACTGCTAAAGACCCCTACGCGCAAGCGAATTATTGAAATAGAATTGAACCATGTGGTAGTCCCGAAATGATGTAGTTTGTGTCGAGTGGACGTTAAACCCCATTTCTCTCTCTCTCTATTAGCTATTTTAAATAGGTTTGTAAAAATGTTTGTAAGAACGGATTAACCTCATAATGGCAAAGGTGGGTCGATTTCACTATAGTGACCTTGTTTCTTGCTAATATTAGTAATATCTCATTGTTTCATCTGAAAATCATAACCTTATACGTGGTTAATTAGGCGCGGATCCCGCCCCCATATTTTTTGCGGTGGCGAACAATTCTTTGCCCCATATATTCTCGTGAGAAAGGAGAACAAAAATACTTAAAAATGGTAGCGATCCCCGTCGTAATTTACTTCGAAACGAGCCGGTTGGCAGCACGCCCCCCCCCCCCTTTTCTGAAAACGTTGGATCCGCCCCTGTTAATAGGTTTTCATATGCCGAGTTTTAAATACGGCATGATAGCCTGCATATTTTTATCTTTAGAATTAACAAAGTGTTGACAAACATAACAAACTTTTTTTCTATAGTAAGTGACAGTAATTCTATATAGCCGAGAACTGACATGAACTGACAAGGTATTTTTATACATTGATGTAATATTTGTATGACTTTAAAAAAAAATAAGACTGGGGTGTTTATTATTAATCTAAACTTTATGCTACAATCCATTAAATATTACAGAACTCACGAAGAAAATAATTTCAATGTCATAATTCAAATGTTTGCATTATCGAGAAAAAGTCCCTCACTCAGGTATGGTTTCTTTTGTTGTTGTTTTTGTTATAAAGAACTATCATAGGCAGGGCTCTGACTTGAGCCTCTAACGGGTGGACGAGGGACGAACGGGTGAACGAATGCCCCGGGGTTGCGACAACATACGACCACATTTCTATGGGCATATTATACGAAACACGATAAAAGCTTAAGAAGGAAATCCTAGATTTTATTGTCATCCTGTTTATCTATAATTACTTTACATAAGACAATTCTCTATTAACTTTTCGTTTTTTCTTTGATGTGTTATTATTAAAAACTGTTTAAATTTGACCATTCCTCATTTGAAAAATAATAAAGCATGTCCCGGGTTACTGTATGAGCTTAACATGAGCAGGATTTTCAAAAAAAAAAAGATGAAAAATTTTGTATTTGTGAGGGGTTTTTTTTTTTTTTTTTCTTTTCGGTGTTGTTGCTTTCTTTCTTTTTTTCTTTTTTTTTTGATAACCTCATTTTGGTCACGCAACTACAAAAATTCAACTGTTCAAATGTATTTAAAAAAACCAAAACAGCACATAACATAAAAAGTGAAACCAATTATGTTAGCTACGAGAACCTACCGCAAGAAGACAGTGTATTAAAACGTCGCCAACCCAACATCGTATTACCAACTAAACGATTTGCACACAAAAATATGATTAATATTATATCCTGCATGTTTACTGACAAATTCGCATTCGGATAGCTTCGAGTTAATAAAATCACGGTTGGCTGATCTCGAGTTTCAAATTTACGAGGTCAACTTTAATGAATGTATATACTTCCTCCTATACATATATTAGTTGCTTGGTATACTTGATATATTAACTTGCTCTTCTTGTTTTGTGAGTCAGTATTATATATTCCGCATCGTTCGAGATGTAAACTCCTTCTATCATGGCGGTAAGTGTATATTATTTTACTTCTGGGCTAAGAAATCATAAGTAAAACACATTAATTTTAATCGCAGTATATCCAGATGTTGAATTTTGGATTGCGTAACAAAATCAGTTTTTAAATTAGTATAGATATGCAAAAAGGTTCTAATTTCTGTTATGATGTTATTGCTTTTGTAGTTGCATGATAATAATAAATGTACTTGTAGATATACTTCGTTTGATAGAAACATGTTGTCCAGGTTTCTTAAACTGATTCGCGGTTTTGACTGGCAAAGATTTTAAACATTTTTCGTAGAATTAAGAAAATCTTTTTGCAGTTTCTTTTACTGTATTTTTATTATTTTATAACATAACATATATCATGTTTTAACCATTATAATTACGGTGTATCCGGTTTATAACGAGTAGAATTTTATAGCTTCAGGTGCACCAAGTATTCAAAACATAAACGTGATACATGGTGACGAATATTATTTCAGTTGAATTTCATTTCTAGTGAAATTTGGTTCCCCGAAAGAAAATAGTGGTTTAGTTATATTCTAGTGAAAGTAGGCCCTCCGAGAGAAAATGGTGTAAATGTAAATGAAATTGGCATGGAAGAATAATTGTTCGAGCTGACTCAACCGTGATTACATTATCATTTTACATCATAGAACTTCTCAGATTATTTTCTTTTTTACTTTCAAACTATTGGTGCTATAATATTTTTTCTCAGACTAATTAAGACGTTTAATTAAAACTGTTATTATTTTCTAAAATGTCAGTTGCCCTTGGGGAACATATCATATAAATTGATATAAATATAGAATGATATCCGCCACAACATGGTGTCCGCCAATATTAATCAGTGTGACGTGAGCCTATACATACACTGTTAAAGAGGTATTACCACTTTTAACAAGGAAATAAATGTTATTAATTTTAAACAATGACGTGACCATGGCGTTACCAAATTTTCGAAAATCAAATTAAACTTGAACGCCCAGTCTTCGAACGCCACGTGTTCCATACAATCGAATTTGAACACCCTTGATGTAAATATAACCAAATCACGTCTTTTTACTGACCGGTAAAGATCTCCAAAATGCTGATGCCTCTTTAATAGTTCTATAATTATTATACACTGTCTCCGTAATTGCCGAATAACTTTCACTGGTTTTTTTTTGTGTTGGGCTTTACGCCTATAGACTTGTATTAATTATCCAGCTAAAATAATCCAATTCCAAATTCCAATCGCCTTCCTGCTTAGGACAGTCTTGGTTGTTTCCTTTATAATTAATGATCGGTTTCCACTAGAAATGTTTGAACCTTTGTAATACTATATGGGCAGACTGATCTGAAATATATTGTTTTAATGGCATTTAGTAATTAAACTGGAATATACAGGTCACAATTCTATGGAATACAATTAGTGTTATAGGCTTCTCTAATTATTATCAAGCAATGATTATATTCCATAGAATTGTGACCTGTATGATCTGAAATATGTCTTCATTCGGTCAAATCATTAAATCGTCAGCGGCGACTGCCAAAGTGAAGTGATTCAAGAAGAATTTTCTTTAAGGCCGCGTGTTCCATGTGACGATGGTGCCGCCTTTTTTAAATTGACATCGGCGTTGAGGAAAATGTTGGGTTTTTTTTTTCTTGCATTCCCAGCAGCGAGTTACAGTTATAGCACTGACATGTTTGTTTTCATGGCTCGTGTTCATGGATCAATATACAGTCGTATGACTCATTATTCAATATAATTATGATCTGTCAACTTTATTTACTTATATGATTGATATTTACATGTCTGCTGTCACATGGCGTATAATATATGAATAACATGAAATAAATTTTGAAACATAGCTATGATGTAATCATTTGATCTCTGAATCAATTATTATGAGGGGTGAATTGTTGTATGCTTTTTGTTTTGATCTGATATACCACAATGTCCTGGGAGTATTGTTTGAAGATATTATTTGTTATTTTTGATACAGATTGGTTATATTAAATTGTCCATTACGCGAATAGAAGTTGCAGATGAAACACATCGCATAGTGGCTATAATTATCCATCACCATTTATTCATATGCATATTAAATTACTCTTATATACACAGTAGCATTAACTGAACATATTACTTACTTGTATGTGGGAAATATATAAAACTTAAAAAGTGTTATATTAAAAGGACTAGTAAAACTTTATTAGGTGCGCTCCGTTCGGCTGACTTTCCTTAAATTGTCGGGAATATTAGATGTTTTCACCCATCGATCTTTATGTATAAAATAAAGCACGAGACTGGGGTTTTGACGGGGAATTATAAACCTATAACGGTAAATGTTACAGGTTTAAAGAAAAACTTTCAGAAGAATAACCCCAAATACCCCCTGTATATATCCAAAGCTGCCCCCCCCCCCCCGACGACTTTCAGACGGCAAGTTATTCCGGGCATAGAATATACCCCAAAGATCAAAGAGATTTACCGTTATAGGTTTAGAAGACAGTAGAATGACACAAACTGTTTTAATGTCCCGTGTAACAGATTAAACTTTGTAGTCGACTTTGCCGTGGGTTTCTTGTAGACAACAAACAAACGCCCATCGTGTTTTTGTATTTTATTATATTCAAATTTATCGTTTTCTTCAAGAAGGAAGAAATAATTTGATTTTCACTGAATGTGTATTGCAGTATCATTAGAATTTAATATGGCTGACTACACCCCTGCCCTCCACATTGAGGATGTTTTTCTTCCATAAACTATACTATCTAGGATAAGACTAGCTATAGACGAACGATAAAAATTACAAGGAGGAACAAACAACCTTATTAACATTATTTATTATGTTAATGGCCAATCTCATAAAATTGTTTCATACGCCCACATGGAAATGTGGTCGTACATGTATATTGCCGTCGCTAAGTCCGTCGGTCTGCTCTCTGCAGATTGCATTTATTATAGATAAAATTTATGTTGTTTACACTATAGTGCGACAGAGAATCCTATTTAATTTTAACCATATCCTTTAATTACTACTTCTAGAGATACGACCTTTATTTTTGTTTTACTTTGTAGAATCCTGTGAAAGCCCTAACGACACAAGTTAGGATCCGATCTGTATGTGCACCTTAAAAGCTTGACTATTTTAACATATTAAAGGACAATATTGGTGCCAGTTTTTATCACATATTGTGATACAGCTGGTTAAACTCATTCCAAATATAATTTTAACACAGAGATTATTGCTACGATAGCTGAGTAATACAGGTTTCCTGAATCGGAAGGAATTATTAGTGAGCAGAAATTCGGCCGTGTATCTGTCATCACTCGTCACATCAGTCAGTTATATAGGGTATGACTCGTGTTTTCCTTTGGCGTTCGTCACTTCCGATTCAGGAAACCTGCAATGATCTCGGTGTTAAAATTATATTTGGAACGTGTTTAATTAGTTCTATCACATATGTGATAATGACTGGCACCATATTGTCCTTTAAGTTGCACATCTCAGTTTATATTACCATGCTCACATGTTTATCTCAATGTATTGACATATGCATACCCCCAATATATATTCTTACAATTCAAAGTCGTTGTAATTCGTGCTGTTTCCTCAAAAGAAAGGTTTCCTATAGACCGATTTCACATTTTTTAAAAAAATCTAATAACTATAAGTATATGAACACAAAATAAGCCATTGTCATAATTCTGGAGATGACGTTTAAAATTGCTTCGAAAATAATGCACGTATTATGTACTGTGAAGATGTGAATTAATATAGCTTGGGATCTTAATATTCATTTTATTCCCATTAGTTATAATAGTCTATAAAAGTCACACAGGTAGTAAAAGTATTTGTCATGGTAGTGTACTGGAATGTCCAAGTGATTGTGTTTACTTGTATCTTGACTGTTTGAAGATGAAACTAGAACATTTGAAGTCAAATGTTATGTCCGGGATTACTGGACTTGTTTGAACGGTAATGTAGTATTCTAGTAAGGTAAACTATTTATGTATTCGCATGCTATAGTCGTGGGAGAAAGCAAGGATATTCTATTGTTCCAATTTCATTTTGTATCAAGAGCAACTAATATTCACAAATTTCCATTCTTAAAGTAAGTATAATACGGTACTGTATAATTCGTCATAACACTGCATTGAAAGTTCTGTCAGTGATTTTTTGTTTCCAATGCTACTTTGGATGACGACTTACAAAACCTTTACATGTGGGTTATTAGGTATAGGACTACCCTTATTTGGGATAATTTAGACATTTTTTGTAAATACTACACTGTCACTTTTCTTTCTTGTTGCCCCGTTAAACTTTAGTGCATTTTAATATATTGAGTTCCTATATGTGCCATTGCGACACGTGACAGTATAAAGTATAGCACATAATCTAAAAAAAAGACTAAAATCGTCGTAAAACTTGTTCAGGCTTAGATCATAAACCATTAAACGTGTATACAGATAACTGTTGAAACTCTAGCTGACAATATTATGTAAACAATTCTCCTTTTACACTGGTGGCATATAGTCAAATTACATAATACATGTTTAAACCTTCGTGATAGGTAATTTATATTAGGAATAGAAGAATGTTTGACAAGGTGACAACAGTCCATTATGGTATTTTATATACAGACGTACGTGACATTTCAGTTGTTTGGCATTTATTTTACTGGGGTTTTGCATAGAACAGTACGACTTTGTCAAATTATCAAAAACGCGAAATTTACCCAGAAAGGTCAGTAATAGCACAAAAGTTGTGTTTTTCATTTATTTATTTATTATTTTTTTTTTTCACGATACAGTTGCCTTGTATCATTCCTTGTGTCAACTAATAGTTGGTTGGCTTCATGGATTTTATAGATTTTGTGTATGGTTTTTTTCTAAATCAGTTGTAGGAATCATTTTGAAAGCCAGGAGGCTTAAATTATATGTACGTGTTTTAACATCGATATTAACTGTAGGAAATGGTCGTTTTGAACGCCGAGCGGAGCAGGAAATACATCTATGACATTTCATGTACATGTATTTATAGCGCTTAAAATCATGCTTCACTCGAGACAACCTAATGGTTGACACACATTTCTGTATCTGAATACATGGGTCTTAGATAGGTCCGATGGTTTGCCCCAGCAAATTTACAATTTTTACTTTGGTGCAGAATGTGTAAAACTGTAAAACCGCAAATGCATTTAATTTTACAACTTGGAAGTTATTCGTGAGAATTTTGAAGAAGAGGGAAAAAGAAAGTGGTTCGTCATGGAACAATGCGAAAGCAATTAATAATAATAATATTGACATAGTGATGTGTCAGTCTAGTGATGAGTTATTATAGGAAATTACATATAGAGAGTTGTTAGACTCACTTTCCATTATTTCTTCCACACTGTCAATATCATAGTATTGCTTTAAGTGGTACATTCATAGTTAAATACAGATATTACTCATTTGATACAATCAGTATCCTCGCTATTCCTAATAGTGAGGATTTATCAGTT